>NC_141875.1:647364385-647989385 GCF_056163025.1 Triticum urartu | reverse complement strand
AGGGCATCATCCCAGGTGTAGAGGCCCATTGCACGGGCTCAATCACATTGGAAGTGTCTTCGGATCACCGGACAACTTTCGAAGCGAGGAGTTAATCTTCGATATCGTCCTGTTTCGCAGTGGCTATCACGCACTGCTTGGACGAACAGCATTTGCAAAATTCAATGCAGTACTGCATTACGCATACCTCAAGCTCAAGATGCCAGGATCTAGGGGGGTCATAACAGTAAATGGAAACACATAATGCTTGCTCCGCACGGAAGAGCACACTGCGGCCCTCGCAGCAGAAGCACAAAGCGGCCTTTTAAGGAAAACCACTAATTCGGCGATACAGCCCCCGGACACCTTCAAGTGAGTCCGTAGTAAACTACAACATGATCGCCTGGCACGTTCAGAGCTCGCCTAGCAATTCAGCCCCTGTCCTAGTCCCAGTCAAGCAACAAAATCTGTGCTGCGTGTACATAATTATGCACTGAAAATTCCATGGACATAGGCAGGGGCACGGTTAGGGCACGTCCCGCAATGCGGCTTAACCGCGCTAGGGGCTGTATACCTTTATCATTTCTCTTCTCTTTCAGGGCCTAACTCTCTGGAAGCCCTTTCCGGCAGTACGATTGCCAGACACATTACGGGAAGGAACAACCAAGGCAGAAAGAAGCTAAGATGTACACGGGAACCCCCAGGTGGTCTCTAATAATAATTGATATACCCGCTTTCTACTATCCATATGCAACTTGCCCTTGGATAGGACATCTCGAATAGTCCTACTTTCTTCTTATTGCACTACTTGTACCAGTACGCTTCGATGTATTATCTAAATAACAATGCATAGCATTAGTCTATTATCGCATTATTTATCCTTTCTTTTTTCTTATATGTCCATCTACGACAATCCGCACCCGTACATTCGGGTACGGTCAGTACGCTAGGGGCTTTCGCTTATCCCATAATACGGCGCAAGAAGTCCGAACACTTTTGACAGTGCGGCACCCCGAACTTATATCATTATATGCATCAGCTGCGAATCATGCTTTGGGTCAATAGTTGGGTTTGCCCGGCTCCCATGCTTTGGTACCTTACGTTCCGCTATATCGGCTAAGGTAGCGGTGGGAGAACTACTGCAATTGTGTCCCGGTTCTTCCGGACGAGCACCTCAGTAGAGAAAGCCGAAAACTGACTATCATGATAAGGCGAGAGACTGGTCGCTCTTCGAGAGGTCTCAAGTCCTTAAAGATTTTTTCTGCTTCGGGCGAGGAGTCGGCCTTGCCCGGCTTAGGCGTGTATAGCGCCCCAAATTTGGCCTTCCGAATACTAGGGGCTTCGCCAAAATTTAAAATTGTAGACTTCTATGACTAAGTGAGAGTGATAAAGCCTTATAGTCCGATTGCCTGGTTCGTTGTGTTGAACACCTCCCTCGAAGGACCAAAAATTGGGGTAAAGAGTGCTCAGTACTAGTTACATGGGGGCAGAAGCCGACGACTGGCCAACTCTCAGATTTTATAATGGCCGCACAGAAGGTAATATTTTAAATTAAAAAAGCGTTGCATAGCGCAGATGAACTCGTTTCACATTACAGGATCGCATGAGGATGTTCATTCAAAAATTACATCCCTGGCACATTCATCCGCCACAAGGCGGGAACCCTTCTGGACACTCTCATAATACATCTCGGGGCAGCGATGCTCCTTGCCCTGCGGCGGCCCCTCCTTCACCAGCTTCACGGCGTCCAGCTTCGCCCAGTGCACCTTCACCAGGGCAAAAGCCCTGCATGCACCCTCGATGCAGACGGACCGCTTTATGACTTCAAGCCATGGGCAGGCCTCCACAAGCCGCCTCACCAGACCGAAGTAGCTACCGGACAGGGGCTCGCCAGGCCACATCCGGACTATAAGGCCCCTCATGGCCTATTCGGCCGCCTTGTGAAGCTCGACCAATTGCTTCAGCTGGTCGCTCAAGGGCATTGGGTGTTCGGTCCCAGTATACTGAGACCAGAACAACTTTTTCGTCGAGCTCCCCTCCTGAGCTTGGTAAAACTCCGAGGCATCCAGTACACTGCGGGGAATATCTACGAACGCTCCTGGAGAGCTCCAAACTCGGGTAAGTAAAAGGAAAGTTTCCTCCACATGCTTGCTTTGCATAATGAATGCCTTACCCGCTGCTATCTTCTTCACCGCATCAATCTCCTGGAGGGCCTTGTGGGCATCAGCCTTGGCGCTCCGAGCGCTTTCAAGCGCCTGCGCGAGCTCGGACTCTCGCGTCTTAGAGTCAACCTCCAAGGACGCGTGTTTTTTGGCGAGAGCCTCGAGCTCTTGCTGCACCTCGCCCACTCGGGCTTCTTGCTTCTCTCACTCAATGCGCTGCTTGGCCGCTTTGTCTTCGGCCTCGGACAGCGCCTTCTTCAGGGTCGCCACTTCGGTCGTGGCCCCTGGCAAATTCATGATGATCCTATTACTTTCCACCCGAACTTCTTTTTTATATATAGACAAGGTATTGCTTACCTTTGCTCTCCTCGAGCTGCCTCTGGGTAAGGCCAAGCTCGTTCTCGGACTGCTCCAGGTCCTGCTTCAGTGCAGAGACCTCCGCAGTACGTGCGGTAGCGGCCAGCAGTGAAGCCTGCACATACACATAGATATATTCTGATTAAACTCCTGAGTCATCATTTGATCCTCTATTCAGCCTTTCTACTCGAACGCCGAACAGAGCATCAGGGGCTACTATCTATGCGGTAATATTTTCTTATATTTTGATTGCTTACCTTAAAGCTTGTTAGGAGGCTGGCGCAAGCTTCGGTCAGTCCGTTTTTGGTGGACTGAACTTTCTCGATCACCGCACTCATGATAGTGCGGTGCTCTTCGTTGATGGAAGCGTCGCGAAGCGCTTCCAGCAAGTTGTCCGATGCCTCTGGATGGACAGAGGACACCGGCACGGGCGGCTTGCCCCCCTTAACAACCACCGAAGATTCCGGTGCAGTGTTCGGCTGGGGGCCGAACCTGGAGCCCATGGGAGTCCCGCTCCCTTTACGCCCAGGGTCCGGAAGGTCACCTCGAGGTGCCCCCAGGACTACCACCCCTTGGCTCGGTGCCTTTTGAGACAACACCTCGGTGTTGTCCATAGGGAAAGGGGTCGAGGCGGTCAGAAGAGAACCATTGTTCATATCCGACGAGTCCAATGAACCGCTCGACGAAGATACGTCGAGATGAGGTCGGGATGAACTGCATACTCATGTTCGGCATGAGGAAAAGCAGTGCAATAAAACATACCATGAATTACTATGGTGTCCGTATACTTACGACTTCGCCAGGGGCTTGACCCTGGGTAGCCACTCGTCGCCGCTATAGGCGACCATCGTGGAGCAGTCCGAAGGGAGGGTCCTTCCCTTCTTGGACCCTTCGGCCTCCCCGGTTGGGTCGGCCTTCCTTTTCTTGTCTGCCCCGGCTGGGGGGGAGAACTTTCCTCCTCCTCCTCCTTGTTTTCATGGGAGGAGTGCGCGTCGGAGTCATCGGACGATGAGTCCGATACAACCTTGCGTCGGAGACCCTTTCGGGTCCCCGTGGCCTTCTTCTTGGCCTTCTTTGCCGGCACCTCATAAGGTGCCGAAGCCAGCATCTCCGTTAGGAGAGCATCTGCAGGATCCTCAGGCAGGGGGGCTGGGCAATCGAGCTCCTCCACTGCCTTTATCCAGTCCTGTTAATGGCATGGAAGCTTAGGTCCCGCACATGAAGCAACGGGGGAAAATAAATACCCTGTGAGATATCCAAACTTACCGGATTGGCATGGCGCTTTGCGCTGAGTCCGCGGTCCTCGGTGAGGGAAGGAGGTACCCTGGCACCCTTGAACAGCACCCTCCAGACGTCCTTGAGCGTCGTGTCGTAGAGCTCTCGTAGCGTCTAGTGCTTGGCCGGGTCGAACTCCCACAAATTGAATGCACTACAAAAAATACACTTCCATGATGATACGTGTTTGTCACAGTAGGTCGCTTTTTTGTCATGCATGTACATCCATGACAAATTTATGACAGAATCAAGATAGTCATACCTGTGCTGTCGTAGAAGTGTTCCATGACATTACCAAAATTATCATCACGGAAGTGTCCACTTCCATGACGATAAATCGCGCGTCACAGAAGTGCTTTCGTCAAGGGTGACCGACACGTGGCATCCACCGTAACGGAACGCCGTTAAGCTATCGGGTCGGGTTTTGGATCTGATAACCCGTTAACAGCCTCGACCAATGGGGATTTTCCACATGTAAAATCATCATTGGCTGGAGGAAACACGTGTCGGCTCATCGTTGGGACAGATGTCAACCACTCATTGGACGTAAGGCGCCTATGATACGTCGACACATGGCACGGCCCAACAGAGGACCATTCCTGTGAAAAGGCCGGCCCGTTTGACTTGGTTAAAAGCTGGCGGGCCGGCCCATGGAAAGCCTGTTAACGGCTTGTTCGAATATAGCCCACTTACAGTCCGCTAACCCAAGGCCCGTTACGCCCTATCCAAATTAGGCCCAGTAGCGTCATCTGGGCCATCCAATATGATTCCAGGCCATTTTCACTTCTGGCCCATGTATGGCCCATGATGTCTTTCGACCCATATGAGGCCCTATGTAACTCTTGGCCTACTAACGGCCCGTGGTGAAACTGGCCCATAATGAAGAGTGTATCACTTTACACCCATTAACGGCCCATGGTGAAACTGGCCCATAATGAACAGCGTATCACTTTATACCTGTTAACGGCACATTATTCCGTTGGGTCGTTTCCAGCCCATGTTATCTTTTGGCCTTCTTAGAGCCCATTTATTTTTGGGCTCATTTCCAACATTCGTTTACTTACGGCCCGTTGCTGTCATTTTTTGCTTGTGGGCCAAATTCAGCCCGTGGTTACAGTCGGCCCATTTGTGGTCCGTTAATACGTTGGGCCGATTTCATAGCGTCGTCAAATATGGCCTATTAACGACGGCCCGTTATGGTCGGCCCATGAATGGACGATTCCAACTCTGGCCCGTTTACGGCCATAATGCGGTCTGTTTGGCCCATGTTTGGCGAATCGATTATACGGCCCGTATAAGGCCCATTGATAATACGGCCCGCAGAAGGCCCATTGTTTCTATGGCCCGTAGAAGGCCCATTGTTTCTACGGCCCGTAGAAGGCCCACTGTTTCTACGGCCAGTAGGAGGCCCAGTGTCACTACAGTAAATATTAGCCCATGGTTATTGCGGCCTAGTTTTAAAAAATAGGTTATTGCAGCCACTAGCTAACCGCAGAAAAAGAACTGCAACCACTACAAGCAAACAAATAAACAAGACAATAAGGAAATAAATAAGCAAGCAACTAACGCTAGGCTATCACGGCTATTACACAGATTACGTCCACTGGGCATCAAACTTCGCCACCAGTGCAAATATAGGGAACAAAGCAGCATATCATATACATTGGTTGTCAAAGTTGGCGACCAGCGCAAATAAACGCCGCAGCAAAACAAATCCAGAACTGAAACCACTTCAGAAGATCTCAAGAAACAATATCCTGGGTACCCATAATGCTGGCAAGATGCTTGGCAAGCTTATTAACTTTCTCTTGTTTGGCGCTTAAATCCTCCAGCGCTTGCTGTTGCACCAGAAAATATGCATCTGAATTCTGCAAGGACTTCCTCAATCCTTCAGCTTCCTGTGGCAGCACATCTGATTGATGTCTTTCAACTTGAAGTTGAGACTCAAGAAGACAAACTGATTCAGGCAGCGAGTTCGAAGAGCTTATGCCAGCAGTAGTGGCCAGTAACTCGAACACTACATCAAGATAGGACTTTTGGGTTCCCTCACTGTCGTCAAGATAGTTTTTATCAGCTTTCTTGGAGACCAACAGGGATGTCTCACTATCTTGAACCTTATCTGCATTACTTCCTTTACCATTGGATAACATGGTACTATTCTCCAATATTTTGTCCGCATTCTAAAAGAGAAACAAGCAGACACATCACATGTTTACCATGTTGTATATGAAACTCATTTTGGTAAATGAGTTCAGTAGTAAAGTGGACAGGATAACTGCATGAAACAAACATATATCTATGTACCATGGTCACTTTATGGTCTATATCATTCTAGTTTTTGTTGCCAAATCAAGATAGAGACAATAGTTCAAATAATATTTGTTCAAGACAAAGCAGAATAGACAGAATATAAGTGTGGGTAACTATAGAGCAATAAAACACTTGTAATGTGCATGACATGAGAACATAACTGTTTATTCACATGAAACTGAAATCAACATAGAGCAGGTTACAACAGCAAACCAGTTAAAGAAACAGGTTTAAAACATACATGTTGCGCCATTGGAGTTTCAATTCCATCCTTTAAATTTGAAA
Organism: Triticum urartu; assembly: GCF_056163025.1. NCBI lineage: Eukaryota > Viridiplantae > Streptophyta > Magnoliopsida > Poales > Poaceae > Triticum > Triticum urartu. The sequence goes on along the minus strand of NC_141875.1, from coordinate 647,983,017 downwards.
ATAGTTGGTCTGAGTAAATACAGTCATGCAAGAGCAAAGGAGTATCAACCATAGCTACAGAACCTGACCTGAGAACAAATCTTCTTCTCCTTTAAGCGTTGAGTTGGGATTCAGAGTGGTGGTCCTCGTGCTTTGGGCACTGCAGTTCCCTTACTAACTACTCGTGTTTGGGTGCTCTGTGGTGGAGACGGTGTTGTGTCAACTGGAACTGGGTTACTATCTGCCAGGGTTGGGGTTAGAAGGGGTGTAGCTGGTTCTCTGTCCAACTGGGTAGGGGTACAATCTGCGAGAGTCTGGGTTATGTGTGGTGGATCTGGTCCTTGGGCAAGTACAACCGTGGTTCTATCTGCATCAACTGGTAGCACTATCTTTTCTGAAGACCGTGTTGTTACTCCCTTAGATACTGCCACCACGCTCTCCAATTCAAATGGCTGATAAACAAGAAAAGTAATTGAAAGTATAGACATTGTATGATAGACAGGTGCAATGGATAGTGGGGAATAAAAGAGGGCATGAAATAATTCATATTTATGTTGTCTAATCAAACAGGATAGCATGACACAATTTCACATATATGATGGCTAACTAAACAGGACAACATGACACAATTTCACACTATGATGGCTAACTAAAAAGATGGAAAGACATAGTTCAAAATATGAGATTATGTAAACAGGATGACATGAAATAACTATATAATGTGTTTATTAAATAGGTTGGCATGCCATAATTCACATACATTCATGAATAGAATGCCATAATTCAAAATATGATGACTGTAAACACTAAACAGGATGAGATGATATAACTATATGATGTCTTTATTAAATGGGTTGCCATGCCATAATTCAGATAGATGATGTGTATGTACTATGTAAACATGATGGCATGATATAATTCAAATATATGATTTATATAGTAAGCAGGTAAGCAGATGGCAATCCATATATGATGTAAAAACTAAGCAATGCAAGACAACATGCATGACATGGTTAATATGACCCTGCCAAGTTTGAGCATAGACCTCAGGGGGAAAATAGGACTGGTCATCAGTCTCCGAATCCTCCTCTGAGGAGCTCTCTGTAACTAGCAAGATGTCTGCTTCAGCAGGTAGCATTGTCTGCTCTGAATACCTTGTTTTCACTCCAGATACTTCCATCACCGCTTTAAATGGATGATGCACAGGAAGGGTAGTTGAATATTCAAACATTGTCGCCAAATGGAACACATAATACAAAAAAATGATAGCATGATATAATTCACATACATGATGATTGGCTAAACAGCATGGCATTGCATAATTCACATATATAATGCCTTTGCAACAAGATAGCATTATATAATTCACATATATAATGTCTTGCAACAAGATGGCAATGCATAATTCACATATATGGTAATTAGACACTGAACAGGTGGCATTCACACAAAGCATGTCTAAACTAATCAAATGACATAGCAATGCGAGACACCATACGCACGATATGAGCAACATAACCCTGCCAAGTTAGAGCATACACCTCGGGGGGTGTTGAGGATATCACTACTAGGCATAAACCGGTCTATCTGGGCCAGGTTAACTTCTTCAGTAGTTAACTATGTTGAAACCCAAGAAGGCAGATGAGGGCTCAAGGCCCATAGTCGGTTCAAGGCCTGTAGCCGTAAACTGGCATTGGTATGTAACTTGTATTGTAAGTTAGGAATAAATAGATACCAAACCGGACACATCTATGAGCCGGTATTGGGACTCTGTGAACCGACAGGCATCACCCGTGTATATAAGGGGAGGACCCGGGGGCGGTTCAAGGACAACAGACAACAACTCGAGACTTAGGCGAAGCTTGTTTGCTCCCTAGTAATCGAAACCCCATCAATTGCATCACAACTAGACGTAGGCTTTTACCTTCATCGAAGGGGCCGAACTAGTATAAACTCTCTTGCGTCCCTGTGTCCACTTTAACCCCTTCAAGCTAACCCGTCGCGATGGCTCCATAACTAAGTCCTTTCTCTAGGACATCTGCCGTGACAAAACCACGACAGTTGGCGCCCACCGTGGAGCTATCGCATGATGGTTTCAAGTTCTTGGAGGGCCGCTTTGAAGGACTCGAGGGCTACGCTGTGGGTCGGATGACTAAGAGTCGTCGCGGCAAGCTCTACATCGATGATGCAGGTTGGGGCCCCGAGGCCGGCTCAGTTGAGTACAGGTACTGGGTCCCCTTTGGTGGCATACACATTTTCATCGGCAAGATCGGTGAACCGGGCCCTGAGCCGGACATCTGCACCGACCTCGTTGAAACGGCTCAGTGTGCGCGGTCCGCCCGGGTTAAACCGGTCGTGAAGCGTGCCTTCGTGGGAGTTATCCATGGAGGAAGTTATGAGGATGGATCAGAATCTCACGGCGAGACCGTTGTTTATTCTGGCGACGAGTCATCAACCGGAGAAACCGAATCTCTATATCAGCTACAAGATGGCCGGATTGGGGGCTCTTCCAACAGCGACAGTATTCCGGACCCCTCTGATCTACCCAACCGAGTTGGAATATTCATGGCTGGCACACAAGCAGCGCTTCATTCTTCGACCGCAGCGCCAATAACCTCCGGTTCAGCAGCGGCGACAGCTGCCGGGGCAGGAAGCTCTGCACACCCGCCGGCTCAAGTTCTATCAGGTCTATTTGATGCATTGGCTGTGCTTATGGTAGAAGCTAATCCGACGGATCAGGAAGTCCACAACGCGGAGATTGCGAAGGTGAAGGAACAGATCACCCAGGCCAAGGCGGACCTGGCAGCTGAGAGTGCCAGGATGACCACGGAGCGGGCCGCTTTAAACGCACAAGCCTACAGGCTCATGTTGGACCAGAACGCGTTGCATGAAGTCATGAAGAGGAAGTACCGATCCCGTTTGCCTTCGGTTTTTGAGGCCAGAGACCTTTTCAACACCCCAGGAGCAGGAACCAGCAATCCGCTGGAGGGAAACCAGCCGGAAGCTCCGGGGACCGGTGCGCCGGTTCAGCCCCGTCCGATGAATCTGCCTCGTCAAAACACTGTTATACCTCAGGCTGTTTCAACACCTCCGGGTCACTACTTCAATCCAATGGACAATCTCGTTGCCGCTGCTGCACGGCTGGAGGCCATTCCAATTGAAGGTGACTCGCCGCAGGCTGTAGAGACACGACGGGTCAAGGAGCTTCTTAGGACAGCTTTGGTCCAACAGGAAGCGTACTCCTACAGCCGCAACCGGATCCACTCGACCCCTCGTCCAAGCCGAAGCTATAGCAGGTGTATGGATGAACCAGCAGTGTCAAGCAATGAACGATTTGGAGCACCCCGCAGCAACAACCCAGCGGGTGGTGTTGATAACACTCAGGAAGTGGTGGACCGGGCCCGAGCGCAGGGAGGCCGAGTTAGCTGCACAGTATCAGGCTCAGCAGCTTACGCCGGTTCGTCCAACTATTTTGATCGAACCCGGTGTTACTTCTAGCTCTTTAGGGGTGCCTTGCCTTGTCCCCGCTTTACGCAATGTGCGCCTGCCCAAGGATTTCAAGGGCCCGTGCAAGGTACCAAATTACACGGCGGATCAACCCCCAAAGACATGGGTGGAGAGCTATGAGATGGCCATGGAGATGCTTGATGTGGATGATGCGGCATGTGCGAAGTACTTCACCATGATGCTTGAAGGAACAGCCCGCACTTGGTTAAAAAGCTTACCGGCCAATTCTATCAGTTCATGGGCCCAATTACGAGCCCGGTTTATCAGTAATTTCAAGGATACATGTAAGCAACCCATGTCGATAGTAGACTTATCTGCCCGTGTCCAGGAGGAAGGAGAATCGACAACTCATTGGGTGCGCCGGGTCTCACAAGTGTTGCATTCATCAGACCACATCAACGCTGACACCGCAGTCTTAACCCTAGAAGGCAACTGCCGGTTTGGGCCCCTAAAGCTGAAATTGGGACGGATGAAGCGCCATTGCACTGACATGGGGACCCTCATGGCTGCTTTGGTAAAGTATGCTGATTCTGATAGTACCAAGGACCTCGAATCTGATGACGACAAGGCAGGGAAGGGAAAGAGGAACAGCAATTCCAAAGGTCAGCAGCAGCACTTGGCAGGCAATGGTGGTGGAGGCAAGCGTAAAGCGGATGGTAACATGGACTTTGTGGCTAACACCAACGTGCAGGACAAGGGCCAGCGACGCAGGGGTAAACCGCCAAATCGCAGTGGGGCATCCAAACCTAACCCGGACCGCCTAAATTATCTACTGAGCCAGCCCTGTCCAAGACATGGAACGAAGGAGGTGCCAGCAAACCACCTTTGGAAGGATTGCTTCATTATGCAGGAGTTCAAGAATTCTAATGCTTTCCGGTATGATCACAGCTCCGGCGGTGGCTCAGGATCCGGGCCGGGTTACGGTGGAGGAAGTTCCGGTTCAGGATTTAATGGTAATCCGGGCGGACATAATAATCAAAATAATCAGAACAAACAGGGTGGTTACAACCAACAGCAACAACAGTCAGGTTACCAGAGCAACCCAAAGTAGTTGAATAGTGGGCAGTACCATGTCTTCACCACTAGCTTGGACAAGCGAGACCGGAAGGTTCAGGGCGGGCAGTCAACTCTGTTGAACCGGCCGTGCCCCGTTATCTACGCTGGTCTGAACAGCCAATCATATGGAGCAGAGAGGATCACCCTCCCCAGGTTAATAATCCGGGTCAGTTGGCTCTGGTGGTGGCACCTCAGGTGGGAGGTTACAAGTTCACCAAAGTGCTCATGGATGGAGGGAGCAGCATTAATATCTTGTACTATGAGACCTTCCGTCGTATGGGACTAACAAATAAAGATCTCAAACCGTCTAATAAGGTGTTCCACGGTGTGGTACCTGGCAAGTCAGCATATCCTGTTGGTAAGATAGCTCTGGAAGTGGCCTTTGGAGATGATCATGATTCCAGGTCGGAGACATTGACGTTTGAAGTGGTGAAAATCCAAAGTCCATATCACGCCCTGTTTGGGCGACCGGCCTACGCCAAGTTTATGGCACGGCCCTGTTATGTGTATTTGCAGCTCAAGATGCCGGGTCACAAGGGGACAATAACGGTTCACGGAAGCCGTAAAATCGCTTTGGAGTGCGAGGAAGGAGATGCGGCCTACGCAGAGTCGGTTTGTGCCACCGAGGAGCTGAAGTATTATAAGGACAATGTTGATCCGGCGGACATGGCTCCATTAAAGAAGCCAACTACGGAGCATGATCCGGCCCTGAAGTTCAAATCGGCAGCAGAAACTAAGCTTGTTGACTTCGTACCTGGCGATTCGTCCAAGCAGTTTAGCATCAGTGCCAACTTGGATCCGAAATAGGAAAGCGCGCTCATCGAGTTCATCCATGAGAATCGGGACATTTTTGCATGGAAGCCCTCTGACATGCCAGGTGTATCGAGGCAACTCGCTAAGCACACCCTTAATGTGGATCCTAAATATAAACCGGTGAAACAGTTCCTCCACCGGTTTAACGAAGAAAGACGCAAGGCGATTGGAGAAGAGGTAGCCAGGCTCTTAGCAGCTGGCTTTATTGTTGATGTTTTTCACCCTGGGTGGCTTGCCAATCCAGTGCTAGTCCTTAAGAAAAACGGCACCTGGCGCATGTGTGTGGATTACACAGATCTTAATAAGGCTTGTCTAGCAGATCCTTTTGCCCTCCCCTGTATTGATCAAATTATTGATGCTACGGCGGGTTGTGAGCATTTAAGTTTTTTGGATGCATATTCTGGCTATCATCAGATCAAAATGGCAGTTAAGGACCAGGAGAAGACGACATTCATAACTCCCTTTGGAGCCTTCTGCTATGTGTCTATGCCCTTTGGGCTCAAGAGTGCCCAGCCAACTTATCAACGATGTGTACAAAATTGTCTTCACAAGCAGATTGGCCGTAATGTACATACTTACATGGATGATATCATGGTTAAGTTCAGGGAGAAGGAGACTCTGGTTGACGATTTGAAGGAAACCTTTGATAACCTGAGGACGTACAAGATGATGCTTAATCTGGCCAAGTGTGTCTTTGGTGTACCGGCAGGCAAGTTATTGGGTTTTCTGGTGTCCAACAGGGGAATTGAGGCTAATCCAGAGAAGATCACAGCCATCACCTCCCTGGCTAAACCGAAGTGTATCAATGATGTTCAACGCCTGGCAGGCGAGATTGCCGCGTTAAGCCGGTTTATCAGCCGCCTTGGTGAGAAGGCAATCCCTTTGTATCAGATGTTGAAGAAGTCGGATCAGTTCGTCTGGAGTTCCGCTGCTGATGAAGCATTTGAGGACTTAAAGCGGCAATTGGCCAATCCGCCTGTGCTCGCCGCTCCCATTGACAAGGAGCCGTTACTGCTATATGTTGCTGCTAATGCTCGTGCGGTCAGCGTGGCTATTGTGGTGGAGCGAAAGGAGGCAGGGAAGGAGCATCCGGTTCAACGTCCGGTCTATTATATCAGCGAGGTACTCATTGAGTCCAAACAAAGGTATCCGCATTGGCAGAAGCTGGTGTACGGAGTTTTTATGGCAAGATGGAAGCTTAAGCAATACTTTCAAGGGCACCCAATTACGATGGTCAGTTCTGCTCCTTTGGGGGATATCATCCAGAACCGGGAAGCGACTGGCCGGATTGCCAAGTGGGCTATAGAGCTTGGGCCGCATGGATTGAAGTATGTGCCTCGGACGGCGGTCAAGTCTCAAGCACTTGTTGATTTCATCAATGATTGGACGGAAATGCAAGCACTTGAAGAAAAGCCGGATCACACATATTGGACCATCCACTTTGACGGATCCAGGCAATTGGAAGGCTCGGGGGCTGGAGTCGTATTAACTTCCCCACGAGGTGATAAGTTTTGTTACGTTCTCCGCTTAATGTTCCCTTGTACTAACAATGCAGCTGAGTATGAAGCCTTGCTCCATGGTCTCCGGATGGCTAAGGAGATGAACCTAAGTCGAGTTAAGTGCTTCGGTGACTCGGACCTCGTGGCTCAACAAGTATCTGGCACTCGGGACTCCAAGGACCCACTCATGGCAGCATATCGTCGTGAGGTGGATATTGTTGCAGGTCACTTTAAAGGCTATCAGGTGGACCACATGGACCGACGGAAGAATGAAGCGGCGGATGCTTTAAGCCGGCTGGGCTCTCAGCGCAAACCGGTCCCGCCCAATGTTTTTCTGGATGTGCTGCACAACCCGTCGGTCAAGCCTGGTGAAGCGGATTTGGCTATTCCTGATCCGGAGGCTCAATTGGTGGTAGCTCTTCATGTCATTCCGGATTGGACGCTTCCTTACCTGGCATACATGAACCGGGGCGAGTTACCAGAGGATGAGATTCTGGCCCGACAGATAATCCGGCGGTCCAAGTCCATGACTATTGTCAATGGCGAGTTGCATCATTGCAGTGTATCAGGGGCGTTTCAACGCTGTGTGTCTCCTGAAGAAGGCTGTGAAATTTTGCGTGAGATCCACGAAGGAGATTGTGGTCACCACGCCGGTTCAAAATCTTTGGTAGCTAAAGCGTTTCGCCATGGCTTCTATTGGTTAACTGCTCATGTTGATGCGGAGGATCTGGTCAGACGATGTGATGGTTGCCAAAAGTTTTCAAGACGTGCTCATGTGCCGGCTCAAGAATTGAGAATGATTCCAATTACTTGGCCATTTGCGACTTGGGGGATGGATATGGTTGGGCCTTTCAAAAGGTTCAAAGATAAGAAGACCCACCTCCTGGTGGCAGTTGATAAGTTTACAAAGTGGGTGGAAGCAGAACCTGTTAGCAAGTGTGATGCGGCCACGGCGGTTCAGTTCATCAAAAAAGTGATTTTCCAGTTTGGCTTTCCACACAGTATCATCACAGATAATGGTACCAATTTGTCCAAGGGTGCCATGAAGGAGTTCTGCAAACGGGAGCACATCCGGCTTGACATTTCATCAGTAGCACATCCACAGTCCAATGGTCAAGCAGAAAGGGCTAATCAAGAGACCTTGAGAGGCATCAAGCCCCGGCTTATGGTTCCTTTGCAGAGAACGCTGGGTTGTTGGGTAGAAGAGTTACCATCTGTGTTATGGAGCATCAATACTACACCCAACAGATCAACAGGATACACGCCGTTCTTCATGGTCTACGGAGCGGAGGCGGTTCTCCCTAGTGATATCTGTCATGACTCACCTCGTGTGGCGGCTTATGTTGAAGCGGACAACAAGACAACATGGCAAGACGCTTTGGACCTGTTGGATGAAGAACGTGACGTAGCAGCCGCCCGCTCGGCGATTTACCAACAGGATCTTCGTCGTTATCATAGTCACCGAGTCAGAACCAGAGCCTTTCAGGAAGGAGATTTGGTGCTTCAGATCATCCAATACCAGACTGATATGCATAAGCTATCCCCACCTTGGGAGGGACCTTTCGTGGTCAGCAAGAATCTGCACAATGGGTCATACTATCTGATCGATATTCGAGAGCATAAAGACTCACGTACATCAGAGGAAGAGACCAACAGGCCGTGGAACATAGCTCATCGTCGGCCTTACTATACCTGAGCCATTGGCTCTACTTATGTACATATTACAATGGTGTATATATTATGATTAAATATAATAAACCGGAACCTCAGCTAAAGCGGGGTATCTGTTCTTTTACATCATGTGTGGTTACACGGAGTTGTTCTAAAGCGGCCTCCGGTTTACCCCTTGAGTTAGCTTTTCAAAAGCATCATGTTATATCACTTGGGGGCTTGGTCGTATCCGAACCAATGCAACACCTCTTGATAGGCGAAAGCCACTAGATCACTTGGGGACTTGGTCACGTCTGAACCGGTCACGCCTCTTGATCGGCCTAAGGCCACAGAATCACTTGGGGGCTTGGTCGAACCCGAACCATTGCCACGCCTCTTGATCGGCATAAATGCCACAGTTTCATTTGGGGACCTGGCTGACTCGAACCATAGCTACACCTATCGGGAGCTTGGTCATGTCCGACCATGGTAACGCTATCTGATCAGCTCAAATAAGCCTATTTTTGCAAACGGTTTTATCATTGCCTTTGCTTCACAATTTTCTTTGATAGATATTTCTTTCTTTTTGTTGCGTTTTTTAAACCAACAAAATTTTAAACCGGTTCACACTGTCAATTGACGGAACACGGTCCATTTTTTTTCCGGAGACTATTTGCCCGGTTTGATTTTTTATTAACATCCTATTACAGAGTAACACGGTGTTTTCTTATAACCCGGCACGGTTTACATGGTAAACCGGCATTATATATATACAGGAGCTGCTATCTCCTCCAACAGTGTGGGTTTATAAACCTCCGCTTCAAGATTGGCTAAGCCAACTTCATGCCCAACAATGGCAGGTATTATGTATCTCAAAGATTTGATCATATGCTTAAATTTCAGATATTTTGATTTTATATATGCAGGCATCATACTCCGCCTGACGGTACAACCGCGGTGGCACTTTCATATTTTTTATGTTGCAGAAAATACTTTGGAAAGTTCATCACCCAAAGGAAGCACAAGTTGAAGTGGTTATGCACGAAGGCATATTAAAATCAAGAGTATCAGCTAGCCTATTACAAGGCAACACGGTGCCCAAAACACGATCATTGTTTCTTCAAAGGAGAAGCAGTTTAAACCGGCTTCCGGTTCAAGCTTGGTCACCAGCCTGGCCTGATGGTTGTGGGTCATCCCGCGCCGCTTCAACTTCAGTTTCTCTACCCAGCAGCTGGAAATCAATAGTTGTCCAGTCGATTCCCATTAATGCTCGAAAGACGGCTTCATCATGGATCAGCAACGACGGTTCAATATCGGGAGCGTAAGTATGCTTACGGATTGGAGGGATAAGATTTTCCGCTTCATGAATTGGTGCAGCTACTCGCTTGTTTTGATTGTCATATTGGGCTTGATAATGAGACAAGTCTGCTTCTTCAGCCAATTGACAAGCTAGCGGACGCACCTCCCGGTTTATTGCTCGCAGATCCGCTTCACTAAACTCTGACCCTTCTTCCTTCAAGCTGGGATAGCCCTGAGCCGCTTCAATAGGATCAAAATCCGGCACCCAAGCTTTTGCCCGGATTAAGGCATTGATCGCACCGGTTCGAGCAGCAGATTTCTTCAGCTCTTCAACCCGGGCAGGAAGCACCGACAGTTTCTGCAGAGTGTCCTGAATCAAAGTGGGCGCCGGCTTGTTGTGGGATGCAGTACAGATGATCCGCATTGCACCAGTGTATAGTTGTTCGATCAACTTATAGGCGGCTTTCAATTTCTTCCGCACAGCTGACCCCAAATGACCAATGTGTGTCCCTGAAATATCATAAAGGGTTAACAAACCGGCAGCTCTGTAAGACGGCAGAATCAATTCAGAAATCAAACCGGCTTACCAAAGATAGCAGCGGTCATGGCATGCACGTGCCGCTTTATGCTGGTCAGTTCATCCACCATCGGTTTTAGTGCAGCCTCGGCGTCTTCTGCTCGTTTGGTTAAAGCGGATTTTTCAGTAGCCCAATCCGCCCGCTCCTTCTTGAAATCCTTCTTAAGTTGTTCCATGACGCTTAAGGCGCTGGTCAACTCCTCTTTTGCTTTTGAGGTTTTAGTCTATTGGGACTTCAGATTTTCTTGGAGATCGGCGATTTGGGTCTCTTTTGTCTTCAGCTCAGCCTGCATACAGACAGTTATATGATTCAGCAAGCAGTGTAAGAATTGAAGCACCAACCACATAACAAGTTATGCACTTGGCGCTTGGGGGCTAATGCCTATTTGATCTTCATATTTCACTTGATTATAAAGTACCAAGCTCAATACAAGTATTCAACTTGGCACTTGGGGGCTAATGGCTATTTGTTCAAATAAGTTCTGATGTGGTGATATTAATTACTTAAGTCCCGGTTTAACTACACTAAGTTGAACCGGCCCTTGGGGGCTACATCAGCGAATTTCGAGGCATTAAGATTTATATTAGTAAGTCCCGGTTTGAAAGAAGATTACAAACCGGTCCTTGGGGGCTAGGCGAGTCAGCAAGAATTGAAACATACAAGCAGGAAAGAGCATATGGAAGTTACCTCATATTTATCTTTCATCATGTTAACCAGACCAGCTTCATAGTCACGACTGGTATACAGCTGGTTCAGATAGCCGGAATGGATGTCTTGGGCGTTCAGAGCAACGTAAGTCGCCAGATCAACATTCCACTTGCCCTTGCCAAAGGCAGCAAATTCTTCCTTGGCAGTATGTTTAGACAAAGCGACAGGATTGCTTGGCTCTGTATGGCCAATGCCAGTAATAACAACTTCATCATCCTTGGCGTCGCCGGTTTGCATTGGGGCCGTCAGTTTATCAGTAGACTTGGATGGACTGGTGGATTTCTCAATCCGGATGGGGCTTCTAGGCTGGTCAACAGGACCGGAGGTATCAACATGTCTCTCTTCAGTAATAAAATCATCATCTTGTGGTGGTGGGTCGTTTGGCACATCCTCACGGATGGCCGCTTCAGGGTTGAGTACTCTGTCCGGTTCAGGAATAACATCTTCTTCAGCCGCTTTATCTAGGCGAGCCTTCTTGCTTGGCTTAGGCTTGGCCCTGAAAGGAGTAACAAAGGTCAGTACAGTATATGCTACAAAGTAATACACCAGAAGCATTATGATAAGTATGGCTTACCCAAGCACCGTTTTGAGCGGCGGCAGCTGGGTAGCTGATGACTCGCCAGATGATGAATGGGAAGTGACCTGATAATCGGAGTCAGACGGATTAAGAGGTTGACGAAAATAGTCCATTTTAGAACAAGCACTGACAAGCAAATTAGAGACCTCTGAACGGTGTTTCTGAACCGGACTGTTCGGTAAACCTCCGGAGGTAACTACCTGGCCGCTGTGCCGGGTTGTGCGGCGAGCTTCGTGCTGTTGGGTCTTCATAAGAAATTTGGGATCCAAGTAAGCAAGAGGATGAGAAAATTTAACTTTCCGGTTTGCCTGACAGATTTTTAGTGAAGGCAAAGGATCTGAATCGGAGGAAAGAATAATTACCTCTGCAACATCAGCATGACTGGCTTCGGCATCATCCTGACAAATATCATCATCAATAAGGCGCGTGAAAAATAAGCCAAGTGAATCACGTTCTACCTCAAGGTCCGGGTTACCCACATCGTCATCAGCGGCCGGATCAGAGGATGCAGTGGTTCTTTTCCTATGGGTAGTCTTCTTCACAGCTTTAGTCTTTTGCCGGATTGATCTTTCCGGTTTGTCTGGTTTTTCTGGTTTCTCCTGCGGCAGTTTCTTGCTCCAAAACGGATCATTGCCCTATTTAAATAGGTATTGATATTAAACAGTGACCAGATATATCAATAACAGGTTCAGAAAAAAGAACAATCAAACTCTTACAGCTGGCGGTTTGTTGGTGGCGTAGAAGGGAAGCAGGCCGGTTCGAGCACAGACGTGTTCCGGTTCATTCAGCATTTTATTCACAGCCTCTATGATTTCTTCGTCGGTAAGCTGGATGTTAGCATGTCGCAATGGGTCATCAACACTGCCAGTATACTCGCACATCAAACTGGAGCGCTGACTAAGGGGTAGTATGCTCCACAATATCCAACAGCGAGCGAGATCAACTCCTGTTAAACCATTGGCCATGAAGGCTCTGAGCTTGGACAGTTGAGGAGAATATTTGCTTCTCTCCTTGGCAGTCAACCTTTGCGGAAAGGGGTGTGTATTGCTAAGCCGCTCCGGACGAAAACCAAGCAAAGGATTTTCACCAGCAGGGGAGGTGTCTCTGCAATAGAACCATGTTTGATTCCACTCTTCGGGGTGGTTGTGCAGCTTAGCGCGAGGGTATGTGACCTCTTTCCTTTTCTGAATCGCCACACCGCCCAATTCCGTATTGGAACCGTCAGAAAACTCAGTACGGCGGTTTAAATGGAAACAGTCTCTGAACAACTCCACTATGGGCTCCTCTTGAAAAAACACCTCACAGAGCACTTGGAAGTGACACATGTTTGTAACAGAGTTGGGACCAGTGTCTTGTGGGTGGAGTTGAAAATCGGCTAAAACGTCCCGATAAAATTCAGAACCGGGCGGCTTAAAGCCCCGGTCTAAGTGATCTACAAAAACGATGACCTCTCCTTCTTGAGGTGTGGGAGGGCATTCTTTGCCAGGAGCTCTCCAATGGATGGTGTTTTTGCTGCCTAAAGCGCCAATCAGGACTAAATTATTCAGTTGAGTCTCTGTGACACGAGAAGGAACCCAGTTGCACTCATATACTTGCTTGGCCATGATGAAATCTACAAGATAGGTAATTCCGGTTCAAGAAGGCATTTATTAAAGTGCACTGGTATGTACCATGTTAAACCGGAGACAACTCTATCTAAACCAGAGTTTTATGAAGCAACAGCATCTGGCGGTTCAACAAGGGGACTAATGGTATATACCGATTAGGAAATTTTTCTACAAAGTTAAACTGCCGGATCTAAGCATTGAAACAGTTGAGATTGTGGATAGATAAGTGTACAGAAACAGATTTCACAATATTTCTCTACAGCGATGGATCTGAAGCAAGTTCAGAAAAGAAGGAAAATATTGAAGGTTCAAAAAGAACAGTACTGAATCAATAGGGCAGAGATACAGGTAGATCTATGGTCTTGAGGCATATAAGTAAAGGCGGATGCTAAGAACTACCGCTACACAGAGCAAAGGTTCACAGGTTCATCTAGGATCTATCATATGAATACAAAGCAGACGATGAACACTGAAGAACTTGGAAACCCTAGAACGGATCTACGGAGGAAAAGGTGAAGAACTCTCTGGAGCCGAGGAAGAAACAGAAGGTCGCCGCGATGCTCTGGTACAATCAGGGTGATGCAGCGGCCAAGGTTGGAGCAGAGGTCGTCGACGGTGGTGGAGCTCTGAAGCTGGACGACGCGGGGAAGACGAAGCAGAAGGGAACGAAGGGGAAAAGGAAATGACCCTTCGGTCTTATTTATAAGGCAAGGGGCATGTGTCAGGCGCGAAAATCAAGGAACCATGGGTTTGGAAACGGAGCTATCGCCTCGATTGTCGCAGACCTATTAAACAAAAAAGGTATCATGGATAAGTTTCTTTATAACAGGTGACGTCACGTCGGTTTACAACGACCAGAGAAGATGACATCACGGCGATTCAACAAACTACAAGAAGGTGTTGAAGATGAAGATTTTTGCTAAGGATTGACATGAACCTGTTCAAATCAATCTGGGGCCTAATGTTGAGGATATCACTACTGGGTGTAAACCGGCTTATCTGGGCCAGGTTAACTTCTTCAGTAGTTAACTATGTTGAAACCCAAGAAGGCAGATGAGGGCTCAAGGCCTGTAGCCGTAAACCGGCGTTGGTATGTAACTTGTATTGTAAGTTAGGAATAAATAGAGACCAAACCGGACACATCTATGAGCCGGTATTGGGACTCTGTGAACCGATGGGTGTCACCTGTGTATATAAGGGGACGACCCGCCGGCGGTTCAAGGACAACAGACAACAACTCGAGACTTAGGCGAAGCTTGTTTGCTCCCTAGTCATCGAAACCCCATCAATTGCATCACAACTAGACGTAGGCTTTTACCTTCATCGAAGGGGCCAAACTAGTATAAACTCTCTTGTGTCCCTGTGTCCGCTTTAACCCCTTCAAGCTAACCCGTCGCGATGGCTCCACGACTAAGTCCTTTCTCTAGGACATCTGCCGTGACAAAACCACGACAGGGGGAATAGGACTGGTCATCTGTCTCTGAATCCTCATCTAAGGAGCTATCCGTAACCAGCGAGATATGCGCTTCGTCAGATAGCATAGTCTGCTTTGAAGACCTTGTTTCCACTCTAGAATTTGCCATCACCGTGTCAAATGACTGATGCACACGAAGAGCAGTTGAATGTAATAACATTGTTGACAAATGTAATATGTAACGAAAAAAAGGATGGCCTGATATAATTTACATATAAGATGACTGGCTAAGCAGGATGGCATTGCAAAATTCACATATATGATGCCTGGCTAAACAAGATGGCATTGCATAATTCACATAAACGATGAATAAACTAAACAGATGGCATTCACACAAAGGATGTCTAAACTAAGCAGATGACATATTTGATGTATAAAGTAAGCAATGCAAGACACCATATGCATGATATATCCAACATCAGCATGCCAAGTTAGAGCGAAGACCTCAGGGGGTAAATAGGAGTTGTCTTCTCCTTCTGAATCCCCCTCAGAACAGATATCTTCCTCTCGATTACAATCCGAAATGCGTGAAGCGGGGTCTGCCTTTGCGCCTGCCATGGAGCGACGTCTGCATGAAATTTTATTGCCACACAAGGCTCGTCTCTTTTGCTCTACATGTTCAGTTCCATTGTTTACAATAACTGTCATGCATAGGAATAAAACATAGTGAGATTATGTAAGGAGCGCATGCAGAAATCCAGAGTGATGGTAGCAACCTGTGGATAGACCCAAAACCAATAATAGCAGACAGATAATGGCTTCAGTTAAAAAATACAGATAATGGCTTCTTTACTGTTTGTTTCCCACCCAACATGAAACTCATAGTAGACACCGGAGATTAACCAGATAGTAGATAGATACTATTGATAGCGGCCCCTATATGTACCCCACACCCATTTAAAAACTCAAGTTTGACCATTAGTTTGGAGCTGACTCAGAGTCTAATCGGTGAACAGGACGATAAAGTAACATGTAATATTAAGCGATGCATAACGTAAGCAGACACGAAAGAGTGCGACCTCTCTTGCAGACCCATGTAGTCCTCGAGGTCATCTGCTCGGTTGATGATGGAAGTGCAGTTTTCATGGCTGCCAGCGGCGGGGAAGAAGATCTGAGGCGGCTAAAGACAGTCTGGAGGCCGGATCCCTGCTGTGCTGGACCCTTCTATCGTTGGAGCAGCTGAGCTGGGGTGGACGACGGCGCAGCAGGAGCGGGACAAACCACACAAGGTTTTCTTTGACACCTATCTGTAAGAGAAGTAATTCTGTAAGGGCTCGTTTGAATTGGAGGATTCCAACAATGCAGGCATAGGAAATAGACAGGAATAGGATAGGAATGCACGTGCAAAACAGAGAATTTAAAAACACGGGATTTCTGCCAATCTGGGTGTTTGATTCACAACAATTGGAAGATCACGGGATGGAAAGAAGCATGGTGAGATTAAGTCAAACCACAAGAAAATGTACGGTTATAATGCTATTATGCTACTATCTCTTAGTCTTGTGCTTCATGAATAGGAATTTGAAAAGGAGGACAAGTGAAAATTAAAATTCCTACGTTTTTTTCTTTCAAGGAGACACTAAAGGAACAAATCTGTGTGCTCAGTGGACAATATATATAACATGTAGAGTAAAAAGGAGATGCAACAAGTGTACAACCTCTTTGGCGAAGCCATGTCGATCTCAGCGTGATTGGGTTGGCCGGTGAGGATGCTCCGGATGACTTGGCTGTCGAAGGAGGGGAAGAAGATCTTAGGCGTCTGGAGATGGAGCCCGAGGTACTACTCTGCTGTGATGGAGGGTTTCGTCGTTGGAGCAGCTCCGGTGAGTTATACGACGCCAAGGCTGAAGCAGGACAAGAGAGACAACGAACAATGTTAACCTGAGTGGAATTCTAATAGCATCTCCAATGCATGACGTAAAATACATAACCACAAAGTGCTAGATGTAAAATACATCAGCCGCTCATCTCTGAACTTAACTGTCGAAACTGAATTTAACTGTCGAAACTGAACTTAATTGTTGAAACTGAACTTAACTGTCAAAACTGAATTTTGATGTCGAAACTGAATTTTGCTTTGAAACTGAATGCACTAGCAAGGTGAGGCTACACGTCGGTCGACGGACTTTTTCATCTCTGGTCAGTCAATTTTGCAGCCGTTGGATACGAAATCAAGGGCCCGCGGTTCATCTTCAACCTCCACCCCCTGAGCCAGCCAAATAGCAGCCCCCTGCCACCCGCGGCCGGCGGTGCGCCGCCCCGCCCGCCCCGAAAACACTCCCCACCGTCGGTCCGCCGCCGGCCCGGCCATCCCTCTACCCCCCCCATGCCGAGCTTTTTCTCCGGCGATCCCCACGACACCGCCCCGCCAACGCCCCGCCACCGCCGGCGACCACCGCCCCCATCCTGAACCCTAAGATAGATAGTGGGGTACCTCTCTGGCGAGCCCCCCTCCCCGCTGTGGCTGGTTCTTCCTTCACCCCGGCGGCATCGGAGTGAAGTGTAGCTAAATAAGAGCAGCATCGCAAGAAAGAGCAAGAGCGAGAGCAGCAACGCAAGCAAGAGCAATAGCAAGAGCAGACCAGGCAGGGGACCGAGAGCAAGAGCAGAGCAGTAGCGCGAGCGAGAGCTAAAGCAGCAACAGGTCCTACTGATGTGGACGTCGCCGCCGAGGGAGCGACGCCGTGGAGGAAGTGGGCGGCAACGCCGCCGTGGATGGAGTCGCGCCGTGTCGGCTCGGGACCAAGCGCCGGCAGCACCGTGAGATCGAATCAAGAAGAAAATGCGGCAATTATTGTACAACCTCTTTGGTGGCGTCGATTAGGCCGCAGCTTCATCCGAGGAAATGGTGATGATGATGCTCTTCCGGTGGTGTAGGTGAAGACAGCGGTGTGGGAATGGAGGTGGCGCGAAAGACGAGGGGAACGTCGGGGCAGCTCCTTGGAGGTGGAGGACGGGGTGGCTAAACCCACGGGATGATGAGATCAACGACGGATCCTCATCCGGTACGGTGGATGAGGGATGTCGAGGTGTTGCTGTGGACGACGTCGTCGGGGAAGAGGCTCCGGCTGGGTGGCGGACGGAGCAGGGTGTGGGGTTTCGTCGCGGGTTTTCGCGGCCTTGGTGTACGAATGGATGGGCGGATGGGATGGCAATGGGGAACCATGGCTTAGAGATGCGCTTGTACGAAATGTGGGGTAAGTTACGAAAGTACCCCCCCCCCCCGATTTGAGGCGGTTCTTTCGGTTCAGGTGTACCACGGGAATTTCGCGTGTCGGGATTTCATAGGAGGTGGGAGTTTTCGCGCGCGTTGTAATTTCAGAATAGCAAGGCGCGGGTTGTGATGGAGGGAGTTGTCACAGCACAACAAGACAAAGATATATCATAAATATTTCGGGCTAACAAGGAGCGGGTTGAAATTTTCGGACAAGCCTAACGTGTACTGTACCAAATAAATGCGCCCTACAAATGTCATTCAAAACTTTGAATTCATGTTATGTTCAATTAAAATATTTTGCTACGTGTATAATGCATGCAACCTACTACTCAAATGAACGTTTTAGTGCATTCCAAACGTATATACTACCGCTTCAATATGAACTAAATTTGAATTCATTTCTCTATTTGAATAAGATCTACAGTAATGATTGTTGTGAAGTTAAAGCATTTGAATTTGTTTCTCTATTTTAATAAGATCTACAATCATCATTATTGTCAAGTTAAACCATCGTTTGTGTATTATCTTCACAGCACACCACATGATTAGTCTCGAGTTACATATGAACTATGTGTACTATATGAACTCGAACTAGATTTTTTGAATCCACTTTATTTTGATTTCAAATCACATTACATTTCTAGCTCTAGCTAGATCTTCATAATCTAAACCATGTCTCATATGTATAATGTGTTTATCACATTATGTATGGTGACCCGCCCCCTACACCTACAAGTATTTAGATGTGAGTTGCAAACACCACACATTGCCACAAATTCAAATAAAATGTGAGAATGTTCGATATATAGTATTGTTTAGATTGTTTGATATTTAATTGTAAGCTGCAAACGCCACACATTATCACAAAATCAAATAAAATGTGAGATTGTTTGATGTATAGTATGGTTTAGATTGTTCGGCATTTAGCTGTGAGTTGCAAACACCATGCATTATCACATTATGGTATAACATGTGCACGGCACGTGTATCACCGCTATATTCATGCATGCAATGTTGAAAACACTATGATCTCCTGTTCAAATATATGAATCCGCTTTCATATCAAATTATGATCTTTGTTAGTCTCTTACACCCACACAATCCTCTAACCTTTGTAGCTACCACTAACTTTCTCTCGTGCATGCAGACGCCCTCCTCGCCCTCCCCCTCCCTCGGCATTCTATCCACCGGGCACATTCATTTTTTTCTTTAGGTCATTCTCCCTGAATCTCCACAACTCCTTTCCGACACACACCGATCGATAAACCTCTCCAGCGATGCCTGCCTACAACGTACAAACACACCTTCAATCTCCTCCTTTATGTGTCGTTGCCTCATGTCTCTCATACGGTCAGACACACGTGTAAACTCTCGCCCCTCTTTTCATCGCTCTCACAACCGCACACTCCTCCCCCTATCTAGCTAGTAGTTGGGCCTCTCGCACCACCTCCTAGCTCCATTCTCTTTGTCTATCCGTCTCGCCGGGCCTTATTTGCCTCTAAGAAATGGACATACAGCGACCGATCTCTCGCTATACATATAGCTAGCTAGGTCCTTATAACTCGTTTTCACCCACACGTCAATCGATCTACCTAATTAGTGGTGTCTCTCCCTTCCTCCGACAAACAACAATTGATCTACCGATCTAGTTAGGTTTGCTTACCACACACATGGTTCCCCTTCATCATCCATGGATGCATCCCGACAGATCTATCACGCACAGGCACACACAGAAACACATCCCCACTCTTATTGATAACATTGCAGTTCCACCCTCAGTTTGTCTAGTAGGCCTCTCCCACCATCTTCGAGAAGCAACTCCATCACCCATCCAGCACTCTACCCCTCTCCCTCCCTCTCTCTCTCTCCTATCTCTCTCTCCCATCATATTTCCCGTCCTTCAGTTTTGTATGGATGTCGACCGATCTCCCTCAAGACATAGCTGGGTCTCTCCTTCTCAACACATATACGACTCGCTCTACCTCTATAGTTAGGCCTCTGCCTACCCCTCCCACCACCCCTCCCCCCCCCACACACACCAATACATCGAGCGCTCTAGTCATGTCTCCCTGCCACACACAAACTTGACGTGTGCCCTCTAACATTCCAGTAGGCCAGTCGCCCTATATCTTTGACTTGTACACACACACAATTTCGATGGCTCTCTTCATCGATCTCGCACCCACCCACTTGATCCTCTCTTCGACTCTATCGATAGCTATGACCCCTCCCTCTCTTCTCGTGGATTGCCCGACCCTCTATGTATGATATGGATAGGCCTCCATTTCACACACATTGCATGCAAAATTTTGTTTGAGATGTCATCGACACATATTCCCACTAATAATTCACGAAATCAATCCCCCACCCCACCCCCACCCCAAAACAAAAAACACTCACAAACGCGGTGTGTATCTCTCACAAACAACCATGTAGGTTGGGGACGTGCATGAAGAGAAGAGGTGCATGCACTATGCACGTACTCCCGTCTCTTTCCCAACCACACCCGCGCGGGTACATGGTGGAGCTCATTTTAGTACGAAAAAGGCAGCCCACGTGGTAATTTGGCACGTGTTCTGGTTGTCCACTTGGTGGAGGGAGGATCGTCTACCACGGGTGAACAAACAAATTGTGACTTGACATGTTATGTTAAAAAAAGAGGCAAACCATGTGGGGCCTACCTTAGAGGCAAGGCTCTATACACTGGAGTACTTTTGATGTGTCCCATCAACTCGCAGAATGAGGAGAAGCTTGCTTAGTACGCCGTCTCCCCCGCCCACAGGCGCGGTGGCTCGCAGGATGAGGTGAAGCTTGCTTACTGCGGCTTACGCCCGCTCCCTCGCCCATGCGTGCGGTGGCTCACAAGACGAGGAGAAAAATTTACTACTCCTTCCATTTACTCCTTGTCCCTACTACCTTGGTTATAGAGATTATATCATATTGTTTGGAATATATATGTCCTTTAGTAGATTTCAATATGAACTACTAGTACATACTCCAAACACTTATGTATATAAACGTATTTTAGAGTGTAGATTCACTCATTTTGCTCCGTATGTAGCACTCTCCCTCGCCCCTCGGCTCTCGCCCACGTGGTGGACGTGCAGCAATTCATTCGGTCTCATATAGCCAGAACGATATATACTGCACTACCATTATTGCTCGACTTCCCGAAGAGGCGAAGAGCCAATCGCAAGGTCAATATTTTGGAGATGCCAAGCGCAAGGTTATAGGAGAACGAGTAGTAGGTGCCGCGTCATTTATAAATAAAGTTTTTTTTTCTTCAGTAGCATGTACGCAATATGATAGGTTCATATGGAGAGAAAAGGAAACTGCTCCACTATATACATAGTCAGGACGGGCCAGCCTACACGGTTGCTTGCTGGGGTTGCTCTCTTCACACTCTCTCGCACAAAACGACTGTGGCCACATCTCTAACATCCTGGCGGATCACGTCCGCTTGGGGAAGGGGTGGATGCTTAGTGTAGATGCGGTGGCCGTCGCCGACGGTGAAAAGCCACTGTCGGCACGTCCCGATCAGGGGTCCCTGCCGTTCTCTCTCACAAAGCCAGTGAGGTTGCCTTCGTCCCTTGGTCACTGCTGCGACGTGGGCAGTTGCCGCCTCCCACCGCCCTCCTCAAGGTTGAGCTACGTCCCTCAGGTACAACTCCCTTTACAGATTGCTTGCACCACTGCTCCAGCTGCCCACATCACTCCCTGTGGATATTTCTCTACTTCTTTGCCCCGCACATACCTCTACTGGCTTCTACGTACTGTATTTGTGATGAGTTTATGTCTCATCAACTAGTCCCAGTAATCTTATTCTAATCACGCTTGTTCAATTTCTTTGCCACATGGATGCTCATCTCGATTTTGGTGAAACTGCACAAAATGATTCGATGGTCAAAAGGTTGCAAACTTCATTTATTAGGAAGCTCGAACATTGCCAGCAAATTGAAGCCTGGTCAGGGTTCATGGTTCAAGGGCTAGGGACTGCATGGATTGTTTTTTTCTTTAGCTGCCTCTGTTGCAAAATAAGTGTCAACTTTAGTAGTAGTACAACTTTGTACTAAAGTTTGCACAAAGTTGAGAAACTTATTTTGGAACGGATGGAGTACATATTTGCTATGATCTGTCAATCATTGAGATGCAATAGCATGCATGTTAGTCTCCTTTGTATTTGATGAAATGTTGCAACGGGCAACCTTGCACACAAGATACATGTAACAGAAGCTGGAAGCTTCATAGCATTGTACAAATTTATCTCGCTGATAAATTACAGTACGTACTATACTAGTACTTCCTCCGTTCCTAAATATAAGTCTTTGTAGAGATTTCACCATGAACCACATGCGGATGTATATAGACGCATTTTAGGTGTAGATTCATTCATTTTGTTCCGTATGTAGTGGAATCTCTACAAAGACTTATATCTACTAGTAATAGCTAGCCCCCACTACTAGGAATTCTCTATCCTCTCCTTGAGCCACGTCATCAAAATTGATGTAGCCGTTAGATGAAGTAAATCAGTCCATAATAGCCGTCTGATCTAGACGTTGAGAGGCTCCGCACTAAGCCACATGCAAGCATGCAGAAATACTGTGTCACATGCATGTGAGTGGGTTTTAAATCACATCAACATGTCTGCATGCAAGCATGCACCGGTAGCATGCATGTAAGTGAGCTTTTAAGTCCCATTAACATGTCAAAAAGAAAAATATAATCCCATTATGCAGTAGAAGTTGGCTGATCTTTTTTACTTACGTGGGATGATCTAAATGATGATGGGAGTTTATTTAGTTTGGCTACCACATTTGTCATGCGGTTATAGAGTTTTTTTGTTCTATGAAATCGATAATTTTGCACAGAGAGATATACCGCTGTTCCGCGCCAACGTGCGGGGACTCATCTAGTAATATTTAGGAACGGAAGGGTGGAAGACTTCGGGTATTCCTCCGACGAGAACCTCCAGCCCAGCGCCAAGCTCACTCTGTTCTTCAAGGGCGTGGCGACGGCCCTCCAGCGACTCCGAGATAGGATCCCGAAGCAGCTGGCTGACGAGTCGCGCGAGATCTGTGCGGGAGCCCTTCAGAAGGTGTTGATGAAGGTGGACTTCCGCAATCCAGGCCTCCGCCTCAACAACGTCCTCAGACCCTTGCCGCCTGATATCGATCAGGAGGAGCTCAAGGCCCTTGTCGCACCCATTGTGGACAAGGTGGGCGGGATCAAGAGGGTTGAGGGCGACCGCGTTGACTAGGCCGTCTGCTTCCTTCTTTCCTTGTCGCTGCTAGCTATGTCATAGAAAGCATCTGTTAGAGCTGCGACAAGCTATTTCGTAACATAACTTTCTTATGGGTAGTGATTGCTAGGTTATTCCCCTTTACTCGATTCCTTGCCTTGTATGCTTTTACCCTACGCTTTTAGGGAACTTGCCGGTGCAGGCACCTGAGCCGCGAGCGCTGAGTGCGGAACGTCAGCAGCCTGCTGGCGGTGCCGCTACCGGCAAGAAACCTTGTCGCCGCTAGCTGCAGCTAACTTAAATTGCTGAGCGGGGCTCAAAGCAAGGTAAGGGCGCGGCTAGTTAAGCAACTAGTCGCAGCTCACTTACGTTGTTGAGCAGGCTCGAAACAATGCAAGGGCGCGGCTAGTTAAGCAACTAGCCGCAGCTCACTTAATGTTGTTGAGCGAGCTCGAAACAACGCAAGGGCGCAGCTAGCTGCGAGTTGGCTCCTCCGCGCACAGGTTTTCCATACAAGGTGCGGCCGTTTAGGGGAGATAACTCAAAAATTTAAAAAATTTGATTGCTCAAACTTTGGCAACTTATCTTTTCTGTTGTCTGCTTCCCGGCAAGGCGAAACTTTTTGAACGACGCCTAGTCCATACCATCATCTTCTCCTTCCCCCCCCCCCCCCGGCAAACTTGTGCGCGAGGGAGCCTTCCTTTCCTTGTGAAAAAGAAAGAAGAGAAAATACAGATATGGAGCCTTATGGCTCGTCATTGCTTACCGGGGAGTAGATGTTTACTTGATTGCCATGCATCTCTGCCAACAGCCTTTGTCCGCCTTCCCGGTGAATACGCTTCAATTTCACACCGTTGAGTCTTCTTCTGTACAGTGTCTTGTCGACAAACTGGTACATACTTGACTGCCGGGCTACTCTTTCCACTTCTTCTTGCTCTTCGAGAAGTTCTCCTGTCTGAAGGAGGCGGACAATCTGTTGTGCCCATGCTGGAGCTCGTGGCTCGACAACAAGGACTAAAGGCAATTCTGCGGCTGCGAGAACATCCGCTTCTACGGCAAGAACCTGCGGGTCTGCCGGAGCGTGACGTTCTCCTGGCAAGCTTGCCGGAGCAAAGCTTGTCGCTGCCCATCATGTCATGGGGACAATCTGTTAGAGCCGCGACAAGCTATCTTTGTAATGTAGCTTGGCAACGATTGCAACGTTACTCCCTTTACTTGATTCGTCCCTTTGTATGTTTTTGCCCTACGCTTTTAGGGAACTCGCTGGTGCGGGCACCTGAGCTGCGGGCGCTGAGTGCGGAGCGTCAGCAGCCCGCCGGCGGTGCCGCTACCGGCAAGAAACCTTGTCGCAGCCAGTTGCAGCTCACTTAAGTTGCTGAGCGGACTCGAAGCAAAGTAAGGGCGCGGCTAGTTAAGCAACTAGTCGCAGCTCACTTACGTTGTTGAGCGGGCTCGAAACAATGCAAGGGCGCGGCTAGTTAAGCAACTGGCCGCAGCTCACTTAAGTTGTTGAGCAAGCTCGAAACAACGCAAGGGCGCAGCTAGCTACGAGTTGGTTCCTCCGTGCTCAGGTTTCCCATACAAAGAGTGGTCGTTCAAGGGAGGTAACATAGAATTTAAAATATTCGATTGCTCAAACTTTGGCAGCTTATCTTTGGCCGTCGGCGCGGACGGAGCAGCTGCCTTCGAAACCTTCTTCTTCGGCGGCATGTTGACAAAGATGATGAAGATCTAGCCCGAGAGGACGCCGGATCTGAGGACGATGAAGATCTAGCCTGCGAGGACACCGGATCTGGTTCGCACAACTTCGACGCCCCCTACCTGGCGCGCCAAAGATGCCGGGGTTTCTGATCCACGGACACCTATGGGACCGGTGGACCGGGTCCCTTTCAGTTCGGCCGGGGGCGGAGGTTGCGCAAAGAGCAGATCGAGGCGAAGCACACGGGCGGTTGGTCGTGCGAAGAGTAAATCGAGGCGAAGCACGCGAGCAATTTACCCAGGTTCGGGCCGCACGGATGCGTAAAACCCTACTCCTGCTTTGTGGTTTGGTATTGATTTCTAGCTCGGGAGCGCGGGGTGCTACAGTACACACCGGCGACTAGAGAGACCGAGCGTGGGCGTTGGAATGGCCTCCTCCCGAAGGCTCTCAAAATGGCCGACCCCCCTCTACGTTGCACACGAGCCTCCTTTTATACTCAAGGGGTTACCGACATAGAACAACGGGGGCCAAGGGCAAAAATGGAAAGGGTGCCATGGATAGGCACAGCTAGGTGCTGTAGTAGGCACAGCTACCCGCTACAGTGTTATCATACCTAACCCTGACGGCAGGGGACAAGGGCATTAAATGCCCGTCTGTGTCGCCTAAACAGTACCGAGAGGGACCGCTAGGGACACCACCGTTTGCCACGATGGTTATCTCGTCAGCGCCTGTTCGCCACCTCGCACCCCTAGCTGCGCGACCTCCTGCCACGTGTGCTTGGGAGAGGCCCCCAGAGCGACACATGGTGGTTGTGCTGGAGCGCGGGCTCGGAGAGGCGGTTCCCACGGCAAACTCCTCGCCGCGGTCGTCGTCTTGTCGCGTCCGGGAGCTTGTCGCTCACCGGGTCTTGCCGGGACGCGTAGCGCGTCGCGGTAGGTTTTCTTGGTATGCCTGGGTTGGCCTTCCCGGCAAGCTCCTCTTGTCGGGGCCTTGAGATGCTTTTGATAGCTTTCCCGGCAAGCTCCACTCGCCGGGGTCTTGTCTTGGATACTTTGCTCTTGAATGGTCTCCAAAGTAGCCACGGAGGGTCTTGGCGGTCACCCGGCAAGCCTTGCCGCGGGGATGCTGCGACTGCCCGTGCACAAGTTCGGGATACTAGGGTACCCCTACTCTAGTACACCGACAGCTTCCTTATCTTTTCTTTTTCTCGGTTTGGTAGACATGTCCTTCACATAGATAACATGTGCCACATCATTGGCTAGGACGAACGGTTCGTCAGTGTACCCAAGATTTTTCAGATCCACTGTTGTCATTCCGTACTGTGGGTCTACCTGTACCCCGCCGCCTGACAGATTGACACATTTGCACTTAAACAAAGGGACCTTAAAATCAGGTCCGTAGTCAAGTTCCCATATGTCCACTATGTAACCATAATATGTGTCCTTTCCGCTCTCGGTTGCTGCATCAAAGCGGACACCGCTGTTTTGGTTGGTGCTCTTTTGATCTTGGGCGATCGTGTAAAATGTATTCCCATTTATCTCGTATCCTTTGTAAGTCAATACAGTCAAAGATGGTCCCCTGGACAACAAGTACAACTCATCACAAACAGTGTTGTCACCTCTGAGACATGTTTCCAACCAACTGCTGAAAGTCCTGATGTGTTCACATGTAATCCAGTCGTCGCACTACTCCGGGTGTTTGGAGCGCAGACTATTCTTCTGTTCATCGACATACGCACTACAAGAAATATGTCAACTTGTGACCAGCACTATTGGTCACTGAATGGTCACTGTTTTCAATTTCTGACCTTTTTGTGACCAAAAACATAAGGTCAAAAGCTGGCGGTCATAAACTGACTATAGCGACCTTTCTTCTGGAATGGTCGTAGACATTTATGACCAAAATACGTCTATTGTGGCGTTTTGGTCACTAGCAACCTCCCCAGGCCATGTAGGCATCCAGCGTGGCAATCTGATGTGGCACAAGATTCAGCCCGGTCCAATTCGATTTTCTACATGGGCCTAGCCCAACAATTCGGCCTTTTCAATGTATTTTTTTCTGTGATTTTATTAGCTACATGGGTCTGGCCCAACAATTCAGCCTTTGATTTCTTTGCATGGCCCTTTTAACAGCAGGTTTTCTTTTGATCTTTGTTTGGGCCATTATATTTTAGAGCTGGTCCCACCAATCAAATGGGTGCCACTTGTCATCATCTCACACATTGGGCCCACTTGACAGAAATTTCAAAATTGCTCAAATTATTTTCATAAATGGGTCCCATAAGTCAGGTATCCATTCCACAAACCAGATTCAATGCCAATATATTTTCCAGTACAGAAATGCATTTCAAGTAAACAATATTATTCTAAGAATATGTACATAACTCCCAGCATTTGAATAACAATTAGCAAGGACATATACATCAAATTCTCGGCAAAATCAGGAGTACATCCAAATTCCAAGGGCA
The DNA here is from genome assembly GCF_056163025.1 of Triticum urartu. Taxonomy (NCBI): domain Eukaryota; kingdom Viridiplantae; phylum Streptophyta; class Magnoliopsida; order Poales; family Poaceae; genus Triticum; species Triticum urartu. The sequence continues at coordinate 647,955,648 of NC_141875.1, read as the reverse complement.
ACATTACAACAAAGTCCTGCATCTCCCTAGGAGAAGGAGGGATAAGAGAGCATGCATGCATGACTAGATCCTGCATGCCTTGCTTCTTCCAACTTCGTCCCAAAGCTCACGTCAAAACATGAATGAAGGCATCTGCATGTTATAAAACAAAATGGTTATGAACAAAATGTATGAACTAAAAGGAGCACGCTATTTTGTATTTGAGAAACTGAAAAATGCACGAACAATTTTTCAGAAGATAACTGAACTTTTGTGCATGCATTTAGACAGGAAAACAAGGGCTTGTAGTATACACATTAATTAGAACAGGATCGCAAGACACAAATATAAGCTAGAATTGACAAGTACACACTAATTTTAACATAGCATCACTAGCTCTCTTGTTGTCTGCATATTAAACCATATTAGAAAATGCTTAGGAGTGGGATTTTTGTTGGAAGGGACTTACAGTGGCCACCGACTTGTTCTTGGGGTTCTTCTACTTGAACTCCACGCGGAACTCGCCCCTGACAATAACCAACCAACAAACAACAAGTTGAGAACAACGGCCGCCCAGAAACCATGGGGAAACAGGAAGGTGGTAAACATAAGGGCAGGTGAAACTAATAATTAATATCGCAGGAGAGAAAACATAGATTGGCTATATAAGAACAGTATATTCCTTAGCAAAAGATGCCGCTAGGACCTATACAGATTGACTGAACAGTATATTCCAACGCAAACACATGACAACAAAATCCTCTTCAATTTAACATGAGATATATAATATGTAAGTCACATCTAGCAACCTGTCTAGACTCTGGACATGATAAGTTGCACCAAGATTTAGCAAGGTGCGTACCTCCAAGTGGATGAGCCAGCTCCGAGACCCACTCCCTGACCCTCTCCGCAGATGCTCCCGTCGAAGCATACTGCATCATAGCAAGCACAAAAATTCAGAAAACTACAGCTGGTGTAAAGATGGACCAAACTACAGTTTAAGTAAAACTATAAGAACACAAAATAAAACTACAGTTTCAGTAAAACTATAAATTAGTTTAGATTGTGAGAGCATATATGGAAACTCAGCACCATCAGCAGTAACCATTAACAAAAGAAAATAAATTATGTCGAGGCTGTAAATAACATCTCTGCAGTAGTTTTAATTGAAAAAATCTATAGAATACTCCAGTAATTAGAGTACACAGCTAAGATGCTGGAAAGAACATCACACAGGCAGGACAAACTACTCCATCTCTGCACTACAGGCAGGAAAAACTACAGGAGTATACAGCTACTCATACAGGAGTACTATGGGCAAGACAAATACAGGAGTAAGATGTTGATCATGCTGGAAAGAACATAACTACTCCAGATACTACATGAGTACAGGAAAGAACACTACAGGCACCAAAAAATGCATCCATCTCGCTTACAGTATTACAGGAAAGAACACTAAAGCGAGCTCACAAGCCTCACATACAGTAAGTCTTTCCTGTCACAACCAAATTACAGGAAAAATGCATCCATCTCACTTACATATCAAATCCAGTTAGTCTTGCTTGGCACCACAAGCACCACCGTCGGCGTCGGCCTGCAAGCACAACATAGGATTGGAACTCTGAATCGAACGACAACTAAAGCAAACCAATCGATCATCGATAGTAAAACTCTAAAGAAATGTTGATCCTTTTTTCTACTGTTGCTGCTTGGTTGTTACTGAATAAATGTTGACAACTAAAGAGCTTCGATGGGGCACAGAACCTTGAGGCCCTGTTATGGTGTTGTCTGTGATGAAGATTTTATAGGGTTTCTTTTAGTGGATAACTTAATTTGAGACTGACACATCCAGCTAATGTAAGTGTGGGTAACCAGAAAAATTGAAAGGGGGGTAGTCACGCGGGTTTAGTACCTTGGGAGAGGGATCACCAGCAGGTGGAGTCAACAGCGATGTAGGACTGGAGGCGCGCCTACGCGACCGCGGTGTGCAGGGGCAACAGTGTCTTGAACGGATTCCTTCAAAGGCAGGCAACCTGCAAACAAATAATTAAGTAGACCAAGACATGTTCATTTCAGAATCGGAATTCACATGATGCAACACAGAGCAAATGTTTGTCATTTGTTGGAAAATGCACAATGAAGATAGTGACTGGTAATTACAGGAAATTCCAGATTGAGGTGGTGGTGGGGGATGAGATCCTGGACTCCACATTAGTCCAACTTATGGCAATTATGTCCGACACGTTATTTTATAATGCTCAATTACTCAGGACTAGAAGCATTTTATTTCATGATATTTCCAGAGCTACTACCAGTTTAAGATTAGTCCATTGGTCATTCCTAATTATGTTTTGTGGATTGCACCTGCGACTGCCATCACTAGCTTGGAAGCAATACGCACAGCACTGGTAGGATAGGAATCATCCTGGTTGTGTGTTAACAAATCACCTGCAACGCTGGAGCAGCGCCGGGTCGAGCCAGTCCTTGTGGTTGGTGGTGAAGATGAGGATCCGCTCATGGCCACTGCTGGACTAGAGGCTGTCCACCATATTGATCAGTCCGGACAAAGTGCCCTCGCAAGGCAATGCACAGCTTACTTGGTAAGTGACAATCAATTTGCAAACCACAGGAAATGAATAATAGCTCTGGTAAGGCAACTGCTCTTGTTGGAAAGATCAGATAAACAGGGTTCAGACTATCACTGGTAGTTTAATTTTCTACCACATAGACATCTACTGAACCAATGGTGAATAATAGCTTATCGTAGGCAAAATCATTTGGATAACAGTAACTTGTTCAGATAGCCGGAATCAATTAAGCTGCTTAGGCATCTGTGTACATGATTGTCTTGCAAAGAATCGATCAAAATCACAAGCAACAGACTGGGGCTCGATGCCACTAACTACCAAGAACTACAGCAACTTCCAAGAACTACAGCATCAGATCTGAAACTCTGTAAAAATGGGAAGAATGGAAGTATACCTTGCTCTTGGTGACGTTGATGGCGTGGAACAAGAGAGTGCCGGACTCCTACATCTGCTTGACGCCGGTGGTGGTCTCCTCGGAGACGCCGACGAGCCTCTCCTCCATCTTGTGGTACTTGTGCGGATGATGGCGAGCACGACGGGGTTGTCGGTGGACTCCGGGTCGGCGACCTTGCCGGACTCCTCATCGGCCTTGACGCCATGGAGGATGAGAAGCGGGGCGTCATCGAGGATGAGGTCGGGGCCGCCGCCGACGCCCCTGTTGAGGCAGCGCTTGGTGCACCACTAGCACTCCTTGAGTGCCGTGGCTAGGGTTCCGGGCGCGCGCGAGGAAGGAGAGAAGGTTGGAGGGCGCTGTGGCGGTGGGAGGAGGCGCCTCCTCCTCCTTTGCTGACGGATCTGGAGGACACGGCCAGCCTAGGTCGAGCCAGTCTGGAGGGAAGGGGAGGAGCAGATGGTGGGGGGAGCCGGCAGTGGGGTAGAGGGCGGAGTCACCGGCGGCGACGCAGATGTGCTCGGCGGCGGGGCTGGTTTTGGGGGGCACAGGAGGAGGAAGAGGGGATACCGAGGTGGTGAAGAAGCGCCTGGATGCGGCAGCGGCCTTTGCCTCCCGGAGGCCCCGCGACACGCGGCTGCGCCACATCTCACAGATCGGGGCAGCCCCTGGCGCGCACGCATGTAGGGTTCGGCTATGGAGCGCGGGGGGGATTGGAGAGGAGGGGATCTCCAGACAGGAAGGGGAGGGGAGGGGAGTGGTGGTGGCACCGGCGCCGGAGTGGATGCGGTCGCCAGCGGCTGGTTCATGGGGATCCAGATCGTGGGAGACGGCGGCGGCGCATCGGTAACGAGGTGAGGGTGTGTGGTGGGCTGGTTGGTTCGGTTGGTGGTGAGGGAAGGGGAGGGGCGAGAGGAGGGGGCGTGGAGGAGGCCATGAACGACGGCGAGCTCCGCCAGAGGGAGGTGGCGGCAGATATGGATCTGGAAGGGAGGAGGCGAGCTCTCTCCATCGAGAGAGACAGCGAGGAGATGGGGGATCTGGAATGGGATCGATGGATCCGAAACTGGAAAGAAAGGAGGCGGGGGGTGGATGCAAAATGACCATCTAGGGTTTCGGGGTTGGTGTGGAAGGGTTGAGGACGGTCGTTGGATCCGCGAGCATCCAACGGTGTTTGATGCACGATCCGCATGATACGTCCACAGACCAATCAGAATGTAGTACAACGTTATGACCATCTAAATTGGTCGTAGTTGACTAAAACTAATTTTTGAGTGCCCGAAATGAGTTTATTTTGTGAAGGACCTACAATATATTTATTGCAAAATTGGACCAAATCAATTTTGTAAAATACTAGACCATATTTAATGCACAATTGACCAAATGGTTGGGTTTCAAAAGTTTTTATCCACATCTGGTGAAAAAGACAAATTTCCGCCGATTCAGCTGGCTGCCTCATAGTTTGCTCTTTATTTTTTCCAAAAATCATTTCTAGGTACATAAGTATCTATTTAATCAGAGAAACACCAAAAAAATTTCAAGATTCAACCACTAGCTAGGAACGGTCATTCCCGCCGTTTTGACCGCATTTTGAAACAGGCATAAAAAGTTCAAAAAAATCAAAAAATTGAGAAACCTTCGCATTGTGACATCATATGTGGCCAAGTTCCCAGGAAAAATAACAAACTTGTAATACGGCAATTATTTTAAAAAAGTGTTCTCAGAAACGAGCTATCACGTGTGGAGATCAATGGCTTTCAAGCCAAATGATCAATCTTATGGCCACGTTCATGGCATAGTTTCTTCAAATGATCTCATATTGTGCACAAGGGTGCATATTGGAATGGCAAACAATGTTGCCTAAGGAAGTTTTCTTTTCCTTTGGACGAAAAAACCATTTTCCATTTTCCGAGTGCCCAAAAGGAGGTTTTTTGTGAAGGACCTACCAAATAATTGTTGCAAAATTGGACCAAATCATTTTTCTAAAATACTAGGCCATATTTAATGCACAATTGACCAAATGGTTGGGTGTAAAAAGTTTTGATCCACCTCTTGTGAAAAAGACAAATTTCCGCCGATTCAGGTGGAAACGGGTAAAATTTGAACTACAGCTGCCTCATAGTTTGCTATTTATTTTTTCCAAAAATCATTTCTAGGTACATAAGTATCTATTTAATCATAGAAACACCAAAAAAATTCCAAGATTCAACCACTAGCTAGGAACGGTCATTCCCGACGTTTTGACCGCATTTTGAATCGGGCATAAAAAATTCAAAAAAATCAAAAAATTGGGAAACCTTCGCATTGTGTCATCATATGTGGCCAAGTTCCCAGGAAAAATAACAAACTTGTAATACGGCAATTATTTTAAAAAAGTGTTCTCAGAAATGAGCTATCATGCATGAAGATTCATGGCTTTCAAGCCAAATGATCAATCTTATGGCCACACTCATGGCATAGTTTGTTCAAATGATCTCATATTGTGCACAAGGGTGCATATTGGAATGGCAAACAATGTTGCCTAAGGGACTTTTTATTTTCTTTACACAGAAAATTCATTTTCCATTTTTCGGGTGCCCGAATTGAGTTCTTTTTGTGAAGGACCTACAGTATATTTGTTGCAAAATTGGACCAAATCAATTTTATAAAATACTAGGCCATATCTGATTCACAATTGACCAAATGGTTGGGTGTTAAATGCCTTGATCCACCTCTGGTGAAAAAGACAAATTCCCGCCTATTCAGTTGGAAGCGGGTCAAATTTGAACTGCAGCTGCCTCATAGTTTGCTCTTTATTTTTTCAAAAAATCATTTCTAGATACATAAGTATCTATTTAATCAAGGAAACATCAAAAGTTTTCCAAGATTCAACCACTAGCTAGGAACGGTCAAACCCGCCGTTTTGACCGCATTTTGAAACGGGCATAAAAAATTCAAAAAAAATCAAAAATTTGGAAAACCTTCGCATTGTGTCATTATATGTGACCAAGTTTTCAGGAAAAATAATAAAGTTGTAATACGGCAATTATTTTAAAAAAGTGTTCTCAGAAATGAGCTATCATGCGTGAAGATTCATGGCTTTCAAGCCAAATAATCAATCTTATGGCCACATTCATGGCATAGTTTGTTCAAATGATCTCATATTATGCACAAGGCTGCATATTGGAATGGCAAACAATGTTTCCTAAGGGACTTTTTATTTTCTTTGCACGGAAAATTCATTTTCCATTTTCTGAGTGCCCGAATTGAGTTCTTTTTGTGAAGGACCTAGCATATATTTGTTGCAAAATTGACAAAATCATTTTTATAAAATATTAGGCCATATTTAATGCATAATTGACAAAATGGTTTGGTGTCAAAAGTTTTGATCCATCACTTGTGAAAAAGACAAATTTCTGCCGATTCAGCAGGAAGCGGGTCAATTTTGAACTGCATCTACCTTATTGTTTGCTCTTTATTTTTTTCCAAAAATCATTTCTAGTTACATAAGTATCTATTTAATCATAAATACATGGTTTGGTGGCGATACGTTGAGGTTTGGATGTGGCCCAGGGCCCCAACTCCAAAGCGCGTAAACTCGCATGCCCGCCGCGTGGTCACCGCATGACCTTCGCGTTGACATGCGTTCTGGGAGGCCTAGGCATGTCTAGCGGGTTGGGCACTCTCCGAGTAGGTGCTAGGAAGAAAATTACAACATAAGAATCTCATGAGGAGACCGACCTGTGCTCAAAGATGAATTAGCAGCCAAGTGTTTGATTGGCAGTACGAGAAATGCACATGGCCAATGGGCGTGAGTTTTTGCTGAGGATGATCATCTACTAAGAAGAATGTCTTCGCAAATTTTCAGATCAAAAGGAGGATCCTAGGTGGTACTTGCTTTGCAAAGTACCACACTGGACAGAAATATGAATGTTGAAGCTGGGCTCAAAATAATGAATGGATTGAGCTGAAATTGGGTGGGGGATGGTTATTTGGGCATTCGAAATCACTGTAGAAAATTGATACCATTTGGACATGCCAAAGTGGTACTTCCTTCACAATGCTCTTCTATGGACAGAAACTTGGGAAAACTAGTGAGAGAAATTGGATGAATGAAATGAGCTCAAATTTGGTGTAGGTAAGTTACATAGGTATGGTTATGCCTTGGTAGATTTTCAGATCATTTGGTTAAGCCTAGATAGTACTTACTTCACAAAGCTTCTCTCGAGGTAGAAACTTTGGAAATTTCCTGAGAAAGATTTACTAGGAAAATGGAGCTGAATATTATCATGTGGCAATGATTTGGGTATGGAAGAGTGCCCAAAGAGTTTGAGGTTAATAGGAGGGGTCTAGATAACACTTTCTTTGCAACGTGCCAATCTGGCCATAAAATATAAATTGAACCTGGGCTCACATAGTTAATTTTCCTGAGCTGCAATTTGGAGGAGGGTGATAATTTGGGCATATGAAGGAACTGTATAAATTTCATGTCATTTGGATATATAAAAAAGGTACTTCCTTCACAATGCTTCTAGGTGGACAAAAACTTTGGAAATTTTCCAAGCAAGATTTGCCAGGCAAATGGAGCTGAATTTTGTCATGCGGCAATGATTTGGATAGGAAAGAGTGCCCAAGAATTCCGAGGGCCATCAAGAATATATAAATAGCACCTCCTTCATAAAGTGATGTTGTGAACAGAATAGGAAAATGAATATTGTTGAATTATTTTTGAACTAGGCAAGGAAGTATTTTTACATATTTGACGAAGATATGACCCAAAGAATTTATGAGATTTTTTTGGGAATTTTCGGAATGACAGAAATATAGGTTGCTTCACAACCTAGGGCAGAAATTGACACATGGACATGACACATAGGCAAAACTGATGAGGTGGCGCCAAGTCATACCAATCCACCACAATTGACAAGGTTATGACCATCTATATTGGTCATGATCAGCTAGAAGTAAGGCAGCGGACTAGTGTTATCTGCTTTATGACCATTTCGTGTAAGGAAATTACGACCTTTCTGACCAAAATGGTCGCAATGGTTTAGGGTTTGGAGCCCCCCGAACAGCTTTTGACCAATTGGTCTAAAATGGTCATAGATTTATGACCAATTCTTCCAGGGTCATTGACAGAAGGTCATAAGTTGACATATTTCTTGTAGTGATGGGGTCACCAAGGTAGAGTTCTGTAGAACTATGTAGTGTGCTTGAGACCAAGAATATCCGTCCCTGCATATTATTGAGTCTCTTCCAAGAGTGCCTTTTCCAGTCAGTCTCCCCTCATACCGCGATTTAGGGAGACCTATCTTCTTAAGGCCAGGAATGAAGTCAACACAAAACCTGATAACATCCTCTGTTTGATGGCCCATGGAGATGTTTCCTTCTGGCCTAGCGCGGTTACGGATATATTTCTTTAGGACTCCCATGAACCTCTCAAAGGGGAACATATTGTGTAGAAATACGGGCCCCGGGATGACAATCTCGTCGACTAGATGAACTAGGACGTGCATCATGATATTGAAGAAGGATGGTGGGAACACCAGCTCGAAACTGACAAGACATTGCGCCACATCACTCCTTAGACTTGGTACCATTTTTGGATCGATCACCTTCTGAGAGATTGCATTGAGGAATGCACATAGCTTCACAATGGCTAATCGGACGTTTTCTGGTAGAAGCCCCCTCAATGCAACCGGAAACAGTTGCGTCATAATCACGTGGCAGTCATGAGACTTTAGGTTCTGAAACTTTTTCTCTGACATATTTATTACTCCCTTTATATTCGACAAGAAGCCAGTCGTGACCTTCATACTGAACAGGCATTCAAAGAAGATTTCTTTCTCTTCTTTCGTAAGAGCGTAGCTGGCAGGACCTTTATACTGCTTCGGAGGCATGCCGTCTTTTTCGTGCAAATGTTGCAGGTCCTCCCATGCCTCAGGTGTATCTTTTGTCTTCCCATACACGCCCAAGAAGCCTAGCAGGTTCACGCAAAGGTTCTTCGTCACGTGCATCACGTCGATTGAAGAGCGGATCTCTAGGTCTTTCCAGTAGGGTAGGTCCCAAAATATAGATTTCTTCTTCCACATGGGTGCGTGTCCCTCAGCGTCATTCGGAACAGCTAGTCCACCGGGACCCTTTCCAAAGATTACGTAGTGTAAATCATTGACCATAGCAAGTACGTGATCACCAGTACGCATGGCGGGCTTCTTCCGGTGATCTGCCTCGCCTTTGAAATGCTTGCCTTTCTTTCGACATTGATGGTTGGTCGGAGGAAATCGACGATGGCCCAGGTACACATTCTTCCTGCATTTGTCCAGGTATATACTTTCAGTGTCATCTAAACAGTGCGTGCATGCGTGGTATCCTTTGTTTGTCTGTCCCGAAAGGTTACTGAGAGCGGGCCAATCGTTGATGGTCACGAACAGCAACGCCTTAAGGTTAAATTCCTCATGTCTGTGCTCATCCCACGTATGTACACAGTTTCCATTCCACAGCTGTAAAAGTTCTTCAACTAATGGCCTTAGGTACACATCAATTTCATTGCCGGGTTGCTTAGGGCCTTGGATGAGAACTGGCATCATAATGAACTTCCGCTTCATGCACATCCAAGGAGGAAGGTTATACATACATAGACTCACGGGCCAGGTGCTGTGATTGCTGCTCTGCTCCCCGAAAGGATTAATGCCATCCGCGCTTAAAGCAAACCATACATTCCTTGGGTCCTTTGCAAACTCATCCCAGTACTTTCTCTTGATTTTTCTCCACTGCGACCCGTCAGCGGGTGCTCTCAACTTCCCATCTTTCTTTCGGTTCTCACTGTGCCATCGCATCAACTTGGCATGCTCTTCGTTTCTGAACATACGTTTCAACCGTGGTATTATAGGAGCATACCACATCACCTTCGCAGGAATCCTCTTCCTGGGGGGCTCGCCGTCAACATCACCAGGGTCATCTCGTCTGATCTTATACCGCAATGCACCGCATACCGGGCATGCGTTCAGATCCTTGTATGCACCGCGGTAGAGGATGCAGTCATGGGCATGCATGTATCTTCTCCACCTCCAATCCTAGAGGGCATACGACCTTCTTTGCTGCGTATGTACCGTTGGGCAATTCGTTATCCTTTGGAAGCTTCTTCTTCAATATTTTTAGTAGCTTCTCAAATGCTTTGTCAGCCACATCATTCTCTGCCTTCCACTGCAGCAATTCCAGTACGGTACCGAGCTTTGTGTTGCCATCTTCGCAATTGGGGTATAACCCTTTTTTGTGATCCTCTAACATGCGATCAAACTTCAGCTTCTCCTTTTGACTTTCGCATTGCGTCCTTGCATCGACAATGACCCGGCGGAGATCATCATCATCGTGCACATCGTCTGGTTCCTCTTGATCTTCAGCAGCTTCACCCTTTGCAGCATCATTGGGCACATCGTCTGGTTCCTCTTGATCTTCACCAGCTCCCCCCGTTGCAGCATCACCGTATTCAGGGGGCACATAGTTGTCATCGTACTCTTCTTCTTCGCCGTATTCCATCATAACCCCTATTTCTCTGTGCCTCGTCCAAACATTATAGTGTGGCATGAAACCCTTGTAAAGCAGGTGGGAGTGAAGGATTTTCTGGTTAGAGTAAGACCTCGTATTCCCACATTCAGTGCATGGACAACACATAAAACCATTCTGCTTGTTTGCCTCAGCCGCATCGAGAAACTCATGCACGCCCTTAATGTACTCGCAGGTGTGTCTGTCACCATAAATCCATTGCCGGTTCATCTACGTGCATTGTATATAATTAAGTGTCCAAATTAATAGAAGTTCATCATCACATTAAAACCAAAGTGCATACATAGTTCTCATCTAACAACATATAGCTCTCCAGAGCATCTAATTAATTAAACCATACATTGAAACTATGTAAAACATTTCAATGCGAAAACAAATGCAATCATAATCGCAACCAAGGTAACAATTGATCCAACGGCATAATGATACCAAGCCTCGGTATGAATGGCATATTTTCTAATCTTTCTAATCTTCAAGCGCATTGCATCCATCTTGATCTTGTGATCATCGACAACATCCGCAACATGCAACTCCAATATCATCTTCTCCTCCTCAATTTTTTTATTTTTTCCTTCAACAAATTGTTTTCTTCTTCAACTAAATTTAACCTCTTGACAATAGGGTCGGTTGACATTTCCGATTCACATACATCCTACATAAATAAAATCTATGTCACGTTGGTCGGCATAATTTTCATAAACAATAAATGAACCAATAGTTATAAAGATAATATATATACCACATCCGAATCATAGACAGGACGAGGGCCGACGGGGCCGGATACCAAAACCATCGCACTATATAAGATGCAATAATAAAAGTAAGAAAATAATACAAGTATCTATGTAAACATACAAGTAAGAATATTTTTCCTTTCAGAAAGAAGATAAGAACAAGAGGCTCACCACGGTGGTGCCGGCGATGAGCTCGGCGCGGGTGATCAACGGCGGTGAAGATGGGGACGGGGCGTGACGGACCACTAAACCTAGACAAATATTATGGAAAATGGAGCTTGGAGGTCGAGCTTGGAGAGGAGAAAGCTTAAGTATTGTGGCTCGGGCATTCCATCGAACACCTTGTGTGCATAGGAGGTGAGCTAGAGCACCACCAAGCCCTCTCCCCCTCGGCCAGAGAAAAACAGAGCACTGGGGTGCTCTGCTCGCGAGCGAGGGGTATATATAGGCACCTCATTGGTCCCGGTTGGTGACATGAGCTGGGACTAAAGGGGAGCCTTTGGTCCTGGTTCAAGCCACCAACCGGGACCAATGGTGGTGGGCCAGGAGCGAGGCCCATTGGTCCAGGTTCATCCCACCAACCGGGACCAATGGCCCACGTGGCCCGGCCAGCCCCCTGGGCTCACGAACCGGGACCAATGCCCACATTGGTCCGGGTTCTGGACTAAACCGGGACTAATGGGCTGACCCGGCCTGGACCAAAGCCCTGTTTTCTACTAGTGGACGTCCTTTAGGTAGGGTGGTCCTGCTTCTTCTTGTGGTGTATGGCACTTCATCGTCGTCATCATGTTCCATCTTCGGGTCGCCGTACTTGTCGAAGTCTTGCTCATTGGCGACTCCATCCATTCCGATGATCTTCCTTTTGCCTCTCCTCATGACAACACGACTGGGCTTTGACGGGTCGGTAATGAAGAAGAATTGGTCCACTTGGGAAGCCAGTACCCATGGCTCATTTTCGCGGTGACGTTTGCGCCCGCGGTCTTGGATTTGGCTTCGGGTATAACCATGGTGGTGAAATACCGGTCTTCTTTTAGGACGCTCTATTGGGGAACATAGTAATTTCAAAAAAATTCCTACGCACACGCAACATCATGGTGATGCATAGCAACGAGAGGGGAGAGTGTTGTCTACGTACCCTCGTAGACCAGCAACGGAAGCATTGACACAACGTAGAGGAAGTGGTCGTACGTCTTCCCGATCCGACCGATCCAAGTACCGAACGTACGACACCTTCGAGTTCTACACACGTTCAACTCGGTGACGTTCCTCGAGCTCCGATCCAGCCGAGTGTTGAGGGAGACTTTCATCAGCACGACGGCGTGATGACGGTGATGATGTTCTACCGACGCAGGGCTTCGCCTAAGCACCGCTACGATATGACCGAGGTGGAATATGGTGGAAGGGGGCACCGCACACGGCTAAGGAACGATCACGAAGATCAACTTGTGTGTCATGGGGTGCCCCCTGCCCCCGTATATAAAGGAGGAAGGGGGAGGTGCGGCCGGCCCCTAGGGGTGCGCCTGGAGGAGTCCTGCTCCCACCGGGATTAGGAGTCCCCCCTCTTGCCTTGTTGGAGAAGGAAAGGGGAAGGGGGAAAGAGGAAAGGGGGGCGCCGCCCCCCCCCCCTTCCTTGTCCTATTCGTACTAGGGGGGAGGGGTCGCGTGGCCTGCCCTGGCCGGCCCTCCTCTTCTCCCTTAGGGCCCATGTAGGCCCATCAACCCCCCGGGGGGGTTCTGGTAACCCCCCGGTACTCCGGTAAAATCCCGATTTCACCCGGAACGATTTCGATATCCAAATATAGGCTTCCAATATATCAATCTTTATGTCTCGACCATTTCGAGACTCCTCGTCATGTCCGTGATAACATCCGGGACTCCGAACAACCTTCGGTACATCAAAACACAAAAACCCTAATTACGATCGTCACCGAACATTAAGCGTGCAGACCCTACGGGTTCGAGAACTATGTAGACATGACCGAGACACGTCTCCTGTCAATAACCAATAGTAGAACCTAGATTCTCATATTGGTTCCTACATATTATACGAAGATCTTTATCGGTCAAACCGCATAACAACATACGTTGTTCCCTTTGTCATCGGTATGTTACTTGCCCGAGATTCGATCGTCGGTATCTCAATACCTAGTTCAATCTCGTTATCGGCAAGTCTCTTTACTCATTCCGTAACACATCATCCCGCAACTAACTCATTAGTTGCAATGCTTGCAAGGCTTATAGTGATGTGCATTACCGAGTGGGCCCAGAGATACCTCTCCGACAATTGGAGTGACAAATCCTAATCTCGAAATATGCCAACCCAACAAGTACCTTCGGATACACCTGTAGAGCACCTTTATAATCACCCAGTTACGTTGTGACGTTTGGTAGCACACAAAGTGTTCCTCCGGTAAACGGGAGTTGCATAATCTCATAGTCATAGGAACATGTATAAGTCATGAAGAAAGCAATAGCAACAAACTAAGTGATCAAGTGCTATGCTAACGAAATGGGTCAAGTCAATCACATCATTCTCTAATGATGTGACCCCGTTAATCAAATGACAACTCATGTCTATGGCTAGGAAACTTAACCATCTTTGATTCAACGAGCTAGTCAAGTAGAGGCATACTAGTGACATACTGTTTGTCTATTTATTCACACATGTATTATGTTTCCGGTTAATACAATTCTAGCATGAATAATAAACATTTATCATGATATAAGGAAATAAATAATAACTTTATTATTGCCTCTAGGGCATATTTCCTTCATGCTCTTGGCCCATCTGACACGGAACATCGAGACCTTCTCTCCAGCGTAGCTCAGCTCCCAGATCTCCTCGGTCCTTCCGTAGTATCTGTCCTTGTCGTTACCGGTGTAGGATTACATCGTTACCCCGGAGTTCTGATAACCATTGCTCTTCATGCCCTTGTCCTCGGTGTAGAATGTGTAGCCGTTGATATCATACGCTTCATAGGTCATCAGATTGTGCTCGGCGCCCTGTGACAAGGCAAATATGAGTTTTTCTTCCGTGGAAGAATCCTCATCTAAAGGGTACAATAGAAGCTTCTCCTTGAACCAACGCGTGAAACATGAGTTGTGCTCTTTGATTATATCTCCTTCCATCCTCTATTGGCCTCGGTCATTGTACATCTTCTCAATAAAGGTTTTGTGCTCTACCACCCAAGGATCGACCACATCTATGTGTTGTAGCGTGAATAGGTTTCTATTTCAAAGTCGGCGAGTAGACCCTCGAAGTCGACATGCATTTCGCGGCGACCCTCGCGGTGACCCCATCCAGCGAGCCTGCTAAGGTGCCTATTGATGGGCAGACCAACGGGGTTCTCGATGCCTAGATAATTCATGCAGTAGGAGATGCACTCTTCGGTCACAAAGCCCCTGGCTATGCTTCCCTCTGGACGTGACATATTGCGAATGTATCCTTTGATGACACCATTCATCCTTTCAAACGGCATCATGTTGTGCAGGAACATCGGCCCGAGTTGGATGATATCCTCCACGATATGGACCAGCAGATGCACCATAACATCGAATAATGCGGGCGGGAAGTACATCTCAAGCTCGCATAGTATCACCACGATCTCGTCCTGTAGCCTTCTGAGTTGTCTCACGCCAACCGACTTCCGAGAGATGACGTCGAAAAAGTTGCATAGGCCAAATAGCGTTTCACGGACGTGCGCGTCCATGATCCCACGGATTGCAACTGGAAGTATCTGCGTCATCAGCACGTGACAGTCGTGAGACTTCATCCCGCTGAACTTCTGCTTCGCTGGGTCTAGGTATCTGCTTATCTTCCCCGCGTAACCGTAAGGAAGTTTTACTCCTACGAGGCAGGTGAAAAACTGCTCGATCTCCTCCTGACTTAGAGTGAAGCACGCGGGAGGGTAGTCATTTCTGGTCTTCTTGGCCTTTTTGCCTTTGCGACGACTTTCCGTGTCCTGCTTCGCCTCATCATCATCATCATCATTAGCGTGAAGCTCCTCCCTGATGCCCATTGATTTCAAGTCTGCCCTTGCTTTCTGCCCATCTTTGGTCCTCTCTGGCATGTTGAGCAGGGTACCAAGCATACTCTCGCACACGTTCTTCGTGATATGCATGACATCAAGGCTGTGGGGCACACGGTGGATCTTCCAGTATGGCAAGTCCTAGAAAACAGACCTCGTTTTCCATACCTTTGGCAGCGGCTCTGGCGCCTTTCGCTTCTTTCCCGGCTCTGGCGCCTTTTGCTTCTTTCCCGGTAGTGGGCAATCTTTCCAATTTTTCAATAGCTCGTCTATTTCCTCGGCGCTCCTCGTACGCGGGGCGTCTTTGGGGTTCGGTTTCACCATCGAATAGATCCTTGCGTTTTCTCCATGGGTCATCGTCGTGAAGCCACCTTCGATGTCCCATGAACATGGTTTTCGAAGACCCAGGATCTCTATCTAGCTGGCGATACGTTGTGTCATCCATGCACCTGACGCATCCAGAAAGTCTGTGGACCACCTACCCCGCAAGATATCCATAACCGAGATAGTCGTGCACCGTCGTGAGCAGTGCGGCTCTCATAGGGAAATATTCTTTCTCTACGGCGTCCCACGTATTGGCTGGCGTTTTCCACAATGTGTCTAGCTCCTCTTTCAGCAGCCCCAGATACAGATTGATGTCGTTCCCTGGTTGTTTCGGCCCTTCAATTAGCATACTCATGTGAATGTACTTCCTCTTCATGCACATCCAGGGGGGAAGGTTGTACATCCACACAAACACAGGCCAGGTGCTATGTGTGCTTCTCTGGCTGCCAAACGGATTGACTCCATCGGTGCTCGCGCCCAACACGATGTTCCTTGGATCGTCCCCAAATTCTGGGTGTTCGAAGTTCAACGCTTGCCACTGGCTCGCATCCTTAGGGTGACTCGGCATCTTGTCTTTTTTATTTATCTCCGGATCATTTCCGTCATCTTCTCGCTTCTTCTCCTCCCTATCCGCGTCCCAACGCAGGAGCTTTGCTAGCTTAGGGTCCGCAAAATACTGCTGCAGATGAGGAGTGATCGGAAAGTACCACACCACTTTTCGAGGAGCTTTCTTCCTCTTCTTGTATCGAGTGACGCCGCACACCGGACATATGGTAGACTCCGCGTGCTCGTCCCGATAAATGATGCAATTGTTCATGCACACATGGTATTTCACGTGCGGTAAATCCAGAGGACACACAATTTTCTTCGCCTCCTCGAAACTGGTCGGGCACTTGTTCCCCTTGGGAAGACGTTCGTGCCAGAATGACATGTTCTCGTCGAAGCATGCGTCGGTCATTTTGTGTTTTACCTTCATCTCCAGAGCCATGAGTGTTACTTTCAGGCGGGTATCCTCGGGCCTGCATCCTTCATACAATGGAGTAACCACGTCTATCTCCAGTTGATCCAGCTTGGCTTTCTCTCGGGCGGCAGCTCTTGCGTTATCCGTCTGCTTGAGAAGCAGCTCTTGAATATGAGGGTCCTGCACCCAGCCTCCATCGTTGTCTGCTCTGGCATCTTCATCTTCATGATCATGCCCTTCGTCTTGATCTTCCTCATCATCATGTCCGGCATCTTCTACATGATGATTGTGTACAGCATCACTGTTGTGATCATGTCCTGGAGATTCTTCATCTTCTCGCCCGCCCTCGCCGCGGTGGTTGTCTTGCTGCCCTTCCTCATTTCTTGCCCGGCCCCCATGGACGACTTCATAGTCATCTTCATCACCTTGCCACCGATAGCCATCCATGAAACCACGCAAGAGAAGGTGGTCCCGCACCTTCCCGGAATCCGGGTCTGCAATAAGGCTCTTCAGCTTGCATCTTCGACACGGACATCTTATCTCCGTCTCGTTCTTTTAAAGCATCTCAGCCTTCGCGGAGCTCAAAAACCTACTCACGATGTCTTCAGTCATCATGCGGACCATGGTCGCCTACGGGGTAGAGCAAAACGATATTTTAGAACCAAGAAAAAATTTGGCATGACTTTCCCTAAAAATAGGACCAAAAAGAATGCATAGTGCCAAAATTCTCGCCGAAACGGAAATGAATCAACATTCCGGCAAAATATTGGCAACTATCGCATTTCAAATACAGGTACCTGCAAACACAAACATATGCAACACCACAAACATATATAGATCTAGCTAGGCCATAAAAAGTGCATGTGCACGTTGTTGGAGGGAGAAAAAAAGTAGATCTACAACATAAAGATAGCTTTCCCCTTACTTACCTATCAAAAAAAGGTAATTTAACCACTTAATTTGGATGAATCTATGGTGCAAATGAGGTGAGGAGGAGGAGGAGGCAGCCGAGACAAGCTTGGAGGAGGAGGTGGAGAGAATGAAGTGAGGAAAGTGAGTGTGTAGGTGTGGCTGTCCAAAATATCTAGTTGGTCCCAGGTTACTAATGGTGCACCACCCACAAATGCGCCATTAGTAACCCTGGTACTAATGGCGCACCAGCTTGTGGTGCGCCATTAGTAGTTTTTCAAAAAAATGATGGTAGTGGCGCACGTGGTGAGTGGTGCGCCATTACTAGTTAAACTAGTAATGGCGCACTGTTCCCTGGTGCGCCATTAGTATTTTTGGAAAAAAAATATGTTAGTAGTGGCGCACCATTGGTGTGGTGCGCCATTAGTGTGATAGACACTAATGGCGTACCAGCACATGGTTCGCCACTTCTATATAGTAGTAGCGCACCACATGTCTGGTGCGCCATTAGTGTCCATATTATCTATAGCCCTTTTCCTAGTAGTGTAGAGTTGCAACGAGAGGAGGTAAAATGGCTTGGGAACCACTTTATCTTGAGGGACACCTTAAAAGAATTGAACAAGATTCACAAAGAGCTAACACTAATGCACCTAGTTCTTCTAGAAAGAAAAAGAAAAAGAAGAATGATAGGACTTCACATGCTTCTAGTGAACCTGAAATAGAAAAACCTCCTGATAATGAAAATGAAATTTATATCTCTGATGCTGAATCTCAATCTGGGAATGAACACTCACCTAATGATAATGAAAAAGATAATGATGAGGTTCATGAAGACACTCAGCCAAATCATAAAGAACTAGGTGATGATGTGGAGATAGAACCACATGTTGATCTTGATAACCCACAAGCTAAAAATAAAAGGTATGATAAAAGAGACTTCATTGCTAGAAAACACGGTAAAGAAAGAGAACCGTGGGTTCAAAAACCTATGCCTTTTCCACCCAAGTCAACTAAAAAGAATGATGATGAAGAATTAGAATGCTTTGCTGAAATGCTAAGGCCAGTCTTTTTGCGTACTCGCTTGACTGATATCTTGAAAATGCCTCCCTATGCAAAGTATATGAAAGACATCATCACTAATAAGAGAAAAATACCGGAAGCTAAAATCTCCACTATGCTTGCTAATTATACTTTCAAAGATGGAGTACGTAAAAAACATGGAGAGCCGGGAATACCAACTATACCTTGCTCTATCAAAAAGAATTATGTGAAAGCTGCTTTGTGTGATTTAGGAGCTGGTGTTAGTGTTATGCCTTTCTCTTTATATAAAAGACTTGACTTGAATAAACTCACACGTACTGAAATATATTTGCAAATGGCTGACAAATCAACTGCCATACCTATCGGTATCTGTGAGGATGTAACGCCCTCGATGCGGCTATATCTCCCACGTGTCGAAGCACGACTTAGAGGCATAACCGCATTGAAAGCAATTTCGCAAGTGAGGTAATCTTCGCAAACAACCCATGTACATAAATAAAGGGAAAAGGTAAATAGTTGGCTTACACTCGCCACATCACACAAATACATAAATAAGTCATTACATTCATCCAATACACTCAAGGTTCGACTACGGAACCAAAATAAAGATCAACCCCCAAATGCGACAAAGTTCCCGATCGCCCCAACTGGGCACCACTACTGATCATCTAGGAAAGACACGTAGTAACAACGAGAGGCTTCATCGAACTCCCACTCGAGCTCGGTCATATCATCTGGAGCGGTATCATCGGTGCCTGCATCTGGTTTTGGAAGTAATCTGTGAGTCATGGGGACTCAGCAATCTCACACCCTCGCAATCAAGACTATTTAAGCTTATAGGAAGGGTAAAGGTATGATGTGGAGCTGCAGCAAGCGACTAGCATATATGGTGGCTAACATATTCGCAAAAAAAGAGCAAGAAGAGGAGGCAAAAGCACGGTCGAACAACTATGATCAAAAAGTGATCCTAGAACAACCTACGTCAAGCATTACTCCAACACCGTGTTCACTTCCCGGACTCCGCTGAGAAGAGACCACCATGGTTACACATGCGGTTGGTGCATTTTAATTAAGTTAAGTTTTAGGTTATCTACAATCGGACATTAACAAATTCCCATCTGCCCATAACTGTGGGCACGGCTTTCGAAAGTTCAAATCCCTGCAGGGGAGTCCCAACTTAGACCATCACAAGCTCTCATGGTCAACGAAGGATATTCCTTCTCCCAAGACAATCCGATCAGACTCTGCATCCCGGTTACAAGACATCCTCGACAATGGTAAAACTAAACCAGCAAAGCCGCCCGAATGTGCCGACAAATCCCGATAGGAGCTGCACATATCTCGTTCTCAAGGCACACTTAGATGAGCCAGACGTCGGGTAGGCCAGTCCAGAGTTGCCCCTGGTAGCCCCGGACATCGCTCAGTTGGACCAACACTTAGAGAAGCACTGGCCCCGGGGGGTTAAAATAAAGATGACCCTTGAGTCTGCGAAACCCAAGGGAAAAAGGCTAGGTGGCAAATGGTAAAACCAATGTTGGGCCATGCTGGAAGAGTTTTATTCAAGGCAAACTGTCAAGGGGTTCCCATTATAACCCAACCGTGCAAGGAATGCAAAATCTAGGAACATAACACCGATATGACGGAACCTAGGGCGGCAAGAGTGGAACAAAACACCAGACAAAAGGTCGAGCCTTCCACCCTTTACCAAGTATATAGGTGCATTAAGATAAACAAGATAATATTGTGATATCCCAACAATAAACATGTTCCAACAAGGAACGATCTCCAATCTTCACCTGCAACTAGCAACGCTATAAGAGGGGTTGAGCAAAGCGGTAACATAGCCAAAAAACGGTTTGCTAGGACAAGGTGTGTTAGAGGTTTGACATGGCAATTTGGGAGGCATGATAAGCAAGTGGTAGGTATCGTAGCATAGGCATAGCAAAATCGCGAGCATCTAGCAAGCAAAGATAGAAGTGATTTCGAGGGTATGGTCATCTTGCCTGCAAAGTTCTCAAAGTTGCCTTGATCCTCGTAAGTGAACTCAACGGGCTCCTCGATCACGAACTCGTATCCCGGCTCTACCCAAGCAAGAACAACAAGCAAAAAGGAACACAATCAACCACGTGCAATGCTCAAGCAACATGATGCAAACATGGTATGATATACGGGATGCGGTATGTGATGCATATGCATGATTTGAAAAGGAATGATTGAACTTGGCCTCAACATGGAAATCGAAGAGTGCCACTGGAAAGTTGAGGTGATTTCGGTCGAAATCGATATAAAGAACACCGGAATCGGATGCACGGTTTGGAAATGGCAAGCAAAATAAATATGGCCGCGGTCTGCGATAATCAGCAAGTGACCATCTAAATGCATCAAGAACAAAATGCTACAGCACTCCAACATAGCAACAAAATACATGGCAGGGATCCACTCGTGATGCTTGACAAAAGATGAACACTGAGCTATGGCTAATTCACTCATTAACAGGTTCAAACAAGCATGGCAACAGTGCAAAAGATTACTGGTTACAGACTTCGTGAAATTAACATCATGTCAGGAATTTATCATCAGGAAGCAATCTTTAGAGCATGAAAACTACATGCTACAGGAACATATCATGGCAAAGCAAGGCATGGCATGAAGCTACTCTAAGCATATAACAAAAGTACCTTAGTGACCATGAGCCAAAAGGGATCAGAAAATACAATTGCAAGCATGTGAACATAGCAAAAAACATAAACAGATTAAGACTTGGTGAAAAACTGGAGCATGCAAAACAGTTAACAAATAGGCATGTTTACGAGCTCGATGCACTCACTACGAGGAATTGCATGACAAACTAAGCATACACCCATCAAGAAGACATGGCATAGAAGCTATACATGGCAAGAACAACAACATAGAATGCACAGATCAACAACAACAAGCTCGGCAAAATCGCTAAACATGTTAACAATCTGCCAGGAACATTTTATAGCAAAAGTAGAGCTCGATTGACTCAAGCTAGGGTGCTCCATAATGTCAAACAAAGATATGGATGGATAGAGCATCACAATATTAAAAAAACATCCTTACTGATCATGCTCAAAAGAGGCACGGATCACTAGGAAACAACATGAACATATGGCATAAAAAGAAAGACAGGGCAAGGACTTAGTGAAATTCTAAGTCCCTGAAATCAGCATCATTGAGTAAGCTACTTTGCTTGCTTGTGCTAGTCACCACAAATATCACAAAAATACATTGCATACACCCCTGTAAAGATGGCATGGCATTCTATAAAACACATGTAGAGCTCAGGATCATAGCATGCACACATTAATCATAGCAAAAATGGCAAAAGTCTATTTGCTGAAACAGATCTGAAATAATCATCGCATATCCCTCTTCCAACAGCATTTCGGTCATCAACATGATCTCAAATGAAAATGATGCAATGAGATGAAATGATGTACTCGTCGAGATGAACATTTTGATATGCT
Organism: Triticum urartu; assembly: GCF_056163025.1. Lineage (NCBI taxonomy): Eukaryota > Viridiplantae > Streptophyta > Magnoliopsida > Poales > Poaceae > Triticum > Triticum urartu. The sequence continues at coordinate 647,933,660 of NC_141875.1, read as the reverse complement.
ACACGCACGAATCGGAGCTACAATGACAGAGTTATGACATGACAAAGTATGCAAAAAAATAACAGGAGGAGAGGGCAAAGTCAACCGGATCTAGGGTTTGCACGCGCCCCGAGGTCAGATCCGAGCTCGCCGGAGCACTGTTCGCCGGAGAGAGCAGGCGTCTCCGGAGTGGAAGAGGAGCCCGCCGGGGACGTCGTGGGTCGCCGGAGGAGGAGGCGCGGCGGAGGGCGGCGGTCTCGGGCGGTGCTTGCGCGGTGGTGCGGCGGCCGGAGCTGCTGTGGCGGTCGCCGGAGATGGGGAAGTGCGGCGGCACCGGCGGAGGTGCGGCAGGTCGGCGGCGAGGCACGAGGAGGCGGGGAGGCGGCGCGGCGTGGTACGTGCGGCGGTGGGCGCGCGGGCCTCGAGGGCCCCGGCCGGGCAGAGCGGGCCGGCGTGGCTGCGGGTGGTGGTGCGCCACGTGGCAGCCCCCAGTTGGCGCAGACGGCGGTGGCTGCGGGTGTCCAGTGCGCCCGGACATGTCCGGCGCGGCGATAGGGAGAGGTGCTAGGTTTAGGGTAGGGAAGACCCGAAAATTTCGGGGGGATGCCTTTATATAGGGGTAGAGGGAGCTAGGAGGCTCCAAATTGAGCACAGTTTGCGGACATGCGATCGTGATCGAACGGACTAGGTGATGGAGAGGATTTAGATGGGTTTTGGGCCACTTTGGAGGGGTGTTGGGCTGCAACACACACAAGGCCTTTTCGGTCCCTCGGTTAACCGTTGGAGTATCAAACGAAGTCCAAATGGCACGAAACTTGACAGGCGGTCTACCGATAGGAAACCAAGGCCACATGACAAGTCTCGGTGAAATCCGAAAATGTTTAACACCCGCACACAAAAAGAGGTAGAAAGGGACCACCGGAGGACATAGGTGCACCGGAATGCAAAACGGACAACGGGGAAAATGCACGCATGCATGAGACGAACACGTATGGAAATGCAATGCACATGATGACATGATATGAGATGCATGACAAAGACAAAACACATGAAGACAAAAACCCGACAACGAGGAAATAATATAACTTAGGGCCGGAAATGGCAAGAGTTGGAATATAAATAAGGTAAATTACATCGGGGGTGTTGCAACACTCCACCACTACGAAAGGATCTCGTCCTGAGATCTAGGACTGGAAAAAACTCTGAGTACTCAGAACGGAGGTGATCCTCGCGTTCCCAGGTGGCTTCACCGTCGGAATGATGTGACCACTTGACTTTGAGGAATTTGATTGACTTGTTGCGAGTCTTGTGCTCAGTTTCTTCAAGAATAGCAACGGGGTGCTCATGATAAGACAGGTCTTCTTGGAGATCAATGTCTTCGAAGTTGACGGTGCGGTCAGGGGTCTTAAAGCATTTGCGGAGCTGAGAGACATGGAACACGCCATGCACGTTTACAAAATTGGAGGAAGCTCAAGTTGATAGGCGAGATCGCCTCTCTTACTGACGATCTTGAAAGGACCAACGTATGTAGGGGCAAGCTTCCCTTTGATACCGAAGCGACGAGTACCTTTCATTGGAGAGACACGGAGGTAGACATGGTCTCCGATCTCGAAAGCCAAGTCATGATGCTTACTGTCATAGTAGCTCTTCTGGCATGATTGCGCGGCTTTGATATTATCACGAATGACTTTGCACATCTCTTCTGCCTCTGTGATCAAGTCATTGCCAAGAAGTTGACGTTCACCAGTCTCTGACCAGTTAAGAGGAGTACGGCACTTCCTGCCATAGAGAATTTCAAATGGGGCCTTGCCCGAACTCGCTTGGAAGCTGTTGTTGTAGGAGAACTCAGCATATGGAAGACAATCTTCCCACTTCATACCGAAAGAGATGACGCAAGACCTGAGCATATCTTCAAGAATTTGATTAACTCGCTCGACTTGGCCACTAGTTTGAGGATAAAAAGCTGTGCTGAAACGGATGTTGGTGCCCATGGCCTTCTGAAAAGAATCCCAAAACTTGGAGGTAAAGATGCTGCCCCGATCTGAAGAAATAAACTGCAGAATGATGTGCAGAGAGACAATCCGAGAGGTATATAGCTCTGCCAATTGAGCTGTTGTGATAGATTCTTTGATAGGAAGGAAATGAGCCACTTTAGTGAGTTTGTCGATGACAACGAAGATAGCATCATTGCCACGCTTGGACTTTGGAAATCCAGTCACGGAGTCCATCTCAATATGGTCAAACTTCCAGGGTGGATAGAGAGGAGTGAATTGTGAGCCTCGTTCATAATGACTTAACGAAGGTCACCTTTAGGCACAACAATGCGATCCTCGAAGAAGAGAGTATCCTTGTCATCGAGACGATAGCACTTGTACTTGGGTTGACTCTTGGCAATCCCAATTTTCACCTTCTTCACCATAGCATCAAGAAGTTGAGCTTCGCGAATCTGATCTTCCAAAGTAGGAGAGACCTGGAGGTTGGCCAGAAATCCTTGAGGAACAACTTGCAGATTGAGTTTGCGGAAAGCTTCACAAAGCTCGGGTTGGTAAGGCTTGAGAATCAGACTGTTGCATTAAGCCTTCCTACTCAATGTGTCAGCAATTACATTAGCCTTGCCTAGAGTATATTCGATACTCGGATTATACTCTTGAATCATTTCGACCCAACGAGTCTGCCTGAGGTTGAGATTAGGCTGAGTGAAGATGTACTTGAGACTCTTGTGGTCAGTGAAGATGTCCACTTTTCTTCCCAATAAGAGATGTCTCCAAGTTAAAATAGAATGCACAACTGCCGCCAACTCGAGGTCATGAGTGGGGTAGTTCTTTTCATTGGGCTTCAACTGGCGAGAGGTATAGGCCACAACTTTCTTCTCTTGCATCAACACTGCACCAAGACCTTGAAGAGAAGCATCACAGAAGACCTCAAATGGTTTGGATTCATCAGGAGGAGTCAGAACTGGAGCAGTGACTAACTTCTCTTTCAGGGTGTTGAAAGCGATGTCACATTCAGGAGACTAGACATACTTCACATGCTTCTAGAGAAGGTTGGAAAGAGGCTTCGTGATCTTTGAGAAGTTCTCGACGAACCTTCGACAATAGCTTGCGAGCCCAAGGAAGCTGCGGAGTTGCTTCACATTCTGAGATGGTTCCCAATTCACAATTGCAGACACCTTCTCAGGATTCACCGCTATGCCCTTGGCAGAAATGATATCCCAAGGTAGAGAACCTGATCGAGCCAAAACTCGCACTTTGAAAACTTGGCATAGAACTAATGTTCTCTGAGCTTATCTAGCACCAAATGCAAGTGCTTGGCATGATCCTCCTTGTTCTTGGAAAAGACCAAAATGTCATTGAGGTAGACCAAGACGAAGTCATTTGTGTAGGGGTTGAAGATGAAGTTCATCATGCGAGAGAATGTTGGCGGAGCATTGACGAGGCCGAAAGACATGACAGTGTATTCATATGAACCATAGCTTGTTCTGAATGCTGTCTTAGGGATATCTTGCTCACGAATGCGAATCTGATGATAGCCCATATGGAGATCAAGCTTGGAGAATACTTGAGCACCTTTTATTTGTTCAAACAACTCGTTGATGTTGGGAAGTGGGTACTTGTTCTTTATAGTCTTCTTGTTCAATGGACGGTAGTCGACACAGAGTCAGTCCATTCCATCCTTCTTCTTCACAAAAGAACACCACAACCCCATGGAGAAGAACTTGGTCGGATGAGACCCATCCGCTCTTGAATATCGAGTTGCTTCTTCAGCTCCTTCAACTCTTCAGGTCCAAGCTTGTAAGGACGCTTGCAAACAGGTTCCGTGCCAGGCTCAAGATCGATGACGAATTCAACTGGCCGGTGCGGAGGCATTCCTGGAAGCTCTTATGGAAAGACGTCTTGATATTCGCAAACGACTGGAATTTGAGAGATGGCATCCAGCTCACCCTTCTCATTGAGAGAAAACAGACGAATGGTATCATCCCTTGCGGCAAAGACAATTACATCCTCAGACGAATGAGTAAATTGAATCTGCCTGGCAGCATAATCAGGGTGAGCCTTGTGCTTAGAAAGCCAGTCCATTCCAAGAATAAGATCAATATCCAAGTTACCAAGGACCACTAGAGAGGATAGAAACTTATAGTCGCCCAACGTGATAGTAACATCCGGGGCCATAGCGCTTGCATTCATGAATTTACCCGGAGAAACAACTGATAACTGCCTAGGCAATTCTTGTAAAGACAACTCATGCTTAGAAACAAATGGTCTCGAGATGAAACAATGCGATGCACCAGTGTCAAAAAGAACTTTTGCAGGAATATCGTTCACAGGAAGGTTACCCATGATGACATCTGACGAGTCCTCTGCCTGAGCTGCATTCATCAAGTTGACCTTAGCAGACTTGGGGTTATACTTGACCACTGCGGTGCTGGCAGATCTCACAGGAGGAGGAGGAGGAGGTAGACGCCTCTGATTGAAGCATTTGTTGGCATAGTGACCCTTCTACTGACACTTGTTGCACGTGACCTCCGAGAGCGGACGGTGATACGGAGCACTTGATATTGGAGCTTGAGATGAAGTCTTGTTCTCAAAGCCTAGGTTGGGTGGGTGGGAAGATCCATTGCCACCTTTGCTCTTTTGCTAATAAGGCTGACGGAACGGAGGAGGAGGCAGCCAATACTTTTGCTGCTTAGCCACTTGAGTTCAGGAAGAAGGAGTTGCATCTCTGACTCGCTTCTTGGAAGCATCGCACTTGAGTTGAGCAGTCTCTTGTTTCAGTGCCATGTTGTAAAACTCATTGTACGTCTGAGGCTCAAAAAGGACGAGAGCTAGTTGGAGATCTTCTCTGAGGCCACCCCTGAACTGATAAATCATGATCTTCTCGTCAGGGACGTCTTGCTTGGTGAAACGAGCGAGCCTCTGGAACAGAATGTAATACTGGTAAACAGACAAACTGCCTTGCTTCAGGTTGCGAAATTCCTCACGCTTGCTTTCAACAACACTCTGAGGAATGTGATGAGCTCTGAAGTCTTGACGGAATTCATCCCAGGTAATCACATGGCCTCCTCTGGAATCTTTGTATTGCTGAAACCATTCTGCAGCTTGGTCTTTGAGTTGGAAGGAGGCAAACTTGACAAAGTCCTTAGGCCTGACGTTGCTGCACTCGAAATGCTTGCATATATCCACGAGCCAATCATCAGCGTCTGAGGCCTCGACATAGTTGCTGAAGGTCTTTGGCTGGTTAGCAAGGAACTGGTTGAGTGTAGCAAACTGATTCTGATTGTTGCCATGGCCATGATTCCCTTAGTTGCGCTCTTACAGAATTTGCATGATCAGCTGCGTGTTTGCTTTGGTAGCGGCCATCACAGCTTGCCATGCCTCCGGAGGTGGAGGTCGTGGTGGCGGGTCCTGATTCTGATTCTGACCCTTAGCAGGAGCCATCCTGAAGAGGTGACATCCGTTAGGATCTTGACAGACATATATTGAAGCTGAATCCAATAGATAGAAATTGCAACATAAAGTCTTAACATCCGAACAAAATGAACGAATGCATTCCAATTGAAATGGTCACACTTCCATAAATTGAGAAGCCACTTAGATAGAGGTAGAATAATAAAACAACAAGGTACAGACATGAACAAATACTTGGTGAGGATTACCCAATCACAAACCAAATATCCGCAGAAGAAGAACTAGAGCTACAAGAATTCCCACCTATGAAACTCCCGAACCTTTCCGGTTATGCAATCAGGTGTTGGGGATACAGGGGAAGCATAATATCTCACCCAAAGCTAGCAAATCCTACATCCAGCTGTATCCATCCTTCAACACATAACCAAGAAACCTTCGGAAATCATTTACCTCAACCTTCGAAAAGCATCCGTTATACAAGTTATGGCAATACTCCCGAACTCCCGCCCCAGTACTGGGTGGCATCGAGGTTATCTCACCAACAACTGCATAAAAGAGATTTTCAATGTCGGTGAAACTCAGGTATTCCAGAATTGCAACGATAAAATTGTGACGACAACACCTCGGAGCTCAACTCCCCGGGACACTGCCACAACCCCTAAATGATAGGAGGCACCAAGAACAATGTTCTCGTCACAAATCGATCGGAACGATTCCAAGATACCCGCGTGATCCTAAAAATTTTTTTAGTGAAATTTGAGAAGAGAAGAGTCAAAACTCTACGTCAGGATGCCTCACCAGAGCATCGAAGGGACTGAGGAGTAAAAAGAAGTCCTACTCTCCGATATATATAATTCTAAATGACTCAAAACATTTTTCTAGACTCAACAACGTCAACGATTCGATCAAGCAGGGGGCTCCTAAGGTCGGGGAAGGCTCTGATTACCAACTTGTAACGCCCTCGATGCGACTATATCTCCCACGTGTCGAAGCATGACTTAGAGGCATAACCACATTTAAAGCAATGTCGCAACTGAGGTAATCTTCGCAAACAACCCATGTACATAAATAAAGGGAAAAGGTACATAGTTGGCTTACACTCGCCACGTCACACAAATACATAAATAAGTCATTACATTCATCCAATACACTCAAGGTCCGACTATGGAACCAAAATAAAGATCAACCCCCAAATGCGACAAATTTCCCGATCGCCCCAACTGGGCACCACTACATTTTATCTGGGAAAGACACGTAGTAACGACGAGAGGCTTCATCGAACTCCCACTTGAGCTCGGCCATATCATCTGGAGCGGTATCATCGGTCCCTGCATCTGGTTTTGGAAGTAATCTGTGAGTCACGGGGACTCAGCAATCTCACACCCTCACGATCAAGACTATTTAAGCTTATAGGAAGGGTAAAGGTATGATGTGGAGCAAGCGACTAGCATATATGGTGGCTAACATATTCACAAAAAAAGAGCGAGAAGAGGAGGCAAAAGCACGGTCGAACAACTATGATCAAGAAGTGATCCTAGAACAACCTAAGTCAAGCATTACTCCAACACCATGTTCACTTCCCGGACTCCGCCGAGAAGAGACCATCACGGTTACACACGCGGTTGGTGCATTTTAATTAAGTTAAGTTTCAGGTTATCTACAACCGGATATTAACAAATTCCCATCTGCCCATAACCATTGGGCACGGCTTTCGAAAGTTCAAATCCCTGCAGGGGAGTCCCAACTTAGCCCATCACAAGCTCTCACGGTCAATGAAGGATGTTCCTTCTCCCAAGACAATCCGATCAGACTCGGCATCCCGGTTACAAGACATCCTCGACAATGGTAAAACTAAACCAGCAAAGCCGCCCGAATGTGCCGACAAATCCCGATAGGAGCTGCACATATCTCGTTCTCAGGGCACACTCGGATGAGCCAGACGTCGGGTAGGCCAGTCCAGAGTTGCCCCTGGTAGCCCCGGACATCGCTCAGTTGGACCAACACTTAAAGAAGCACTGGCCCGGGGGGGTTAAAATAAAGATGACCCTTGAGTCCGCGAAACCCAAGGGAAAAAGGCTAGGTGGAAAATGGTAAAACCAATGTTGGGCCATGCTGGAAGAGTTTTATTCAAGGCGAACTATCAAGGGGTTCCCATTATAACCCAACCATGTAAGGAACGCAAAATCCGGGAACATAACACCAATATGACGGAAACTAGGGCGGCAAGAGTGGAACCAAACACCAGGCAAAAGGCCGAGTCTTCCACCCTTTACCAAGTATATAGGTGCATTAAGATAAACAAGATAATATTGTGATATCCCAACAATAAACATGTTCCAACAATGAACGATCTCCAATCTTCACCTGCAACTAGCAACGCTATAAGAGGGGCTGAGCAAAGCGGTAACATAGCCAAACAACGGTTTGCTAGGACAAGGTGGGTTAGAGGTTTGACATAGCAATTTGGGAGGCATGATAAGCAAGTGGTAGGTATCGTAGCATAGGCATAGCAAAAGAGCGAGCATCTAGCAAGCAAAGATAGAAGTGATTTCGAGTGTATGGTCATCTTGCCTGCAAAGTTCTCAGAGTTGCCTTGATCCTCGTAAGTGAACTCAACGGGATCCCCGATCACGAACTCGTATCCCGGCTCTACCCAAGCAAGAACAACAAGCAAAAAGGAACACAATCAACCACATGCAATGCTCAAGCAACATGATGCAAACATGGTATGATATGCGGGATGAGGTATGTGATGCATATGCATGATTTGCAAAGGAATGATTGAACCTGTCCTCAACATGGAAATCCAAGAGTGCCACTGGAAAGGTGAGGTGATTTCGGTCGAAATCGATATAAAGAACACCGGAATCGGATGCACGGTTTGGAAATGGCAAGCAAAATAAATATGGCCCCGGTCTGCGATAATCAGCAAGTGACCATCTAAATGCATCAAGAACAAAATGCTACAGCAGTCCAACATAGCAACAAAATACATGGCAGGGATCCACTCGTAATGCTTGACAAAAGATGAACACTGAGCTACGGCTAATTCACTCATTAACAGGTTCAAACAAGCATGGCAACAGTTTACACACTTCGTGAAATTAACATCATGTCAGGAATTTATCATCAAGAAGCAATCTTTAGAGCATGAAAACTACATGCTACAGGAACATATCATGGCAAAGCAAGGCATGGAATGAAGCTACTCCAAGCATATAACAAAAGTCCCTTAGTGACCATGAGCCAAAAGGGATCAGAAAATACAATTGCAAGCATGTGAACATAGCAAAAAACATAAACAGATTAAGACTTAGTGAAAAACTGGAGCATGCAAAACAATTAACAAGTAGGCATGTTTACGAGCTTGATGCACTCACTACGAGGCATTACATGACAAACTAAGCATACACCCATCAAGAAGACATGGCATAGAAGCTAGACATGGCAAGAACAACAACATAGCATGCACGGATCAACAACAACAAGCTCGGCAAAATCACTAAACATGTTAACAATTTGCCAGGAACATTTTATAGCAAAAGTAGAGCTCGATTGACTCAAGCTAGGGTGCTCCATAATGTCAAACAAATATATGGATGGATAGAGCATCACAATATTAAAAAAAACATCCTTACTGATCATGCTCAAAAGAGGCACGGATCACTAGGAAACAACATGAACATATAGCATAAAAAGAAAGACAGGGCAAGGACTTAGTGAAATTCTAAGTCCCTGAAATCAGCATCATTGAGTAAGCTACTTTGCTTGCTTGTGCTAGTCACCACAAAGATCATAAAAATACATGGCATACACCCCTGTAAAGGTGGCATGGCATTCTGCAAAACAAATGTAGAGCTCGGGATCATATCATGCACACATTAATCATGGCAAAAATGGCAAAAGTCCATTTGCTGAAACAGATCTAAAATAATCATCACATATCCCTTTTCCAACAGCATTTCGGGCATCAAGATGAGCTCAAATGAAAATGATGCAATGATATGAAATGATGTACTCATCGAGATGAACATTTTGATATGCTACACGCACGAATCGGAGCTACGATGACAGAGTTATGACATGACAAAGTATGCAAAAAAATAACAGGAGGAGAGGGAAAAGTCAACCGGATCTAGGGTTTGCACGCGCCCCGAGGTCAGATCCGAGCTCGCCGGAGCACTGTTCGCCGGAGAGAGCGGGCGTCGCCAGAGTGGGAGAGGAGCTCGCCGGGGACGTCGTGGGTCGCCGGAGGAGGAGGCGCGGCGGAGGGTGGCGGTCTCGGGCAGCGCTTGCGCAGTGGTGCGGCGGCCGGAGCTGCTGCGGTGGTCGCCGGAGATGGGGAAGTGCGGTGGCGCTGGCGGAGGTGCGGCAGGTCGGCGACGAGGCGCGAGGACGCGGGGAGGCGGCGCGGCGTGGTAGGTGGCGGCGGTGGGCGCGTGGGCCTTGGGGGCCCCGGCCGGGCCGAGCGGGCCGCCGTGGCTGCGGGTGGCGGCGCGCCATGTGGCGGCCCCGGTTGGCGTGGATGGCGGCGGCTGCGGGTGTCCGGCGCGCCCGGACGTGTCCGGCGCGGCGAGAGGGAGAGGAGCTAGGTTTAGGGTAGGGAAGACCCGAAAATTTCAGGGGGGTGCCTTTATATAGGGGTAGAGGGAGGAGGCTCCAAATTGAGCACGGTTTGCGGCCACGCGATCCTGATCGAATGGCCTAGGTGACGGAGAGGGTTTAGGTGGGTTTTGGGCCACTTTGGAGGGGTGTTGGGCTGTAACACACACGAGGCCTTTTCGGTCCCTCGGTTAACCGTTGGAGTATCAAACGAAGTCCAAATGGCACGAAACTTGACAGGCGGTCTATCGGTAGGAAACCAAGGCCGCATGACAAGTCTCGGTCCAATCCAAAAACGTTTAACACCCTCACATGAAAAGAGGTAGAAAGGGACCACCGGAGGACATAGGAGCGCCGGAATGCAAAACGAACAACGGGGAAAATGCTCGCATGCATGAGGTGAACACGTATGCAAATGCAATGCACATGATGACATGATATGAGATGCATGACAAAGACAAAACACACGGAGACAAAAACCCGACAACAAGGAAATAATATAACTTAGGGCCGGAAACGGCAAGAGTTGGAATACAAATAAGGTAAATTACATCCGGGGTGTTACAGAGGATGTGCCCGTTGTTGTTGGTAATGTTACTATTTTAATTGTCTTTGTTATACTTGAGATGCCCGAGGATGACAACATGTCGATTATCCTTGGTAGACCCTTCTTGAATATTGCAGGGGCTGTTATTGATTGTAGAAAAGGCAAGGTCACTTTTCATATTAATGGTAATGAGCATACGGTGCACTTTCCGAAGAAACAATTCCAAGTGAATGGTATTAATGTTATTGAAAAATCTTCGACAATCACTATTGGAAGTTTTCAAATACCTCTACCTACTATCAAAAAGAAATATGAAAGGCTTATTGTTGGGGAAATGCATATCCCCACTGAGGTAACTTAGTGATTTGCGAAAGTTCTTCGGTTTCATACTAATTGAAAGTGGTTGTTAATAAGACTTGATCAACCTTATTAATGGATCATTTTTGAACGATATGAAGTTGATGAATTTAGTAAGCACTACTTTCTGTCCCTACTTTTTATTCTCTGTTTTTATTAGTTAAATAAAATAAAATTCCATGTTTTGTTTGTTTTCTGAATTTCCTGTGCAATAAAAAAATGACCCAAAAATAAAAGTTCTCAGAATGATCTGAAATTTAATACAATTTTTTCTGAATATTTGAGAATTTTTGGTGCAAATAACATCAGAGGGAGGTGCACCAGGTGGGCACAACCCACCTGCGCGCACCCTGGTGGGTTGTGGTCCCTATGTGGGCCCTCTCACTTATCTCTTTGGCCCACATTGTCGCCTACCTCCAGAAAAAATCACTCTTGCTCTCTCTCTCTCCCATGTTCTTGCTCATTTTGATGCTATTTTTTATCTCTTTGCTCGAAGCTCCGTTTCCGAAACTGTTTCGAGGGATTGTTGCTTGGTATGTGACTCCACCAATTGTCCAATTAGTTTTTGTTTTAGTGCTTTATACTTTGAATAAATAGCTACTCTTGGTGCTGTTGTAGATGCGCTTACATGTTCAATTCTTAGTGTTCTAAGTAGTTTGAATGCTTGTTATGGCCTTTATGTATCCCTATTCGTAGTTGCTATCAATCTTACAAAGTTTTGTTGGAAAAATTTGTGAACTAAAAATTCAGATTTTTGTTCATAGGAAAAATTGTATGCGGACATGAATATCTTTAGGAAATATGGCTCTAAGAAGAACTTCAAGGGTGTTATTGGGGAGTCTTCTGACAGTGATCTCTGCCCTCAGAGGTTGGCGGAGGTACGGCCGTGCGAATGGCCGCACGCTCCGTTCTTACAAGAGGCTGGAATTCATGAGGAGATAATGCAATATATTGCCAATGCCGGTCTCACCGACTTCATCGCAGATAAGTGTGACCAACATCAAATCCTCACAAACATGTTTGTTCAAAGTTTTACATTCATGCCTAAAAATAATCCTCCTAAAGTGAGCTTTGATTTATATACTGAAAACCATCAGATACCACTTACTGAATTTTGTGATATATGCTTGATCCCTTCTGATGGGAGCTTAGCTGAGTCTAGGCCGGCTGGGTTTCAGGATTTTTATCACACTTTGACAGTGGGAGATGAGAGGGGGGTGTCAGCCACTACGACTGCTAGCATACACTTTCATGTCTTACATTAGTTTGCTTTATTTGTTGCTAAGTGCTTGCTTGCTAGAAAGAAAGTAGGTGCGCTCAGTGCACCAGACTTTGTTGTTTTACACCGAGCACTAGCGGGCGACAACACCTATAGCTTGGGAGCTATTATGGCCCGTCGCCTCCATCTTAATAAATCACAAGGTGAAATACATGGTGGGATTTATGCTACTCGCTTGGTGGCTCACTTCGAGGCTGAGATACGCCCTCATGATTTCCCTCTGACCAAAGTTTACCTAGATCGTGCAGCCATGGATCACCACCATTTTACTGATATCGAATCTCCTCACATCCCTATTCCGTATAACCTGGTTTTTAGTGTGAGGACTCATGATTTTATTCCATCACCTGCTCCTGCTTTTGTTTGATTCTGTTACCAGGGGCGGATATAGGATTATGCCTGCAGACATCATCGTCTATCGGAACACTCAGGCTGCTGAGGAGGCAGCACAGGAGGAGGCTCCACAGTGGGATCAGTGGATGCCCGCTCCTCAGTACCCCAACTACTATCCGGACTACTGATCGACTACCAAGTTAGGCTAAAATCCTAAGCTTGGGGGAGTACGCACTACAAGGATTCCAGTCTATTGCAATAAAATTTATTGCTATAACTACGTTTTGTTCCAATTAAACACAATATTACCACAAATTCTCCGATTGTGGTAGTAGGCTGCACATATTGCCATAACTTAGTTTGTTCACGATAAATACTAAATTTGTTGCAATAGAGGCTTCATATTGCAACGAAATGTGTCGGCGTTGCAATATGGTGGCGGTATTGCGAAAAAAAAATCTGTTGCACGAGGGCAGTTATTTTGTTGTGATAGAGACTATGTATTTCAATAGAATAACTATTTGTGGCAATATTCAGAAAGATATTGCAACATCAGCGTGACATTGCATTAGTTACACATACTGTTGAAAGAAAGTGGCTACCTATTACAACAAACGGCATCGGCATTGCAATATGGCGGCGATATTGCAACAAACACATTCCGTTGCACGAGGCAGTCATTTTGTTGTAATAGAGACTAGGTATTTCAACAAAATAACTATTTGTGGTAACATTCGGAAAGATATTGCAACATCAGTGTGACGTTGCATTAGTTACAAGTAAAACAGTGGGAAAATATATTATTTGAATTTACAGATATTAAGTTATGACTTTTGCCAGCTTTAAGGAGTAATTAAATATTTTTAACTGTACCAATTCAATTAGGGAAAATTTTGTTTTTCCCACTCTAGATTTTGCCAATTTTCCTTATACCATTCTAGATTTTGACATATCACTTTTGCCACTCTTAGCTTTTGACAATTATCACAATTGTCATTCTGTGGGAAAAACAAAATAACTTTATTTCATTTTTGCCACTCTTAGCTTTTGCAATGTATCACAATTACCACTCTGAATTTTTTTCTTTTGCCACGGGAATGGCAGTTGTGGTAATTTCCAAAAACTAAGAGTGGCAAAAGTGAAATGTCAAAATATAGAGCGGCATAAGGAAAATTGGCAAAATCTAGAGTGGCAAAAATAAAAATTTCCCTTTTAATTAACCAAAACAGTGGAAAAAGTTTATAAATGGATAGAACACACTTTCTTGATAGGAATACATATTTAATTTGTTAAATTTGGATTTGAAATGGGCAAGTTCTTGCCATTTTAAAACTACGGTGTTTTCTGCCAAAAACATGGACTTGTCAGATAGAACTCGAAAATAGAGGATCCCTGGTGTGAAAATTGCCAGATCCATATCTGGAGCTAAATCTGATCGAGGACTTCTTTAGTTGCAGCCACTGACCTGCGGGCCCGGGGCCTCACTGGGGCTGACTAGCGCGGGTGACAACCACGGCGACCTCCAGGGGCGATGACAAGTGGGGCCAGCGAACGTAGTAAACCTAAAAAAAATTGGAGGCTCTCGCTTGGGCAGGAATTCGAACGCCCATCCACCATGTTGCACATCAAGGTTCAGACCACTGGGTTGTGCATGTGTTTGTTAAATTTTAGGGGTCACATTTTAAATATGTTGTACCCGTGAGGTTAACTGCGCGAAACTTCAGAGTTGCAGCCCCATCAAGAATTCAACCACCGAGGACTAGTGTCTCTTTCCCATTTAGTGGTTCGTGTCATTAAGTTGATTTAAAAAGGTTGAATCATATGGTTCGTTAAACTCTGAATAAATTGTGTCAACAAATAGCCAGGTCATGTCATCACGACGGCAGGACAACATCACGATCTTAGTCTTCGCTTTCCAGCACACCGGACCAATGAAGTTCTTCCAACAACAAGAAACTTCCACACATCCAGTACTCCAGGGAGCACATTGTAGGATCCTACAATAGTCACATCCAAATGGAATACAACAGTAACAGGTCCACTTATCGCCAAGTCATCTGGAACCGCACGCCTAGGTATGAATACATTTTTTTCTTTCTTATAGCAAATGAAAGAATAGGTTGTTTTTGACAAATTTGTGATATGCCAATAAGTAAATCTCAAAACTAAATTGGTTTGGTTGATACTCCCTCCATTTCAAAATAAATTTCTTTACATGGTTGAATCTCTATGATTTTTGTTAAAAAAGTGACATAATTGGATTTATAGTTGCTTGTGTTTTGGGTCACTTGGTGAACCAGCTCGGTCACACTGACGACTACTATGCGACCGACATGCCGTGTTGTTCTGTCCTGTCATCACGACAGCAGAACAACATCACGATCTTAGTCTTCGCTTTCCAGCCCACCGGACCAATAAAATTCTTCCATCCAGTATCTGCAGGCAGCACATTGTAGGATCCTACAATAGTCACATCCAGATGGAATACAACAGTAACAGGTGCACTTATCGCCAAGTCATCTGGAACCGCACGCCTAGGTATGAATACATTTTTTCTTTCTTATAGCAAATGAAAGAATAGGTTGTTTTTGACAAATTTGTGATATGCCAATAAGTAAATCTCAAAACTAAATTGGTTTGGTTGATACTTCCTCCGTTTCAAAATAAATTTCTTTACATGGTTGAATCTCTATGATTTTTGTTAAAAAAAGTGACATAATTGGATTTATAGTTGCTTGTGTTTTGGGTCACTTGGTGAACCAGCTCGGTCACACTGACGGCTACTGTGCGACCGACCTGCCGTATTGGTCTGTCCTGTCATCACGACAGCAGAACAACATCACGATCTTAGTCTTCGCTTTCCAGCCCACCGGACCAATGAAGTTCTTCCAACAACAAGAAACTCTCACATATCCAGTATCTGCAGGGAGCACATTGTAGGATCCTACAATAGTCACATCCAGATGGAATACAACAGTAACAGGTTCGCTTATCGCCAATTCATCTGGAACTGCATGCCTAGGTATGAATACATTTTTATTTCTTATAAAAAATGAAAGAATAGGTTGTTTTTTGACAAATTTGTGATATGCCAATAAGTAAATCTCAAAACTAAATTGGTTTGGTTGATACTCCCTCCGTTTCAAAATAAATTTCTTTACATGGTTGAATCTCTATGATTTTTGTTAAAAAAAGTGACATAATTGGATTTATAGTTGCTTGTGTTTTGGGTCACTTGGTGAACCAGCTCGGTCATACTGACGGCTACTATGCGACCGACATGCCGTGTTGGTCTGTCCTGTCATCACGACAGCAGAACAACATCACGATCTTAGTCTTCGCTTTCCAGCCCACCGGACCAATAAAATTCTTCCAACAACAAGAAACTCTCACACATCCAGTATCTGCAGGGAGCACATTGTAGGATCCTACAATAGTCACATCCAGATGGAATACAACAGTAACAGGTCCACTTATCGCCAAGTCATCTGGAACCGCACGCCTAGGTATGAATACATTTTTTTCTTTCTTATAGCAAATGAAAGAATAGGTTGTTTTTGACAAATTTGTGATATGCCAATAAGTAAATCTCAAAACTAAATTGGTTTGGTTGATACTTCCTCCGTTTCAAAATAAATTTCTTTACATGGTTGAATCTCTATGATTTTTGTTAAAAAAGTGACATAATTGGATTTATAGTTGCTTGTGTTTTGGGTCACTTGGTGAACCATCTCGGTCACACTGACGGCTACTGTGCGACCGACCTGCCGTGTTGGTTTGTCCTGTCATCACGACAGCAGAACAACATCACGATCTTAGTCTTCGCTTTCCAGCCCACCGGACCAATGAAGTTCTTCCAACAACAAGAAACTCTCACACATCCATTATCTGCAGGGAGCACATTGTAGGATCCTACAATAGTCACATCCAGATGGAATACAACAGTAACAGGTCCGCTTATCGCCAATTCATCTAGAACTGCACGCCTAGGTATGAATACATTTTTATTTCTTATAGAAAATGAAAGAATAGGTTGTTTTTTGACAAATTTGTGATATGCCAATAAGTAAATCTCAAAACTAAATTGGTTTGGTTGATACTCCCTCCGTTTCAAAATAAATTTCTTTACATGGTTGAATCTCTATGATTTTTGTTAAAAAAAGTGACATAATTGGATTTATAGTTGCTTGTGTTTTGGGTCACTTGGTGAACCAGCTCGGTCACACTGACGGCTACTGTGCGACCGACCTGCCGTGTTGGTCTGTCCTGTCATCACAACAGCAGAACAACATCACGATCTTAGTCTTCGCTTTCCAGCCCACCGGACCAATGAAGTTTTTCCAGCAACAAGAAACTCTCACACATCCAGTATCTGCAGGGAGCACATTGTAGGATCCTACAATAGTCACATCCAGATGGAATACAACAGTAACAGGTCCGCTTATCGCCAATTCATCTGGAACTGCACGCCTAGGTATGAATACATTTTTATTTCTTATAGAAAATGAAAGAATAGGTTGTTTTTTGACAAATTTGTGATATGCCAATAAGTAAATCTCAAAACTAAATTGGTTTGGTTGATACTCCCTCCGTTTCAAAATAAATTTCTTTACATGGTTGAATCTCTATGATTTTTGTTAAAAAAAAGTGACGTAATTGGATTTATAGTTGTTTGTTTTTTGGGACACTTGGTGAACCAGCTCGGGTCACACTGACGACTACTGTGCGACCGACCTTCCGTGTTAGTCCTTGGCACTAATCTACATCAGTAGATGTGTGATGATCCTATTAGTACTGTAGAAGTTCAGCCTTAAATGGGCTAGTTTTTTTAGTTGGGCCTTGTGTCGCCGCAAAGACTGTTTATCGCATTAAGCGATTCTACAAGGTAGTCTAGCGTCGAGGAGAAGCAGTGTCGGGCAGGCCATATTTGCGCGAGGAGGTTGAAAAAAAATCTAGAATAAAGAGAGCACACCAGGTATCGAACACAGGTCGCCAGCATAATAGCCTACGCCACTAACCAGTCCGCCCAAAAGTAGTTACTCGTTCGAAGTAGGATCGCAGCCTACTAGATGCAGCTGGAGGATGTCTTCTCTGGTTTTCTTTGTTTTCTTGTTTTTTTTCTCCAGTTTTTTCATTATTTTCTTTTTTTATTCTCCATTTTGTTTCATTTTTTCTTTCTTTTTTGATTTTTATTCTACACTTTTATATACATGTTCATCATTTCTTCAAATATTTGTTCAACATTTTTTAGTACATGTTCAACATTTTTATATACATGATCAATTTTTTTAAAATACTTGTTCAACATTTTCCTTTCTTTTTTTCATTCTACATTTTCTTATATGTCAATGACATTTTATGAATAAGTGATCAACATTTTTGTATAGACGTTGAACACTGTCCCAACGGTTATACAACATTTTTCAAATATTTGTTCAACATATAATATGTGTGTCAACATTTTTCAAATACATGTTCACATTTTTCAAATACTCGTTCAACATTTTTTAATACTTATTCAACATTTTTCAAATACTTGTCCTTGTCCAACATTTCAAAAAACACATTTGAAAAATGTTGAACGAGTATTGAAAAAAGTTGAATAAGTATTGAAAATGTTGAACAAGTATTTGAAAAATGTTGAATAAGTATTAAAAATGTGGAATTAGTTTTTGAAAAATGTTGAACAAGCATCTAGAAATTGTTGAATAAGTATTTAAAAAATATTGAATAAGCGCTCAGACAATTTTAATGTGCATACAATAAATGTTGATCGCTTATTAAGAAAATGTTTTTCACATATACAAAAATATAGAATGAAAACAAAAACAAACATAAGAAAAAAGAAAAAATGAAGAAGAAAAAAGAAAACCAAACAAAAAATGAGAAGAAAAAATAAAACCAAACAAAAAACAAAAGAAAAGGGGGAAAAGAAAAAACCTAGAGAAAACCGAGTAAAATGAAGAAAAAGAAAGAAGATAAAGAAAAATAATAGTTGTGGCATGCACTGCTTTGAAATTGGCCATCTTTGAGGAAGAATCTATGTTACGAGAAGGAACAGGTCAGTTGTGATGGTAAAGCGGTCATTGCATCATATGTCGACCTTAAAATGTTTCGTACACTTAATATACACCGTTGTATGATCCATGTCAAAATTTGAGATTTTTCAGGGTTCATTTGCCATATTCAAGTCATTTCATGCATTTCTTGGCATTTAATGAATACAATTCAATTTTGAATTGCAAGTGCATGAAAAAGTTGGCCAATTTGGTTTGAAAAACTCTACTTGTCTTACTGAGTCTATATTTGCGTCTTATCCAATGAAATAGAAGGAGTTACACACATGAGGGTGGCAGACTCGACCTTGAACATGGAGATTATTGATTTTTTTAATTCTATAAAATGCAAACGAAATTAGAAAAAATTGAACTTGGCATGGTGCCCTCGTATAACACTAGGAGGTTGTGATAAAAATTTGATATGGTTTCATAATAGTTGTGACTTAACCTTCTTAGAAACCGGGCCATCTTTGAGTAAGCATCTAGGTTTCAGGAGGGAATGAGTTTGATTTGAAGGCGAAGTGGCCGTGCATGAAAAGATTGGCAAAAATTGTTTTAAAAAATCCTATTTGTGTTCAAGAGTCTATATTTGGGGTCATATAAAAGAAAAGAAAAGGGGTTCAAAACCTGAGGTTGCCTAGACTTGACCCTGAACATAGAGTTTGTTGATTTTTTTTTTAATTCTGAAAATGCAAACGAAGTCTAGAAAACATGAAATTTGGCCTGGTACCCTCATATGACACCTAGAGGTCATGGAAAAGATTTGAAAAGGTTTTGCAAAAGCTATGGCGTCCGGTGCTTAGAAACCAGGCCATCTCCAAAGAAGAATCTATCTTTCGAGAGGGAACGAGCCATGTTTGAAGGCGAAACGACATATGCTTCATCCACTAGCCTTGAATTAATTATTTTCATAGAACTTAGTACATTTAGTACCTCCACTCTCACGTAACAACACATAAGCAGTATACACAAAAATTGCTAAATTTCTAGCAAGTATTTCCTACCACCGCACATCGTTGACAATGCCTAGGTCACTAGTGAGTTGATTTTTTATTGATTTAAGTAAAATCCATACAATACATAAATATTCACTAAAAATATGAGTAATATATGAAAATATTTACCAGTTATAATGGTCTACTTTAAATGTGGAAAAAACATAATTAGATTTTTTATTCATTTCTTCTAAAAAGATGTACTAATTGGAAATATAGCTTTCAGTATATGACCACATTTAGATATTTTTTCCCTTTATTGGTTGCGAATAGAACTTTGAATTATCCCCAACATAATTTTAAGTTATGATAGGGGAGATGTTTCAACTATTTTAAGCTATGAGAAAGAACAACACATATGTTCCTAATTGTTGGTTTGTGATTTTATGTTAACCTTATTTGATTTACATGCACCTCAAATTAACTTATTCAATAAGGAGACATAAATTCATTTAACCTATAACAAGTATTAAACAAATTCTAAGTTTATTGAAACTCCAATCAAATGATAACAATGTATTAAATCACTTTGAAAAAATCGAAACTTCTAAAAACAAAATATATGTGGTATGTAGATGTAAAAAGTGTGCTAGGGTAATATGGTAATTTTTTGCAAATTGTTTTAGAACGGTGCCTTACTTAGGTATTTGCAAAACAGAAAAAAATCTGGACTACCTTGCTCGTTGGTGGGCCAAGAGTCAACAAGAGCCCATTAGGTTCCTAGCTGAGTATGCATGTATCCTAGGTGAAGAAAACTGTGGCTTCTGATTGGTTCACTCTGCCCTCACACGGATTGCCGGTCACAGCCGTCAGATCCTCTCCAATCCAACGCTAGCAGACTGGTTCCCGTCTCCCGTGTTTCTTCTCCACCCACGAGGAGACGTATCCGCCGATCCTTCGATCCTTCCCAGATCCTCGCAGCGCCTTCCTTCCTCCTTCCCCTAATCCACATCTTCCTTCTCCCAGCATCTCCCTTCCACCATCCCCTCACCGAAGGCAAGCACAGCCCCATCGAGTCTACGACGCCTAGGCCGACATCGAACCCTTTGCGGGTACCACGCTGGGCCGCCGAGGGGTCTCCATCCACCGGTCGACGAGGAGCAGCACCATGGAGGACGCACGGCCGAACGGTGCGACGGCCTTCACTTCCCGAGCGTTGGCAGACGGGGTCTACGGCGCCAACGGGATGTCTTCCCGTTCAGAGCGACCGGTGCCCATGTCGCTGCAAGGCGCTTGCCGCCTCGATGACTGGCTCGTCCATATAAGCAGCGAGGCCCCTAGTATAGGAAGGCATGGAAGGTTGTCCTTTTTTGTTCTATTCTTTTAATTTTTCCGTTTCTCTTCCCGACCTAGACATGTTGAAGGCTCTATTTTTTGCAGGTGCTGCTCCGATGAGGAGAAACTGCTGCTACAGGACGTTCTCCCCCTCTCCTACCCCCACACGTGGTGAGCTCCAACCTCTCTTTCCACCCCTTGAACATCTGATCTGAAGTGGACATCAATTGCAATTGTTATGAACACAACATAACAGCAAATATTGGTTTAGTTTCTATGTGCAATTCGATTGTGATTGTGCTGGTTTGATGATGCTTGCTTCAAAAAAAGGAAATCATGGATAATAGAAGAGGGAAACAGCGAGCTTCCTTTCAAATTATTAATATTAATAATCATTTGGTTCATGAAACTTTCATTTCTTGCGTGAAATCTGTACGTACTATAAATGCCACCATCAAGTTAGCTCAAACACAGGCAGCTTGATTGATTTCTATATATGCTAGCAGCAGTAACTACATGTCTCCTATACTAGCTCGATTCAATTCCATACTAGCTCAAGAACACTAGCTATTACATGTTTGTTCGCTTCGGAGTAGCAGGCATCCTCCATGGACGATTCGGAGCTGCAGCATGCACATATTTATTCTGTTTGAACTCTGCATGACATGAAATAATTATTTTCAGTGTTTTTCTCAACTTGTTTTCATTGTTACTTGATATATACTTAGCTTGTACTTGAAGCTATGGGTTAATGATGATGATTTTGTTCTATTTGGAGGCATTGGTGCCCCATCATCGAGTGCACGGATGCAACAACAGCAACAAGATCATGGCCATGCGTATCATCAATCACACCATGGAGATCATCCATCTCCTCACCGATGCTAACTCAATCCAGATCACCGCCGATGTTATCATCCACATGTATCTCTCTTGGTTTCCTTTATTCTCTCCTGCCTTTGTGACGTTAGTATGTCTGCGCTGACTAGTATTGTTGGATCTTGCCAGTTGAATGGATGGTTGTGGTAGTAGAATGGCATTTTTGCTTAGGTACAATCATACTTATGGAGTAGTAAATAACATGTCATGTCATTCTCCAAGTCTGCACATAGCATTGTTATTTTAGGAGCAGATTTCTCATCCTTAAGAAACCTAAACTTTCTTATTTCTGGTATGCAATCATATGACATGTCTCATGTAAATGAATATGGGTTCTTGTCATTTTTTTAATCTACAATTGATCTAGTGTTTTTTACATGGTAGTTTAATATCCTCCTTCATTTTCTAATATGCAAACTTCTAATATGTGAGGTGCATAAGTGCATGAAGTGCGGTTTGCATTAGGCTGCTCCTGCTTGACGGCAGCCTGGTCCAGCGTCACTTAACCGTTGTGACCTAGCTGGTTTGGTTTAGCTTCGAGCTGCGCACCGCGGAGTGGGAGGCAGACACGCTCGTGAACATCAAGGCCGGATCAAGTACGATGGTGAAACTATAGATTGAGTCACAACTTAAATCAATAGTGGATGCTTTTAGTACATGTACTCGTGCTTATGCTTTAGACATTTACACTTGTAAAACTGTTCTGATCCCTGAGTTACATGCTTGTTGACACAGTATTATCTCAAGTTAGTTTGGCGATAGTTATTTTTAACAATGGGGCTAGAATAATTGTATGGCGTATGTTATGTTGGGCTCATTAACTAGAACTATTTTTTTTATTTCTTGATTGCAGGATCCAAAGGTCTAGCTCCATTGGACTCTAGATCATGGATAGTTTAGTCTTGGCCCTTAATTAGGATGGCTAAATTACATTTGAGTATCATTTGTTGGATATTTTCTATGAGAATTATGAATTTTATGAATCGACATATTATACATATGGTTTTGAATATTGTAATTGAATACCTGTATTTTTTTTATGGTTGCAATAAGCTATTACCACAACCCACTTTTGGTTGCCACATGTTAGCACCACAAAAAGTTTAAATTGTTGCAATTGTTTCTCGCAACAAACATTTCACCCGTTGTGATATCTATTTATCACCACCAAAACTAATATGTTGCAATTTCTTGTTACAATGATTGGAATATTTGTTGCCATAAGTTAATGCCACAAGTGTAGTGGTTCGTGGCAAAATGCCTAATACCACGAAAACAAGGATTGTTGCCATAGTTTATTGCCACAATTGACTATTGCCACGGAAGAGTATGCGCCACAAAATGAGCGTCGTTGGCATAGGTTGTTGCCACAAATGTCCTATCGCCACGAGCTATTAGTCGCCATGATTCGTTACATGTTGCATTAAAGCTATCTCCACAATGTAAATTGTGGCATCAGGTGAGTGTTGCCATGGGAAAACATGTGGCAACTTCGCACATGGTTGTTGCAATAGCAGACTTTATTGCCACGGTTGTTTTTTTGTGGCAATAACCTATTACCATGTGTCCAGTCGCAACGGCTGCCAACGAATGTTGTTTTGTGGCAATAGGTACTTATCGCCACAAATCGGCATGTATTGCAATGATCGATTTTGTTGCAATAGAACCGGATCCTTGTAGTGATGTATGTCTCACCGACATTACATTCATGTCCACTTATTTCATTTGTCGGTGTTCACACATTTTCATTGTATTATCCATGCTTAGATTTATTTTCTTGCTTTCTTCTTATGTGTTTGAAAAACTTTAGAAAAACCAAAAAAATTTAGTTGTAGTAATTTACTTTCTATGCATGCTTAGTAGTAGTGCTAAAAGAAAATCCAAAAAGATTTCCTTGTTCTTATTTTACTTGTTGGGAGCTTTCCCGTGTAAATAGCTTTTCTCGTTTTTGCTTTTTATTTGCTTGTTGAAGAAAAACCAAAAACTCCAAAAAAATTCAATGTGTTTCTCTGAATTTCTTTTCTTTTATTCGAGTTATACCAAGGAGAAGACCACGATGAAAATGTTGAGTGGCTATCATATGAATAATTGATGAACTAATAAAGAGCCCATTTTACCTTGCTCCTGTTGAATAAAATGTTTGCAGATTCTAGCTTAGTCCATGGCACTCTTGCACTATTATTATTTTCATATCATTCGGTCGTGCAAGTGAAAGGCAATAATGACGATATTTGATGAGCTGGTCGTGGCAAGGAGAAACTGGTATGAACTCAACTTGTCTTGTTTGTGTAAATATGTTTAACCTAGTGCCCATGATTCAGCCCGTTATGATTAAACAAGTTTGCA
Organism: Triticum urartu; assembly: GCF_056163025.1. Classification (NCBI taxonomy): domain Eukaryota; kingdom Viridiplantae; phylum Streptophyta; class Magnoliopsida; order Poales; family Poaceae; genus Triticum; species Triticum urartu. The sequence continues at coordinate 647,909,604 of NC_141875.1, read as the reverse complement.
ATGACAATTAGAGATTATAGTTTCTCATGCCATGCATAAGTAGCTGGGAGTGGATAATGATTTATCTTGGATATCAACATAGCATTAAAATGATTGTGATGTAGTATGATGATATGGCATCCTCCTACGAATGTTCGAGTGGCATGCTACCTCTTGAGCACTGTGTTGGTTTTCCCTTGAAGAGGAAAGGGTGATGCAGCAGAGCAGCGTAAGTATTTCCCTCAGTTCTTGAGAACCAAGGTATCAATCCAGTAGGAGGCCACGCACGAGTCACTTGCACCTACCCAAACAAACTCCTCGCAGCCAACGTGATAAAGGGGTTGTCAATCCCTTTACGGTCACCTACGAGAGTGAGATCTGATAGAAATGATAAGATAATATTTTTTGATATTTTTATGATAAAGAGAAATAAACGTGCAATTAAAATAAATGGAAAACGAAATAACTAAGTATTGGAAGATTAATATGATGGAAAATAGACCCGGGGGCCATAGGTTTCACTAGTGGCTTCTCTCGAGAGCATAAGTATTACGGTGGGTAAACAAATTACTGCTGGGCAATTGACAGAATTGAGAATAGTTATGAGAATATCTAGGTATCATCATGTATATAGGCATCATGTCCAAGACAAGTAGACCGACTCCTGCCTGCATCTACTACTATTACTCCACACATCGACCGCTATCTAGCATGCATCTAGAGTATTAAGTTCAAGAGAACAGAGTAACGCTTTAAGCAAGATGACATGATGTAGAGGGATAAACTCATGCAATATGATATGGATACCATCTTGTTATCCTCGATGGCAACAATACAATACGTGCCTTGCTGCCCCTACTGTCACTGGGAAAGGACACCGCAAGATTGAACCCAAAGCTAAGCACTTCTCCAATTGCAAGAAAGATCAATCTAGTAGGCCAAACCAAACTGATAATTCGAAGAGACTTGCAAAGATAACCAATCAGACATAAAAGAATTCAGAGAAGATTCAAATATTGTTCATAGATAAACTTGATCATAAACCCACAATTCATCGATCTCAACAAACACACCGCAAAAGAAGATTACATCGAATAGATCTCCACAAGAGAGGGGGAGAACTTTGTATTGAGATCCAAAAAGAGAGAAGAAGCCATCTAGCTAATAACTATGGACCCGTAGGTCTGAAGTAAACTACTCACACTTCATCGGAGAGGCTATGGTGTTGATGTAGAATCTCTCCGTGATCGATACCCCCTCCGAGGGTTTTGGCTCCGTATCTGGTAGTTTGGGGTACGTAGGTATATATAGGAGGAAGGAGTACGTCGGTGGAGCAACGTGGGCCCCACGAGGGTGGAGGGCGCGCCTGGGGGGGTAGGCGCGCCCCCCTACCTCGCGCCCTCCTGGTTGCTTTCTCGACGTAGGGTCCAAGTCCTTTGGATCATGTTCGTTCCGAAAATCACGTTCCCAAAGGTTTCATTCCGTTTGGACTCTGTTTGATATTCTTTTTCTGTGAAATCCTAAAATAGGCAAAAAAAACAGTAATTCTGGGCTGGGCCTCCGGTTAATAGGTTAGTCCCAAAAATAATATAAAAGTGTATAATAAAGCCCAATAATGTTCAAAACAGGATATAATATAGCATGGAACAATCAAAAATTATAGATACGTTGGAGATGTATCATGGCTTGACTTGGTACATGTGCATGCACGTAGTTGAATCAAATCCAACATAGCCTTTATAATATGTATGTTTATGGTGTTCATATCCTACTCATGCTAGTGTCCAATGTTACTTATGCATAATGCCTGGTTATGATCGTTGTTGCTCTCTAGCTGGCCGCTTCCCAATCTTAAATTGCTAGCCTTCGCCTGTACTAAGTGGGAATTCTGCTTGTACATCAAAAATCTTGAACCCAATGTTATTCTAGATGAGTCCACCATACCTAGCTATATACGGTATTACCCTGCCGTCATAAGTAAATTTGCATGTGCCATCTCTAAAGAACTTCTAAAAAATTATCCGCTTTGTGTGCCTGGATCGTTCATGGAACGACAGGAGGTAGTCGATATCTTCCGTGCTAAGCATATTATCCTCATGTCGAGTGTTTATTCACTCGCCATCACATGAGGAAATGGGCGGTAATAGGGATGCCCAGTCCCAAAATGCAAAATACAAAAAGAGTTCATCTCTTAAATAATCAAACAAAAACTCCCAATAGAGTCAAAATCTTTACTTTCCACTTGGGAACCGCCACTAGCGTGCTTAGCATGGAAGATGTTGATAACTGATGGTCATGAAGTGAATGAGAAGGGTGCATGTCTCAAAATTTCATTTATCTCTGTTTAAAAAATTGAGCTCTGGCACCTCTGCAAATCACTACTTCCCTCTGCGAAGGGACTTTCTATTTAATTTTATGTTGTGTCACCACCTTCTAAAAACAAGCGCCAGAAACTGAGTAGAGCACAGCGGTCATGATTTATGCATTGTGTATAGCTAATGTTGGGTGCATCATGACTGGATCTTTTCTATCATGAATTACAATGTTTAGTTGCTGCTTGAACTTCGGAGGTGCTCTGCATTTATGTTTTGCGGCGAGATACCATTATTGTCATATTATATCATGGTTGTTTTGACAACGTGTTGCTGTTTGAGATACCTTATTATTGCCCGCTAGCTGATTATGTCATTGATATGAGTCATTATAATCTTTAAGAGTTATTGTCGACGTGGTTAGTTATAATGTTGGCTGAAAATCTGAGTGTTGTTTAAGCTTATTTATGCAAACAAGAGCAAAAGAGTTCGTAAAAGTTTTTTTTCTCACTTTCAGTTTATCAATTGAATTTCTTGAGGACAAGCAAATGTTTAAGCTTGGGGGAGTTGATACGTCTCCAACGTATCTACTTTTTCTCACGCTTTTCCTCTTGTTTTGGACTCTAATTTGCATGATTTGAATGAAACTAACCCTGGACTGATGTTGTTTTCAGCAGAACTACCATGGTGTTATTTTTGTGTAGAAATAAAAGTTCTCGGAATGGAACAAAACTTTGCGAGGATTTTTTATACCAATAATAAGAATTTATGGAGCCAAGACCCACCAGAGAGCGGCCCCTGGCTGGGCACAACCCACTAGGGCGCGCCCCCTCTCCTGACGCGCCTAGGTGGGTTGTACCCACCTGATGGCCCCACTAATGACCCCCCTGATACTATAAAATCACATTATTCCAGAAAAACTCAAGGAGAAATAATTATTGCGATCCATGAGACGGAGCCGCCGCCAAGCCCTGTTCTTCCTCGGAAGGGCAGATCTGGAGTCCGTTTGGGGCTCCAGAGAGGGGGATCTTCGTTCTTCGTCATCACCAACCCTTCTCCATCGCCAATTCCATGATGCTCCCCACCGGGAGTGAGTAATTCCTTCGTAGGCTCGTTGGTCGCTGAGGAGTTGGATGAGATTCATCATGTAATCGAGTTAGTTTTGTTAGGGCCTGATCCCTAGTATCCACTATGTTCTTAGATTGATGTTGCTATGACTTTGATATGCTTAATGCTTGTCACTTTGGGCCCGGGTGCCATGATTTCAGATCTGAACCATTTATGAATTCATCATTATATCCATGTTTTAGATCCGATCTTGCAAGTTATAGTCACCTACTACGGTTATGATCCGGCAACCCCGGAGTGACAACAACCGGGCCCACTCCCGGTGATGACCGTAGTTTGAGGAGTTCATGTATTCACTATGTGTTAATGCTTTGTTCCGATTCTTTATTAGAAGGAGGCCTTAATATCCCTTAGTTTCCAATATGGACCCGCTGCCACGGGAGGGTAGGACAAAAGATGTCATGCAAGTTCTTTTAATAAAGCATGTATGACTATTTACGGAATACATGCCAACATTATATTAATGAACTGGAGCTAGAGCCGTATCGCCCAAGGTTATAAATGTCTCATGATGAATATCATCCAACAAGTCACCGATCCAATGCCTACGAATTTATCCTTATTGATCTTGCTGCATTACTATTGCTATCATCACTGTTACACTTGCTACAAATTACTGCTATCACTGTTACTGCTACCGTTACTGTTTTCACTACTATCAAAACTATCAAACTACTTTGCTACTGATCACTTTGCTGCAGATAATTAATCTCCAGGTGTGGTTGAATTGACAACTCAGCTGCTAATACCTTCAAATATTCTTTGGCTCCCCTTGTGTCGAATCTATAAATTTGGGTTGAATACTCTACCCTTGAAAACTGTTGCGATCCCCTATACTTGTGGGTTATCAACGTCGTAGCCGGTGCCAGAGGGGATACGACCGCCAGCGACGGATATGGACCACGACAGCTTTCGTCGGGTGCTCCAGAGCGGCCAGTAGCCGGCCACCAACCACCCATGCTGCATTGAGGTGATCATCGCGGCCTCTTTGCCACCACGACCGCAAGATGGCGGATTTAGACATATTGATGTATTGCTTTATAAGGTCCTTGTGAATAATTAATAAAGTGGTTGTATGCATCTCCAAGATGAAGAGGCCAGTTTCATCCTCTCTTTTTTAAATGCTATCCTCATGATATGTTGATGGTTACTATCAGGTTTATCTGAAACAAATGTTTATTCTGCTATGCACCATCTAAAGTGTTTGTTGTATGCTTTGTTGCTGCAATCGGTGAAACTCAGTTGGTTGTGGGTTTGTGGCGGGCTCATGTGGGCAGGCCGGGAGTTGTTGGCACCCGCTTAGGTGTTTGGCATGCAGCCGCATCACGCCTGGCTTGCATCCTGACTTCTAGGAAATGTTTAGTCAATGGTACGTCTCCAACGTATCTATAATTTATGAAGTATTCATGTTGTTATATTATCATTCTTGGATGTTTTACAATCATTTTATAGCAACTTTATATCATTTTTTAGGACTAACCTATTGAAATAGTGCCAAGTGCCAATTGTTGTTTTTTGCATGTTTTTTACATCGCGGAAAATCAATATAAAACAGGGTCCAAACACCGTGGAAGTTTTTGGAGAATTTTTATGGACCAGAACACCCAGGATGGGCCAAAACAGCACCTGGGGTGCCCCAAGGGGGGCACAACCCACCAGGGCGTGCCTGGGGGCCCAGGCGCGCCCAGGTGGGTTGTGCCGACCTCGGTGGCCTCCCGCACCCCCTCTTTACTCTATAAATTCACAAACATTCCGAAAACCCTCGGGGTTAACCTAGATCAGAAGTTCCACCGCTGCAAGGCTCTATAGCCACCGAAAACCAATCTAGACCCTTTCCGGCACCCTGCCGTTGGGGGGAATCATCTCCGGTGGCTATCTTCGTCATCCCAGCGGCCACCATGATGAGGAGGGAGTAGTCCACCCTCGGGGCTAAGGGTTTGTATCAGTAGCTATGTGTTTAATCTCTCTCTCTCTCTCTCGTGTTCTTGAGATGTCACGATCTTGATGTATCGCAGGCTTTATTAATATAGTCGGATCATGTGGTTTTTTCCCTCTCTATCTTGTTATGGTGAATTGAGTTTTTCCCTTTGAGATTTCATTGTTATCGGATTGAATACTTTTATGGATTTGAGAACACTTGATATATGTCTTGCAATTAAATACTCGTGGTGACAATGGGGTATCGTATTGATTCACTTGATATATGTTTTGGCACTCAACTCGCGGATTCCCGAGGTGACATTGGGGTAAGCTATGCATAGGGGTTGATGCACATTCTTGTCTTTGTTTCTCCGGTAAAAATCTTGGGGCACTCTTTGAAGTTCTTTGTGTTGGACTGAATATTATGAATATGAATTTGCTTTGGTGTTATTTTAGTACGAACTCTTGGTTAGATCGATCGGAAAGAATAGCTTCGTGTTATTTTAGTACGATCTCTAGGATAGATTGATCGGAAAGAATAGCTTTGAGGTGTTTCGTACCCTATAAACAATTCCGTCTAATGTTCTCCGCTAGATAGGAACTATGGAGTGATTCTTCATCGCACTTTGAGGGGTGGTTATATGATCCAATTATATTAGCACTATTGAGAGATTGCACTAGCGAAAGTACGGATCCTAGGCCTCATTTTCAAGCATTGCAATACCGTTTTTGTGCCCATTTACTATTTGTTATCTTGCTGTTTTTATTTATTCAGATTCTAAAAATATATTTCTACCTTTCATACTACACTTTTATCACCATCTCTTCGCCGAACTAGTGCACCTATACAATTTTCCATTGTATTATGTGTGTTGAGGATACAAGAGATTTCATGTATTTGATTGCAGGGTTGTTTGAGAGAGACCATCTTCATCCTACGCCTCCCAAGGATTGGTAAACCTTAGATCATCCACTTGATGGAAAATTGCTACTGTCCTACAAAACTCTGCGCTTGGAGGCCCAACACGTGTCTACAAGAATAAAATTGCGTAGTAGACATCGGTATAGTATGGATTTGTCTGACAAGGCCCCACCTGACTTCTAGGAAATGTTCAGTCAATGGCATAGTAGTGTTCCATTGTTTTTGTCAAAGGGATTATAAACTTCGTGTGTACCTTACAATGTTCGTTCTCGTACGGTAGCTAGGTTCATGAATTATGAACGTGGGCAAATGTCAAGCTTATTCAAGACTGCACCCATACCTCCGTCTGACTAGTTTGCACAACAAAACCTCAAAACGAAAACGACCAGAAAAACTAAAATAGAAGTTTAGATAAAATACTAAAAACTATACATGAACATGATTTAAGCCATGACCGAGTAAGGTTTAGATGAGAAGTCTGGGTATTCGGCTCACACTTTCTGCACTCCTTCATCAATGGATAGGAGTAGCGACAGATATTGCCAAGATGGCGAATTTAGACATATTTCTGTATTGCTTTATAAGGTCTTTGTGAATAATTAATAAAGTGGTTGCATGCATCTCCAAGATGAAGAGGCCAAGGGTCATCCTCCTTTTTTTGAAAAATGCTATCCTCATGTTATGTTGATGTTTACTATCAGGTTTATCTGAAACAAATGTATATTCTGCTGTGCACCATCTAAAGTGTTGTTTGTCGTATGCTTTGTTGCTGCAATCGGTGAAACTCAGTTGGTTGTGGGTTTGTGGCGGGCTCATGTGGGCAGGCCGGGAGTTGCTGGCACCCCCTTAGGTGTTTGGTGTCCAGCCGCATCACACCTAGCCTGCATCCTGACTTCTAGGAAATGTTTAGTCAATGGAATAGTATGGATTTGTCTGACAAGGCCCCACCTGACTTCTAGGAAATGTTCAGTCAATGGCATAGTAGTGTTCCATTCTTTTTGTCAAAGGGATTGTAAACTTCGTGTGTACCTTACAATGTTAGAGTCAAGTCACGTTCTCGTACGGTAGCTAGGTTCATGAATCATGAACGTGGGGAAATGTCAAGCTTATTCAAGACTGCACCCATACCTCCGTCTGACTAATTTGCACAACAAAACCTCAAAACAAAAACGACCAGAAAAACTAAAATAGAAGTTCAGATGAAATACTAAAAACTATACATGAACCATGATTTAAGCCACGACCGAGTAATCGCACCCCTTCATGTTTCTGTATTTATGTTTGCATTATGTAAAATTTCTAAATAAAGAACTAGCTTATCTGTTTTTTGCATCCCTAAAGCATACACAATGAATTCTCAAAAACTCAGCATAAAGAAATTTCACCTTTTTTGAGAGTCGCATAAACAATTCTTGAACCAATCACCATAGTGTGGCGTGCCGCCGCGCACTACCTGCTAGTGATGTACAATGGGTTATCTCTTATTATTATCTACAATATACAAGATATATACCTAAAAATATGATGAGAGATATTGTTACTAAGAGATCATTTCTTAACATGTATTCTGCCTAGTCCTTTTCATGGCTCCATGCTTCAAATCAAGTGCAAATGTCCATGCAACACTTCGTGTCAACTAAACTTCTAGTTCAATTTGGTCGATTGGATCGAAAGGAAGCAGAATCAAATGGCAGTTAACCTTTTGTGGGCCGATGTTTGAATGCATGAGGCCATGAAAATAGGATCATGGAACCACACAACATGCAAACGGAACTCATCAACTGACAAACATTGAAGTATTTCCAAATAATATAATATCACAGACAATATACCTAGAAATCATTTCTGGACTCCTTGTGAACATAAGAACATCAGTTAAGCTCACAACACCATCTCATATATACAACTCTAACTGCTAGGATGAAGGTGCATTATTTCTTCTTCGGGCCATGAGGTAAAGATCTAGCCATCATTGGATGAACCGACGATGGTGAGATCTGCCTTCACAACGCAGCTCGATCCCACAACATAGCCTCCAGACGGGTCCTTGAGTTCCTTGAGTCCAAAGAAGTCAGACGATCCCATTCCCTGTACACATACTAATTTATGTCCTTGTCCACATACCCAGAGACCTACGATTCACCACAAAAGTAAAGATCAATTGTAATCATCATGAGGTTACATATACTAGCTGCTTGAATCGCACATATCAGCTGCACTGATACTTGCTAAGGAGAGCTGAACCTGAAGTTGCAGTCCGGTGTTTCACATTCTTTTGGTTCAGGATGGATAGTGTCAATTCAACCACCTTGGCAGACTCCAAAGGGAGCTCAACCGAGTCATCCAGGGATAAGTACAAGCTGAGGCAATCATTATTGTGCTTGTCACCACGTGGATACATACGGATGTACCTGTTGACAAGAATGGGAAGTGACTCTTCAAATATACTAATTGGGTACCCGGGAAAGTGGTTGGTTACTGAAAGCAGAAACTTTGACCACAACTTGGTGGCATTACAATTGTACACACAAAAAAAACAAAGCAAAGCATGACTACAGTACAATAACAATTCGAGAAAATAATTGATATGGTATGTGACACTACTATGATAATGAAATTTCTGGATTTTTTTTCCTCCTAAACAACATACAGCCATGAAATTTTATACGCCAACATAGATTTTAGTACTAAATTGTTTCTAATTCGTTCCTGAATTTTCTGTACGCCATGCAAAAATCCTTCTGTATTGAAAGATTGAAACTGGGATGTGCTACCATGTCTGTAAATATCTTGGTTGCACGCTTAGAGATCAAGCTAAAATATCCGGTTGGAATATCTGAAGAACTGATAAGCTAAAGGATACATATAAGCTAAAATGTTGGATAACACATGCATGCTATTTATATAAATCATCTGTGATGTAACTACCCAGATGTATACCATTTAAGTCCGCCAACTTCAAATGTAGGAGAGCGGACGGAGTGCTTCAGGTCCAATTCAAGGAAATTATCCATGGTCCAAGTGTATGTCCCTTTAATGAACCCTTTCTTCTGGATAAAGAGATTCTGAACTGTGGTAGCCTTCTTCTGAACCACAACATCCTTCTTTTCAGGAGAAGAGACATCGATTTTTAATATCTCCACACCAAAGACACAGCTATCATCAACTAGAAAAGCAGATGATTTCAGTAGCTCCTGAAGAGGAATCAAGCAATGCGGCTTCGAGTAGGTATTCTTGACATCAAAGTTGTAGCTAGCTGTATTTAGGTAAAGGTTAGAACTTATAGAAGATTAGAAAACGAAGAAGTTGTAGCTAGCAGTGTTTAGGTAAAAGTTAGAAAATTAGAGAAACAAGAACTTGTATGTAAGATGAAAATATCCCAAATAACATATAATCAACTTTTCCGCGAAATAAAACATTTAATCAGCTTTCCCCCTGGTTAGCATTTAAGGAGAGGTCATCAAAGTAAAAGAGAACATGCATGTGTACTTTGGAACGTTGTTCCAATCAGAAGAATAATCTCAAGTGTGTGACGCACAGTACAGAAGGTCGACGGACAAACTTAACAGCAAAGAAAATATGAAGCGACTTGCTAATGGAAAAAGCAATTGATTATGTTACAGAACTTGTAGGTATTGATTTGTAATGATGGAATCTATAGCTCAAACTTGTGATGCACACAAGACTGTGTATGGACTCCCAGCTAATAGGATGGATGCACTCTTTTTTGCGGGGAAATTGGATGGATGTACTTGAAGAAACACATTCACGAGTCTATATACCTTTGCATCCACAATACTCTCCTTTTGAATGGTTGAATATTGACAACTCGAATACTGCATGCACTGTGTGAACTTGCTCCAACCATGCGTGGTATATCTCGAGAGAAAGAGCCACATATGGATTTCCCATAACACCTTGTTTGTGCTTTGGAGTCACTCGCAGGAACCTGGGATGGGAATTGAAGGAAACCAAGTAAGTCTATACAAGTCATAACTGAATCAAGCTTAATATCTTCACTTGATGCATCCTATATATATCCAGCTTCATCGTCTGGCTGTTTATATGGGGTTGTGAGATTGTGGTTGCTATTTCAACCTGACTGAAACATGATTTCTGAATAATCAACACCCCGAAATATTAGGTATTTAGTTAACAGACAGTTACTTTCTCCACTAGGAAAACCCAGATGATATTTATACATCTAATACGTTAATTCTGTGTTGCTATTGCGAGTATGATGCATACGTACCACCTGTACCCAGAGCATTCAAAAGCAGAGGAGACCGCCGATGCAGCGTTCGTCTCAAGTAGCGCTGAGAAGTCATGAACCTTCCATTTTAAATGTGGAACATGGGTCTCTCCTAAACTTGCAGGAGCTGAAATTTTCACCAAAGGAGGCAACAACTCAAAATTATATTTCCTTGGGAAAATGTAAGGGTACAGAATAATTGTCTATGTTAAAATTATATGAATGAGAATCTTGCATACAGTGATTTGTTAGAAGTGGCCACTAATATATTGCAGTAGTTACCACTTCACCAGTCACTAGTCAGGGTACACAAACGACAGAACATGCGTTTTTTCCCTTGTTTTTTTTTAATACAGGAGGCCACTTTTGCATGTATAGATAGTACTATCTACTATTGGCTCTAATGAATAAGCATTGCGACCAACAATGTGATGCATTCACAGGGATTCAGTTCATCAACGTGATGGTGACGAGGGCAAGAGCTTCCTCAATTTAAAGCTATTTGAAGTACATATAGTCTGAAGTTTGAATTGTGCAGAGAAAGATACCTGTGCTCCCGGCGTTGCCCATATTGGTCTGCCCCTTCCTCTTGTCTCCTACTGTATTGGTCTGCAAGTGAAATTAATCATGGCGCCTTAGCAAAAAGGGCATAATGGACAAGATATCTAATTAACCTAGATCAACACAGTTACTGCCAGGCAGGTATACAAAAACCATGCGTATGTGTTGGGACTACCGTATGTATTGCCACAATGCGGAGGTACAAAACAATTTTGACGGTTCGCGAGGATGTTAAACCCTAATCAGATCGGAGAGATCAAAAGGTCTAAGGGGGGAACACGCCACAGGTTGGGAGACTAGAAAGAAGGGGCCCGAATCTTGTTTCTCAAACGATGACGAAGAAATACTGAAAGCCGTCGAAACCTAGAAGGCGAAAGCAAAAGTCAGAGAGAGAACAAATACCTGGATTTGGCGCAGGTTGCACAATGGCTGACTTCCTGGGACGGCGTTTGTTGGAGCTGCGAGAGGGGTTATGCTTTTATGGACTAGTATACCGCTAACAGACAACTACAGCAAACTCCAATACGACTACACTACGTACAGAGGGAGGACTTTGACTAACTAATCAACCTAAGCCTAATTAGTAATTACTCTAGGACGCGCGGGCCGAGTTTGAGGAACTGAACCATGACTCTCATGAAACCATGACTTGTTCCTTGAAGTTATGGCATTGGTGGACAGTGACATGAGAAAGGCTCAATTGGGCAAGAAGAAGGAGCTGATTGCTGAGATTGTGCTAATTGGTGGAAGCACCATGCATGATCCCCAAGATTCGGAGCACACACGCACATCTGCCATGCACAGTCTTATTTTTGCAGATCGTCTTTTCTTGTGTTTTTTTCGTTTCTTCTCCAGTTTTTTCACATATTTTTCCCTGGTGTTTTTTTTATCATTTTTTGCTTTATATTTTTAAAAGTTTTCATTGTTTTAAAAGTGTTGTAGCACTGTAAAAATATTGCCAAACATGTATAGAAAAATGATTCTGATTTATACAAAAATGTGTAACATGCATGTAGAAAAAAATAGATGTCAAAAACATCTATTTTAAAAAATGTTAATCATGTATCTAATGCTATATGTGTATAATTAAGTGTTCCTAATGTGTACAAAATGTACAACGTGTATGAAAAAAGTAGACATCACAACATATATTTGAAATAAATGTTAATCATGTATTTGAAAAGTGTTAAATGTGTATCAAAAATTATTTCATATGTATATTAAAAGTATACAACGGGACGGAGTGGAAGAAGGGCGGAGATTCTCGACGAATATGGGAGCCTAGAAAACGAATATGGAAACCCAGAGAACGAATATAGGACTTTAAAGAAAGACTTAGAAGAGGAATATCGGAAATAAGCAGACATCAAAACATGTATATTTAAAAAAAAATTAATGGTGTATTTGAAAAATATTAAACATGTATACAAATAATGTTTCAGATGCATACAAAAAATGTACAATATGTATGAAAAATAGACATCAAAACATGTATTTGGAAAAAAAAAGTTAACCATGTATTTGTAAAAATGTTAAACTTGTATAAATAATATTGGTGATGTATACTAAAAATGTACATTGTGTGTGAAAAAAAGTAGATGTGTGTTAGAAAATGAAAAAGGAAAAAGAAAAACAGAGAAAATAAAATAAACCGAAAAGAAATATAAAAACTGAAAGAAAGCCAAAGAAAAAAAGAAATGAAAAGGAAACCAGAGAAAACCCACGTAAACCGCTGCAAACAGCGAAAACAGATAAGCAAAACCGTAGGGAAAATACTCTCGCGTTGTAGCTACAGTAATGAGCTGGCCTGATTCAAAGGCTCCCAGCTTCCCACATCCGCTTTCTTCATTCCGCCCAGCCGCTTCCACTCCCATGGGCTAAAAAAAGCCCGCTTTCCCACAGACACCGTCACCATTGTTGCTTCCTTCGTTCTGCCCGGCCGCTTCCACACCCACGCGCTAAAAAAAGCCCGCTCTCTCACAGACGCCGCCGCCGCCGTGAAAAATAAAAGAGGCGTCCGCTTCATTTTTCTTGTGGGAAGTGTTTGCTTCCGCTCTTTCTTTTACCTAAAAGAAAAAGGCGCTTCTGCTCCGCCGCTGTCGCTTCGTGTCGACATACAGGCGTCCATTTTTCCTTTTTTATTGGGGGAGCGTTTGCTTTGGAAAAAAAAGTAGGATGTCCATCCATCGCCGCCTAACAAGCGAAGGCCATCCGCCATTGCTCATTAGCGCCTTCGCACGTCTGGCCCCCTCGTCTCATGGGTTAGCACGCTCGCATCCCCTCTCCCCTATTGCTTCTATGTCCTTTCTCTTCCCGCCACCTGAGCTAACCGCCGCCTCCATCCTACGAAAACCGACCTCCTCTCGCAGCTCCCCGCCAAGTCCATCCACCGAGTGCGCCTCCAAGCCACCTCATCTCCCACTGTAACCACCGCAAAAGCTAGCTGATTATGTATAGTTAGATTGCTTTTTTGATGCAAGTAATTGTTTATCTATTTATCACTGATCCTATCAAAATGTGTGTGCTTGCAGGCTGAACTAGAATTCGGGCCGCCGATGTCAGAGGTGGTGGAGGCGTTAATCCGGCTTGTGCACAAGGCCAACATGACCAAGTGGATGCTTGACAGAGACAACTCCCTGCAAGGCGACGACCAAGACCAGGATTTCATATGATGCTATCGAGGGAACCCTTGCATTGCATTTGAGATTGTATTAATTTTTACATATTTCCTGTAGCACATAGTCTGAGAGAAAAGTGGAAGAACAAAATAGAGATAGTGTCTGGTTCCATCTGTACATATGACATAGGTTTTTGCTTGATATACCCAAGTAAAGGTGTTGTTTGTGGGTGTTGCTTGAAGAACACGTCGCTTGCCCCGAGCTTTGTCGTGCGGTTGTATTACACAAACACCCGCAAGCTAACTACTTCCTCCGTCTCATAATATAAGACCGTTTTTTACACTAGATAACTAAAGCACATGCCTGAGATGATGATATTTGTCAAGAAGAACAAGAAATCAGTTTAAAATCTATACCTACTATTAAAGGGAATAGATATTCTTAATTTGGTTTAGTCCTTTATATTTAGTTTACACACGTTAAGCGATCTGGACCAGCTACTTGTATGTTGATGGGCCTTTTATGGGCTTTCATAGAAAGACCGCGAAAAATAATTGGGTCAAAATAAATCAACATTGTGGGAATTGAACACAAGACCTCCTGTCTATCTCTTAGATGTAACAACCAAAGACTTATGCACCTTCCATATTTACTAATCCCAACTCACTCTAAATATACGAGTGGCAGTCATCATGTTTATTTATTTATTTTTGTGAGAAAATGAGTTGATATTAAAACGGCCAAATTACTGAAAGGCTCACACAGAAAAGGAAATTACAACCAAGCCCCTCTGCAACCCGACTACGCCGGCGCCGTGGACGAGCCGGTGACGCGCCGTTCGCCGCTCGCTGACGCCTTGGATCGAAGCAGCCCCTGGGCGGAACGGAAAGTCTCTGATCAACGGTCCCTGAGGGTCTACATCCATGGCCATCGTCGTCGTCGCACTGCTCAACATCGCCTTCCTTCTCCAGATCTTCAACCGCCGGAACCGCCATCCCTCGATCTCCGGCACGGGGGAACCGTGCACGGCCTCTCCACCGAGCAGCGAGCACGAAGAAAGGAGCTGGTCCACGGCGGAGCTCCACCTGAACTTCGCTGTCAAAGGGGAGACCAACACCTGCAAAAAGCTGATCCAGTCACACCGCTGCCTCCACGACGCCACCGGCTGGCTCCCTAGGCACTCCTACACTATGTACACACTGCAAATCGGGCCTCCCCCGTCCTCCCGTCGCCGGAGCGTCCGGCGGAGGGCGAGGGAGCCGCCGATTCGGCAACGGCGAGGTGGAGAGCCCGGGGTTCGCACAAATCGCCCTTCGTTCCTGTAGATGGGGAAGGGTGAGGTCCAAGGCTCATGTTTAGGGAGAGCTAATTAAGCGAATGAGCTAATAAAGAAAGGATTGTGGGCTTAAATATAATATTTAAATGAATGTGGCTAATTAAAGAAAGGATTATGGGTAAATCGGTGGAATAACTATTAGAAAGATTATGGTATTAATAAATCCTACATCAAGGATTTGAGGTAAAAAGGTAGGATAATTAAAAGAAAGGATCTATAAGCCTTAATGTGTTGGGGCTACTAAATTAGAAAAGAAAGATTTGATTCCCGACTAAAACGGGTAAGGACTTCATGGTAATTAATGAAAGGATCATACTTAAATGCCATTAAAAAGAGATTGTATTTAAATGAAATCAGTGGGACATTACGCCCCGCAAAGAAAATATGAACACGACTAAATTGCGACGTATTTTTTATGTTCATTTTGTAGAAGGACGATGTTGCGTTGCAACATGTTCTTCATAATGAATCCAATGCTATGGGACATTATGCTTGTGCAAAACATCAATTTTCCCCGTTGCAACGCACGGGCATATGTGCTAGTTAATAGATCAAGAAAAGAAAGCAAGCAACATCATCATCGATCGGTGCACGTAATCCAAAACCAAAAGCAAAAGATTCTTCTCTAGAAAAAACCGAAAGTTCAAAACAACCTCCACGCAACAAGAACTTGATCAAAAAGTCATCCAAAAGTATATTTTTTTAATATTAATACAGACACAATCGCTCATATACTCACCCCTATAAACACACACACGCACACCCTACCTCTATGAGCACCTCCAAAAGATTGAGCCAACATGTCATCTTGAAATTTACGTAGTCACCGTATGTGCTACATCCAAAAGTAAATGAAGCCCACAATATGGACCGGGCTAGCAATAGAACAGAGGACGACAAAAATACGGAACAGACTCAATATTATAGGTGTATTGATGAATGAAGGATATAAAACGAGAACAGGGCAGTGTCCAAATGGTCCGGGTCGCAGTAGTTCGACCCCTGCGTGGAGCGAATTCCTGTATTTCTCTCGCTAAGGAGTGATCTCGAAAAGGAGTTAAGGAGGCTCCTAAAATTCCTTCGAGTGGCATTTTTTGTCCGTCGCGACGTCCCTTTGTTGTTTTTTTTGGAAAAAATTCCCGCAATCACCTCCTCGCGTCTCGACGTCCTCCTCCTCGCTCCCGATTCCTTCTCTCCTCGCCGCAGCCCCCGTCCCTGTCCCCTTCTCAAAAGCTCCGCCATCCATGTCCCGTACTCCCTTGGAAAAGCTGGATTTTTTCGACGGGAGGAGCAATTCCGGCTTCATCCGGGCGTGGCGATGCCGGATCCTGCGACGACGCCGATGCAAGCCACCAAGGGCATCACATGCCCTCTGCCGGCCGCGCTTCCGCGAAACCCTAGCGTCCCGGCGACCATCTCTGAGGCAGTTTCTTTCTGTAGCAGCCAACCCGAGGAGAAGGCCGGCCCGGACAAATTCTCGGAGCAGTACGCCCGCCGCTCCAGCAACTTTCCTCACCGCCATCGTCATTAAGGTCACCCCCATCCTTTAAGAATCATGATTTTTATTTCCCATAGGAATTTTGACTTTAACTAGCAAATATGCCTGTGCGTTGCAACGGGAGACAAAAAATTATGGCTAACCAAATAAGTATGACTCAATATCCTGATATATGAGTGCACTCTATTTTCACATAGTGGTTCACCATGTTGCTATTTTTTTCTCACCTTAGCCGATGATGGCCGCGATGTTCACGTGATCACAATGCACTCGACGTGATAAATTCCAAGGCTATGAGTTTGCCAGTGCATGCCACACTTGTCACTATGTTGCGCAAGGGAACGTTTAAAACTTTAAAAACAAATCTCATTGACCACGAGCTACTCCCAACGCCAAGACATATAAAGACTTTCGAAAGACTAACCAAATCCTAAACATAAAATACTTTTGAATCAGTGAACAGTTTTTCGTAACGACAAATATTTTTTTTAATTTTTGATTTTTTCAAAAAATTCATGAACATTAGTTTTGTTTACAATTTTTTTGAATGTATGAACTGGTTTCGTATTGATTAACATTTTTTGACTCGACAAACATTTTTTGAATTGATGAACTTTCTTTTAAATTGGGGAACAAAATTAAAAAAACAACTATTTATTATTATTATTGTGAACATTTTCTAAAATTTCAAGGACATTTTTTTCCAAATTCCTGAATATGTTTTGAATACACGTTCATTTTTTCAAAATCATGAACATGATTTTATTTACCGACCATTTTTTACAAATTGTGTTTTTTTTTATAATTTTGCGAACAGTTTTGCAAAACCACCAACATTTTTTGAATGTGCAAACTTTTAATGATTTTCTAAACATGTTTGAATTCACATATATTTTCTGTTTTTTTATCAGACTTATTTCCAGAATTAATTTTTTAACTCACAACTTTTAGAATATTAAAATCCAGAATTAATTTAAAGATGAAAGAAGAAAGAAAACAGAATGAGAAAAGAAAAGACAAAAATGAAAAATGAAAAAACTCAAGGGGAGTGAAGCCCCACACATGGGCCGGCCCATAAACGCATACATGAGTAGGACATGTGTGAGAAAAGAAAGATAAAAATTGTGGAAGTTGGGGATCGAACCCTGGTCTCACCGATAAAAGAGCGATCGGCCAACCACTCCGCTGCTCCTCATTTTGTGACCCCTACTCGTCGCGCCCGTATAAAATAACGAATGAGGTGACGTTTTTGTTCCAAAAAAACGAATCGTTTTTCCACTTACGGGTGGCATTGGTGGGTAATTTTAACCAACTTGAAGGGTAATTTTAATGACGGACGACCAGAAGCGATAGCCGCTTTATTAATAGGTAAAGATTGGAAGAAGGATAGGAATGTCTCGTTACCAAGTTGGAACGTTCATCCTACTACCTTTAGCAGTCAAGTGGTGCCCTTGTATTTGTAGCCAGAAGTCACAATGTATTCTGCAAAATCCACAGTACGGCTGTTGGTATTTCTTGGATAATGAACCAAGAGTAGTGAAGTTCTGTGAAGCTGTAGTATTATTCAACCTCACCGTTCAGCTAGTAATTAATTTGCATAGAAAGGCTCAGCGGTTCTTCCGTATTAACCTTAACATTCAGCTAGTAATTTCAATTTGTATTGCCAACAGAAAGGTGGGTGGTTCTACTTCTTTGCTTTGCTATTCTAATATACTGTGATGTGTGAGCTGACAATTAACTCGATGAAACTGATGATATACCAAACAACCACATATACTAGATGGCTATCGTTTAACGACATGCGGTGGTTCAGAATCCACCGAGTGTCTGTTGCTGAACTTGGTCATTCTGTCTGAAGCGGCATGCAGCTGTTTATTGAGGTGAGTCCAAGACTCCAAGTCGAGTGAGCAAGCAGAGTAGAGAGAGAGATCAGATGAATAATTCAATTTAGTCCGATGGGATCCTTGGACCATGGCATCTTATGTTGTTATGACAATGCGATGTGTCTGTGTTGTTTTTTCAACAGTCACATGAAGTTTAGATGCCGTTGCACCTGATTTATCTGGTATATTCATGTTTTACAATCATCTCCAGTTTAGTTTCAGGTTTCAGATAACAAAGCAAACGATCTGACTTAGGTGAGTGTTTTGTTTTCACAGGGAAATCTAACTTACTGGCCGTTATCTGTCTGAGAAAAACTCCCTCACCACTACTACTTCTCACATAGCAAGGGGTATCTACCTAGCTTTTTCCACTGGAGCAAGTCTGCAAGTACCACTCGGTGCTCACCACCACTTCTCTCAGGGCAAGCTATACAGAGGACTAATTTTTATTTGCGTGCTTGTTGTCAGTACTAGGTCAAACCTGAGCGAACCCTGCAACCAATGGCGGGGGTTCTGAGATGCTTTGGCATCCTACGTGACCAGCATGCTCGCCGAGATGGCCAAAGAGGAGGTGGCCATGCTAATCGGTGTGTCCAATGGGATCAAATACCTGGGCATCAAGCTTGGGGACCTCAAAAATTTCCTTGCTGATGCTGATTGGATGAACATCATCGATGAGAATATGCGGGGGTAGGTGGGGCAACTGAAGCGTGCCATGTACCTTGCCACTGACATCATCGACCTATGTCAGCTCAAGGCCATGGAGCAAGGTCAAACCAAGGACAGGGGGTGCCTCAACCCTCTGCTCTTTTTCATGTGGAATCCCCTCCACGCTCGCGACATCGGCACCCGCATCAAGATGCTCAACCAAAATTTGGATGATATTTGCAAGAGGGACAGCAGTTTGAATTTCATCAAGATAGAAGCCTATGAAGACCGAAAGATTACTCAATCTCTCGCCACTAACCGCAAAACTGATTCATTGATGGAGCAGTCAGGTGCAGTTGGTGAGAAGACCAAGCAGGACATGAGGGCACCTGTGGAGGTGCTGACAAGGGAGGCAACTGGTGACAAGGGATTCTGGTTCTGTCAGTATGGACAAATCATATGAGAAGAGAAGGCGCAAGCCTCGGAGTTCTCCTCGGTAGCCTTATGCAAGTGAGTGCAACAAGGAAGCTCCATGTATGGCTTATGCTAAGTGAGTTCTCCGAGGTGGCCTTATGCTCGTTCTGCTATCTATGGCACCCCCAGCCTCCATATGTATGGCTTGGCCCTCCGCCACTCAGCGTTTGTACCTCCAGAACTATTGCCAATTAATAAGGTTGTGACTTGTGAGACTCAAAAAAAGGTGACAACGCAAGACCAAATCTTCAAATATGTGTCAGGCCATACTGCAGAGCGCGCAAACAACCAAATATACCTTAACGATCAGAATATATATTTTCAAGGTGCCAAGCACAGGTTTTGATTTCCCACAGGAAGAGACTACGGTTTATTACAAGCGGCGGATGCAGATCGGTAACACGCCCCCCGAGTACCAATAGTTGAATGGTAACGATAACCCTGTGAATAATAGTTCAGATAGGATGATGAAATGCCAGCGACGAGAAGGGCTGGATCAGTTTAGTCCATGGTAGCAGGGAGGTAGACGCGGTGGAAGCTGTTCATGGTGAGTCCCCTCCAGCAGGCAGGGCACCTGTTCTGAGCCTGGACGGAGAACTTGATGCACTTGTGGCAGAAGATGTGGCCGCAGATAGTTGATGACGCATCGACCAGCTCGTCGAAGCAGAATGGACAGCTGAACTTTGGTTCCTCTGAGACCTCCTTCTTAACAGGTGCACGGATTGCCTGCGTTTCCATATATAGGTAGTAGTGATGAGCTGATAAAACTAGCGTAACACGTTACCATGGGTGAAGTCCAGTGTAGTGTTCTTACCAAGTTGCTGTTCGACACTTTTGAGTGGTCATCGCTAGAGTTTATCCCCAGAGATAGTAGTGTGTTCACAAGCTCGTTGGAGGTATCCCCTGGAAAGAAAGCAACGCAAACCAAGCTAATAAATTGGAAGCATGATTTACAGGGCACACTAGCTAGCATAATGCTCTATATAAGATTAATAGCATATAGATGGTCACTGACAGTGAACATTTTGATATCTCAGCTCTGCTCTGGTTCATACGTTATGCTAAGCAAAAGGGAAATTAAGAGTCTGAAGGAAGAAGATACGTCAAGCTAATTCCTAATGGTGGATCTTTAAGGTTAAAATTTCACTTTGATCTTTAAGCTAATTGCAGAAGCTCAGTAAATAAAACATCATGTGCAAATTGCAGTGAGGTAACTGGATGGAGAACCAGGATTATTGCAGCAGATGTTGTTGTCTGCCACAAAAAACATTCAACGATTTGTAGTAAGCACCTTGCGTGACACCAGGTGCCGGTATCATGCCCCCATGAGCATACGCAGTGGAAGATGCTCTCTGCCTCTGAATCTGAGCAAGCGAGGTCACAGCAAACTCGAAATGTGGCTCAACTGGTCCATTCGTCATGTTGCAGTACTCCCACTGCCGAAACAACAGGTGAAAGGTGATATCATCAGAAAAAATGATGAGACAGCGATTTACATGTCGGGTCTAAACCCTAGCTCTCTCTCTCTCACACACTCGTGCTCGAACGGAGGAAGAAGAAAGAGGGGGCAGTGGTGGTTTTCGGCGACGAAAGCCTCGCTGCATAGACAGCGTTTCTTCTCAAGTTCAAACTCCGGCACCCTGCCGTTACAACGAACAGAACACGCGAATATGGTGAATCCTAACGCTTTGCGCGCACAACACGAATCCCTAGCATTGCTTATTCATGTGGATGCGTGCCCCTTGCATGTGCATGTTTCTTTCCTCTCTCTCTCCCTGCACACACGCTGCACATACTGACACATGCATGCCTACTTTATCTTCCCTCTCCCTTCTAATTAAATCACCTTTTATTTTGCTCTGACAATTTAGATGATTCATATCTTTCAAAGCAAAATTGCGTTTTTTAAACTTTTTACATATTTGAATTCGTGGTGCCAAGCCCTTTAGAACAAGATCTGGTTTGGATACATTTGAAAAATATTTTTTTTGAAACAGTGAAGAACTTTATAGATTGTAGGTCCGCACTTTGTTAGAAATATTAAAGAACTTTGCTAGAAATTTTATCTGAAGCCGAAGAACTTTGTTAACACAGTTTCTGAACTTTGCCATAAAAAATAGAAGAACTTTATATACACAGTGTGATTGTTAGTTCGTGGTGTGTGAAAGAAAGGAATCCCAAAATATTAATTCTGAATGTGAGATCTTAATTAGCATCCAGGTTGGTTAGGCGCCCAATTAAAAAGTATTGCAGTCTAGTATTACCATCTCAAAACGTGATGAATGCAGCCACTTCTGACAAAGAATATAAAGGACTTGCATGGCTGACACGATGGTGGCCCATGTCGATTGGACATCACGCTTGATGAGTGGCAGCGATTTCAGTTGT
The DNA here is from genome assembly GCF_056163025.1 of Triticum urartu. Classification (NCBI taxonomy): domain Eukaryota; kingdom Viridiplantae; phylum Streptophyta; class Magnoliopsida; order Poales; family Poaceae; genus Triticum; species Triticum urartu. Next base: position 647,887,685 of record NC_141875.1, on the reverse strand, counting down.
GTGCGCATAGAGTTAGTAAAAATTCATGTCCCAGAACACGGGCTTTATACCCGCGCCAGTACTAGGGCACGACCCTCACGCCTCCTACCCACTCGAGCGCGCGATTCGGTCGCTCTGGCCGTGCCCACGACGCGCTCCCACGTGTGCATGACGCGGCGGGCCCGCAACAGATCGCCACGCTCACCCCTCTATCTACGTCAACGACCTAGCCCTACGCTGGCGGACTCGAACACGAGCCTAGCTCACGCACCACCACAACACGCACACACGCACGCCTACGGACACGACACGGCCACGCACCAGTGCCCGGCTCGACCAGCACGCGCGCGCACACACACACGCCTATGGACACGACGAGGCCACTCACCAGCGCCCGGTTCGACCAGCACGCACACACACGCACACTGATCACTACCACGGTGGCTTATTCCTAACATTACTTCCTAGTCAAGAGATGGACGAGGGATATACTTACATACAAAAGAATAAGTAAAAAGATGCTTATTCCTAACATTACCTTCCTAGTCAAGAGATGGACGAGGGGTACATACGTACAAAAGAACAAGTAAACAGAGCGCACCTTGTTTGGGTGTTTCTCAAACAAGACTTTCTCGACCCGCCTAGCAAGTTCCGGCAGCCCCCGCTGCCAGTCAGCAGGTACCCTCTTTCCTTCATATAATCTCGCAGTTACCTCCCATCGTGCATGCTCCATTCTGGCAATTCAAGAACAAGGAAATAGAATCAAATAAAGAAGGCTTTCATGTGCCCCCACCTCGCGTGTTTTGGAAATTATGTCAAACAAGACCTTGCAAAATAAGGGAAGGTTATCAACCATCTTTTTTTTGAGAAAAAGGAAGGTTATCAATCTCGGTGCTGTGTGAAAGTTGATTCTAATTCAGTGCATATATACACTTGAAACCCCTGATTGAATAACTAGTGGGCACCACCACATCCTACATAAATTTCTACGGAGATAGAAGTAGTAAAGCACTTACATCCTCTGGCGGTAATTGTTGCGCAGCGCCACTAGCATGGGATCGCCAAGGCCCATCACATCCTCCCTCCGCTGATGCTGCAGCGGTGGCACATCGGCGCCGCCAATGCCACTGCCGCCCAACCGATTCATCTGCACCGCCTTCCCCTCGCTCACCTTCGCAGCCAACCGCAATCAAAACGTGGGGTCGACTGATGTGGCGAAGGTTTCTAGAGTAAGGATGAGCACTTGTAGTGCCTCGTCTATGATGAGATCGCGTTGATTTGTATCAGGGACTGGAGAATTCGGGGAGAGAAGAGACGCTGAACAGGATGAGAACGCGGGGAAGAGGCGAGGTGTTCACAAAAGCTTTCATTCAGCATCCCTTACACACACGCGCTTTTGCTGCATAGCCAGCTCATACCCATCCCAACTACCCTTTTTGTTTATTTTGTATCCGGATAGCTCCTTCTCGTCGCCTTTAGCAAGGGAGGCGTGACACTCATCGTAAAGCGGCGCTTGAGTACGACGTGATCTTCTCACGTCACGACACCAACAGATAGGGTTGACATTGGACCTTGACAAACATCATCGCCTCATTGCCTTTGGTCACGATGCGAAGATAGGTGGGCCCAATAACACATACACACTTACCTTCATGTCCCACAAATTTTCCCGTTTTTTTTATATTTTTTTAGTGGGTGACCTCATTTTCATAGGCGGTAGCATGGGATGTGTGACACTTGTCTCCCTTGAGGCGAAGCCCCTCCCGAAAATGCAGATGCCGGAGAGCGACACTTGAGAAGATCATTATCTTCCTATGTCATGATAATCCTCTATTGTTCGATCTTGTTCGTGTGTGTCTTCCTATGGTCTTTATCTTGATATGTGTTTGAAAGGACACGCGCCTCTAATAAGGATTTTGGTGTTAATTACATTATGATTAGATGACAAACTATGTTTTGAGTGTGTGCTTTTAGTATACACATCATTGGAAACGGAACATAAAGTTGGTTGGCGGCCCCTAAGCTATAACGATGAAATAAGACAACACATTAATTCTTTTTAGAATAACCTGAATAAACATCATTCAGAGTTATGGGTACATTCAGCGAGCCATAGCTCACGTACATCATCCGAGATGTTATCGATTTTGTCCTGGTTGCCTTTTGTCTTTGTCAGAGCCGCTAAGGAATTGGCTAGGCCATTGCGGCCGCGTTTAACAGCAATCACCACCGTAGACTTGAACCATTTCTGCATGAGCTTAGGGCCCGTTCGGGAACACTCCGGCTCCCAACTCCGTGGAGCTGAAGTGGCGGAGCGGAGCGGAGCGCAGTTCATTTTGGTGAAGCTGCCATTCTGCCGCTTTGCATTTCAGCGCCGAGCGGAGCGGAGCAGCTGGAGCGGTTCGTTGCCGAACATGCACTTAATATCATGGATCAGTGGTAAGCACTCCGAGGACACTGGCTCATTGGACGTGAGGTCTTTGACCACCGCCGCACAGTGTAGCTCTAGAATCAAGCCCCCCGGGTACAACTTCGTTAGGGCAGCCACTCTGACGGATGCTCTGCCAGCCAATCTTTGGCGACTGCACCTACTGTACTTTGTCTCGAATCAGCCTATATCACCTTGGGGGTGGGGGGGGGGGGGGGATCCACCGATTTGTCACGGCTAGTTCTGCCTATCTTAGCTGTTCAATGAACAGGAACCCCTTTTCCTTGTGAGGTTACCGAAAAGGCTGATACGTCCATTTTACATCATATTTTTATATTGATATTTATTGTATTGTGGTAGAAGAGGATTTTAAAGCAAGCATTAATATTTCATTCATGTGGGTGTTGACTTAGAATACGATACATCCAACAACGCTAGCCACATGCCAGTGCCGGTGGTAACGAGAGGACTTCATACTTTTTTGGGTACTTAATACATTTGCAAAAAGGTCGAGGGGAAACTCCAACGAGGATTAGCAAATCAACCGCAAATCTCGGTCCGAACAATTTTGGTCATCCAACCAAGGTCACTTAAAATATCTGGACATATTTGGACGTCCGCTACTTCGGAATCTGACAGCACGACCCAACCAAAACCCTTCTTTCTTTGCGCCGTCTCGAGGACCCTCTGCGCATTTTGAGCGGACATGGCCGGCCGACTGCCCGTATTCGCGTCTCGAATGACCGGTCATTTGCCAACCCTGCATTCACAAGGGGTGAAGCCCGAGAAGCCTACTCCGACGCTCTGCATTCAACCCTTGCTCTACCTGACCTGGTTATTTAAGCCGGACGGTACTGGCGAGAGACATGAAAATAGACCCAGCTTGGACCCCCCATAAGGCAAGTGTGGTTGCACTGGTTATCTGTCATCTCTATTTTATTAGAAGCCACACAACAAAATTAAGGATTCATTTAAATTACTCACATCAATATTTTATTTTTTGCAGGGTTGACGAGAAGGGCTCATGGTAGTACAGTGCCGCCATGGCGTCCGGCTACAACGCGTTGAAGGAGTTAACCATGAGGCCGTCGGCTTGGGCGAGCACGCGGCCGTTGGCGACGAAATGTTGGGTGAAGAGGTGCTCTGGGTCGTGCAGCTCCTGCGCGAGGGAGGCCCTGGGGACACCCCCACCGCGTCGACGTCGTCTTGCTCCTGCGCCTGGCGCCAGCGGGCACGTCGCCGCGGAGGCTGGTCTCCTGCGCCTGGCCCTCCTGCCGTGTTGCACAGCCTGGTGCAGCGGGGTGTCGCCGGCCTTGTTGGCCATGAACAGAGGCCGCTGCGCCTCCGTTCTTTTGGCGCCGAGCTCCACGGCGCGCCGCATCAGGCCCGTCCTCGCCTCCTACGACGGCTCCCCGTCGCCTTCCCCTTCCCGCGCTGCGTCGGGCCTACCGCCGCATCGGGGACGTTGGGGCAGCACGGGAGCACATTACTCATGACCCGCCGCAGCACGGACGCCGGGGCCGGGAACGTGACCCGTGGCGACGCCGCCCCGGACGGCGCGCGGACCGTGGAGAAGACCATGAGCAGGGACATGCATGTGAGCAATGCGAGGAACACGACGAGCCAGAGGCGGCGGCCAGAGATAGACGTGGCTGTCGCTGGCGACAACACCCCGTTCTCGTACTTGTTCGAGGGCTGGCGGACGAGGAGCAGCTTCGGCCCGAGCATTGCCTTTATCTCTCCCTACCCTGGGTAACCAACCAAGCTAATCAGCAGAGCAGGCAACTGGAGTGGTTGGTGCTCGAGTTCTTGTGCCCCTGTTTTTCTTGTGCTTCGAGGGAAGAGCTCCTGTTGGCGTGCTTCAGCGAGCCTAGCTTGGCAGGCTTGCCACTTGACAGTGAGCAGGGAGCAGGAGAAGGAGGAAGAAGGTCACCGGCGCCACGGGCTGCCTCTGCTCGCTGGCGTCGACAGTGTCACGGTGGTGCAACCCGATGCACATAAGGTGCTTGTTGAAATGTCAAACAGAGAAAGAGAGGGAGGAAGAAGAAGGTTGATGCTGACATGTGGGCCCCACCTGTCTTAACGGTCAACTTAATAGTCCGGCGTAATGGCCCCGCCACGTTAGCCCTGACAAGCGGGCCCCTCATGTCATTATCGCGTTTAAATCATCTAAGTCGGTCGTCAATCTTTTTCGGTAGTTTTTGGGGACGAATTGGAAAAAAAGTGGTAGTTTTCGATCAAAAATTTGAAAGTGGTAGTTTTGTGGGACGGTCACCCCAATTATGGTAGTTTTTTTTTCTCAAATACTCTAATTGTGGCCGCAGTTGTTGGCGGCAGCTTGGCGGAGGTTCTCGGCATCCTCAGAGTCGGAGTCGAAGTCTTCATATTTTGGTTTCTCTTTGATTACTTGCTTATGAGTTGAAGTATGGTATCCAACACATTGGACAAAACCCTTTTTTTTGCCTTTTCTTATTGCTGACACTTGTATTGAGCAGTATTATGTGAACTTGTTGAGTACCTCATATATGTGTTGTTGTCAATAGTAAGGGCTCATCTAAACTGTATTTTGATCAATGGGAGCAGTGCTACCATCAAACTGCATTTTGCTGTTGGAAGAAGGAATGGATCTCCGGTCAGATCTGTTCTAGCCGGTGCGGCCTGCTCCATGCGCGACGACGGTGATCGGTAGCGATCCCGTGCACACGAGGCTAGATGGAGATTCCTGTTGGGGAACGTATGATCACGCAAGATCTAACTAGGACATGCATAGCTACGAGAGGGGAGAGTGTGTCCGCGTACCCTTGTAGACCGAAAGAGGAAGCGTTTAGTAACGCGGTTGATGTAGTCGAACGTCTTCGCGGTCCAACCGATCTAAGCACCGAACGTACGGCACCTCCGTGTTCTGCATGAAGGAAATATGCCCTAGAGGCAATAATAAAGTTGTTATTTATATTTCCTTATATCATGATAAATGTTTATTATTCATGCTAGAATTGTATTAACCAGAAACTTAGTACATGTGTGAATACATAGACAAACTGAGTGTCACTAGTATGCCTCTACTTGACTAGCTCGTTAATCAAAGATGGTTAAGTTTCCTAACCATATACATGAGTTGTCATTTGATTAACGGGATCACATCATTAGATAATGATGTGATTGATTTGACCCATCCATTAGCTTAGCACGATGATCGTTTAGTTTGTTGCTATTGCTTTTTTCATAACTTATACATGTTCCTATAACTATGAGATTATGCAGCTCCCGAATACCGGAGGAACACTTAGTGTGCTATCAAACGTCACAACGTAACTTGGTGACTATAAAGATGCTCTACAGGTGTCTCCAATGGTGTTTGTTGAGTTGGAATAGATCGAGATTAGGTTTTGTCACTCCGTGTATCGGAGAGGTATCTTTGGGCCCTCTCGGTAATGCACATCACTATAAGCCTTGCAAGCAATATGACTAATGAGTTAGTTACGGGATGTTTCATTACGGAACGAGTAAATAGACTTGTCGGTAACGAGGTTGAACTAGGTATGATGATACCGACGATCAAATCTCGGGCAAGTAACATACCGATGACAAAGGGAACAACGTATGTTGTTGTGCGGTTTGACCGATAAAGATCTTTGTCGGTGTCAAAACCGGCGGATCTCGGGTAGGGGGTCCCGAACTGTGCGTCTAAGGTGGATGGTAACAGGAGGCAGGGGACATGATGTTTTACCCAGGTTCGGGCCCTCTTGATGGAGGTAAAACCCCACGTCCTGCTTGATTTATTCTTGATGATATGGGTATTACAAGAGTTGATCTACCATGAGATCGGAGAGGCTAAAGCCTAGAAGCTAGCCTATGGTATGATTGTATGTTGTCCTACGGACTAAAACCATCCGGTTTATATAGACACCGGAGAGGGTTAGGGTTACACAAGGTCGTTTACAAAGGAGGAGATATCCATATCCGTACTGCCTAGCTTGCCTTCCACGCCAAGTAGAGTCCCATTCGGACACGAGACGAAGTCTTCAATCTTGTATCTTCATAGTCCAACAGTCCGGCCAAAGGATATAGTCTGGCTGTCCGAAGACCCCCTAATCCAGGACTCCCTCAATAGCCCCTGAACCAGGCTTCAATGACGTCGAGTCCGGCGCGCAGTATTGTCTTCGGCATTGCAAGGCGGGTTCCTCCTCCGAATACACCCCGGAAGAATTTGAAGACAAGGATAGTGTCCGACCCTGCAAAATAAGTTCCACATACCACCGTAGAGAGAATAATATTTCCACAAATCTAATCTGCTGACACATTTCGGCAACATGACGTTATGTCATGGCCCGGTGATTATTTGAACCGTTTCCTTTAACTAACTCTGCACATAACGCGAGGCGGTTTCTTGACATGTCTTGTCAAAGCAGAGATCGTGTTCTCCTAATTACGGGATTCTCATCAATACGGTCATGGGTAACCCAACCGTGCCTAGGACTCCTAGATTTTAGGCAAGTCCCAAACGGCTACGGGGAGGACGCTTGATATTCACCCTCTTTATAAAGGGACAAGGCTTTTACTTTTTTCCTCCTGTGCTCAATCGAATCCTTCCCCCGCCTCGAGTTCTAACACCCAAAGCCTAGGTCAGGTGCTTCGGACCTTCAATCATGTCCGGATCTAGCCTTCAAGGCCGGTGGATGCCCTCCTCCGTTACGGAAGATGATATCAAGAAGTTGAGGGAGGCCAGATACCTGACCGTCGAGGTTTCGCATCGGTTGCCTGCCCGAGGGCAGGTCGTCCCTACTCCCAAACCCAACAAGAACATTGTGTTCGTCTCCCACTTCCTCCGAGGCCTAGGCCTCACTCTGGATCCCTTCGTTAGGGGTTTGATGTTCTATTATGGGCTAGATTTCCACGATCTAGCCCCAGACTCCTTTCTCCACATCTCGGCATTTATTGTCGTATGTGAGGCCTTCCTCCGCATTACCCCTCACTTCGGCCTGTGGCTCAAGACCTTTGACGTGAAGCCGAATATGGTTGAGGGGCAGCATGTAGCGTGGGGAGGTGCATTAATAAGCAAGATCGCTGGAGCTCCATGGCCAAAGGGTTCCTTTCCAGAGCTGTCCGGATTATGGCAACGGGAGTGGTTTTACATCATAGCTCCCAGAAGTGCCAAGTGGGTGGCTGCCCCTGCCTTCCGCTCGGGCCCTCCACCACAACTAATGTCATGGATTAGCAGAGGGATGAGCTGGGGTCCAGCCAAGGACGTGCCTATACTGCAGAGCCGCATTCAAGATCTCTTCGAAGGAGATTTCAGTCTGGTTATGGTGGTGCAAGTCATGCTGGTTCATCGAGTCTAGCCTTGCAAACACCGGCCCCTCCGCATGTGGGAGTTCAACCCAGAAGGACCGCGCACTATCCAGAATTTCCTCGGCCTGACACACGAGGAGATGTATAAATCATTCTTCGGACCCCAAATTGAGTGTCCGGATACTAACGAGGACGTGGGCCTAAGCAACAACCGCACCGTCGACCAAGTAAGTAATCCTCTAGCCGAACACACCGTCTTTCATTTATCATGACGTCATTCCGAGAAATCGCTCTTTGACGAGGACTGGCTAACAAAGGCGAAGATGATTCGGTGTTCGACCCCCCTTCCTGAGGGTGTGGATAATCCTGAAGGAAATATGCCCTAGAGGCAATAATAAAGTTATTATTTATTTCCTTATTTCATGATAAATGTTTATTATTCATGCTAGAATTGTATTAACCGGAAACATAATACATGTGTGAATACATAGACAAACAGAGTGTCACTAGTATGCCTCTACTTGACTAGCTCGTTAATCAAAGATGGTTATGTTTCCTAACCATAGACAAAGAGTTGTTATTTGATTAACGGGATCACATCATTAGGAGAATGATGTGATTGACTTGACCCATTCCGTTAGCTTAGCACTCGATCGTTTAGTATGTTGCTATTGCTTTCTTCATGACTTATACATGTTCCTATGACTATGAGATTATGCAACTCCCGTTTACCGGAGGAACACTTTGTGTGCTACCAAACGTCACAACGTAACTGGGTGATTATAAAGGAGCTCTACAGGTGTCTCCAAAGGTACATGTTGGGTTGGCGTATTTCGAGATTAGGATTTGTCACTCCGATTATCGGAGAGGTATCTCTTGGCCCTCTCGGTAATGCACATCACCTAAGCCTTGCAAGCATTGCAACTAATGAGTTAGTTGTGAGATGATGTATTACGAAACGAGTAAAGAGACTTGCCGGTAATGAGATTGAACTAGGTATTGAGATACCGACGATCGAATCTCGGGCAAGTAACATACCGATGACAAAGGGAACAACGTATGTTGTTATGCGGTCTGACCGATAAAGATCTTCGTAGAATATGTAGGACCCAATATGAGCATCCAGGTTCTGCTATTGGTTATTGACCGGAGACGTGTCTCGGTCATGTCTACATTGTTCTCGAACCCGTAGGGTCCGCACGCTTAAGGTTTCGATGACAGTTATATTATGAGTTTATGAGTTTTGATGTACCGAAGGAGTTCGGAGTCCCGGATGAGATCGGGGACATGACTAGGAGTCTCGAAATGGTCGAGACGTAAAGATCGATATATTGGATGACTATATTCGGACATCGGAAAGGTTCCGAGTGGTTCGGGTATTTTTCGGAGTACCGGGGAGTTACGGGAATACGGGAGAAGAAGTATATGGGCCTTATTGGGCTTTAGGGGAGAGGGAGAGGCAGGCCGCACGCCCCCCAAGGCCTAGTCCGAATTGGACTAGGGGGAGGGGCTGCGCCCCCTCCTTCCTTCTCTTCCCTCTTCTCCTTCCTTGTCTCCTACTCCTACTACATGGAAGGACTCCTAGTTGGACTAGGAAAGGGGGAATCCTACTCCCGGTGGGAGTAGGAATCCCCTAGGGCGCGCCATAGAGAGGGCCGGCCCTCCCCTCCTCCACTCCTTTATATATGGGGGCAGGGGGCACCCCATAGACACAAGTTGATCCACGTGATCGTTTTCTTAGCCGTGTGCGGTGCCCCCTTCCACCATAATCCTCGATAATATTGTAGCGGTGCTTAGGCGAAGCCCTGCGACGGTAGAACATCAAGATCGTCACCACGCCGTCGTGCTGATGGAACTCTACCCTGACACTTTGCTGGATCGGAGTCCGGGGATCGTCATCGAGCTGAACGTGTGCTAAAACTCGGAGGTGCCGTAGTTTCGGTGCTTGATCGGTCGGGCCGTGAAGACGTACGACTACATCAACCGCGTTGTGCTAACGCTTCCGCTGTCGGTCTACAAGGGTACGTAGATCACACTCTCCCCTCTCGTTGCTATGCATCACCATGATCTTGCGTGTGCGTAGGAATTTTTTTGAAATTACTACGTTCCCCAACAAATCCGGTACTGGAAAAGATGCTCGAGCTAGCGCCTTTCCCGACGCCCTCAAAGGAAGATAAAGGGGGGAATGATGAGGGCGAAAGCAGGCCCCCACCGCTACCAATTCCAACCGAGTGAATAAGCGCCTCCGTGAAGGAGGATAACCAAGGGGAAGAATCTGACATTCTCTCGCTCCGGGGAAGGAAGAGGACTGCCTCTGAAGATCCGGAAACCAAGGCTTCCAAACGGGAGAAGAAGTCTCCACCAGAGGTCCTACCTCGGAGGGTGCTCTTGCTGCACAAAGTCCGAGCAGGGATCAGCCCTCTAACGAGCCGTAAGTGATAAAAAATGCTTAATAGTAAAGATATTATACCTTACTTCCGAGGAAAATAACCAAAGCGTTTATCTTGCAGTTCGGATCTTAGGCCTTCTCAACAGAGCTCGTCTTCAGGGGATCTTCTTCCGGAGATGATGGAGAGCGAAACGCCTCCCCTGGACTCCCCCGCTCAAGAAGCGGGCGACCTTGAGGTGTCGTCACGGAGGGCCTCCCCGGGTCCGGTGAGGCCAGAAGATAATCCTATGGTCACCCGAAGTCCCCAGCCCTTGAAGAGGGGAAACAAAAGAGTCCGGCGCCGTCTTGTATGCGGTCGGACGCACTGAGGGATCTGTTGAAGTGAGCGACCATCTCGGAAGAACACCGTATGTTGATGGGCACGGTAATGGAAAGGATTTCGTCCACCGAAAGCGGGTTGCATGACGCCTTTATGAGTCTACTAACGGGCTTTGAGGTATGTAAAATGATATACATTTGTGATAGTACCGCACATTTTTAGGTGTGCCCTGTGTAGGTAGTAGCCCCTGAGACTCTGGTTGTCGCCGAGAACGGCGGCAAACAAAGGATCGTAGTCCCAGGTAATAACCATACCGCTTTTATGTGCAGGTGGTGGAAGCTCCGGTGGCTAGCCGGACTAATGAGTTTGCCGAACTAAAGCGGCAACTGGATGCGGCAGATGCCGACATCGAGCTTATTAACAAGTGGCTTGACGAGGCACGGGGTAAGTGATGTTTTCTGGTGAATGTCACATAGGAAGAGCAGCGTGATGCCAGTATCTTTAATATGTTGTGACTGCAGATGGAGCTGCCACCGTGGAGACCCTTCGGGCGGAACTTGCCCGAGCCAAAGAACAAGCAAGGAGTAGTAATGCGGCTGCTTTGAAGGCGGCCGAAGAGTTGAGAGCCGAGAAGGCCGCGCATTGCGATAGCAAAGAGAAAATGGCCAAGATGGTTGTAAAGTTAAAAGACACTGTCGACCGTTGCCAGATCCTTGAAGAAGAAAACCGAACGAAGGCGACGGACCTTGAAAAGGCCACGATGGCAACCAAAGACACCCACTCTGCTATGAGAGCGAAGAAGGAGGAGCTGCGTGAAGCCAGGGATATTGTGGCTGGGAAGCCCTTTATGCTGCGGAGGAAGTTCGGAGATCCGCGGTATGCCCCTCTAGATCGGCTGTGGAGTTCGGCAGACGCATATCTGGACTTGGCGGCGAGCGCGGTCGATGCGGCCGAATACTTCCGAGATCAAACGGATCGTGAAGTGGACAAGCTATTCTGGTCACAGTTTAACGTTCCAGAGCGTCTGCTTCCATTGACTGATCGGCTAGCCGAATGGGCCAAACTCAATAGGTTGTCCGGACTCGCCATGAGGTCTGTCGTGGATCAGCTGTGGCCGGAAAGGCCAAAGCCAAACAGCTATTTTAGCCTGGTGCAGCAGTTCCTTGGTGCGGTGTCGCGCATCAATGCGATGAAGAGGTCAGCGTGCATAGAAGGCTCGCGGATGGCCCTTGCCCGTGTCAAAGCATACTGGGCGGAGATGGATGCTACCACTGTTGCGGCGCAGGGTTCGGCCATAGGCCGAGTGGCTGCCGAGCACTATTTTGAAGTTCTTGAGGGTGCTTGTTTGATAGAGGCCCAGTTCTCGAAGAATATTATGTTTGAGTGACATGTATTCCCATTGTAAAAACAATGTTTTAGTAAATTTATCAAGGCTGTATTTATACTTTTCCCCAAAAGCAATATGATGCCTCCTGTGCGGGCGTTTACGTATGTATATCCTGAAAGATTGTAGTCGTCGGCTTCAGCCCCCGCGCATATAATGCAGGGGTGTTCGCAGAAGATGCGTGTTCACACTTAATCCAACGTCTTGGTCCTATTAAGGAGGTGATAGCGCAGCAAACTAGGCAACCAGACTATAATGCTTTAACACTTTCACTTAGCCAGAGGAGTTTGACAGTGGGGGTACCATATAGCCCCTCGTGGCTCCGCACTCACCCGAATTCGGGGTGCGTACATGCCTGGCTGGGAAACGGCCCTTCATTAAAGCGGAGGAATTCTAAGATTCCAATAGGTCATCGAGTGGTTGATCAGTCTCACGCTATATCATGATAGTCAGTTTTCGGCTTTCTCTACTGAGGTGCTTGTCCGGATGAACCAGGGCACAATCGCAATAGTACTCCTGGTGCCGCCTTAGCCGATAGAGTGGAACGTAAGGCAGCAAAACACAGGAGCTGGGCAAACCCAACATTTGACCAAAGACATGATTCGGAGCTGATGCATATAAGGACAAACTCGCGACGTCGAACACTCCCTAAGGTATTCGGTCTTTATGGTGTAAACCGGGCCTAAACAGTGCCCTTTGTAAGAAGCCCCTGGTGTCCAGGTACGTGCATTATTCTAACGTGGCCACATGCCAAGACGTCAGCATCCTTCTCAATTGTACTAAGAATCCGAGGGATGTGTATCAACAAGAGACAGTAAAAAAGGTTGGCGTAGGGTCTAATCTAGAAAGAATCCTTGGAACGGGTCCCTGCTGCACGTCTGCGCCTATGTCTCCGTTGTGCCGTATCCTGGACGGGTGTAGCACGATGGTCATCTGTAAAAGAGAGGAACTTAGGTGAAACGTTGTCATGCAAAAAGGTAGGTTTAAAGAACCATGTACAATTCAAGATGAGTAAAAATTGCCACTTGTCTGCACGCGTTGAGCCCCTTGTATTTGTAATAGGGGTGTGGCCATCAAACCTGTATGAATTACATATAGCTACGTCGGACTCGTCTAACCATGTACGTAGTCTTGACGACCTATCGAATGCTTTAGTTGGTGAGGCCGTTTTAGTGTGCGGCTGCCTTGGCAGCCGCACTCTCTTCGGCGTGCAGGGATCGCTCAATATTTCCATTTACTGTAATGATGCCACATGGACCGGGCATCTTAAGCATGAGGGAAGCGTAATGCGGTATTGCATTAAAGCGAGCGAAAGCTTCGCGTCCAAGTAGTGCTTGATAGCCACTTTGGAACAGAGCAATGTGGAAGGTTAAATTTTTGCAACGGAAGTTACCGGGGAAGCCGAATATAGCCTCTAATAGCAGGGAGCTTGTGCAATGAGCCCCTGAGCCTGGCATTACTCCTCTAAAGGTAGTATTGTTGTGGCAAAATTTTGATGGGTCTATCCCCATTTTGCGGATTGTGTCCTGATATATCAGGTTTAGACTGCTGCCACCGTCCATCAGGACTCGTGTGAAGAGGTATCCGTCAATTATTGGGTCTAATAACAAGGTAGCCCATCCTACACGACGGATACTTGCTGAGTAATCCCGATGGTCGAAAGTGATCTGTTGAGACAACCAGTGGCAGGACTCCGCGGTGACAGGCCCTTGGGCATATTTCTCTGGGAGTGCCGCTTTGTTTCTCCCCTTGATCACGTGTAACACGTTTACTGTTTTGACTTCTGGTGGAAATTTCTTTTATTCCCCAGTGTCTTGCTTGAGAGGCTCATCCTCATCTTCGCTTGGTGTATCCTCCCCCTTGTGTACGGCGTTGAGCTTGCCGGACTGCTTGAAGACCCAACATTCTCTGTGGGTATGATTAGCGGGTTTACCAGGGGTGCTATGGATCTGACATATTTGGTCCATAATTTTGTTTAGGATGGATAGTTCGTCTCTGCTGCCTTTAGAGGGCAGCTTTTGCTGACCTGGCCGAGAGCTTCTGAATACGGCGTTTACTGCCGTGCTCTTCGGGTTGTCTTCTTTATTCCGGCGCTTATTATTTTTGCTGCATCGGGATTTCCTGTTTCCATCCCTGTCTTTGGATGTATTTGGGTCGCTGGTGCTGCATCGGGCTAACCAGCTGTCCTTGCCCGCGCAAAAGCGGGTCATGAGGCTTGTTAATGCTGCCATTGTTTGCGGCTTTTCTTGGCCGAGGTGTCTGGCAAGCCATTCGTCACAAACGCTGTGTTTGAAAGCTGCTAAGGCTTCGGCGTCTGGACAGTCGACTATTTGGTTCTTTTTAGTAAGAAACCTGTTCCAAAGCTTTCGGGCTGACTCTCCGGGCTGTTGAGTTATATGAATCAAATCGATCCGGTGGTCGGACATAAGTCCCTTGAAAATTTGCCCGAAAAGCTTCTTCGAGCTCTCCCCAAATTCTGATGGAGTTTTCAGGGAGGCTTTTAAGCCAGTGCCAAGCTGGCCCTTTGAGCTTGAGGGGTATGTATTTAATGGCGTGGAGATCGTCTCCTCGAGCCATATGGATATGGAGGATGTAATCCTCGATCCAGACCCCCGGGTCTATTGTTCCGTCGTATGCCTCTATGTTTACGGGTTTGAATCCCTCTGGAAACTCATGGTCCAGCACCTCGTCGGTGAAACATAGGGGGTGTGCGGCACCCCTGTATTTGGGTGTACCGTTGTGTTCGGATGTTCGTGGATTTGCATTGCATGCTGGAGCGCGTTTGCGTGGTCCGTAGATGGATCTTGTTGCGCCGTCCTTTTGATGCGAGCCCTTACGCGGGTCGCATACTGGTTCATGTGCGGCGTTGTTTGCCGCTCTATGTTGGCCGTGAGGTCGACTATCCGGCCAGATGGCCATTTTAATATTTGGTTGCGGGGGATCTAGGGCCTCCTCATCGAATTCAGGTAGCAACTTCCGCTTCGGGTAGCTCTTGGTGTGGCGATTACCGCCGTACTTCGCTGCTGTGTTGAGTACTTTACTCCATCTGATTCTGAGTGTGTCTTGCGCAGCCTTGAGCCTTTGCTTTTGCTTTTTTAGACTCCTCACGGTGGCAACAAGCCTTTGATGGGCATTCTGTTGCTCCGGGTGTCTGTCCGGTGTGATGTCGTCCGGACTATTGTTTTTGATAGAGTCGGGTTGTTCGGTTTGATTATCCAAATTGCCATGGACAGGCGATGGTTCGCCCCGCTCTAACGCTGGGTCTATATGATCGTTGTTTCTGCCGAGGCGGGATTTGGGGCGGCGCTTACGCCGCCGCTTCGACTGCTTCTCGAGGGGACAACCCTTCGTTGCGTCCTTCCGTTCCTCGTCGTCATCTTCTTTTGGTGTGTCCACCATGTATACGTCATGTGATGAAGTGGGCGCGTCCAGTAACCTGTGGGCTGTGGTTCCTGTTCATCTCCTGCATCGTCGTCCATACCATCGACGTCTTCGGAGTCAGAGTCGAGCATGTCGGTTAAGTCATCGACAGAGGCTACTAAGTGGGTGGTGGGTGGGCGGCGAATTTCTTCGTCATCCGCATCCCAATCCTGCCGAACATAGTTTGGCCCGGATCCTCCTGACAAGGAGAGAGACCTTAATGAGTTCAGTATATCGCCGAAGGGAGAGTGCTGAAAAATATCCGTGGAGGTAAACTCCATGATTGGCGCCCAACCGGATTCGATAGGAACGGGCGCAGGCGGTTCGGAGTCCGTGGCCGGAGAAGAATCCGGCAGTTTAGCAACACGACTCTCGTAAAGGGTAAGGTCGATATTCGACTCGATTGCCGTTGGGGATATGGCCTCTGTGGCGGGGTCTATCCACCCGTCCATGGGAGGCGCAACTGGCTCCGAATTAAGGGTCGGAGCGGCTGCCGGTGCGATTTCTTGAACACTGTACGATGGCAGAGCTAAATCGTACTCATCGTGACCGCGTGGCGCACAAGGCAGGGGCTCGAATCCATCGAAGATCAAGTCTCCGCGGATATCGGCCTTGTAGTTTAAGCTTCCAAATCTGACCTGGCGGCCAGGGGCGTGACTTTCGATCTGCTCCAGATGGCCAAGCGAGTTGGCCCGCAGTGCGAAGCCGCCGAACACAAAGATTTGTCCAGCGAGAAAAGTCTCGCCCCGGACTGCATTGCTATCGATGATAGTGGGAGCCATCAATCCTAACGGCGACGACACAGAGGAACTCTCAATGAAAGCACCAATGTCGGTGTCAAAACTGGCGGATCTCGGGTAGGGGGTCCCGAACTGTGCGTCTAAGGCGGATGGTAATAGGAGGCAGGGAACACGATGTTTACCCAGGTTCGGGCCCTCTTGATGGAGGTAAAACCCTACATCCTGCTTGATTTATTCTTGATGATATGGGTATTACAAGAGTTGATCTACCACGAGATCGGAGAGGCTAAACCCTAGAAGCTAGGCTATGGTATGATTGTATGTTGTCCTACGGACTAAAACCCTCCGGTTTATATAGACACCGGAGAGGGTTTGGGTTACACAAGGTCGGTTACAAAGGAGGAGATATCCATATCCGTACTGCCTAGCTTGCCTTCCACGCCAAGTAGAGTCCCATCCGGACACGAGACGAAGTCTTCAATCTTGTATCGTCATAGTCCAACAGTCCGGCCAAAGCATATAGTCCGGCTGTCCGGAGACCCCCTAATCTAGGACTCCCTCAATCTTTGTAGAATATCTAGGAACCAATATGAGCATCCAGGTTCCGCTATTGGTTATTGACCGGAGATTACTCTCGGTCATGTCTACATAGTTCTCTAACCCATAGGGTCCACACGCTTAACGTTCGATGACGATCGGTATTATGAGTTTATGTGTTTTGATGTACCGAAGGTAGTTTAGAGTCCCGGATATGATCACGGACACGACGAGGAGTCTTGAAATGGTCAAGACATAAAAATCGATATATTGGAAGGCTATGTTTGGACACAGGAATGGTTCCGGATGAGTTCGGGCATTTTCTGGAGTACCGGGAGGTTACCAGAACCCCCCGGGGAGTCAATGGGCCTTATTGGGCCTTAATTGGAGAGAGAAGGAGGTGGCCAAGGTGGGGGCGCCCCCTCCCAAGCCCAATCCAAATTTGCAAGGGGGTCGGCCCCCCTTTCCTCCTCTACCTCTCCCTCTTCCTTCTTCTCCTACTCTAACTAGGGAAGGGGGGAAACCTACTCCTACTGGGAGTAGGACTCCCCCACTTGGGAGCACCATGAGAGGGCCGGCCCTCCCCTCCTCCACTCCTTTATATACGGGGGAGGGGGCATGTCGGTGTACTAGAGTAGGGGTACCTTAGTATCCCGAACTTGTGCATGGGCAGTCGCAGCATCCCGCGGCAAGGCTTGCCGGGTGACCACCAAGGTCCTCCGTGGTTCCTTTAGAGCCATTCAAGAACAAAGTGTCCAAGCCAAGAAGACAAGACCCCGGCAAGAGGAGCTTGCCGGGAAGGCTAACAAAAGCATCCCAAGACCCCGGCAAGAGGAGCTTGCCGGGAAGGCCACCCAAGGCATTGCAAGGAACTTGCCGCGGCGCACCACGCGCCCCGGCAAGGCCCGGTGAGCGACAAGCTCCCAGACGCGGCAAGACAACGACATCGGCAAGGCGCTTGCCGCGGCAAGCCACCTCTCCGTGCCCGCGCTCCAGCACATCCACCAACGTGTCGCTCTGGGGCCCTTCCAGGCGTACGTGGCGGAAGGCTGTGCAGCTAGGGGCGTGCGGTGGCAAGCGGCGCTGACAAGATCGCCATCGTGGCGAACGGTGGCGTCCCTAGCGGTCCCTTTTTGCACTGTTTAGGCGACACAGACGGGCATTTAAGGCCCTTGTCCCCTGCCGTCAGGGTTAGGTATGATACACTGTAGCAGGTAGCTGTGCCTACCACGGCACCTTTCCAGTTTTGCCCTTTACCTCCGTTGCCACCTGTCGGTGACCCCTTGAACATATAAAAGGAGGCCCGTCTGCAACGTAGAGGGGGGTTGGCTAGCTCAGACTCACCCACGCTCGGCCTCGTTAGCTGCTGAAGTGTACTGTAGCGCTTCGGGCTCCCGAGCAAGAAATCAATACAAACCACAAAGCAGGAGTAGGGTTTTACGCATCCGTGCGGCCCGAACCTGGGTAAATCGCTCGCGTGTATCGCCTCGATTTGCTCTTTGCACGATCTCCGCCCCCACCGAACCGAAAGGGACCCGGTCCGTCGGTCCCATAGGTGCCCGTGGATCAGTACCCCGGCATCTTTGGCCTTAATCTTGTCGGGATTGGCTTCAATTCCACGCTGAGACACAAAGAACCCGAGAAGCTTGCCGGAGGGGACTCCAAACACACACTTCTCTGGGTTGAGCTTGAGGGTGATCTTGCGCAGATTTGCAAAGGTCTCGTCTAAATCTTGGATCAAAGTTGATCTGTCCTTGCTCTTGACTACTATATCATCCATGTAAGCTTCCACATTTCTGTGTATTTGTGGCTCAAGAGCGACATGGACTACTCTTGCAAATGTTGAACCAGCATTTTTTAATCCGAAAGGCATCCGTACGAAATAGTACGTGCCACATGGAGTAATAAATGCGGTCTTCTCCTCATCCTCTTCTGCCATGAAGATCGGATGGTATCCTGAGTATGCGTCAAGAAATGAAAGCAAATCACATCCGGCTGTGGAGTCAACAATCTGGTCAATGCGCGGCAAAGGAAATGGGTCTTTGGGACAAGCTTTATTAACATCGGTAAAATCGATACAAAGTCTCCATTTCCCGTTTGCCTTGCGCACGACTACAGGATTGGCTAACCACGTGGGATGGAGCACTCCTCTGACAAGGCCTGTGGCTTCCAATTTCTTGATCTCTTCTGCAATGAACTCTTGGCATTCCACTGCCTGCTTCCTGACTTTCTGCTTGACGGGCCGCGCATGAGGACAGACGGCAAGGTGGTGCTCAATCGCTTTCCTGGGAACACCGGGGATGTCAGACGGTTGCCACGCAAACACGTCGACATTCGCCCGCAGGAAAGCAACGAGTGCGCTTTCCTATTTAGGATCAAGCGTGGCACTGATGGTGAAGGTACCACCAGTGCCGTCCTCCTTGGTGGACACCTTCTTTGTCTCTGGCGGAGCTGCCATCGTCTTCCTACACTTGCCGGTGGAGCTCGATGGTGCGTCCTCGATGGCAGCGCAGCACTCCGAAGAGGTGCGCTTGCCGGAGTAAGCATCAGAACTCTTGCCGGACTTGGTCTTCTTCCCCCCGGGAGCTTCAGCGGCAAGTGACTCGCGCTCTGCTGCGGTTGCTGCTTCTCGGTAGATCTTGTCGGCACAGATAAGAGCATCCTTCTTGTCGCCAGGGACAGAGATGACGCTTATCGGGCCTGGCATCTTGAGCATGTTATATGCGTAATGAGAGGCTGCCATGAACTTGGCGAGTGCTGGACGGCCAAGTATCCCATTGTAAGGCAATGGAATATCGGCAACGTCAAATGTGACCCTCTCAGTCCTGAAGTTGAGCTCGCTGCCAAATGTTACGGGCAGCGTGACTTTCCCCTTCGGTTTGCTCCTTCCCGGGTTAATTCCTTGGAACGTGCCGGTCTCTTCGAGCTCGCTGTCAGGGATCTGGAGTTTCTGGAGTACAGTGGAGGAAATCAGGTTCAAGCCGGCCCCGCCGTCAACTAACATCTTACTGACCTTGAGGTTGCGGATGGTTGGTGAAACCAACATCGGCAAGCACCCGACCGCAGTTGTGCGATTAGGGTGATCCTCAATGTCAAAGATGATAGGCGTGCTGGACCATTTCAGAAGTTTGCGCGATTCGACAGGTGGTTCTGCTGCATTGACTTCTCGCACTCACTGCTTGAGTTGGCGGTGTGAAGTGTGCAGAGAAGCACCGCCGTCAACGCACAAGACCTCTGTGGCTTTCTGAAACTCCTGCTCACTGGTCTCAACATCATCCATGTCTTCGTCGTCGTCGCGGCCGCGGGGAGGTCTGTCTCCTTGCCGCTGCTTGGCCTTGCCGCGACGTCCTCCCCGGCCGGCGCGCTTCTTGCCGGATTCTCCTACACTTCCTTGGGCCCTCTCCTTGTCTCGCCGCTCGTACTCAGCCTTTTGCTGCTGGACAAGCTGCTCGACCTTCTTGCAGCTCTGGAGGTCATGGCCCTTGGTGCGGTGAATCTTGCAGTACTGCTTGTCGGAGCCGTCCTGCTTGTCGGCGACTGCCACAGCCTGGCAGTTGGTGCATGCGGCAACCTCCTTGCCGGAGCTACCAACTTTGGCCTTCTTGGCGCCACCTTCGTTGCCGGACTGCTCAACGACTAGCACTTCTTTACCTTTCTTCTTCCTGTTCCGCCGCCGTATATAGCGAAGTTGCTGCTGTATATAGCGGCAACCAATCAAGTGGTTAGTGCTGCGTTAGTAGCAGAGAGGGAGGCAGATGACGAGCCTGCAACCACGACAAGTACATCCAGCGACAAGCATGGGGCTTCCCCAACAAGCTCTGGTCCCGACAAAGATGGATCTGCGCAGATGCGAGAGGAGATACAGAAGAAAATGGTGCAGCGCCCAGTTTACTTTGTCAGTTCCCTTTTGCAGCGGGCTAGGTCAAGGTACTCTGGCATGCAGAAATTGCTTTTCGGCCTCCTCATGGCCTCGAGAAAGCTGCGCCATTACTTCCAAGCGCATGGGATCACAGTTGTCACTCGCTTTCCGCTGAAGAGGATATTACAGAATCCAGAAGCGACAGGCAGGATTGTTGAGTGGGCACTGGAACTGTCAAGCTTTGGCCTCAAGTTTGAAAGTACTTCAACTATCCAGAGCAGAGCATTGGCAGAATTTATAGCAGAATGGACGCCAACACCAGATGAAGAAATTCCAGAAATGAGCATCCCCGTCAAGGAAGCAAGCAAAGAATGGCTGATGTACTTTGATGGTGCCTTTTCGCTGCAAGGCGCCGGCGCTGGTGTACTGCTTGTCGCACCCACCGGAGAGCACCTCAAGTACGTAGTCCAGATGCACTTTCCCAAGGAGCAGGCAACAAACAATACTGCAGAGTATGAGGGATTGCTTGCCGGTCTCAGGATCGCGGCAGACCTTGGGATCAAGAAGCTCATTGTCAGGGGTGACTCACAGCTTGTCGTCCGCCAAGTAAACAAGAGTTATCAAAGTCCGTTGATGGAAGCTTACGTCGACGAAGTGAGAAAGCTAGAAGAGCGCTTTGACGGCTTACAAATGGAGCATGTTCCAAGAGCTCAGAATGCCATTGCTGATGGCCTGTCAAAGTGCGCCGCACTTAAGCTACCTGTGGAACCAGGAATCTTTGTGCTCAAGCTGACTCAACCGTCTGTGACACCATCAACTGGACAAAGCAAGAAGAGGAAGTTGACTTCTGGTGACTATTTGCCGGCAGAGCTCCCCGAAGCCGCCACCAAGAAGGTCCCTAAGATCAACGCCGAAAGTGCTGAGGAGCGGTCTGCTCCGGCAAGCCCTAGCGTTTGTTCCGTTGAAGCAGAAGCTCCCGACAAGTTTTGCTCCGGCAAGCTTGTCGGGGAACGTCAAGCTCCGGCAGAGCCGCAGGTTCTTGCCGTGGAAGCGGATGTTCCCGCAGCAGCAAATTTGCCTCTAATCCTTGTTGTCGAGCCACAAGCTCCAACATGGGCGCAGCAGATTGTCCGTTTCCTTCAGACAGGAGAACTTCCCGAAGAGCAAGAGGAAGCGGAAAAAGTAGCCCGGCAGTCAAGTATGTACCAGTTTGTCGACAAGACACTGTACAGAAGAAGACTCAACGGTGTGAAATTGAAGTGTATTCACCGGGAAGACGGACAAAAGCTGTTGGCAGAGATACATGGAGGCATATGTGGTCACCACATTGGCGCAAGAGCACTTGTCGGCAAAGCATTCTGGCTAGGTTTCTTCTGGCCAACAGCCCTCCAGGATGCAACTGCACAAGTAACCAAGTGTGAAGCGTGCCAGTTCCATTCCAAGTAGATACACCAACCAGCTCAAGCTCTCCAGACGATCCCTTTATCCTGGCCATTTTCGGTCTGGGGGCTCGACATCCTCGGCCCCTTCCCCCGAGCCGTCGGGGGCTTTGAGTACTTGTACGTTGCAATCGACAAGTTCACAAAGTGGCCGGAAGTGGAACCAGTGAGGAAGGTGACCACACAGTCAGTCGTCAAGTTCTTCAGGTCGATTGTTTGCCGCTTCGGGATCCCTAACAGGATAATCACCGACAACGGTACACAATTCACGAGCCGCACCTTCATGCAGTACGTCCAAGATCTTGGCGCCAAGGTCTGCTTCGCTTCTATTGCTCACCCGAGAAGCAACGGTCAAGCGGAGAGGGCAAATGCTGAAGTGCTGCGCGGGCTCAAGACCAGAACTTTCGACAGGCTGCACAAGTGCGGAACAAACTGGATCGAGGAGCTGCCGGTGGTTCTTTGGTCAATCAGGACGACGCCAAATCGAGCCACTGGACAGACACCCTTCGCTCTAGTCTATGGAGCAGAGGCAGTTATCCCCACGGAACTCGTATACGGGTCACCTCGAGTGCTCGCTTATGATGAGCTTGAGCAAGAGTAGCTGCGACAAGATGACGCGCTGCTCCTTGAGGAAGACCGTCTTCAGGCTGCTGTGCGAGCTGCTCGCTACTAGCAAGCTTTGCGTCGCTACCATAGCCGCAAAGTTAATGCCAGAAGTCTCGAGGAAGGCGACCTTGTTCTTCGGTGCGTTCAGTCCGCCAAGAATTCCAACAAGTTGACGCCGAAGTGGGAAGGCCCTTACCGGGTGAAACGAGTCACTAGGCCTGGCGCAGTCCGCCTGGAGACCGAAGATGGAATTCCAGTGAGCAACTCCTGGAACATTGAGCATCTTCGTAAGTTTTAACCGTAAGGCGCGGTTGCCGGAACCTGTTCCAGCAACCACCTTTTGTGCAAGTCTTGCCGCTGTTGCATGTAATCCTTTGTACAAAGCCGGGCGTAGACCCCGTGCATAAATAAAGCTCATGTGCCCCGCGCATTTTGTCGATCTTATGCTTTCTATTTTTTTGGCATATATGATCTGACACTTTGTGCAGCACCTACTCCACGGTAAGCACTAACGAGCCGTAAAGCTCCATGTCTGTATTGTCTCTTCTTTCTTTTGAAAGGAAGGTTCCCCTTGCCCACAAGTTTGCCGGGGGGGAGAGGAGAAGATGATGGTATGGACCAGGCTTCGTGCAAGAGAGTTTCGCCTTGCCGGGGAGCAAACAACAGAAAAGCTAAGTCGCCAAAGTTTAAGCAATTAAATTTTTAAAAAATTAAGTTATTTCCCTTGAACGACCGCACTTTGTATGGAAAACCTGTGCGCGAAGGAACCAACTCGTAGCTAGTTGCGCCCTTACTTTGTTTTGAGTCCGCTCAACAAATTAAGTGAGCTGCTAGCGCCCTTACTTTGTTTCGAGTCCGCTCAACAGATTAAGTGAGCTGCTAGCGCCCTTACTTTGTTTCGAGTCCGCTCGACAACTTAAGTGAGCTGCAACTAGTCGCGACAAGGTTTCTTGCCGGTAGCGGCACCGCCAGCAGGCTCCTGACGTTCTGCACTCAGCGCTCGTGGCCAAGGTGCCTGCACCGGCAAGTTCCCTAAAAGCGTAGGTTAAAAGCATACAAAGCAAAGAGTCAAGTAAAGGGAATGACATTGCAAATGATACCCAAAATAAAGTTATATTACAAAAATAGCTTGTCGCAGCTCTAATAGACTGTTTTCATGACAAGATAAACAGTGACAAGGGAAGAAGAAATGGGCAGCCTAATCCACGTGATCGCCTTCAACCCTCTTGATCCCGCTCACCTTGTCCACAATGGGTGCGACAAGGGCTTTGAGCTCCTCCAAATCAGCTTCTGGCGGCAAGGTCCTGAGGATGTTGGTGAGGCGGAGGCCCGGATTGCGGAAGGCCACCTTCATCAACACTTTCTCGAGGGCCCCTGCGCAGACCCTGCGCGACTCGTCAACCAGTTGCTTGGGGATCCTCTCTCGGAGTTGCTGAAGGGCTGTCGCCACGCCCTTGAAGAACAGGACGATCTTGGCGCTGGGTTGGAGGTTGTCGTCTGAGGGATACCCAAGATCTTCCATCCCCAGCTGCGCCAACTCCTTGTCGATATCTGTGGCGGCGTTCACCAGACTCTCCGTCCAGTGCGTCACAGTTTCTCTGAAGGCGTTCTGGGCGGCGGCAGCACTCTCCAGCAGCGCCTTGTCAGCCTTGATTTCCTCCTTCAAGGCCGCCTCCCGCTTCTTGGCGCTGTCTAGAGTCTTGGTCGAAGTGGTTAGCTTCAACTCAAGATCCACGATGGAGACCTTGGCGGCGCTGAGCTCTCTGCCCTTCTCGACGAGATCGGCCTCTAGCTGCGCCACCTTCGTCTTCAATTCTTCCTTGGCGGCTTCGGCGGCGGCGGCGGCGTCTTCTGCTTGTTTGAGGGCTCCGCCAAGTTTTTCCTCGCGTGCGGCAAGCTCCTCCTCGTGAGCGTCGAGGTTGACCTTCCGCTGCGCCAGATCGCCCTCCTCTGCGGCTAGCTTCACGCCGGCAAGTCGCTGCCGCTCTTCGGCTTCGGCCTTCTCGAGGAGGAAGGCCTTCTGTGCTTCAGCGAGCTGCTCCCGCTCCTCCGCCAAGGATCGGAGGGCTTCCCGGTGGAAACCCCCGAGCTCCTCCGCGCGCTTCTCGATATCAGCTCCCGCCTTCGCGACAAGTGCCTCGCGGGACTCCAGCTTGGCTTGCCGCGGGCGGTAGAGCGACATCAGTCTCCGCAGTAGCTGCTCCTCCTCAGGCTCGTTGCTACTGCTGCTTGGCGCGTCGACCAGCTTCAACCCCGCGGAGGCGAGCACTTCTCCATTGAAGACCTCCCCCTCGACCGGCGCTCTGGAGCTTGATGCCCAGGGAAGATTGATGAAGACGTCGTCGCCGGCCTTCAAATAAACGCTCGGCTGGGGCTCCTTGGAGCTTGGTGCTGCGGCTTCGGTGGATGGGTCGGCGGTCGGCGTAGCGCCTGGCGCTCCTGCGGCCTCTGGGCCGTCAGTGCGACCGCCAGACTCCTCGCTAGTTGCTGCGGCGGCAGCCTTGGTGGCCTCTGCGCCGGCGGCGTCTCCAGCATCGGCTGGTTCGTCGGCGGCGACCTCAGTTTCCATCTGCTTCTCAGCGGATGGATCTGACGGCCAGAAAAGGGGGAAGAGTCAAACAAAACCCAACAAAAAGAAGATCAAGAAAAGCAGGATCCAAGAGAAGTCTTGAAGCAAGGGGAGTACCTGCACTAGGCTCTGCGGTCGTGGTCTCCGTCGTCGGGGGGCCGCTAGCGCTGTCCCTCACCGGAGAACCCTCCCTTGCCGGAGACTTCTCCCTCACCGGGAAGCCTTCCCTTGCCGGAGAATCCTCCCTTGGCTCCTGGTGGGGCTGCTCGGCTCCTACACAAGTCAACAAGCAAATATCAGCAACGACAAGTACCCAAGCGCGCCTCGCAGCAGAAAGTAAATCATGTACTTACGCTGGGGGCTGCCCTGGAGGAAAGTCGCCGGGTCCGGCAAGGTTGTCTCGGGCGCGCCACCTGCTGTCGCAGTGGGCTCGTCCTCGATGACGATCACCGGGACCTTAGCTCTCTTTGCCACTCTCTGGGCCAGAGTCCTAGAGAAGAATAGGTTCAGGGAAAAGCAAGTGAGAAACAAGACTAACAGCAAGAATTGAAGAAACGCAAATACAGCAAGAGAAGCTTACTCTTCTTCTTCTTCTTCGTCGGAGCTAAACGCGGAGAAGTCGAAGTCTGGCCCACGTCCGGCGCGAGGAGGCGGAGGAGTGGCTTCCCTTGGCCGCTTGGCGGGAGCAGTAGCGGTGGTCTGAGACGATCCCGCTCCAGCTGTCGGCGCGACGTGAGTAGCGGCAGGAACTGAAGCGGTGGTCCGGCTAGACTCCGCTCCAGTTGCCGTCGCAGCATGAGGCGCTCCCGCGGCAACGGTGTTTGCCGCGGTGGAGCGTGTCACGCGGCGCGGCGACTGTTGACCCGCTTGCCGCTCTGTCACGTCACCCGCCTTGCGGAGGCGCCTTCTTGGTGGGGATGGAGGCTCTGCTTGTGGCGAGCTGCCCGAAGAAGAGGAGGAGGAGGAGTCGATTTCCAACGAGCCGCTTGTGTCCTTGGCGGGCTCGCTCGGCTCTCCATCACGCCCGGCAAGCTCCCTCTTGCCGGCGGGCTCCCCTCGCTCGGCACGGCTTGCTGCTTCCGCTGCATCTGCCTCCTCCACGGTGAAGCCAAACTCGCCCGCGGCTGCGGCTGCCGCTGCCTCCTCCAGCCTAGTGGCGATGAGCGCCATCTCCGCATCCGTGGTGTCGCGGGTGAGGCCGTCCTTCTCGTCGGGGCGGATTGGCACCTCCACCAAGTCGTCGAAGAACTGCTACACGATGTCGTCAGCAGGCTCCTGCCAAGTGGGCACAATTCCGTGCGAGTCGCACTCCGGCATCATTGCGCGGATGCGGTCGAGTGCAGAATTGTTGCACAACGGGACGACGCCCCCCGGCAACCTGAAGACCTCGGGATGTTGGGGGTCATATTTGAACAACTCCTGCAGCATCGCGTTGAGCTCCAGGACTGTGAAGTTGAAATTGAGGCCTGGCCGCAACCTCATGATGTTTGCCGCGTTCTTGAATTCCCAAGTTGGCCTCCCCCGTTCCTGCAGGGGGGCGATGCGGCGGCGGAGGAAGTCTGTGCCAACTGCGCCAACAGTAAGCCCGGCAAGCCTGAGGCGCAGGATCCTGGTGACGGCAATCTTCAGCCTGGCGTCCTCCAGGGCCAAGTCACTCCAATCGCTGCCACGTGCTACTGGGGTTTGCCGCCGGGTGGTGAATGGCTGCGGGCTCTCCTCGTCAATCCAGCACCAATCAGCTCTCCACTCCTCCCACTTGCCGCGGAATTCTCCCTCCAGGTAGGTCTCTTTCTTGCCGGTCCTTGAGACCCAGGCAATCCCGCCGGATAGAGGCTCTCCTCTCTCTACTCGGGTTATGAAAAAGTGGCGGAAGATGGCTACGTTGGGAAGGACTCCGACAAAGTTTTCGCAGAGATGTGCGAAAACTGCCATCGTCAGGACGGCGTTGGGGGTGAAGTCGAGGAGGTGGAATCCATACGTATTCATGATGTCGCAGAAGAAATCAGAGAAGGGCGGGCAGAGCCCGCAGTAGAAGAACAGAGCAAAGAAAGGGTATCCATTCGGGGCCTTCTTCCAAGCGGCGGCGGGGAGTACCTTTGTGCGCGGATGCGCGCGCGTCTCCGCCGACCAGAACAGATAGTAGTTCTCCCTCAGCTCCTTCGCGCCGAGCTTGGGGGGGAAGACGGACCGCTCCTTCCGCAGCGCCGCGAGCCGCTGCGCTTCGGTCGACTTCACGGCCTTCCCCTTGTCGGCCTTTGGAGCCATGGCGGAAGCAGTGGAGGAGGTTGACAGCGTTGGTGGTGCTGGCGGCGATGGGGGGCGGAGCGCTGCTCTCTCTCTCTCAGCTTTGGGAAGGCGAGGGAGCGGCGGAGATTTCTGAGATTGGAAACGGCAACGGGCGAATAAGTGAACTGCCCCTGTTTCCCCTGCTTATAAAGGGGGAGGGGGCGGACATTCCGCATTTCCGAATAAAGAAACCCCCATGATCTCTCCCACGACGCCGCATTCAACGCGTGCCGTTCGGGGAGGGCGCGGTGGATACGGAGTGAGATACGGTGTAACCTAGGCCGCGTGTGCCCGTGCCCTGTTTTGGGCCTGGCCCAACAGCGCTCGACACCGTGTATGGCCCAGGCTCGGGGGCTCCTGTCGGTGTACTAGAGTAGGGGTACCTTAGTATCCCGAACTTGTGCACGGGCAGTCGTAGCATCCTGCGGCAAGGCTTGCCGGTTGACCGCCAAGGTCCTCCGTGGTTCCTTTAGAGCCATTCAAGAACAAAGTGTCCAAGCCAAGAAGACAAGACCCCGGCAAGAGGAGCTTGCCGGGAAGGCTAACAAAAGCATCCCAAGACCCCGGCAAGAGGAGCTTGTCGGGAAGGCCACCCAAGGCATTGCAAGGAACTTGCCGCGGCGCACCACGCGCCCCGGCAAGGCCCGGTGAGCGACAAGCTCCCAGACGCGGCAAGACAATGACAGCGGCAAGGCACTTGCCGCGGCAAGCCACCTCTCCGTGCCCGCGCTCCAGCACATCCACCAACGTGTCGCTCTGGGGCCCTTCCAGGCGTACGTGGCGGAAGGCTGTGCAGCTAGGGGCGTGCGGTGGCAAGCGGCGCTGACAAGATCGCCATCGTGGCGAACGGTGGCGTCCCTAGCGGTCCCTTTTCGCACTGTTTAGGCGACACAGATGGGCATTTAAGGCCCTTGTCCCCTGCCGTCAGGGTTAGGTATGATACACTGTAGCAGGTAGCTGTGCCTACCACGGCACCTTTCCATTTTTGCCCTTTACCTCCGTTGCCACCTGTCGGTGACCCCTTGAACATATAAAAGGAGGCCCGTCTGCAACGTAGAGGGGGGTTGGCTAGCTCAGACTCACCCACGCTCGGCCTCATTAGCTGCTGAAGTGTACTGTAGCGCTTCGGGCTCCCGAGCAAGAAATCAATACAAACCACAAAGCAGGAGTAGGGTTTTACGCATCCGTGTGGCCCGAACCTGGGTAAATCGCTCGCGTGTATCGCCTCGATTTGCTCTTTGCATGATCTCCGCCCCCGCCGAACCGAAAGGGACCCGGTCCGTCGGTCCCGTAGGTGCCCGTGGATCAGTACCCCGGCAGGGCACCCCATAGACACAAGTTGATTGTTTATCCATGTGCGATGCCCCCTCCACAGATTTGCACCTCAGTCACATCATTGTAGTGCTTAGGCGAAGCCCTGCGTCAGTAACTTCATCATCACCGTCATCACGCCGTCGTGCTGACGAAATTCTCCCTCGGCCTCAACTGGATCAAGAGTTCGAGGGACGTCACCGAGCTGAACGTGTGCAAATCACGGAGGTGTCGTGCGTTCAGTACTTGATCGGTTGGATTGCGAAGACGTTCGACTACATCAACCGCGTTACATAACGCTTCCGCTTTCGGTCTACGAGGGTACGTAGACACACTCTCTCCCCTCTCGTTGCTATGCATCTCCTAGATAGATCTTGCGTGATCATAGGAAAATTTTGAAATACTGCGTTCCCCAAAAGTGGCATCCGAGCCAGGTCTATGCGTAGATGTTATATGCACGAGTAGAACACAAAGGAGTTGTGGGCGTTGGTATATACATATTGCTTACCATCACTAGTTGATTCTTGATTCAGCAGTATTGTTGTATGAAGCGGCTCAGACCGACATTACGCGTACGCTTACGCGAGACTGGTTCTACCGACGTGCTTCGTGCACAGGTGGCTAGTGGGTGTTTGTTTCTCTAACTTTAGTTGAATCGGTTTCAATAAATATGGTTCTTTCTGAAGATCAAAAAGCAATCACTATTCTACGTTGTGGTTTTGATGCGTAGGTAAGAACGGTTCGTGCTAAAGCCCGTAGCAGCCACGTAAAACTTGCAACAACAAAGTAGAGGACGTCTAACTTGTTTTTGCAGGGCTTGTTGTGATGTGATATGGTCAAGACATGATGCTATTTTTTGTTGTATGAGATGATCATGTTTTGTAACTCAGTTATCGGCAACTGGCAGGAGCCATATGTTTGTTGCTTTATTGTATGAAATGCAATCGCCATGTAATTGCTTTACTTTATCACTAAGCGGTAGCGACAGTCGTGTAAGCAATAGTTGTTGAGACGACAACGATGCTTCGATGGAGATCAAGGTGTCAAGCCGGTGACGATGGTGATCATGACGGTGCTTTGGAGATGGAGATCAAAGGCACAAGATGATGATGGCCATATCATATCACTTATATTGATTGCATGTGATGTTTATACTTTATGCATCTTATTTTGCTTAGTACGGCGGTAGCATTATAAGATGATCTCTCACTAAATTTCAAGGTATAAGTGTTCTCCGTGAGTATGCGCCGTTGCTACAGTTCGTCGTGCTGAGATACCACGTGATGATTGGGTGTGATAAGCTCTACGTTCACATACAACGGGTGCAAGCCAATTTTGCACAAGAAGAATACTCGGGTTAAACTTGACAAGCCTAGCATATGCAGATATGGCCTCGGAACACTGAGACTGAAAGGTCGAGCGTGAATCATATACTAGATATGATCAACATAGTGATGTTCACCATTGAAAACTACTCCATCTCACGTGATGATCGGACATGGTTTAGTTGATATGGATCACGTGATCACTTAGATGATTAGAGGGATGTCTATATAAGTGGGAGTTCTTAAGTAATATGATTAATTGAACTTTAATTTATCATGAACTTAGTACTTGATAGTATTTTGCATGTCCATGTTGTTGTAGATAAATGGCCCGTGCCGTTGGTCCATAACTTGAGGATTATCCTCATTGCTGCACAGAAGAATTACGTCCTGGAAGCACCACTAGGTGCCAAACCCACTGCAGGAGCAACGCCAGATGTTGTGAACACTGGGAAGAGCAAAGCTGATGACTACTCGATAGTTCAGTGTGCCATAAATTACGGCTAGAACCAGGACTTCAACAATGTTTTGAACGTCATGGAGCATATGAGATGTTCCAGGAGTTGAAGTTAATATTTCAAGCAAATGCCCAGATTGAGAGATATGAAGTCTCCAATAAGTTCTATAGCTGCAAAATGGAGGAGAATAGTTCCGTCAGTGAGCATATACTCAGAATGTCTGGGTACCACAATCACTTGACTCAGCTGGGAGTTAATCTTCCAGTTGATAGTGTCATTAACAGAGTTCTTCAATCACTACCACCAAGCTATAAAAGCTTCATGATGAACTATAATATGCAAGGGATGGATAAGACAATTCCCGAGCTCTTCGCAATGCTAAAGGCTGCAGAGGTAGAAATCAAGAAGGAGCATCAAGAGTTGATGGTCAACAAGACCACCAGTTTCAAGAAAAAGGGCAAAGGGAAGAAGGGGAACTTCAAGAAGAACAACAAGCAAGTTGCTGCTCAAGTGAAGAAGCCCAAGTCTGGACGTAAACTTGACACCGAGTGCTTCTACTGCAAAGGGACTGGTCACTGGAAGCCGAACTTCCCCAAGTATTTGGCGGAGAAGAAGGATGGCAAAGTGAAATGTATATTTGATATACATGTTATTGATGTGTACCTTACTAATGCTCACAGTAGCGCCTGGGTATTTGATACTGGTTCTGTTGCTAATATTTGCTACTCGAAACAGGGGCTATGGATTAAGCGAAGATTGGCTAGGGACGATGTGACGATGCGCGTGGGAAATGGTTCCAAAGTCCATGTGATCGCGGTCGGCACGCTACCTCTACATCTACCTTCAAGATTAGTTTTAGACCTAAATAATTGTTATTTGGTGCCAGCGTTAAGCATGAACATTATATCTGGATCTTCTTTGATGCGAGACGGTTATTCATTTAAATCTAAGAATAATGGTTGTTCTATTTATTTGAGTAATATCTTTTATGGTCATGCACCCTTGATGATTGGTCTATTAATCTTGATAGTAGTGATACACATATTCATAGTATTGAAGCCAAAAGATATATGTTTAATAATGATAGTGCAACTTATTTGTGGCACTGCCGTTTAGGTCATATTGGTGTAAAGCGCATGAAGAAACTCCATGCTGATGGGCTTTTGGAATCACTTGATGCTTGCGAACCATGCCTCATGGGCAATATGACTCTCAAAAGTTCAAAGAATTTCAGAGTGAAGTGGAAAATCATCGTAACAAGAAAATTAAGTTTCTACGATCTGATCGTGGAGGAGAATATGTGAGTTATGGGTTTGGTCTTCATTTGAAACAATGCGGAATAGTTTTGCAACTCACGCCACCCGAAACACCACATCGTAATGGTGTGTCCGAACGTCGTAATCATACTTTATTAGATATGGTGCGATCTATGATATCTCTTACTGATTTACCGCTATCATTTTGGGGTTATGCTTTAGAGACGGCTGCATTCACGTTAAATAGGGCACCATCTAAATCCGTTGAGATGACTCCATATGAACTATGGTCTGGCAAGAAACCCAAGTTGTCATTTCTTAAAGTTTGGGGCTGCAATGCTTATGTGAAAAAGCTTCAACCTGATAAGCTCGAACCCAAATCGGAGAAATGTGTCTTCATAGGATACCCAAAGGAGACTGTTGGGTACACCTTCGATCACAGATCTGAAGGCAAGATATTCATTGCTAAGAATGGATCCGTTCTAGAGAAGGAGTTTCTCTCGGAAGAAGTGAGTGGGAGGAAAGTAGAACTTGATGAGGTAACTGTACCTGCTCCCTTATTGGGAAGTAGTTCATCACAGAAATCAGTTCCAGTGATTCCTACACCAATAAGTTAGGAAGCTAATGATGATGATCATGAAACTTCTGTTCAAGTTACTACCGAACCTCGTAGGTCAACCAGAGTAAGATCCACACCAGAGTGGTACGATAATCCTGTTCTGGAAGTCATGTTACTTGACCATGATGAACCTACGAACTATGAGGAAGCGATGATGAGCCCAGATTCCACAAAATGGCTTGAGGCCATGAAATCTGAGATGGGATCCATGTATGAGAAAAAAGTGTGGACTTTGGTGGACTTGCCCGATGATCGGCAAGCCATTGAGAATAAATGGATCTTCAAGAGGAAGACGGACGCTGATAGTAGTGTTACTGTCTACAAAGCTCGACTTGTCAAAAAGGGTTTTGAAAAGTTCAAGATGTTGACTACGATGAGATTTTCTCACTTGTATCGATGCTTAAAGTCTTTCTGAATCATGTTAGCAATTGCCACATTTTATGAAATCTGACAAATGGATATCAAAACTGCATTCCTTAATGGATTTATTAGAGAAGAGTTGTATATGATGCAACCAGAAGGTTTTGTCGATCCAAAAGGTGCTAACAAAGTGTGCAAGCTCCAGCGATCCATTTATGGACTGGTGCAAGCCTCTCAGAGTTGGAATATACGCTTTGATGGTGTGATCAAAGCATATGGTTTTATACAGACTTTTGGAGAAGCCTGTATTTACAAGAAAGTGAGTGGGAGCTCTATAGCATTTCTAATATTATATGTAGATGACATATTGTTGATCGGAAATGATACTGAATTTCTGAATAGCATGAAAGGATACTTGAATAATAATTTTTCAATGAAAGACCTCGGTGAACTTGCTTACATATTGGGCATCAAGATCTATAGAGATAGATCAAGACGCTTAATTGGACTTTCACAAAGCACATACCTTGATAAAGTTTTGAAGAATTTCAAAATGGATCAAGCAAAGAAAGGGTTCTTGACTGTGTTACAAGGTGTGAAGTTGATTCAGACTCAATGCCTGACCACTGCAGAAGATAGAGAGAAAATGAAAGTCATTCCCCATACTTCAGCCATAGGTTCTATCATGTATGCAATGCTGTGTACCAGACCTGATGTGTGCCTTGCTATTAGTTTAGCACGGAGGTACTAAAGTAATCCAGGAGTGGATCATTGGACAGTGGTCAAGAACATCCTGAAATATCTGAAAAGGACTAAGGATATGTTTCTCGTTTATGGAGGTGACAAAGAGCTCGTCGTAAACGGTTACATCGATGCAAGCTTTGACACTGATCCAGATGACTCTAAGTCACTAACTGGATACACATTTTTATTGAATGGTGGAGCTGTCAGTTGGTGCAGTTCCAAGCAGAGCGTCGTGGCAGGCTCTACGTGTGAAGCGGAGTACATAGTTGCTTCGGAAGCAGCAAATGAAGGAGTTCATATCCGATCTAGGTGTCATACCTAGTGCATCGGGTCCAATGAAAATCGTTTGTGACAATACTAGTGCAATTGCCTTGGCAAAGGAATCCAGATTTCACAAGAGAACCAAGCACATCAAGAGACGCCTCAATTCCATCCGCGATTAAGTCAAGGAGGGAGACATAGAGATTTGCAAGATACATATGGATATGAATGTTGCAGACCCGTTGACTAAGCCTCTCCCATGAGCAAAACGTGATCAACACCAAGACTCCATGGGTGTTAGAATCATTACTATGTAATCTAGATTATCGACTCTACTGCAAGTGGGAGACTGAAGGAAATATGCCCTAGAGGCAATAATAAAGTTGTTATTTATATTTCATTATATCATGATAAATGTTTATTATTCATGCTATAATTGTATTAACGGGAAACTTAGTACATGTGTGAATACATAGACAAACTGAGTGTCACTAGTATGCCTCCACTTGACTAGCTCGTTAATCAGAGATGGTTAAGTTTCCTAACCATAGACATGAGTTGTCATTTGATTAGCGGGATCACAACATTCTCTAATGATGTGATTGACTTGACCCATCCGTTATCTTAGCACGATGATCGTTTAGTTTGTTGCTATTGCTTTCTTTATAACTTATACATGTTCCTATAACTATGAGATTTTGCAACTCCTGAATACCGGAGGAACACTTAGTGTGCTATCAAACATCACAATGTAACTGGGTGACTATAAAGATGCTCTACAGGTGTCTCCGATGGGGTTTGTTGAGTTGGCATAGATCGAGATTAGGTTTTGTCACTCCGTGTATCAAAGAGGTATCTCTGGGCCCTCTCGGTAATACACATCAATATAAGCCTTGCAAGCAATGTGAATAATGAGTTAGTTACGGGATGTTGCATTACAAAACGATTAAAGAGACTTGCCGGTAACAAGACTGAACTAGGTATGATGATACCGATGATCAAATCTCGAGCAAGTAGCATACTGATGGCAAAGGGAACAACGTATGTTGTTGTGCGGTTTGACCGATAAAGATCTTCATAGAATATGTAGGAACCAATATGAGCATCCAGGTTCCGCTATTGGTTATTGATTCGAGATTAGTCTCGGTCATGTCTACATAGTTCTCGAACCCGTAGGGTCCGCACGCTTAACGTTCGATGATGATCAGTATTATGAGTTTACGTGTTTTGATGTACCGAAGGTAGTTCGGAGTCCCAGATATGATCACGGACATGACGAGGAGTCTCGAAATGGTCGAGACATAAAGATCGATATATTGGAAGGCTATGTTTGGACACCGGAATGGTTCCGGATGAGTTCGGGCATTTTTCGGAGTACCGGGAGGTTACCGGAACCCCCCGGGGAGTCAATGGGCCTTATTTTGCCTTAGTGGGAGAGAGGAGGACGCGGCCAAGGTGGGGGCATGCCCCCCCAAATCCCAATCCGAATAACTAGGTAAAGGGGGAAACCTACTCCTACTGGGAGTAGGACTCCCCCCTTGGGCGCCCCATGAGAGGGCCAACCCTCCCCTCCTCCACTCTTTTATATACGAGGGAGGGGAGCACCCCATAGACACACAAGTTGATTGTTTAGCCGTGTGCGGTGCCCCCCTCCACAGATTTCACCTCGGTCATATCATTGTAGTGCTTAGGCGAAGCCGTGCATCGGTAACTTCATCATCACCGTCATCACCGCCGTCGTGCTGATGAAACTCTCCCTCGGCCTCAACTAGATCAAGAGTTCGAGGGACGTCCGCAAGCTGAACATGTGCAGATCGCGGAGGTGTCATGCATTCGGTACATGATCAGTTGGATCGCGAAGACGTTCGACTACATCAATCGCGTTACATAACACTTCCGCTTTCGGTTTACGAGGGTACGTAGACACACTCTCTCCCCTCTCATTGCTATGCATCTCCTAGATAGATCTTGCGTGATCATAGATTTTTTTGAAATACTGTGTTCCCCAACACTACACACGTTCAGCACGATTACGTCCCTCAAGATCTTGATCCAGTTGAGGACAAGGGAGGGTTCCGTCAGCACGACGGCGTGCCGACGGTGATGATGAAGTTACCGGCGTAGGGCTTCGCCTAAGCACTACGAGATATGACCAAGGAGGTTAACTATGGAGGGGGGCACCGCACACAGCTAAGAGATGTCTGTTGTGCCTTTGGGGTGCCCCCCGCCTCCGTATATAAAGGGGGAGGAGTGATAACCCACAAGCATAGGGGATCGCAACCGTTTTCGAGGGTAGAGTATTCAACCCAAATTTATTGATTCAACACAAGGGGAGCCAAAGAATATTCTGAAGTATTAGCAGCTGAGTTGTCAATTCAACCACACCTGGAAACTTAATATCTGCAGCAAAGTATTTAGTAGCAAAGTAATATGATAGTAGTGGTAACTTTGGCAAAAGTAACAGTAGCAGTTTTGGTTTTATAGTGATTGTAACAGTAGCAACGGAAAAGTAAATAAGTGAAGATCAATATATGAAAAGCTCATAGGCAATGGATCAGTGATGGATAATTATGTCGGATGCGATTCCTCATGCAACGGTTATAACATAGAGTGACACAGAACTAGCTCCAGTTCATCAATGTAATGTAGGCATGTATTCCGAATATACTCATACATGCTTATGGAAAAGAACTTGCATGATATCTTTTGTCCTACCCTCCCGTGGCAG
This sequence comes from Triticum urartu, assembly GCF_056163025.1. NCBI lineage: Eukaryota > Viridiplantae > Streptophyta > Magnoliopsida > Poales > Poaceae > Triticum > Triticum urartu. The sequence continues at coordinate 647,851,379 of NC_141875.1, read as the reverse complement.
CGGGGTCCTAATGGAAACTAAGAGATATTAAGGCCTCCTTTTAATAGAGTACTGGACCAAAGCATTAACACATAGTGAATACATGAACTCCTCAAACCACGGTCATCACTGGTAAGTATCCCGATTATTGTCACTTTGGGGTTAACGGATCGTAACACATAATAGGTGACTATAGACTTGCAGGATAGGATCAATGTCGGTGTCAAAACCGGCGGATCTCGGGTAGGGGGTCCTGGACTGTGCGTCTAAGGCGGATGGTAACAGGAGGCAGGGGACACGATGTTTACCCAGGTTCGGGCCCTCTTGATGGAGGTAAAACCCTACATCCTGCTTGATTATTCTTGATAATATGAGTAGTACAAGAGTTGATCTACCACGAGATCGGAGAGGCTAAACCCTAGAAGCTAGCCTATGGTATGATTGTATGTTGTCCTATGGACTAAAACCCTCCAGTTTATATATACACCGGAGGGGGCTAGTGTTACACAGAGTTGGTTACAATGAGGGAGATCTACATATCCATATTGCCAAGCTTGCCTTCCACGCGAAGGAGAGTCCCATCCGGACACGGGACGGAGTCTTCAATCTTGTATCTTCATAGTCCAACAGTCCGGCCAAAGGATATAATCCGGCTGTCCGGATACCCCCTAATCCAGGACTCCCTCAGTAGCCCCTGAACCAGGCTTCAATGACGATGAGTCCGGCACGTAGATTGTCTTCGGCATTGCAAGGCGGGTTCCTCCTCCGAATACTTCATAGAAGATTTTGAACACGAGGATCGTGTCCTGCTCTGCAAAATAAGTTCCACATACCACCGTAGAGGGAATAATATTTACACAAATCTAATCTGCTGACGTACCCCGTAGTGTGACATCACACCACAGCCAGGTCTTTATTCGAATAGTTTTTCATAACCTATCTCAGCGTGTTTCGCGAGGCGGTTTCCTTGGCACGTCTTGTCAAAGCAGAGATCGTGTCCCCTTATTATGGGATTCCCATCAATACGGACGTGGGTAACCCAACCGCGCCATCAATTATGGCGCTTGGGGAATAAGTGAGTTTTACCAGGCTGGTGGGGGCGCATAGTTTCGTCTGCGCTTATAAAGGGATAAGGTTTCACCTTTTTCTTCCCATGCCTTCTTCCTCCTTGCTCATCCATTTTCGCGTACTCGAGCTCCAGCGCCCAAGTCCACATCCTTCTCCTCAACTCTCCCCAAACATGTCCGAAGTGGGAGGCAAGTGGATGGTCTCCTCCGTCACGAAGGGACACATAAAAAAACTACGTGGGGCCGGATACTTAGCCGCGGATATCGCGCTCCGGCTGCCAGCCGCGGGCAGATCGTCCCTACCCCGGAACCTCACAAAAGGGTGGTTTTCCTCCCCCACTTCGTCCGCGGACTGGGGTTTCCCCTCCATCCATTCGTCCGCGGCCTTATGTTCTATTATGGGCTGGACGTTCATGATCTGGCCCCGAATTTCATCCTCAACATTTCGGCGTTCATTGTCCTGTGCGAGGCCTTTCTCCGCATCCAGCCCCACTTCGGCCTATGACTGAAGACCATCAATATCAAGACGAAGGTAGTAGGCGGCCAACAAGCGGAATGCGGCGGAGCCATGGTGGGAAAATGCCCAACGTTACATGGCTCGAGGGCTCCTTTGTGGAGACCATAAAGGGGTGGCAATCGGGGTGTTTCTACATCACCGAGCCGCGTGACACCAACTGGGTGGCGGCCCCGAGTTTCGATCCGGAATCCCCACGTGGCTGACTTCCTGGAAGGTGAAGGGCCTATCCTGGGGCTCATTGGTGGAACTGGATGGACTCCAGAAGTGTATCCGGAACATGATAAGCAAGAAACTTTAGCTTGTCAACATAGTCCAGGTCATGCTCTTCCACCGGATCCTCCCGTGTCAACAACGGGCTTTCAACTTATGGGAGTTCGACCCGGCCCAGCACCAGACTCTACACGAGCTCTTCGACACGACGCATAAGGACGTCTGGAAGGTGCTGTTCAAGGGCGCCGAGGTTCCCCCTTTTCTTACCGAGGACCGCGGGCTAAGCGCAAAGCGCCCTGCGAATTCGGTAAGTTTTGTACATCTGGTAGGGTATTTATTTCCCATAGCTTAACCATGTGCTGGGTCTGTGCTCCCATGCCTTTGACATGACTGGGTGGAGACATCGGAGCAGATTAACTGTCCGACCCCTCTGCCCGAAGACCTTGCAGACGCTCTCCTGACGAAGATGCGGACTCCGGCTCCTTATGAGGTGCCGGAGAAGACCAAGAAGAAGGCCACGGGAACCCAAAAGAGTTCCCGGCGCTAGGTGGTATCGGACACATCGTCCGATAACTCTGAGACGCACTCCTGCCATGAAAACGAGGAGAAGGAAGATGAAGATTCTCCCCCTCGAGCCGGGGGAGACAAGAAAAGGAAGGCCGCCCCAACCGGGGAGGCCGAAGGGTCCAAGAAGGGAAGGACTCTCCTTCCGGACTGCTCCACCACCGCCGCCGACGGCGAAGACGAGTGGCTGCTCAGGGCCAAGCCCCTGGCAAAGTCGTAAGTATTCGGATACCAAAGTAACTCATAGCATACTTTTGTTGCACTGCTTCTCCTAACGTCGAATATGATTATGCAGTCCGCCCCGAGCCCGTATCGACGTATCCTCGTCGGACGGTTCCTTGGACTCGTCCGATATGAATAGTGATACACTTCCGACCGCCTCCTCTCCTTGCCCTACGGACAATGCCGAGGTATTGTCTCAAGGGGCACCGAGCTGGGAAGGGGGGGGCTAGTCCCGGAGGTGCCTCAAGGTGAACTTCCGGACTCCATGCGCGAAGGGAGCAAGACTCCCAAGGGCTCCAAGTTCGGCCCCCAGCCGAACGCCGCGCCGGAACCTCCAGTGGTTCCGGACTCCGGCAGGCGGCCCCCTTCCAAGAGGGGTGAGCCGCCCGTTCCGGTGACCTCTGTCCATCCAGAGGCACCGGACAACCTGCTGGGAGCGCTTCGCGGTGCTTCCATCGACGAAGAGCACCGCACTATTATGATTGCGGTGATCAAGAAGGTTCAATCCGCCAAGAGTGGACTGACTGAAGCTTGTGCCAGCCTTCTAACAAGCTTTGAGGTAAGTATTTAAAATATAGGAAAATATTACCGCATAGATAGTAGCCCCTGATGCTCTGTTTGGTGTTCACAAAGAAAAGCCGAATAGAGGATCAAATATTATCTGCAGGAGTCTAATATAAGTATGTCTATATGCGTATGCAGGCTTCGCTGCTGACCTCTGCCGCACTGACTGCGGAGGTCGCCGCACTGAAGCAGGACCTCAAGCGGTCCGAGAAAGCGCTCGGCCTTGCCAAGAGGCAGCTCGAGGAGAACAAAGGTAAGTAATACCTTGTCTATATAAAAAAGAAAATGTGGTTGCGAAATGACAGGATCATCATGAATGTGCCTGGGGCGACGACCGAAGTGGTGACCCTGAAGCAAGTGTTGTCCGAGGCCAAAAACAAAGCGGCCAAGGAGCGCACCGAGCGGGAGAAACAAGAGGCACGGGTGGGCGAGGTGCAGTAAGAGCTCCAGGCTCTCGTGAAGAAACACGAGACTTTGGAGCTTGACTCGAAGACGCGAGAGAACGAGCTTGCTGCGGCCCTCGAGAGCACAAAGCATGCCAAGGCTGAAGCCCAAAAGGCCCTCCAAGAAATTGAGTCAATGAGGAAGATAGCGGTGGGTAAGGCATTCAATATGCAAAGCAAGCATGTGAAAATAAATTACTTGTTACTTACCCGAGTCCGGAGCTCTCCAGGAGCATTCGCAGATTTGCCCCGCAGCGTGTCGGATGCCGCGAAATATTACCAGGCCGAGGAGGGGAGCTCGACGAAGAAGTTGTTCTGGTCTCAGTATATTGGGACCGAACACCCGATGCCTGTGAGCGACCAGCTGAAGCAACTAGTCGAGCTGCACAAGGCGGCTGAATAGGCCATGAGGGGCCTTATAGTCCGGATGTGGCCTGGCGGCTCCCTTCCCAACAGCTACTTCGGCCTGGTGAGGCGGCTTGTGGACACCTGCCCCCGTCTGGAAGTCATCAAGCGGTCCATTTGCATCGAAGGTGCCCGCCGGGCTTTTGCCCGTGCGAAGGTGCACTGGGCCAAGATGGATGGCGAGAAGCTGGTGAAGGAGGGGCCGCCGTAGGACAAGGAGCATTGCCACCCTGAAATGTATTATGAGGGTGTCCTGAAGGGTGCCCGTCTTGTGGCGGATGAGTGTGCGAAGGATGTACTTTTTGAATGAACTTGCTCGTGTGATCCTGTACTATGAAAACTTGTTCATATGCGCTATGCAACGCTTGTTTGAATTTAAAATATTACCTTCTGTGCGGCTATTTATTAAATCTGAGAGATGGCCAGTCGTCGGCTTCTGCCCCCATGCCACGAGTCCTGGGGTGTTCGGGATAAATCTGAGCACTCTTTTTCCCATTGTTGGGTCCTTCGAGGGAGGTGCTCAGCACAACGAACAAGGCAGTCGGACTATAATGCTTTATCACTCTCACTTAGCCATAGAAGTCTATAATTTTTAATTTTGGCGAAGCCCCTAGTATTCGGAAGGCCGAATTCGGGGCGCTATACACGCCTTAAGCCGGACAAAGCCGACTCCTCGCTCTAAGCGGCATAAGTCTTTAGGGACTCGAGACCTCTCGAACAGCGACCAGCTCTCGCCTTATCATGACAGTTAGTTTTAGCTTTCTCTACTGAGGTGCTTGCCCAGATGAACCGGGGCACAATCGCAGCAGTTCTCCCAGTGCTACCTTAGCCGATATAGCAAAACGTAAGGTACCAAAACATGGGAGCCGGGCAAACCCAACTATTGACCCAAGACATGATTCAGAGCTGATGCATATAATGCTATAAGTTCGGGGTGCCGCACTGTTGAAAGTGTTCGGACTTCTCACGCCATATTATGGGGTACGCTTAAGCCCTGGCGTATTGGTTGTACCAGAGTGTACGGATGTTGAATGTCATGAATGAACATATATATACAAAAAGAAGAATAGAGAATGCGATAATAGTCTAGTGCTATGCATTGCTTATTCAAAAAGGTGCGTCGAAGCAGAATGATACAAGTAGTGCGATAAGCAAAAAGTAGGACTATTTGACATGTCCCCTTTAAGGGCAACCTGAGGAATGGTATTTGAAGCAAGTATTTCACTCGTTATCAGAGACCACCTGGTAGTTCAGTAGTGCGACGTAGCTTTCTGCCTCCTTGGTTGCATCGTGTGTCCGACAATCGTTCTGCCGGACGGGGCTTCCAGAGATTAAAGTCTTGAAAGAGAGAAAAATAACAAAGCGGGAAGCCCCTAGTGCGGTTGAGCCGCGTCTTGGGGCGTGCTTTAGTCGTGCCCCCCTCCCCACCTGTGCCCATGGTATTTTCAATGCGTAATTATGTACGCGTGGCACGGATTTCGCCGTTGGGCTGGGACTGGGGTGGGGCCGCATTGCTATGCGAGCTCGGAACGTGCCAGGCGGTCTTGTTGCCGATTACTCCGGGCACGCTTGAAGGTGTCCGGGTCTTTAATCGCCGAACTGGTGGATTTCCTTAAGAGGCTGCTTTGCGCTTCTGCTGCGAGGGCCGCAGTGTGCTCCTCCTTGCGGAGAGAGCGCTCTGTGTTTCCATTGACTGTGATGACCCCCCGAGGTCCTGGCATCTTGAGCTTGAGATATGCATAGTGCGGTACCGCGTTGAATCTCGCAAATGCGGTTCGCCCGAGCAATGCATGATAGCCACTGCGGAACGGGACTATATCGAAGATTAACTCCTCGCTCCGGAACTTATCCGGGATCCGAGGACCACTTCCAGTGTGACTGAGCCTGTGCAATGGGCCTCTACACCTGGTATGACGCCTTTGAAGGTCGTTTTTGTGGGTTTGATCCTTGAGGGGTCTATACCCTTTTTGCGCACTGTGTCCTGATAAAGCAGGTTCAGGCTGCCGCCGCCGTCCATAAGGACTCGAGTGAGGTGAAATCCGTTGATGATTGGGTCTAGGACCAATGCGGCAAATCCGCCATGACAGATACTAGTGGGATGGTCCCTGCGATCGAAGGTGATCAGACAGGAGGACCATGGGTTGAACTTTGGGGCGACTGGCTCCAACGCATATACATCCCTTAACGCACGCTTCCGCTACCTCTTGGGGATGTGGGTTGCGTATATCATGTTCACCGTCCGCACTTGTGGGGGGAACCTCTTCTGTCCTCCAATGTTCGACTGCCGGGGCTCTTCCTCGTCATCGCTATGTAGCCCCTTATCTTTGTTTTCGGCGTTTAACTTGCCGGCCTGCTTGAACACCCAACATTCCCTGTTGGTGTGGTTGGCTAGCTTGTCGGGGGTGCCATGTATTTGGCACGAGCGATCGAGTATACGGTCCAAACTGGACGGGCCCGGAGTGCTTCTTTTGAATGGCTTTTTCCGCTGACCGGGTTTAGAGCCTCTGAATCCGGCATTGACTGCCGTATCCTCGGTATTGTCGCTATTGACGCGGCGCTTATGTTTGTTGCGACGTGACCTGCCATTGCTATCCTTGGTATCTGAAGTACCATGGTTCTTTGATATGTTATTGCTGCGAGCCAGCCAACTGTCTTCTCCCGCGCAAAAACGGGTCATGAGTGTCGTGAGGGCTGCCATAGATTTCGGCTTTTCCTGGCCAAGGTGCCGGGCGAGCCACTCGTCGCGGATGTTGTGCTTAAAAGCTGCTAGGGCCTCTGCATCCGGACAGTCGATGATTTGATTTTTTTTGTCAGGAACCGCGTCTAGAATTGCCTAGACGATTCCTCTGGCTGCTGAATTATGTGGCTCAAGTCATCGGCATCTGGTGGTCGCACATAAGTGCCCTGGAAGTTGTCGAGGAATGCGGCTTCCAGATCTTCCCAACAGCCAATGGATTCTGCTGGCAGGCTGTTGAGCCAATGTCGAGCTGGTACTTTGAGCTTGAGTGGGAGGTATTTGATGGCGTGTAGATCGTCACTGCGGGCCATGTGGATGTGGAGGAGGAAGTCCTCGATCCATACCGCAGGATCTGTTGTGTCGTCGTATGATTCGATATTTACAGGTTTGAAACCCTCTGGGATTTGGTGATCCATTATTTCGTCTGTGAAGCATATGGGGTGTGCGACACCTCTGTAGTGGGCTATGTCGCGACACAGCTCAAATGAGTCTTGTACGCTGTGTTCGGCCTGGCCGGATTTACTTTTACTGTATCCGACATGACGGTTATCGTCTCGTGTAGTGGCGCGCCCTCGTGATCCGTAGATCGATCTTGCATGTTTTGCTTTGTCCTCCAATACGTCTCGCAGGTCTAACGTGTTTCCCCGTGCCTTGTCATTTTTATTTGAGTGGCGTCGGGGTGCGGGCTGAGTTTTTGGCTGGAATGCCTCTCTGTCGCGGCCACGAGGTGGCCGATCAGCCGCGTCATATGCTATAGATGTAGGTTTTAATGCTTTCTCCTCCAGGCAGGGTAGCAACCTACGCTTTGGGTAACTCTTGGAGGGGCGTTTGAGTTCATATTCCTCGGCCGCAAGGACTTCAGTCCATCTGTCAGCTAGCAAATCTTGATCAGCTTGAAGCTGCTGCTGCTTTTTCTTAAGGCTATTTGTCGTGGCTATAAGCCGGCGCTTGAAGCGCTCTTGCTCGGCGGGATCCTCCGGCACGACAAATTCGTCGGCATCGAGGTTTGCCCCGTCTTCGGAGGGAGGCATGTAATTATCATCCTCCGCTTCTTCATCTGCCGCTCTCTCGAGAGGGCTAGCTTCTCCATCCTCCTGCTCTAAATTTTGCTGGAGGGGATTGTTGTCATTTTCAGCACTGTCCAGAGTGCTATTATCTCCTGTGCCAGTGTCGCCACTTTTTCTTTGGCGAGACTTAGAGCGGCGCCGCTGACGTTGGCGCTTGGGTTGCTTCTTGGAGGGGTCATCCTCCGCTGTCTTGTCGCCATTGCCTTCTTTAGGTGTGTCCACCATGTATATATCATATGATGAGGTGGCTATCCAGTGCCCTGTGGGCAGTGGTTTCTCTTCGTCTCCCGCATCGTCGTCCATACCGTCGATGTCTTCGGAGTCGAAGTCGAGCATGTCGGTCAAATTGTCGACAGTGGCTCTTAAGTGGGTGGTGGGTGGGCGGCGAATTTCTTCGTCATCCGCATCCCAATCCTGCCGAACATAGTTTGGCCAGGACTCTCCTGACAGGGAGAGAGACCATAATGAGTTCAGTATGTCGCCGAAGGGCGAGTGCTGAAAGATATCCGTGGAGGTAAACTCCATGATCGGTGCCCAGTCGGATTCGATAGGCACGGGCGCAGGCGGTTCGAAGTCCGTGGCCGGGGAAGAATCCGGCAGTTCGGCGTCATGGCTCCCGTGAAGGGTAAGGTCGATACTCGGCTCGATCGCCGCTGAGAATATGGCCTCCGTGGCGGGGTCTATCCACCCGTCCATGGATGGCGCAATTGGCTCCGAATTGAGGGTCTGAGCGGTTGTCGGTGCCGTCTCTTGAACACTGTCCGATGGTAGAGCTAAATCATGCTCATCATGACCGTGCGTCACACTCTGCAGGGGCTCGAATCCATCGAAGATCAAGTCTCCGCGGATGTCGGCCGTGTAGTTTAAGCTTCCAAACCTGACCTGGTGGCCAGGGCGTAACTCTCGATCTGCTCCAGATGGCCAAGAGAGTTGGCCCGCAGTGCGAAGCCGCCGAATATAAAGACCTGTCCGGGGAGAAAAGTCTCACCCTGGACTGCATCGCTATCGATGATTGAAGGAGCCATCAAGCCTAATGATGATGACACAGAGGAACTCTCAATGAAAGCACCAATGTCGGTGTCAAAACCGGTGGATCTCGGGTAGGGGGTCCCGAACTGTGCGTCTAAGGCGGATGGTAACAGGAGGCAGGGGACACGATGTTTACCCAGGTTCGGGCCCTCTTGATGGAGGTAAAACCCCACATCCTGCTTGATTATTCTTGATAATATGAGTAGTACAAGAGTTGATCTACCACGAGATCAGAGAGGCTAAACCCTAGAAGCTAGCCTATGGTATGATTGTATGTTGTCCTACGGACTAAAACCCTCCGGTTTATATAGACACCGGAGGGGGCTAGGGTTACACAGAGTCGGTTACAAGGAGGGAGATCTACATATCAGTATTGCCAAGCTTGCCTTCCACGCCAAGGAGAGTCCCATCCGGACATGGGACGAAGTCTTCAATCTTGTATCTTCATAGTCCAACGGTCCGGCCAAAGGATATAATCCGGCTGTCCGGATACCCCCTAATCCAGGACTCCCTCAATCAAGAACTCACATATATTCATGAAAACATAATAGGTTCAGATCTGAAATCATGACACTCGAGCCCTAGGGACAAGCATTAAGCATAGCAAAGTCATAGCAACATCAATCTCAGAACATAATGGATACTAGGGATCAAACCCTAACAAAACTAACTCGGTTACATGATAAATCTCATCCAACCCATCACCGTCCAGCAATCCTATGATGGAATTACTCATGCACGGCAGTGAGCATCATGGAATTGGTGATGGAGAAAGGTTGATGATGATGATGGCGACGGATTACCCTCTCCGGAGCGCCAAAACGGACTCCAGATCAGCCCTCTCGAGAGAGATTAGGGCTTGGCGGCGGCTCCGTATCATAAAACGTGATGAACCCTTCTCTCTGATTTTTTTCTCCCCGAACGTGAATATATGGAGTTGGAGTTGAGGTCGGTGGAGCGTCAGGAGGCCCACGAGGCAGGGGGCGCGCCTAGGGGGGTAGGCGCCCCCACCCTCATGGACAAGGTGTGGGCCCCTGGCCTTGATTCTTTTGCCAGTATTTTTTATATATTCCAAAAATATTCTCCGTTGATTTTCAGGTCATTCCGAGAACTTTTATTTCTGCACAGAAATAACACCATGGCAATTGTGCTGAAAACAGCGTCAGTCTGGGTTAGTTCCATTCAAATCATGCAAGTTAGAGTCCAAAACAAGGGCAGAAGTGTTTGGAAAAGTAGATACGACGGAGGCGTATCAAGGAGGAGGTGGACGGCCTAAGGGGGCGCGCCATGAGGGGGGAGTTCTACTTGGACTACTAGTCCAAGTAGGATTCGCCCCCCTCCTTCCTTCCACCAGAGAGGGAAAAGGGGAAGGGAGAGAGAGGGAGAAGGAAAGTGGGGGGCTGCTGCTACCTCTTGAGCTTGCATTGGTTTTCCATTGAAGAGGAAAGGGTGATGCAACAAAGTAGCGTATGTATTTACTTCAGTTTTGAGAACCAAGGTATCAATCCAGTAGGAGGTAACACGCAAGTCCCTAGTACCTGCACAAACAAACAAGAACCTCGCAACCAACGCGATAAAGGGGTTGTCAATCCCTTCACGGTCACTTACGAAAGTGATATCTGATAAAGATAATAAGATAAATATTTTTGGTATTTTTATTATATAGATTGGAAAATAAATATTGCAAAATAAACAACTATGGAAATAGAAAGTAAATAGGAAAATAATATGATGGAAGACAGACCCGGGGGCCATAGGTTTCACTAGTGGCTTCTCTCAAGATAGCAAATTCAACGGTGGGTGAAGAAATTACTGTCGAGCAATTGATAGAAAAGCGCATAGTTATGAGAATATCTAGGCATGATCATGTATATAGGCATCACGTCCACGACAAGTAGACCGAAACGATTCTGCATCTACTACTAGTACTCCACACATCGACCGCTATCCAGCATGCATCTAGAGTATTAAGTTCATAAGAACAGAGTAATGCATTAGGCAAGATGACATGATGTAGAGGGATAAACTCAAGCAATATGATATAAACCCCATCTTTTTATCCTCGATGGCAACAATACAATACGTGCCTTGCTGCCCCTGCTGTCACTGGGAAAGGACACCGCAATATTGAACCCAAAGCTAAGAACTTCTCCCATTGCAAGAAAGATCAATCTAGTAGGCCAAACCAAACTGATAATTCGAAGAGACTTGCAAAGATATTAAATCATGCATAAGAGAATTCAGAGAAGAATCAAATATTGTTCATAGATAATCTTGATCATAAACACACAAGTCATTGGATCTCGACAAACACACCGCAAAAAGAATTACATCGAATAGATCTCCAAGGGAATCGAGGAGAACTTCGTATTGAGATCCAAAGAGCGAGAAAAGCCATCTAGCTAATAACTATGGACCTGAAGGTCTGTGGTAAACTACTCACACATCATCGAAGAGGCTATGGTGTTGACGTAGAAGCCCTCCATGATCGATTCCCCCTCCGGCGGAGCACCGGAAAAGGCCCCAAGATGGGATCTCATGGGTACAGAAGGTTGAGGCGGTGGAAATTGGGTTTCGTGGTGCCCCTGGATGTTTTCGGGGTATATGGCTATATATAGGAGGAAGAAGTACATCGGTGGAGCTGCGAGGGGCCCACGAGGGTGGGGGGGTGCGCCTACCCCCTGGGCGCGCCCTCCTGCCTCGTGGCCTCCTCGCTTCTTTTTTGACGTCCACTCCAAGTCTCCTGGATCACGTTTGTTCCAAAAACAACTCTCCCGAAGGTTTTATTCCGTTTGATATTCCTTTTCTGTGAAACACTGAAATAGGCAAAAAACAGTAATTTGCACTAGGCCTTTGGTTAGTAGGTTAGTCCCAAAAATAATATAAAAGGTATATGAAAGCCCATTAAACATCCAAAATATATAATATAATAGCACGGAACAATAAAAAATTATAGATACGTTGGAGACGTATCAAGCATCCCGAAGCTTAATTCCCGCTCGTCCTCGAGTAGGTAAATGATAAAAACAGAATTTTGATGTGGAATGCTACCTAGCATAATTCTCAATGTAATTTTATTTATTGTGGCATGAATGTTCAGATCCGAAAGATTCAAGACAAAAGTTTAATATTGACATAAAAATAATAATACTTCAAGCATACTAACAAAGCAATCATATCTTCTCAAAATAACATGGCCAAAGAAAGTTATCCCTACAAAATCATATAGTCTGGCTATGCACTATCTTCATCACACAAAGTATTTAATCATGCACAACCCCGATGACAAGACAAGCAATTGTTTCATACTTTTGATGTTCTCAAACTTTTTCAATCTTCACGCAATACATGAGCATGAGCCATGGATATAGCACTATAGGTGGAATAGAATGGTGGTTGTGGATAAGACAAAAAGGAGAAGATAGTCTCACATCAACTAGGCATATCAATGGGCTATGGAGATGCCCATCAATAGATATCAATGTGAGTGAGTAGGGATTGCCATGCAACGGATGCACTAGAGTTATAAGTGTATGAAAGCTCAACAAAAGAAACTAAGTGGGTGTACATCCAAATCGCTTGCTCACGACGACCTAGGGCATTTTGAGGAAGCCCATCATTGGAATATACAAGCCAACTTCTATAATGTAAAATTCCCACTAGTATATGAAAGTGACAACATAAGAGACTCTCTATCATGAAGATCATGGTGCTACTTTGAAGCACAAGTGTGGCAAAATGATAGTAACATTGTCCCTTCTCTCTTTTTCTCTCATTTTTTTATTTGGGCCTTTTTCTCTTTTTTTATGGCCTCTTTTTTTCCTTTTTTATTTTTCGTCTGGAGTCTCATCCCGACTTGTGGGGGAATCATAGTCTCCATCATCCTTTCCCCACATGGGACAATGCTCTAATAATGATGATCATCACATTTTTATTTACTTACAACTCAAAAATTACAACTCGATACTTAGAACAAAATATGACTCTATGTGAATGCCTCCGGTGGTGTACCGGGATGTGCAATGAATCAAGAGTGACATGTATGAAAGAATTATAAAGGTGGCTTTGCCACAAATACGATGTCAACTACATGATCATGCAAAGCAATATGACAATGATGAATCATGTCGTAACAAACGGAACGGTGGTAAGTTGCATGACAATATATCTTGGAATGGCTATGGAAATACCATAATAGGTAGGTATGGTGGCTGTTTTGAGGAAGGTATATGATGGATTTATGGTACCGGCGAAAGTTGTGCGGTACTAGAGAGGCTAGCAATGGTGGAAGGGTGAGAGTGTGTATAATCCATGGACTCAACATTAGTCATAAAGAACTCACATACTTATTGCAAAAATCTATTAGTTATCGAAACAAAGTAATACGCGCATGCTCCTAGGGGGATAGATTGGTAGTAAAAGACCATCGTTCGTCCCCGACCGCCACTCATAAGGATGACAATCAATAAATAAATCATGCTCCGACTTCATCACATAACGGTTCACCAAACATGCAGGCTACGGGAATCACAAACTTTAGAACAAGTATTTCTCAAATTCACAACTGCTCAACTAGCATGACTCTAATATCACCATCTTTATATCTCAAAACAATCATCAAGTATCAAACTTCTCATAGTATTCAATGCACTTTTATGAAAGTTTTTATTATACCCATCTTGGATGCCTATCATATTAGGACTAATTTTATAGCCAAAGCAAATTACCATGCTGTTCTAAAAGACTCTCAAAATAATATAAGTTAAGCATGAGAGATCAATAATTTCTATAAAATAAAACCACCGCCATGCTCTTAAAGATATAACTGAAGAACTAGAGCAAAATTATCTAGCTCAAAAGATATAAGTGAAGCACATAGAGTATTCTAATAAATTCCAATTCATGTGTGTCTCTCCAAAAGGTGTGTACAGCAAGGATTATTGTGGTAAACTAAAAATCAAAGACTCAAATCAAACAAGACGCTCCAAGAAAAACACATATCATGTGGTGAATAAAAATATAGCATCAAGTAAAGTTACCGATGGACGAAGACGAAAGAGGGGATGCCTTCCGGGGCATCCCCAAGCTTAGGCTTTTGGTTGTCCTTGAATTTTACCTTGGGGTTCATTGGGCATCCCCAAGCTTAGTCTCTTGCCACTCCTTATTCCAAAATCCATCAAATACCAAAAACTTGAAAACTTCACAACACAAAACTCAACAGAAAATCTCATGAGCTCCGTTAGTATAAGAAAGCGAACCACCACTTCAAGGTACTGTAATGAACTCATTTTTATTTATTATTGGTGTTAAACCTAATGTATTCCAACTTCTCTATGGTTCATACCCCCCGATACTAGCCATAGATTCATCAAAATAAGCAAGCAACACACGAAAAACAGAATATGTCAAAAACAGAACAGTCTGTAGTAATCTGTAGGTTTCGAATACTTCTGTAACCACAAAAATTCTGAAATAAGTTGGTGGACGTGAGGAATTTTTCTATTAATCATCTGCAATCAACCTAATTGCACTCTGCAGTAAAAAATGGCAGCAAATCTGGTGAGCGCTAAAGTTTCTGTTTTTTACAGCAAGATCGCAAAGACTTTCCCCAAGTCTTCCCAAAGGTTCTACTTGGCACAAACACTAGTTAAAAACATAAAACCACATCTAAACAGAAGCTAGACGAATTATTTATTACTAAATAGGAACAAAAAACAAGAAACAAAAATAAAATTGGGTTGCCTCCCAACAAGCGCTATCGTTTAACGCCCCTAGCTAGGCATAAAAACAAGAATATATCTAGGTATTGTCATCTTTGATATGCAATCCATAAGTGGCTCTCATAATAGATTCATAAGGTAATTTAATTTTCTTCCTAGGAAAGTGTTCCATGCCTTTCCTTAATGGAAATTGTAATCTAATATTTCCTTCTTTCATATCAATAATTGCACCAAACTTTCTAAGGAAAGGTCTACCAAGAATAATAGGACATGTAGGATTGTAATCTACCTCAAGAACAATGAAATCTACGGGCACATAATTCCTATTTTCAACAATAAGAACATCATTAATCCTTCCCATAGGTTATTAATAGTGGAATCCGCAAGATGCAAATTTAAAGAACAATCATCAAATTCATGAAAACCTAACACATCACACAAAGTTTTTGGAATCGTGGAAACACTAGCACCCAAATCTCATAGAGCATAGCATTCATGATCTTTAATTTTAATTTTAATAGTAGGTTCCCACTCATCATAAAGTTTTCTAGGGATAGAAACTTCTAATTCAAGCTTTTCTTCATAAGATTGCATTAAAGCATCAACGATATGTTTGGTAAAAGCTTTATTTTGATCATAAGCATGAGGAGAATTTAGCACGGATTGCAACTAGGAAATAAAATCTATCAAAGATCAATTATCATAATTAAATCCCTTGATATCCAAAATAGTGGGTTCATTGCTATGTAAAGTTTTGCCCTCTTCAATCCCACTTTTATTTTTTGCATCAAGATCTAAAAACTCAGAATCATTGGGACGCCTTTTAACTAAAGTTGACTCATCTCCAGTCCCATCATTATCAAGATTCATATTGAAAAACAAAGATTTAATAGGAGACACATAAATCACTTTTAGATCTTCATCCTTATTATCATGAAAACTAGAAGAACATGCTTTCATAAAGCAATCCTTTCTAGCACGCATCCTAGCGGTTCTTTCTTTGCACTCATCAATGGAAATTCTCATGGCTTTGAGAGACTCATTGATATCATGCTTAGGTGGAATAGATCTAAGTTTCAAAGAATCAACGTCAAGAGAAATTCGATCCACGTCCCTAGCCAACTCATCAATCTTACGCAATTTTTCTTCAAGCAGAGCATTGAAATTGTTTTGTGAAATCATAAATTCTTTAACACTAGTCTCAAAATCAGAGGGCATATTACTAAAATTTACATAAGATTTGTTGTAGGAGTTACCATAATTATTAGAGGAATTACTAGGAAACGACCTAGGATTAAAGTTTCCACTATACGCGTTGTTACCAAAATTGTTCCTACCAACAAAATTCACATCCATAGATTCATTATTATTCTCAATCAAAGTAGACAAAGGCATATCATTAGGATCAGAAGAAACACTCTTATTAGCAAACAATTTCATAAGTTCATCCATCTTTGCACTCAAAACATTATTTTCTTCTATAGCATGAACCTTTTTACTAGTAGGCCTTTCGGTGTGCCATTGAGAATAATTAAGCATAATATTATCTAGGACTTTAGTAGATTCTCCTAAAGTGATTTCCATAAAAGTGCCTCCCGTAGCCAAATCTAAAAGATTTCTAGAAGCAAAATTCAATACAGCATAAAAAAATTTGTATGATCATCCATAAGTTTAATCCATGAGTAGGGCAATTACGTATCATTAATTTCATCCTATCCCAAGCTTGTGCAACATGCTCATGATCAAGTTGTTTAAAATTCATAATATCGTTTCTAAGAGAGATGATCTTAGCGGGAGAAAAATACTTAGAGATAAAAGTATGTTTGCACTTATTCCAAGAATCAATACTATTTTTAGGTAAAGACGAAAACCAAGTTTTATCAGGATCTCTAAGAGAAGACGGAAATAACTTCAATTTAACAATATCATTATCCACATCTTTCTTCTTTTGCATATCACACAGGTCAAAAAAGCTATTTAGATGGGTAGCGGCATCTTCACTAGGAAGGCCAGAAAATAGATCTTTCATGATAAGATTCAGGAAAGCAGTATTAATTTCACAAGATTAAGCATCGGTAAGAGGAGCAATCGGAGTGCTAATTTAGTATTATCTTGAGCCATCGTGACAAACAATCCAATACGCAAGCACACAAGAAGCAAGCAAAAAGAGGCGAGTGGAAAAGAGGCGAACGGAAAAGAGGGCGAATAAAACGGCAAGGGTGAAGTGGGGGAGAGGAAAATGAGAGGGAAATGGAAAATAATGGAATGTGAGGGATAAGATTTTGTGATGGGTACTTGGTATGTCTTGACTTGTTGTAAACCTCCACGGCAACGGCACCAGAAATCCTTCTTGCTACCTCTTGAGCTTCCGTTGGTTTTCCCTTGAAGAGGAAAGGGTGATGCGGCAAAGTAGCGTAAGTATTTCCCTTAGTTTTGAGAACTAAGGTATCAATCCAGTAGGAGGTAACACGCAAGTCCCTAGTACCTGCACAAACAAACAAGAACCTCACAACCAACACGATAAAGGGGTTGTCAATCCCTTCATGGTCACTTACGAAAGTGAGATCTGATAAAGATAATAAGATAAATATTTTTTGGTATTTTTATTATATAGATTGGAAAATAACCAACTGTGGAAATAGCAAGTAAATAGGAAAATAATATGATGGAAGATAGACCCGGGGGCCATAGGTTTCACTAGTGGCTTCTCTCAAGATAGCAAATTCTACGATGGATGAACAAATTACTGTCGAGCAATTGATAGAAAAGAGCATAGTTATGAGAATATCTAGGCATGATCATGTATATAGGCATCACATCCGCGACAAGTAGACCGAAACGATTCTGCATCTACTACTATTACTCCACACATCGACCGCTATCCAGCATGCATCTAGAGTATTAAGTTCATAAGAACAGAGTAACGTATTAGGCAAGATGACATGATGTAGAGGGATAAACTCAAGAAATATGATATAAACCCCATCTTTTTATCCTCGATGTCAACAATACAATACGTGCCTTGCTGCCCTTGCTGTTGCTGGGAAATGACACCGTAAGATTGAACCCAAAGCTAAGCACTTCTCCCATTGCAAGAAAGATCAATCTAGTAGGCCAAACCAAACTGATAATTCGAAGAGACTTGCAAAGATATTAAATCATGCATAAGAGAATTCAGAGAAGAATCAAATATTGTTCATAGATAATCTTGATCATAAACCCACAATTCATCAGATCTCGACAAACACACCACAAAAAAGAATTACATCGAATAGATCCCCAAGAGAATCGAGGAGAACTTTGTATTGAGATCCAAAGAGAGAGAAGAAGCCTTCTAGCTAATAACTATGGACTCGAAGGTTTGTGGTAAACTACTCACACGTCATCGGAGAGGCTGTGGTGTTAATGTACAAGCCATCCGTGATCGATTCCCCCTCTGGCGGAGCACCGGAAAAGGCCCCAAGATGGATCTCATGGGTATAGAAGGTTGCGGCGGTGGAAATAGGGTTTCGTGGCCCTCCTGGATGTTTTCGAGGTATATGGGTATAATAGGAGGAAGAAGTACGTCGATGGAGCTGCGAGGGGCCCACGAGGGTGGGGGGCGCGCCCTCCTGCCTCGTGGCCTCCTCGCTTCTTTCTTGACGTCCACTCCAAGTCTCCTGGATCATGTTTGTTCCAAAAATAACTCTCCCGAAGGTTTCATTCTGTTTGGATTCCGTTTGATATTCCCTTTCTGCGAAACACTGAAATAGGCAAAAAAAAAACAGCAATTTGCACTGGCCTTTGGTTAGTAGATTAGTCCCAAAAATAATATAAAAAGGTATATTAAAGCCCATTAAACATCCAAAACAGATAATATAATAGCATGGAACAATCAAAAATTATAGATACGTTGGAGACGTATCAGCCGCCCCCTTCCCTAGTCCAATTCGGTTTGGGCAAGGGGGTAGGGCGCCCCTCTCACATGGCTTTTCTCCTCTCCTCAAATAAGGCCCAATAGGCCCAATACTTCTCCTGGGGGGTTCCGGTAACCTCCCGGTACTCCAGAAAATGCAACCTTCCAATATATGAATCTTTACCTCTCGACCATTTCAAGACTCCTCGTAAAGTCCGTGATCTCATCCGGGACTCCGAAAAACTTCGGTCGTCAAATCACATAACTCATAATACAAATCCTCATCGAACATTAAGCGTGCGGACCCTACGGGTTCAAGAACTATGTAGACATGACCGAGACACATCTTCGGTCAATAACCAATAGCAGAACCTGGATGCTCATATTGGTTCCTACATATTCTACAAAGATCTTTATCGGTCAAACTGCATAACGACATACGTCATTCCCTTTGTCATCGGTATGTTACTTGCTCGAGATTCGATCGTCGGTATCATCATACCTAGTTCAATCTCGTTACCGGCAACTCTCTTTACTCATTCCGTAATGCATCATCCCGTAACTAACTCATTAGTCACATTGCTTGCAAGGCTTATAGTGATGTGCATTACCGAGAGGGCCCAGAGATACCTCTCTGATATACAGAGTGACAAATCTTGATCTTGATCTATGCAAACTCAACAAACACCATCAGAGACACCTATAGAGCATCTTTATAATCACCCAATTACGTTGTGACATTTGATAGCACACAAAGTGTTCCTCCGGTATTCGGGAGTTGCATAATCTCATAGTCAGAGGAATATGTATAAGTTATGAAGAAAGCAATAGCAATAAAACTAAACGATCGTTATGCTAAGCTAA
Organism: Triticum urartu; assembly: GCF_056163025.1. Taxonomy (NCBI): domain Eukaryota; kingdom Viridiplantae; phylum Streptophyta; class Magnoliopsida; order Poales; family Poaceae; genus Triticum; species Triticum urartu. The sequence goes on along the minus strand of NC_141875.1, from coordinate 647,832,096 downwards.
CGGATGGGTCTTGTCCATCACATCATTCTCTAATGATGTGATCCCGCTCATCAAATGACCACACATGTCTATGGTCAGGAAACTTAACCATCTTTGATTAACGAGCTAGTCAAGTAGAGGCATACTAGGGACACTCTGTTTGTCTATGTATTCACACAAGTACTAAGTTTCCGGTTAATACAATTCTAGCATGAATAGTAAACAATTATCATGATATAAGGAAATGTAAATAACAACTTTATTATTGCCTCTAGGGCATATTTCCTTCAGTTTCCCACTTGCACTAGAGTCAGTAATCTAGATTACATAATAATGATTCTAACACCCATGGAGTCTTGGTGCTGATCTTGTTTTGCTCGTGAGAGAGGCTTAGTCAACGGGTCTGCAACATTCAGATCTGTATGTATCTTGCAAATCTCTATGTCTCCCTCCTTGACTTGATCGTAGATGGAATTGAAGCGTCTCTTGATGTGTTTGGTTCTCTTTTGAAATCTGGATTCCTTCGCCAAGGCAATTGCTCCAGTATTGTCACAAAAGATTTTCATTGGACCCGATGCACTAGGTATTACACCTAGATTGGATATGAACTCCTTTATCCAGACTCCTTCATTTGCTGCTTTCAAAGCAGCTATGTACTCCGCTTCACACGTAGATCCCGCCATGACGCTCTACTTGGAACTGCACCAACTGACAACTCCACTATTCAATATAAATACGTATCTGGTTTTTGACTTAGAGTCATCCAGAACAGTGTCAAAGTTTGCATCGACGTAACCATTTACGACGAGCTCTTTGTCACCTCCATAAATGAGAAACATATCCTTAGTCCTTTTTAGGTATTTTAGGATGTTCTTGGCCGCTGCCCAGTGATCCACTCCTAGATTACTTTGGTACCTCCCTGCTAAACTAATAGCAAGGCACACATCGGGTCTGGTACACAACATTGCATACATGATAGAACCTATGGCTGAGGCATAGGGAATGACTTTCATTTTCTCTCTATCTTCTGCAGTGGTCGGGCATTGAGTCTGACTCAACTTCACACCTTGTAACATAGGCAAGAACCCTTTCTTTGACTGATCCATTTTGAACTTCTTCAAAACTTTATCAAGGTATGTGCTTTGTGAAAGTCCAATTAAGCGTCTTGATCTATCTCTATAGATCTTGATGCCCAATATATAAGCAGCTTCACTGAGGTCTTTCATTGAAAAATTCTTATTCAAGTATCCTTTTATGCTATCCAAAAATTCTATATTACTTCCAATCAAGATTATTTCATCCACATATAATATTAGAAATGCTACAGAGCTCCCACTCACTTTCTTGTAAATACATGCTTCTCCAAAAGTCTATATAAAACCATATGCTTTGATCACACTATCAAAACGTATATTCCAACTCCAAGAGGCTTGCACCACTCCATAAATGGATCACTGGAGCTTGCACACTTTGTTAGCACCTTTTGGGTCTACAAAACCTTCTGGTTGTATCATATACAACTCTTTAAGATATCCATTAGGGAATGCAGTTTCGACATCCATTTGCCAAATTTCATAATCATAAAATGAGGCAATTGCTAACATGATTCGAACACACTTAAGCATCGCTATGGGTGAGAAGGTCTCATAGTCGTCAACTCTTTGAACTTGTCGAAAAGCTTTCACAACAAGTCAAGCTTTGTAGACAATAACATTACCGTCAGCGTCAGTCTTCTTCTTGAAGATCCATTTATTCTCTATTGCTTGTCGATCATCGGGCAAGTCAACCAAAACACATTGTTCTCATACATCGATCCCATCTCAGATTTCATGGCCTCAAGCCATTTCGTGGAATCTAGGCTCATCACCGCTTGCTCATAGTTGGTAGGTTCGTCATGGTCAAGTAACATGACCTCCAGAATAGGATTACCATGCCACACTGGTGCGGATCGTACTCTGGTTGACCTACGAGGTTCAGTAGTAACTTGATCTAAAGTTTTATGATCATCATCATTAACTTCCTCACTGATTGGTGTAGGAATCATTGGAACTGATTTCTGTGATGAACTACTTTCCAATTCGGGAGCAGGTACAATTACCTCATCAAGTTCTACTTTCCTCCCACGCACTTCTTTCAAGAGAAACTCCTCTAAAAATGATCCGTTCTTAGCGACGAATATCTTGCCTACGGATCTGTGATAGAAGGTGTACCCAACAGTCTCCTTTGGGTATCCTATGAAGACACATTTCTCCGATTTGGGTTCGAGCTTATCAGGTTGAAGCTTTTTCACATAAGAATTGCATCCCCAAACTTTAAGAAACGACAGCTTAGGTTTCTTGCCAAACCATAGTTCATATGGTGTTGTCTCTACGCATTTAGATGCTGCCCTATTTAATGTGAATGCAGCCGTCTCTAAAGCATAACCCCAAAACGATAGCGGTAAATCAGTAAGAGACATCATAGATCGCACCATATCTAATAAAGTACAGTTACGATGTTCAGACACACCATTACGCTTGGTGTTCCAGGTGGCGTGAGTTGTGAAACTATTCCACATTGTTTCAAATGAAGACCAAACTCATAACTCAAATATTCACCTCCACGATTAGATCGTAGAAACTTTATTTTCTTGTTACGATGATTTTGCACTTCACTCTTAAATTCTTTGAACTTTTCAAACGTTTCAGACTTGTGTTTCATTAAGTAGATATACCCATATCTGTTCAAATCATCTGTGAAGGTCAGAAAATAACGATACCCGCTGCGAGCCTCAACACACATCGGACCGCATACATCAGTATGTATTATTTCCAATAAGTCAATTGCTCGCTCCATTGTTCCGGAGAACAGAGTCTTAGTCATCTTGCCCATGAGGCATGGTTTGCAAGCATCAAGTGATTCATAATCAAGTGATTCCAAAAGCCCATCAGCATGGAGTTTCTTCATGCGCTTTACATCAATATGACCTAAACGGCAGTGCCACAAATAAGTTGCACTATCATTATTAACCTTGCATCTCTTGCCACAAAAGCCCATCAACATGTCGCAACTCTCATGGCTCCGGTAGGGAAACATGCCCCTCTTGTCGGCGAAACGATAATCGATGCTCTTCTCGCCTTGAACTTTGTTTTCTACATGCAACATAGAATAACAGGAGTGTCGAGCTGAAATTTGAAACTGTTCAGGGTTTGTTTGGCCATTGTATATATATTACTAATTACTAAGTTTTCTATGCATTTAATGTAGTCCATAATTCAAATTTGAACTACAACCACATGCTCCAGTGAAGCAAAATTGGTGGGAAATCGTACATGTGTCATTGGGTGCATGTTTAGGTCTCATTTAAGGAATGAGAATGAATTACAAACTTGTCGTTGTCCTTAAACAATGAAAATCTCGGTTTTTAACTCCCAATAAGTCAAAAAGTCACCCAAAAAACATGAAACTTGGCATGGTTTCATGACATGGCACATATATGTCGTGGTATAAAAATCGTCTAGATTGAGAAGAGGTGCACACATTAGTAGCCAATGAAGTCCTTTTTGAAACAAAAATCGGACACGTTAATGTCACAAACAGTTGTATTATATTAACTCTGTCAAAATTTAACCATACTCGGTGGCATGCGTGCAGCTCTTTTACCTCCATGCACCAGCCACCGCCCGCCTCGCTCACAACTTCTCCATTAATGGGTTAATTAAAGCACCTGGACGGAGGGTGTTTGCTTGTGATCCCACGGCAGCATTTGCTTTGTTCGTGTTTTCAACTCATATTCCACCCTAATTTAAATTGCCACATAGGGCAATGGACAATACGACCACAAATAAAATGGCAACGGATAATACAACGACAAATTTACAATGGCGCAGATAATAATTGTCTTACATATTCTTGATAATTTAAAATGCCACATGCGGCAAAGCCTGGAAGACACGGGGGCAAGAGAAGAAGGAAATTGCAGACAACGATCTGGGTCGCTACTATCTCTACTCGTTGATGGATCCCCGGGCGGTGAAATCCTCCAGCTCCTTCTTCAATTCCTCATGACTTTGCTTGAAAGCAGCCACAGATTCCTCCACCTCCTACTCGCGCTCGATCCATAGCTTCCTCAAGCCACCCATCAGTTCCTCGACGACCACTTTTAGCGCCATCTCCGAGGCACTGCTCTGCTCATGCAGCATCTTCCAGCCGGCGGCCTCCTCCTCCTTCTCGGTGACAAACTTGAGGAGCTTCGCATTGTCATCCATGAATTGCTCGACGAGGCCGGTTGCCTTGTCAACCGAGGCATCGCTGATCTTGAGCACCTTCATCAAGCCGTCGACCAGCTCATGCTGCGTAGTGACGCCAGCGAGAATGTCGTCATCGCCGGCGAAGGACTTCAGGAACGCCGGATCGTCGTGATGGACGACGCCGCGAATGCGCTTGTGAGAGCCCTCGCGTGCCCGTGAGAGCTCGTTCGACGGTTTCGCGACAAGCCGGGACATCTTTGATGCGGCTGCGGCTTCTCGGAGGGACCTCTCTAGTGCTTCCGCGGCCTTGGTCTTTGCTTCCTGGTTATATGTCCACCCTTAAATCCTCCTACCGGTCATGGCGGAATGACTTTGTAGAAAAAAAAGTTTTGTGGGTGATGAAGAGAGGAACTGTGAAGTAATTTTTGAGTGGGTAGTTTTTATAGCCCGGTGCTAAGTGTGAACACATATAGTTTGATAGGTGTGAACAGATTTGCAATTACTTATTGCGTTGTAATCAGCAATGTGACGAGAAACAAGGTCAAAATGTATTGATGGCAGAAGCTTGACCATGTGGTTGCTCACCATTAAGGCGGTCGTGGCGCGCTCCGCTATGGTGTCCCTGCACGCTCTGCTTGCCATTGAGGAAAAGTTACAATGGCAACGCTTAATAATTCTTAATAATTGTCTTACATATTCAGGATAATTTAAAATGCCAAATGCGGCAAGGCCCAGAACAATCACGGCCTACATATGCATACAATTATAATAAAATATAAGCTAAAAGGCTGAGTTGACGGCCTTCCGACGATGGTCTTCTCGGAATCCATGATCAACATAGCACCCTTGCGGCCGTTCACTCTGAGTGTCCCGACCTGCCTCTGCCTATGGAGCTGCTGGCGTTGATGGGAGGCTCTTGGGGCTGCTGGGCCTCTCCTAGAAGAGCTTGACAGCGTGCAAACGCGCGCATGACAACTCCGCAGAACCGCTCCATTTCCATGTCTCTGGCCTGGTTGCAAATTCCGTCGATCACCTGCATCCTCAAGATATCACGTTGGTGATGTTCTACTTCGTCGGGGACGTTACCTCCGCCAAGGATGCGCTCGAGCCTGGTCACCACATCATCGGGATCGAGGTTGACACGGTCGTCGCGGGCAATGATGAAGCCGCGGGCTGGCTTTGTCTTGACTGAATCGCAGAGGTCCTCTGCCCATTCCTTGCGGGGCATCAGGCTCTCGATGAGCACTGTTGACGGTTGTTCTTCGGGTGGGTCATCGATCATGCCGCCGAGCAGCTCTGGATCTTTTGCATGGTGGATGGCAAACTGCTCATCACACCTCCTCTGCAATATGTCGATTGTGCTCCCAAGGAGTGTGACGTCAATATCGCTGCCGATGGGCCATGGTGCCTACACCAGCCGATGAAGCTCTTCCTCCCTGACTTGCTCCAGCTCGTTCTCCTCGCTGAAGATGTAACGCAGGTAGGCGTCAACGTCGATGCTTTGGTCATTGCCTGGCATGCTTGGAATAACTAATGGTAGATGGGTGAGGACTAGATCTTCCCAGAGTGTCACGGCGGTGCGTTGCCGCCTGGGTTATATGCAGCAATCCGTTAGCTGGTGGCGGGAAACCAGTGAGGGAATAGGCGTGGATTTTACAATTCACCCATGTGGAGCGCGGGAAGCATTCGCTGGAGCATGGGAAGACTAAGTGGAGCACACACACAACCCGAATACCATATCTGGTGCCACGTGTTATTTATCACACAAGTTTTAGCATAAGGAAATGCATGTGTAACTTACTAATCATCGCACACGAGTACTCGCAGATGCATCGTGTGCGATAATCCTAGCCACCGCAAGCAACTAGTTTGAATTTTTCAAAGTTTTTTGTACACACAGAATCACACACGAACTAACTATATTAACCGTCTGTGTTGTAAATTCTCATCACAAATAGTTCATCTGAGTCGGCTGTTTGCCACGTATCACACACATCTTGTTAAGTTGAACCATTTCTGTTGCGTTCGCTAGTCAAAAACAGTTCGTCCGAGTGAACTGTATGCCCTATATCACACACACCTTGATCTGGCTAACCGTTTATGTTGCACTCCCTAATAGCAAACGGTTCATCGGAGCAAACCGTATGCCGTATATCGCACACACATTGATATGGCTGCCCATTTTCGTTGTTCTACCTCATCGCAAACAGTTTGAACGGGTTAGCCGTGTGACCCACATCGCACATGCAACTAAAATATGAACCGTGATTGATGCGTCCTCCATCGCAAACATTTTGCACCTTTTTTGACGGTTATTTTACACCACCGTTTGCGATTATGGAATCGCACACAGTTTCGTCGAAGGGTCTCTGATCGTAGTGTCGCGTTAGCAGCATCCTGCAGTAGTGCTTGATAATCGCAATACTGGTCATACAAGCAATTCACGAATGATTAGTATAAGGAAGAGAACTTTCACATGCAAATACACTATCATGGAAATCTTTTGTGATTGTGAGCCCCCATCAAAATATTATATGCCAAAAAATTTTGACGTTGGACAAGGAAGACAATGTAATGATTTATGTTTTCTCACATTCACATAGAAGTCATGTTGTCATAGATCCTTCAACAAGTGATGCTTGCTCCCTATCTTTGCTAGCCAAAAATTCCGCACCAAGTAGAGATACTACTTGTGCATCCAAAAACCCTTAAACCCAAATCTTATTTTCTAGTGTCCACCATACCTGCCTAAGGATTGAGCAAGATCCTTCCAGTTGTCATCAATGCAATAAGGCAATAAAAATTGCTTCTAAAAGTGTGAGATCATTTAGTGTAAGAGAAAATTGAGCGTTGTATGAACTTATGATGGCAACGCAATAAAAGCGATAGACTGCATAATAAAGGTTGCTATTATAAGGGGAAATATAACGTGACGTTCTCTTGCACTAAGGGATTGGGCATACAAACAAATGAGCGCATGGCAACCTCTGCTTCCCTCCATGAAGGGCCTATCTTTTAATTTTTAGTATTTATTTTTATGCAAAGAGTCAAAGTTATTCTCTCTATTCCTTTTTATTTTTCTCTTTTGGCAAGCATCATGTGGTGAGGAAAGATCTAGGCACACATATCCAGTTGAATATGGGTAGCATGAGTTATTATTGTTGACATCACCCCTGAGGTGAATATGTTGGGAGGAAAAACAATAAGCCCCTATATTTCTATGTGTCCGGTTGAAACGTTTTGCTCATGTGTATGCAGTGAGTGTTAGCAATCATAGAAGACTATATGATAGTTGAGTATGTGGAGCTCTTACTTAAACTCTGTTGAATAAGTTGAATTGCAATTGCTTGGTGACTAAGAACATAGGTTGTTGAGTTTCAAGAGAGTTCATTGTTTGAACCTTAACACGTGAATTGGTTGCCACTATAACATGAGAAGTTTTATAAGAAAGAATAGCTGTTATGATGCTAGGAAAAAGTGATTGAAATTATCATTGATCAAACTTATGCACTTTTCTAGAATTGACACTTCACAAATTATTTCTTTTATCATTTACCTACTCGAGGACGAGTAGGAATTAAGCTTGGGGATGCTGACATGTCTCCAACGTATCTATAATTTATGAAGTATTCGTGCTGTTATTTTATCATTCTTGGGTGTTTTACAATCATTTTATAGTAACTTTATATCATTTTTGGGACTAATCTATTGACCTAGTGCCCGGTGCTAGTCGTCGTTTTTTGCTTGTTTTTTTACATCGCAGGAAATCAATATCAAATCGAGTCCAAACACCGCGAAACTCCACAGAGATTTTTTATGGACCAGAAGGAACCCAATGGGCCAGAGCTACACATGGGGGTGCCCCGAGGGGGGCACAACCCACTAGGGCGCACCCAGGTGGTTTGTGCCCACCTCGGTGGCCTCCTGCATCCCTTCTTTGCACTATAAATTCCCAAATATTCCAAAACCCATCGGGGTTAACCTAGATCAGATGTTTCGCCACCGCAAGGCTCTGTATCCACCGAAAACCAATCTAGCTCCGTTCTGGCACCCTGTCGGAGGGGGGAATCATCTCCGGTGGCCATCTTCATCATCCCGGCGGCCACCATGATGAGGAGGGAGTAGTCCACCCTCGGGGCTGAGGGTTTGTACCAGTAGCTATGTGTTTAATCTCTCTCTCTCTCTCATGATCTATATCATGGGCTTTGTTAATATAGTCGGATCATATGATGTTTCTCCCCTCTATACTCTTGTTATGATGAATTGAATCTTTACCATTTGAAGTTTTGTCTTGTCAGATTGAATATTCAGAGATGAGAACACATGATATATATCTTGCAATATGAATACTTGAAGTGACAATTGGGCTATCATAATGATTCACTTGATATGTGTCTTTGCATTCAACTCGCGGATTCCTGCGGTGATATTGGGGTAATCTATGTATAGGGGTTGATGCACATTTTTCTCCAATAGAAACTTCGGGGTCTCTTTGTAGTTCTTTGTGTGGATTGAGTATTATGAATATGAATTTGCTTTGGTGTTATTCTAGTACGAACTCTAGGATAAATCGAACGTAAAAATAGCTTTGTGTTATTTTAGTACGAACTGTTGAATAGATCAACCGGAAAGAATAGCTTTGAGGTGGTCTCCTAACCTACAAACAATATCTATCTTTTGTTCTCCGCTAATAGGAACTCAGGAGTGGTTCTTTATTACACTTTGAGGGATAATCATATGATCCAACTATGTTAGCACTGTTGAGAGATTGTACTAGCGAAAGTACGGACCCTAGGCCTCCTTTTTAAGCATTGCAATACCGTTTTTGTGCCCGTTTACTAATTGCTACCTTTCTATTTTTATTTATTCAGATTATAAAAATATATTTTTACCATCCATATTACACTTTTATAACCATCTCTTTGCCGAACTAGTGCACCTATAAAATTTGCCATTGTATTGGGTGTGTTGGGGACACAAGAGATTTCTTGTATTTGGTTGTACGGTCGTTTGAGAGAGACCATCTTCATCCTTCACCTCTCACGGATTGATAAACCTTAGGTCATCCACTTGAGGGAAAATTGCTACTGTCCTACATAACTTTGCGCTTGGAGGCCCAACACGTGTCTACAAGAATAAAGTTGCGTAGTACACATCAAGCTCTTTTCTGGCGCCGTTGCCAGGGAGGTTAGGTAAGCGACACTCACATCCCGTCAATGAAGCTCTTTTCTGGCGCCGTTGCAGGGGAGGTGAGTGCTTGAAGGTATATCTTTATATGTTGCAATTGAATATTTTAGTTTCTTGTTTTATCACTAGTTTGTTTTATAAAAGAAAACTACAAAAAATGGAATTGAGGTTGCATCATATTATCGATCATCTTTATAATATCTTTCTTGAAAATAATGGATCGGAAAATTGTGCCCAATTGTTAGAAGAAGAAGTCAATAAAATGTTTGGCACAAAATATTTAAATGATGAGCATGATTGCAATGTGAAGTTAATATGCCCTAGAGGCAATAATAAAGTTGTTATTTATATTTCCTTATATCATGATAAATGTTTATTATTCATGCTAGAATTGTATTAACCAGAAACTTGATACATGTGTGGATACATAGACAAACAAAGTGTCCCTAGTATGCCTCTACTTGACTAGCTTGTTTATCAAAGAAGGTTATGTTTCCTGACCATAGACATGTGATGTCATTTGATGAACATGATCACATCATTAGAGAATGATGTGATGGACATGTTGGGAAACGCAGTAATTTCCAAAAAATTCTTACGCACACGCAAGATCCATCTAGGTGATGCATAGCAACGAGAGGGGAGAGTGTTGTCCACGTACCCTCATAGACCGAAAGCGGAAGCATTATGACAACGCGGTTGATGTAGTCGTACGTCTTCACGATCCGATCGATCCTAGCACCGAAAGTACAGCACCTCCACGATCTGCACACGTTCAGCTCGGTGACGTCCCACGAACTCTAGATCCAGCTGAGTGTCGAGGGAGAGTTTCATCAGCACGACAACGTGATGACGGTGATGATGAAGTTACCGACGCAGGGCTTCGCTTAAGCACTACAACGATATGACCGAGGTGGAAATCTGTGGTAGGGGTCCCGCACACGACTAAACAATCAACTTGTGTGTCTATGGGGTGCCCCCTCCCTCGTATATAAAGGAGTGGAGGAGGGGGAGGGCCGGCCCTCTCATGGCGCGCCCAAGGGGGGAGTCCTACTCCCTGTGGGAGTAGGATTCCCCTTCCCTAGTTGGAGTAGGAGAGGAAGGAAGGAGGAGAGAGGGAGAAGGAAAGGGGGCCGGCCCCCACCCCAATTCAGATTGGGCTTGGGGGGCGCACCCCCACCTTGGCCGCCTCCTCCTCTCTCCCACTAATGCCCAATAAGGCCCATACACTCCCCGGGGGTTCCGGTAACCCCCCGGTACTCCGGTAAATGCCCGAACTCACCTGGAACCATTCCGATGTCCAAACATAGCCTTCCAATATATCAATCTGTATGTCTCGACTATTTCAAGACTCCTCGTCATATCCGTGATCACATCTGGGACTCCGAAATACCTTCGGTACATCAAAACACATAAACTCATAATATCGATCATCATCGAACGTTAAGCGTGCGGACCCTACGGGTTCGAGAACTATGTAGACATGACTGAGACTCGTCTCTGGTCAATAAGAAATAGCGGAACCTGGATGCTCATATTGTCTCCTACATATTCTACGAAGATCTTTATCGGTCAAAGCGCATAACAACATACATTGTTCCCTTTGTCATCGGTATGTTACTTGCCCGAGATTCGATCGTCGGTATCACCATACCTAGTTCAATCTCGTTATCAGCAAGTCTCTTTACTCGTTCCATAATGCATCATCCTGCAATGAACTCATTAGTCACATTGCTTGCAAGGCTTATAGTGATGTGCGTTACCGAGAGGGCCCAGAGATACCTCTCCGACAATCGGAGTGACAAATCCTAATCTCGATCTATGCCAACTCAACAAACACCATCGGAGACACCTGTAGAGCATCTTTATACTCACCCAGTTACATTGTGACATTTGATAGCACATGATACGTCTCCAACATATCTACTTTTCCAAACACTTTTGACCTTGTTTTGGACTCTAACTTGCATGATTTGAATGGAACTAACCCGGACTGACGCTGTTTTCAGCAGAATTGCCATGGTGTTATTTTTGTGCAGAAATAAAAGTTCTCGGAATGACCTGAAACTTCACGGAGAATATTTTTGGATTTTATAAAAAATGTTGGCGAAAGAATCAGCACCAGGGGGCCCACACCCTATCCACGAGGGTGGGGGGCGTGCCCACGCCCCTAGTGCGCGCCCCATGTCTCGTGGGCCCCCTGAGGCTCCACCGACCTCAACTCCACCTCCATATATTCAAGGTCGGGGAGAAAAAAATCAGAGAGAAGGATTCATCACATTTTACGATACGGAGCAGCCGCCAAGCCCTAAAACCTCTCGGGAGGGCTAATTTGGAGTCCGTTCGGGGCTTTGAAGAGGGGAATCCGTCGCCATCGTCATCACCAACCATCCTCCATCACCAATTTCATGATGCTCACCGCCATGCATGAGTAATTCCATCGTAGGCTTGCTGGACGGTGATGGGTTGGATGGGATCTATCATGTAATCGAGTTAGTTTTGTTAGGGTTTGATCCCTAGTGTCCACTATGTTCTGAGATTGATGTTGCTATGACTTTGCTATGCTTAATGCTTGTCACTAGGGCCTGAGTGCCATGATTTCAGATCTGAACCTATTATGTTTTCATCAATATATGAGTGTTCTTGATCGTATCTTGCAAGTCTATAGTCACTTATTATGTGTTATGATTCGTTAACCCCGAAGTGACAATAATCGGGATACTTACCGGTGATGACCGTAGTTTGAGGAGTTCATGTATTCATTATGTGTTAATGCTTTGTTTCGGTTCTCTATTAAAAGGACGCCTTAATATCCCTTAGTTTCCGTAAGGACAAAAGATGTCACGCAAGTTCTTTTCCATAAGCACATATGACTATATTTGGAATACATGCCTACATTATATCAACGAACTGGAGCTAGTTCTGTGTCACCCTAGGTTATGACGGTTACATGATGAACCACATCCGGCATAATTCTTTATCACCGATCCATTGCCTATGAGCTTTCCATATATTGTTGTTCGCTTATTTACTTTTCCGTTGCTATTGCTATCATCACTACAAAATACCAAAAACATTACTTTTACTGTTGTTACCTTTTGTTACCGTTATCACTACTATCATATTACTTTCCTACTAAACACTTTGCAGCAGATATTAAGTTTCCAGGTGTGGTTGAATTGACAACTCAGCTGCTAATACTTGAGAATATTCTTTGGCTCCCCTTGTGTCGAATCAATAAATTTGGGTTGAATACTCTACCCTCGAAAAGTGTTGTGATCCCCTATACTTGTGGGTTATCATTGGGCTATGGAGATGCCCACCGATTGATGTTAATGCAAGGAGTAGGGATTGCCATGCAACGGATGCACTAGAGCTATAAATGTATGAAAGCTCAACAAAAGAAACTAGTGAGTGTGCATCCAACTTGCTTGCTCACGAAGACCTAGGGCACTTGAGGAGGCCCATTGTTGGAATATACAAGCCAAGTTCTATAGTGAAAAATTCCCACTAGTATATGAAAGTGATAACATGAGAGACTCTCTACTATGAAGATCATGGTGCTACTTTGAAGCACAAGTGTGATAAAGGATAGTAACATTGTCCCTTCTCTCTTTTCTCTCATTTTTTGGGCCTTCTCTTTTTTTATGGCCTCTATTTTTTTTATTCCTCACTTGGGACAATGCTCTAATAATGATGATCATCACACTTCTATTTATTTACAACTCAATAATGGTGTACCGGGATATGCAATGAACCAAGAGTGACATGTATGAAAGAATTATGAATGATGACTTTGCCACAAATACTATGTCAACTACATGATCATGCTAAGCAATATGACAATGATGAATGTGTCATGATGAACGGAATGATGGAAATTTGCATGGCAATATATCTCGGAATGGCTATGGAAATGCCATAATAGGTAGGTATGGTGGCTATTTTGAGGAAGATATAAGGAGGTTTATGTGTGAAAGAGTGTATCATATCACGGGGTTTGGATGCACCGGCAAAGTTTGCGCCAACTGTCAATGTGAGAAAGGGCAATGCACGGTACCGAAGAGGCTAGCAAGGATGGAAGGGTGAGAGTGCGTATAATCCATGGACTCAACATTAGTCATAAAGAACTCACATACTTATTGCAAAAATCTACAAGTCATCAAAAACCTCGGCACTACGTGCATGCTCCTAGGGGGATAGATTGGTAGGAAAATACCATCGCTCGTCCCCGACCGCCACTCATAAGGAAGAAAATCAAATAACACCTCATGTTTCAAATTTGTTGGATAACGTTTACTATACGTGCATGCTACGGGACTTGCAACTTCAACACAAGTATTTCTCAATTTCACAACTACTCAACTAGCATGACTTTGATATTATTACCTCCATATCTCAAAACAATCATCAAGCATCAAACTTTTCTTAGTATTCAACACACTCATAAGAAAGTTTTATTATTAATCTTGCATACCAAGCATATTAGGATTTTAAGAAAATTACCATGCTATTAAGACTCTAAAAATAATCTAAGTGAAGCATTAGAGATCAATAGTTTCTATAAAACAAATCCACCACCGTGCTCTAAAAGATATAAGTGAAGCACTAGAGCAAAACTATAAAGCTCAAAAGATATAAGTGAAGCACATAGAGTATTCTATCAAATTAAAAATCATGTATGGCTCTCTCAAAAGGTGTGTACAGCAAGGATGATTGTGGTAGACTAAAAAGCAAAGACTCAAATCATAAAAGACGCTCCAAGCAAAACACATATCATGTGGTGAATAAAAATATAGCTCCAAGTAAAGTTACCGATAGAAGTAGACGAAAGAGGGGATACCTTGGTGTACTTAGATTATCTTGGGGGTGCCATGGGCATCCCCAAGCTTAGGATCTTGCCACTCCTCGTTCCGTAATCCATCAAATCTTTATCCAAAACTTGAAAACTTCACAACACAAAACTTAAAGTAGAAAATCTCGTGAGCTCCGTTAGTGAAAGAAAACAAAAGACCACTTCAAGGTACTGTAATGAACTCATTATTTATTTATATTGGTGTTATACCTACTGTATCCCAACTTCTCTATGGATTATAAACTATTTTACTAGCCATAGATTCATCAGAATAAGCAAACAACACACGAAAAACAGAATCTGTTAAAAACAGAACAGTCTGTAGTAATCTGAAGCTAGCGCAAGATCTGGAACCCCAAAAATTCTAAAATAACTTTCGGGACGTGAGGAATTTATCTATTAATCATATGCAAAAATAATTAACTAAATATCACTTTCCAAATAAAAATTACAGCAGTTCTCGTGAGCGCTAAAGTTTCTGTTTTTACAGCAAGTTCAACAAGACTTTCCCCAAGTCTTCCCAACGGTTCTACTTGGCACAAACACTAATTAAACACAAAAAACACAACCAAAACAGAGGCTAGATAATTTATTTATTACTAAACAGTAGAAAAAAGCAAGGAATAAAAATAATATTGGGTTGCCTCCCAACAAGCGATATCGTTTAACGCCCCTAGCTAGGCATAACAAGCAAGAATAGATCTAGGTATTGCCATCTTTGGTTTTCAATTTTTTAGCGGAATCAAGCTCGAATCCGGGAGGTTCTTTACATTTCCCTTCATATTCTGAAATTTTTAGATCTAAAGAATCCAACCGCTTATTGCAAAGGGTAATCAACATATTCATGCGGTGAATATTTCCACTAATGTTCTTAAGAGGTTCAAGAGATTTCTGCAAGATTTTAGTAACTTCACAATTTTTTCCAAAAACTTGTGTCTCTTCCTGAGTAGGATGAGGCCCCTTTTGTTGAGGTAGTGTTCCCACTACACCTTCTATAATTTCATTTGCAATATGGGGATCGATTTCAATAAAATTTCCTTTGGCAACGCAATCCAAGAGTTATCTATGAGACATATTTAATCCAACATAAAAATTGCGAAGCAAAATTCTCAGATTTATTTTAGAGGTACAATTACAATGAGATTCCATTATTCTCAACCAGGCATATTTTAGGTTTTCTCCTAACCTTTGTTTCAAATTTAGAACTTCATTCTCGGGAGACAACGGAGAAGATATGAGACTAGCCATGATGACAAGCAAACAAACTAACACACGAGCAAAAAAACGGGCAAAAGAGGCAAATAGAGAAAGAGAGGGAGGATAGAGAGAGAGAGGGCGAATAAAACAGCAAGGGTGAAGTGGGGGAGAGGAAAACGAGAGGCAAATGGCAAATAATGTAATGCGGGAGATAGGGATTGTGATGGGTACTTGGTATGTTGACTTTTGCGCAGACTCCTCGGCAACGGCGCCAGAAATGGCTCGTTGATGGGAGATATAATTTTAAATTGACTTCGCGTGAGCCTCCCCGGCAACGGCGCTAGAAATTCTTCTTGCTACCTCTTGAGCACTGCGTTGGATTTCCCTGAAGAGGAAGGGATGATGCAGCAAGGTAGCGTAAGTATCTCCCTCAGTTTTTGAGAACCAAGGTATCAATCCAGTAGGAGGCTACGCGCGAGTCCCTTGTACCTACACAAAAACAATATCTCAACACAACCAACGCGCTTAGGGGTTGTCAATCCCTTCAGGTCACTTACGAAAGTGAGATCTGATAGAGATGATAAATAATATTTTTGGTATAGAGATGCAAAGTAAAAAAAAGTAAAAGCAAAGCAATAATAAAGTGATGGAGATTGATATGATGAGAAAGACACCCGGGGGCCATAGGTTTCACTAGTGGCTTCTCTCAAGAGCATAAGTATTCTATGGTGGGTGAACAAATTACTGTTGAGCAATTGACAGATTGAGCATAGTTATGAGAATATCTAGGTATGATCATGTATATAGGAATCATGTCCGAGACAAGTAGACCGAAACGATTCTGCATCTACTACTATTACTCCACTTATCGACCGCTATCCAGCATGCATCTAGAGTATTAAGTTGAAAACAGAGTAACGCCTTAAGCAAGATGACATGATGTAGAGGGATAGTTTCATGCAATATGATAAAAACCCCATCTTGTTATCCTCGATGGCAACGATACAATACGTGCCTTGCTGCCCCTTCTGTCACTGGGAAAGGACACCGCAAGATCGAACCCAAAGCTAAGCACTTCTCCCATGGCAAGAAAAACCAATCTAGTAGGCCAAACCAAACTGATAATTCGAAGAGACTTGCAAAGATAACCAATCATACATAAAAGAATTCAGAGAAGATTCAAATATTATTCATAGATAGACTTGATCATAAACCCACAATTCATCGGTCTCAACAAACACACCACAAAAAGAAGATTACATCGAATAGATCTCCACGAGAGAGGGGGAGAACATTGTATTGAGATCCAAAAAGAGAGAAGAAGCCATCTAGCTACTAGCTATGGACCCGTAGGTCTGAAGTAAACTACTCACACTTCATCGGAAGGGCTTGGATGATGATGTAGAAGCCCTCTATGATCGATGCCCCCTCCGGCGGAGCTCCGGAACAGGCCCCAAGATGGGATATCGTGGATACAGAAAGTTGCGGCGGTGGAATTAGGTTTTTGGCTCCGTCCCCGATCGTTTGGGGTTACATGGATATATATAGGAGGAAGAAGTACGTCGGTGGAGCTTCGAGGGGCCCATGAGGCAGGGGCGCGCCCTAGGAGGGCGCCCTCCACCCTCGTGACCGCCTCGTGGCTTTCTTGACGGAGGGTCCAAGTCTCCTGGATCTTATCTGATGAGAAAATCACGTTTCCGAAGGTTTCATTCCGTTTGGACTCCGTTTGATATTCCTTTTCTTCGAAACCATAAAACAGGCAAAAAACAGCAATTCTGGGCTGGGCCTCCGGTTGATAGGTTAGTCCCAAAAATAATATAAAAGTTGATAATAAAGCCCAATAATGTCTAAAACAGTAGATAATATAGCATTGAGCAATCAAAAATTATAGATACGTTGGAGACGTATCAGGAGCATGATTCATTACTTGCTCAACAAATCAGCGCTACTCAGGAAGAATTCATTCCTCCATGTTTGAAGTGCATTGAACGTGAATCTGCTAATTCCTTAGCTGAAAGTTCAAATGCTTCTATTGCTGCAAATTCTTTAACTGTCTATGCTATCACTAATTCCCCATCTGAGGATGCTGCTAGTATCACTGACCATGCATGGCTGAAGGAATTGTATGTGACATGCATGTACAAAAGCCTCAAAGGGCATCAGGCTCTTTGTGATGTGCTTAAGAAGTAGATCCTCAACTGGAACCCTAGAAAAGAGGGTATTGCCTTTGAGAGGAAACTCAATGCTGATGGGACCTACTGGAAGCCTGAGCAGTATCCCAAAACCTCATGGCTTGCTACAAATGGGCCTTCAGTGGATCCATCTACTTTATCTGGCTTTACCTGTGAATCTTCATATTCTTCTGATGAGTCATTTGACTCCAATTATAAACTGTTCAAAAATCATAATGGTGAAGTATTTGCTAGATATGTTGGCACTAACTGCAGGAATGGTCCTCCTATGAAGAAAATCTATGTTCCCAAAAGGTGCCTTGAAAGTCTTCAGGGGAATGTCATCATGACACCACCTGTGAAGAATAGGAACCCCAGATCAAATTCTTCATATGGATCCAAGTCCTCATATGGACCACATTCCTCACATGGATCAAAGTCCTCATATGAACATCATCGTGCTAACACCTCCGTTTTGCAGGGAAAGGCTAAGGGTTATGGATATGTGCATTATTCTTCAAATCATTATGTTCATAAATCCTTGAAGAATTTCTCTGCTTACTCATATGCTTACCCTAACCCCTCTTATGTGAAACGAAGTGGATTGGCATCCATGCCACCTTTCTCTTATGGAGCTCGCGGAATGATGAACTCTTTGCCACCCCTTCAGATGTGGGTGGTGAAGAAAAAGAACTAACTTCTTATGCAGGGCCAGGTCTCCAGACAAACCTAAACGTCTGAAGAATTTGCTGGAGACCTGAATATTCTTGAAAGGATGTAAGCTAATAATGAAGAAATGAATTTTCAATTCTCACGTCCTCATACTACTTTACCTATTCTATCGCTTGATGAAATTGATGTCATATTCTTCACTGATGAAGTATATGAGTTCGTAAGCTGCACTATTTCATCTACCGGATGATCAACCCAAAGCCACTGAATGGGTTCTCGGCAGTGGATGTACAAATCACATGACTGGTGACAGGAGCTTATTGATGGACACTGTTTTATCTCCATCGCATCTGAAGCATATCACCTACGCTGACAAAGGAAAAATCAAGGTATTGGGTCTAGGTAAGGTTGCAATCTCAAAGGATCGACACATGGACATAGTCATGCTTGTCGAGTCCTTAGGGTTCAACCTCATGTCTGTCTCAATGCTTTGTGATCTTGATATGGTTGTTGTCTTTGGCAAGTATCGTTGTGTTGTGATCATGGAAGCTAACAATTCCAAAGTCTTCGAAGGCTTTAGGAGAGGAGATTTGTATATTGTTGATTTCTCTACAGGACCACAACCTGCTACATGTCTACTTGCAAAAGCTTCAAAAGGCTGGCTATGGCATCGACGACTTGGTCATGCTGGCGTCGAGGGTTTCAAATTCCTCAAGGACCATTTGTGTGGAGCTTGTGAAGCCGGAAAGATGACCAAGGCCAAGCATCCCTCAAAGACGATCATGACTACCACTCATCCATTTGAATTGCTTCACATGGATCTCTTTGGCCCTACTCATTATGCCACATTTACAAATGTTGCATCTTTATATGGTTTTGTCATTGTTGATGATTATTCTCGTTATACATGGGTGCATATCATCACTTACAAAACTGAAATGTAGGAAGTCTTCAAACGATTTTCCTCGAGGGCTTCAACCAACTTTGGTGTGAAGATCAAGCACATCAGAAGTGACAATGGAACTGAGTTCAAGAACACTAGTCTTGATGACTATCTTGATGAACTTGGTATTACTCATGACTTATCTGCTCCTTATACTCCTCAGCAGAATGGCGTCGTGGAGAGCAAGAACAGGACTCCTGTTGAGATGGCCCACACTATGCTTGATGAGTACAAGACGCCTCCTCGCTTCTAGCCTGAGGCAATTGATACTGCGTGCCACATCATCAATAGGGTATATCTTCACAAATTCTTCAGAAAGACCTCATATGAACTCCTCACGGACAAGAAACCCAATGTGAGTTATTTCAGAGTCTTCGGTGTTAAATGTTGGATTAGAGATCTGCATCACAATTCTAAATTTGCATCCAAAGCACATGAAGGTTTTATGCTTGGTTATGGTAAGGACTCGCACACCTACAGAGTCTTCAACACCTATCATCACAAGGTTGTTGAAACTGTAGATGTGCGGTTCGATGAAACTATAATGGCTCGCAAAGAGAGCACCTACCTCCTGTGCTAGATTAAATACCACCTGCGGAATCCATTAAGTTCAAGGCCACTGAGGATGTCGTTCCTACTGAAGAATCTGCTGAAGAAGTCATTCCAGAATGTGAAGAACATCATGCTAGTGCACCTGGAGAAAATGGCTCTGAAGGAAATGCTGAGCAAATTCCTCATCGTCAACCAGCTCATCCTCGCGTTGCTAATGAAGTGCAGATTGAGAAAATCATCAGCGACATCAACACACCAGGTCCTCTCACACGCTCAAAAGTTTCACATTTATCTAACTTTTGTGGGCACTTTTCTTTCGTCCCTATCACAGAGTCCACTAAGGTAGATGAAGCATTTTTGGAGCCTGAGCGGATTCTAGCTATGCAAGAAGAATTACATCATTTCAAGCTCAATAACGTCTCAGAACTTGTCGAGCGACCAGACCCTCGCAAGCACAATATCATCGACACAAAATGGATCTACCACAACAAGCAAGATGAAAATGACCTTGTGGTGAGGAATAAGGCATGACTTGTAGCTCAAGGCTACACACAGGTTGAAGGAATTGATTTCGATGAAACTTTTGCACCTGTTGCTAGACTTGAAGCTATTCGCATATTACTTGCTTATGCTAACCATCATAATATCATCTTATATCAAATGGATGTGAAAAGTGTATTCCTCAATGGTAAGCTTGAGGAAGAAGTATATGTTGCTCAACCCCCGGGTTTTGAGGATCCAAAGCATCCTGACAAAGTCTTCCAACTCAATAAGGCCCTCTATGGCCTCAGGCAGGCCCCTCAGGCGTGGTATGATACTTTGAAGGAATTCCTCATGAAGAAAGGCTTCAAACCCGGTTCACTTGACCCAACTCTTTTCACCAAAGCTTATGATGATGAATTATTTGTGTGTCAAATATATGTTGATGATATCATCTTTGGCTGTACTGAAGTGATGAATTTGCCTATATGATGAGTGAAGAATATCAAATGTCTATGATGGGAGAATTAAAGTTCTTCTTAGGACTTCAGATTCTTCAACAACGAAATGGCATCTTCATATCTCATGAGAAATACCTCAAGGATGTGTTGAGGAAATTCGGCATGCAAGATTACAAAGGCGTCAAAATCCCTATCCCCACAAATGGCCATCTATGCACTGATGAAAATGGTGTTGACTTTGATCAAAAGGTATACCGCTCCATGATTGGCTCTTTATTGTATTTATGTGCATCTAGGCCATGCTTAGTGTTTGCATGTGTGCCCGTTTTCAAGCTACACCAAAGGAATCACACCATAAGGCTGTTAAGCATATTCTTCGATATCTAGCTCACACTCCAACACTTGGATTATGGTATCCCAAGGGCTCGGCTTTTGATCTCATTGGATATTCAGACTCTGACTATGCCGGTGATCGTGTGTACCGCAAGTCAACATCAGGCACATGCCATTTCCTCGGACGATCTTTGGTCTGTTGGCCTTCGAAGAAACAGAACTGCGTATCACTTTCTACTGCTGAAGTTGAGTACATTGCTGCTAGATCGTATTGTGATCAATTGCTATGGGTGAAGCAAACTCTCAAGGACTACGGCATAAATGTGAATAATGTGCCACTCTATTGTGACAATGAGAGTGCCATCAAGATTGCATAACCCAGTTCAGCACTCGAAGACAAAGTACATTCAGATTTGTCATCATTTTCTTCGTGATCATGTGTTGAAGGGCGACATCTCCATTGAGCACGTGAAGACTGAAGAACAGCTAGCCGATATCTTCACAAAGCCCTTGGATGAGAAGAGATTTAGCAAGTTGCGGTGTGAGCTAAATATCTTAGAATCTTTGAATGTCCTTTGAAAAGGACACACATCCTAACACTTATGCAAAATTGATGACTTAGATGTGCAACACACGAAGTAACGTTTTTCTTCAATCAATGAATACTAACCCTCTAAGTGTGATGAAATTAACGAAGAATTTGATTCTCAGAGCCCTACGACAATTGTACGCGGCGTCTGAAATCATAATTCTTATATGGTGGGTCACGCCACCAACAAAAGTTGAAATCTTCAATTTGAGTATTTCTTCATCTTGAATTTCCTCAGTTGATTTCTTCAACTTTGCAATGTCCTCACTCCCTCCTTCATTTTTCTTCATTGGCTATATATATATGATTTTATGTCCTCTACAACATTCACTTATAGTTATTTCTTCAAGTTGATCTTTCTGCTAAGTGAATGTGATCGGACCCTTCCCCCTCTATGCTGTTGGAAATATGCCCTAGAGGCAATAATAAATTGGTTATTATTATATTTCCTTGTTCATGATAATCGTTTATTATCCATGCTAGAATTGTATTGATAGGAAACTCAGATACATGTGTGGATACATAGACAACACAATGTCCCTAGTAAGCCTCTAGTTGACTAGCTCGTTGATCAATAGATGGTTATGGTTTCCTGACCATGGACATTGGATGTCGTTGATAACGGGATCACATCATTAGGAGAATGATGTGATGGACAAGACCCAATCCTAAGCCTAGCACAAAGATCGTGTAGTTCGTATGCTAAAGCTTTTCTAATGTCAAGTATCATTTCCTTAGACCATGAGATTGTGCAACTCCCGGATACCGTAGGAATGCTTTGGGTGTGCCAAACGTCACAACGTAACCGGGTGGCTATAAAGGTACACTACAGGTATCTCCAAAAGTGTCTGTTGGGTTGGCACGAATCGAGACTGGGATTTGTCACTCCGTGTAACGGAGAGGTATCTCTGGGCCCACTCGGTAGGACATCATCATAATGTGCACAATATGACCAAGGAGTTGATCATAGGATGATGTGTTACGGAACGAGTAAAGAGACTTGCCAGTAACGAGATTGAGCAAGGTATCGGGATACCGACGATCGAATCTCGGGCAAGTATCGTACCGCTAGACAAAGGGAATTGCATACGGGATTGATTGAATCCTCGAATCGTGGTTCATCCGATGAGATCATCGTGGAACATGTGGGAGCCAACATGGGTATCCAGATCCCGCTGTTGGTTATTGGCCGGAGAGTTGTCTCGGCCATGTCTGCATGACTCCCGAACCCGTAGGATCTGCACACTTAAGGTTCGATGACGCTAGGGTTATAGGGAAAGTATGTACGCGGTTACTGAATGTTGTTCGGAGTCCTGGATGAGATCCCGGACATCACGAGGAGTTCCGGAATGGTCCGGAGGTAAAGATTGATATATAGGAAGTATGGTTTTGGCCACCGGAAGCGTTCCGGGCATCACCGGCAGTGTACCGGGACCACCAGAGGGGTCTGAGGGTCCACCAGGTGGGGCCACCAGCCCCGGAGGCCTACATGGGCCAATAGTGGGAAGGGACCAGCCCTTAGGTGGGCTGGGGCGCCTCCCACCAAGGCCCAAGGCGCCTCCAAGAGGGGAAGGGGCAAACCCTAGGGCAGATGGGCCCTAAGGCCCACCCTAGGTGCGCCTCCCCCTCTCCCCCTTGTGGCTGCCTCCCAGATGGGATCTAGGGGCTGCCGCCACCACTAGGGAGGGAACCCTAGGTGGGGGCGCAGCCCCTCCCCTCCCCCTATATATACTTGAGGTATGGGCTGCCCAACACACGAATTCTCTCCCTGTTGGCGCAGCCCTACCCCTCTCCCTCCTTGTCTCTCGTAGTGCTTGGCGAAGCCCTGCTGGAGTCCCGCGCTCCTCCACCACCACCACGCCGTCGTGCTGCTGCTGGATGGGTGCTGCTGCTGGATGGAGTCTTCCCCAACCTCTCCTTCTCCCCTTGCTGGATCAAGGCGTAGGAGACGTCACCGGGCTGTACGTGTGTTGAACACGAAGGTGCCGTCCATTCGGCACTAGGATCATCGGTGATTTGGATCACGACGAGTACGACTCCATCAACCCCGTTCACTTGAACGCTTCCGCTTAGCGATCTACAAGGGTATGTAGATGCACTCTCCTTCCCCGCATTGCTAGATTACTCCATAGGTTGATCTTGGTGATGCGTAGAAAATTTTGAATTTCTGCTACATTCCCCAACAGTGGCATCATGAGCTAGGTCTATGCGTAGTTTCTATGCACGAGTAGAACACAAAGCAGTTGTGGGCGTCGATATT
This sequence comes from Triticum urartu, assembly GCF_056163025.1. Classification (NCBI taxonomy): domain Eukaryota; kingdom Viridiplantae; phylum Streptophyta; class Magnoliopsida; order Poales; family Poaceae; genus Triticum; species Triticum urartu. Next base: position 647,808,188 of record NC_141875.1, on the reverse strand, counting down.
GTCAATTTACTTGTCGTTACTAGTCTTATCTTGATTCGGCGGCATCGTGGGATGAAGCGGCCCGGACCGACCTTACACGTACTCTTACATGAGACTGGTTCCACCGACTGACATGCACTAGTTGCATAAGGTGGCTAGCGGGTGTCTGTCTCTCCCACTTTAGTCGGATCGGATTCGATGAAAAAGGGTCCTTATGAAGGGTAAATAGAAATTGGCATATCACGTTGTGGTTTTGGCGTAGGTAAGAAATGTTCTTGCTAGAAACCTATAGCAGCCACGTAAAAAACTTGCAACAACAATTAGAGGACGTCTAACTTGTTTTTGCAGCATATGCCTTGTGATGTGATATGGCCAAAAGGATGTGATGAATGATATATGTGATGTATGAGATTGATCATGTTCTTGTAATAGGAATCACGACTTGCATGTCGATGAGTATGACAACCGGCAGGAGCCATAGGAGTTGTCTTTATTTATTTATGACCTGCGTGTCAACATAAACGTCATGTAATTACTTTACTTTATTGCTAAAGCGTTAGCCATAGTAGTAGAAGTAATAGATGACGAGACAACTTCAAGAAGACATGATGATGGAGATCATGATGATGGAGATCATGGTGTCATGCCGGTGACAACGATGATCATGGAGCCCCGAAGATGGAGATCAAAAGGAGCAAAATGATATTGGCCATATCATGTCACTATTTGATTGCATGTGATGTTTATCATGTTTTACATCTTATTTGCTTAGAATGACGGTAGCTTAAATAAGATGATCCCTCACTAAAATTTCAAGAAAGGTGTTCCCCCTAACTGTGCACCGTTGCGATGGTTCGTTGTTTCGAAGCACCACGTGATGATCGGGTGTGATAGATTCTAACGTTCAAATACAACGGGTGTAAGCCAGATTTACACAGCAAAAACACTTAGGTTGACTTGACGAGCCTAGCATGTACAGACATGGCCTCGGAACACAAGAGACCAAAAGGTCGAGCATGAGTCGTATGGTAGATACGATCAACATGAAGATGTTCATCGATGATGACTAGTCTGTCTCACGTGATGATCGAACACGGCCTAGTTGACTCGGATCATGTAATCACTTAGATGACTAGAGGGATGTCTATCTGAGTGGGAGTTCATAAGATGAACTTAATTATCCTGAACATAGTCTAAATTGTCTTCGCAAATATGTTGTAGATAAATAGCTCACATTGTAGCTCCCTATTTCAATACGTTCCTAGAGAAAGATTAAGTTGAAAGATATTGTAAGCAATGATGCGGACTAGGTCCATAGTCCGAGGAGTGTCCTCACTACTACACAGAAGTCTTACGTCTTTGATGCACCGCTCGATGTGCAAACCCCTACAACATCATCTTTGGATGTTGTGAACACCCGACAGACACATCCTGATGACTACTTGATAGTTTAGTGCACCATACTTTGCGGCTTAGAATCGGGATTTCAATGACGTTTTGAACGCCACAGAACATATGAGATGTTCCAAGAGCTGAAATTGGGATTTCAGGCTCATGCCCGTGTCGAGAGGTGTGAGACCTCTGACAAGTTCTTTTGCCAACAAGATGGAGGAGAATAGCTCAGCTAGTAAGCATGTGCTCAGAATGTCTGGGTGCTACAATCACTTAAATCAAGTGGGAGTTAAACTTCCAGATAAGATAGTGATTGATAGAGTTCTCTAGCCACTATCACTAAGCTACTAGATCTTCATGATGAACTATGACATGCAAGGGATGGAGTTGATCCCGGAGCTGTTCGCGGTGCTTAAGACCGCAAAAGGTAGAAATCAAGAAGGAGCATCAAGTGTTGATGGTTTAACAAGACCACTGGTTTCAAGAAGGGCAAGGGCTAAAAGGGAAACTTCATGGATGGCAAATCAGTTGCCGCTCCAGTGAAGGAACCCAAGGTTGAACCCAAATCCGAGACTAAGTGCTTCTATTGTAAGGGGAAAGGTCACTGGTAGCGGAATTACCCCAAATGCATGGTAGATAAGAATACTGGCAACTTCAACAAAGGATATACGTGTTATTAATGTGTACCTCGCTAGTACTCCTGGTAGCACCTAGGTATTGGATACCGGTTCAGTTGCTATTACTGGTGACTTGAAGCAAAAGCTACGGACTAAATGGAGACTGGCTAAGGGCGAGGTGACGATGTGTGTTGGAAGTGTTTCCAAAGTTGATGAGATCACCATCGCACGCTCCATCTGCCTTCGGGATTAGTATTGAACCTAGATACATATTATAAGGTGTCTACGTTGAGCATGAATATGATTAGATCATGTTCATTGCAATACGCTCATTCATTTAAGTTAGAGAATAATGGTTATTCTGTTTTACATGAATGATACCTTTCATGGTCATGCACCCTATGTGAATGGTTCATTGAATCTCGGTCGTGGTAATACACATGTTCACGCCAAAAGATGTAGAGTTAATAATGATAGTACCACTTTCTTGTGGCACTGCCGCTTAAGTCATATTGGCGTAAGATGCATGAAGAAACTCCATGTCAATGGATGTTTGGAGTCACTTGATTTTGAATCGCTTGACACATGCGAGCCATGCCTCATGGGCAGGATGACTAAAACCCCGTTTTCAGGTACAATGAAACGGGCAAGTGACTTGTTGGAGATCATGCATGCTGATGCATGTGATCCAATGAGAATTGAAGCGTGCAGTGGATATCGCTATTTTCTCATCTTCACTGACGATTTGGGTAGATATAGGTATATCTACTTAATGAAGCACAAACGTTTGAAAAGTTCAAGCGATTTCAGAGTGAAGTTAAGAATCATCATAACAATAAGATCATGCTCCTACGATTTGATCGATGAGAATTTCTGAGTTATGAGTTTGGCAATCACTTAAGACATTGTGGAATTGTTTCACAGTTGAAGCCACCTGGAACACCACAAGGTAATGGTGTGTCCGGATGTCGTAATCGAACCCTATGAGATATGGTGCGATCTATGATGTCTCTTATCAATCTACCGTTTTCATTTTGAGGTTATGCGTTAGAGACAGCTGCATTCACTTTAGATAGGACACCATCTAAGTCCGTTGAGACGATGTCGTATGAGCATTGGTTTGGCAAGAAACCAAAGTTGTCGTTTCTTAATGTTTGGGGCTGCGATGCTTAAGGCTTCAGCCGGAGAAGCTCGAACCCAAAGCGGACAAACACATCTTCATAGGATACCCAAAGGTGACAGTAGGTATACCTTCTATCTCAGATCCGAGGGCAAATTGTTTGTCGCTAAGAACGGGTCCTTTCTCGAGAAGGAGTTTCTCTCGAAAGAATTGAGTGGGAGGAAGATAGAACTTGATGAGGTTGTCGAACCTTCACTTCAACTAGAGAGTGACGCAACACAGAAAGATGTTTTCTGTGGCGCCTACGTCTGTTGAATAGGAAGTTAATGATAGTGATCATGAAGCTTCGGATCAAGTTGCTATCGAACCTCATAGGTCGACAAGGATATGTACTACTCCTAAGTGGTACGGTAATCCTGTCTTAGATATCATGTTGTTAGACAACAATGAACCTACGAGCTATGGAGAAGCGATGGTGGGCCCGTATTCCGACAAATGGTTAGAAGCCATGAAATCCGAGATAGGATCCATGTATCAGAACAAAGTATGGACTTTGGTGGACTTGCCCGTTGATCGGCAAGCCATTGAGATAAATGTATCTTTAAGAACAAGACGGACGTGGGCGGTAATGTTACCGTCTATGAAGCTCGACTTGTGGGAAAGAGTCTTTTCACAAGTTCAAGGAGTTGACTACGATGAGAATTTCTCACCCGTAGTGATGCTTAAGTCCGTTGGAATCATGTTAGCATTAGCTGTATTTTTCGATTATGAAATCTTACAGATGGATGTCAAAACAAGTTTTCTTACCAGTTTTCGTAAGAAAAGTTGTATGTGATACAATAAAAGGTTTTGTCGATCCTAAGGATGCTAAAAGGTATGCTAGCTCCAGCAATCCTTCTATGGACTAGAGCAAGCATCTCGGAGTCAGAATACATGCTTTGATAGAGTGATCAAAGCTTTTAGGTTTATGCAATGTTTGCTAGAAACTTGTATTTACAAGAAAGTGAGTGGGAGCACTACATATTTCTGATAAGTATATGTGGATGACATATTGCTGATCCGAAATGATGTAGAATTTCTGGAAAGCATAAACGGTTGTTTGAAGAGTGATTTTCAATGGAAGACCTGGATAAAGCTGCTTACATATTGGGCATCAGGATCTATAGAAAATAGATCAAGACGCCTGATGATACTTTCAAAGAACGCACACCTTGACATGTTTTTGAAGGAGTTCAAAATAGATCAGTCAAAGAAGGGGTTCTTACCTGAGTTGTAAGGTGTGAAGTTGAGTAAGACTCAAAGCTTGACCACAGCAGAAGAAAGAGGAAGGACGAAGGTCATCCCCTATGCTTTTGTCATAGGCTCTATACGGTATACCATGCGGAGTACCGCACCTGATGTGTGCCTTGCCACATGTCTGGCAAGAGGGTACAAAGGTGATCTAGGACTGGATCACCAGATAGCGGTCAAAATTATCCTTAGAGGAATAAGGAAATGTTTCTCGATTATGGAGGTGATAAAGAGTTCGACGTAAAGAGTTACATCGATGCAAGCTTAACACCTATCCGGATAGCTCTGAGTAGAGATACCAGATACGTATAATGGAGCAACAATTTGGAATAGCTCCAAGTGGAACGTGGTAGCAGCATCTACGATATAAAGTTTTGCGAAATACATAGGGATCTGAATATGGCAAGACCCGTTGACTACAACCTCTCTCACAAGCATAACATGATCAAACCCAAAACTCTTCGAGTGTTTATCACATAGTGATGTGAACTAGATCATTGAGTCTAGTAGACTCTTGGATGTTGGTCACATGATGATGTGACCTGTGAGTGTTAATCACATGGCGATGTGAACTAGATTATTTACTCTAGTGCAAGTGGGAGACTGTTGGAAATATGCCCTGGAGGCAATAATAAATTGGTTATTATTATATTTCCTTGTTCATGATAATCGTTTATTATCCATGCTAGAATTGTATTGATAGGAAACTCAGATACATGTGTGGATACATAGACAACACAATGTCCCTAGTAAGCCTCTAGTTGACTAGCTCGTTGATCAATAGATGGTTACGGTTTCCTGACCATGGACATTGGATGTCATTGATAACGGGATCACATCATTAGGAGAATGATGTGATGGACAAGACCGAATCCTAAGCCTAGCACAAAGAACGTGTAGTTCATATGCTAAAGCTTTTCTAATGTCAAGTATCATTTCCTTAGACCATGAGATTGTGCAACTCCCGGATACCGTAGGAATGCTTTGGGTGTGCCAAACGTCACAACGTAACTGGGTGGCTATAAAGGTACACTACAGGTATCTTCGAAAGTGTCTGTTGGGTTGGCACGAATCGAGACTGGGATTTGTCACTCCGTGTAACGGAGAGGTATCTCTGGGCCCACTCGGTAGGACATCATCATAATGTGCACAATGTGACCAAGGAGTTGATCACAGGATGATGTTTTATGGAATGAGTAAAGAGACTTGCCGGTAACGAGATTGAACAAGGTATCGGGATACCGACGATCGAATCTCGGGCAAGTACCGTACCGCTAGACAAAGGGAATTGCATACGGGATTGATTGAATCCTCGACATCATGGTTCATCCGATGAGATCATCGTGGAACATGTGGGAGCCAACATGGGTATCCAGATCCCGTTGTTGGTTATTGGCCGGAGAGTTGTCTCGGCCATGTCTGCATGACTCCCGAACCCGTAGGGTCTGCACACTTAAGGTTCGATGACGGTAGGGTTATAGGGAAAGTATGTACGCGGTTACCGAATGTTGTTCGGAGTCCCGGATGAGATCCCGGACTTCACGAGGAGTTCCGGAATGGTCCGGAGGTAAAGATTGATATATAGGAAGTATGGTTTTCGCCACCGGAAGCGTTCCGGGCATCACCGGTAGTGTGGGGTCCGGGGGTCCACCAGGTGGGGCCACCAGCCCCGGAGGCCTACATGGGCCAATAGTGGGAAGGGACCAGCCCCTAGGTGGGCTGGGGCGCCTCCCACCAAGGCCCAAGGCGCCTCCAAGAGGGGAAGGGGGCAAACCCTAGGGCAGATGGGCCCTAAGGCCCACCCTAGGTGCGCCTCCCCCTCTCCCCCTTGTGGCCGCCTCCCAGATGGGATCTAGGGGCTTCTGCCACCCCTACGGAGGGAACCCTAGGTGGGGGCACAGCCCCTCCCCTCCCCCTATATATACTTGAGGTATGGGGCTTCCCAACACACAAATTCTCTCCCTATTGGCGCAGCCCTACCCCTCTCCCTCCTTGTCTCTCATAGTGCTTGGCGAAGCCCTGCTGGAGTCCCGCGCTCCTCCACCACCACCACGCCGTCGTGCTGCTGCTGGATGGAGTCTTCCCCAACCTCTCCTTCTCCCCTTGCTGGAACAAGGCGTAGGAGACGTCACCGGGCTGTATGTGTGTTGAACACGGAGGTGCCGTCCGTTCGGCACTAGGATCATCGGTGATTTGGATCACGACGAGTACGACTCCATCAACCCCGTTCACTTGAACGCTTCCGCTTAGCGATCTACAAGGGTATGTAGATGCACTCTCCTTCCCCTCGTTGCTAGATTACTCCATAGATTGATCTTGGTGATGCGTAGAAAATTTTGAATTTCTGCTACGTTCCCCAACATATGCTATACTCAACACAGTATTTTCACAAATTCTTCATGTGCGTTCTATTTGAAACCCGTTCAAAATCTTTACTGTGTCCTTGTCAGGTGACAATGGGGTATTCTATTGATCCACTTGATATATGTTTTGGTGATCAACTTGCGGGTTCTGCCATGAACCTATGTATAGGGGTTGGCACATGTTTTCGTCTTGAATCTCCGGTAGAATCTTTGGGGCACTCTTTGAAGTACTTTATGTTTGTTTGAATAGATGAATCTGAGATTGTGTGATGCATATTGTATAATCATACCCACAGATACTTGAGGTGACATTGGAGTATCTAGGTGACATTAGGGTTTTGGTTGATTTGTGTCTTAAGGTGTTATTCTAGTACGAACTCTATGATAGATTGAGCAGAAAGAATAGCTTCATGTTATTTTACTACGGACTCTTGAATAGATCGATCAGAAAGGATAACTTTGAGGTGGTTTCGTACCCAACCATAATCTCTTCGTTTGTTCTCCTCTATTAGTGACTTTGGAGTGACTCTTTGTTGCATGTTGAGGGATAGTTATATGATCCAATTATGTTACTATTGTTGAGAGAACTTGCACTAGTGAAAGTATGAACACTAGGCCTTGTTTCAACGCATTGCAATACCGTTTACGCTCACTTTTATCATCAGTTACCTTGCTGTTTTATATTTTGAGATTACAAAAACCTATATCTACCATCCATATTGCACTTGTATCACCATCTCTTCGCCGAACTAGTGCACCTATACAATTTACCATTGTATTGGATGTGTTGGGACACAAGAGACTCTTTGTTATTTGGTTGCAAGGTTGCTTGAGAGAGACCATCTTCATCCTACACCTCCCACAGATTGATAAACCTTAGGCCATCCACTTGAGGGAAATTTGCTACTGTCCAACAAACCTCTACACTTGGAGGCCCAACAACGTCTACAAGAAGAAGGTTGTGTAGTAGACATCAATCTACCAAATCATTATCTTCACCGAGCTTACTGGTTCTATTTCCTCAACCCTTTCATTTCTTCATTACTATGTTGTGTACCTGTTCATATCTGTTTGAAGACTTTGACAGAAGACTTCTCAATTTCCCCAGTTCAATTTCTTCAGTCTGTTTGTCTTCATTCTGTTTTATCCTGTGCTTATGCTTTCTGTACTCTGTGTTTTGATTCCAACTCATCATGATGTCCATGCTTATGTTATGTCATGTCTGCATCTGAGTACTTATTCCATTGCAAGTACTTCTTCTTTTAGGAAATTCCTCAGTGAAGAATTTATAAAAATCACCTATTCACCCCCTGATAACCCACAAGTATAGGGGATCGCAACAGTTTTCGTGGGTAGAGTATTCAACCCAAATTTATTGATTCGACACAAGGGGAGCCAAGGAATATTCTCAAGTATTAGCAGTTGAGTTGTCAATTCAACCACACCTGGATAACTTAGTATCTGCAGCAAAGTGTTTAGTAGCAAAGTAATATGATAGTAGTGGTAACGTTAACAAAGGGTTAGCAAAAGTAATGTTTTTGGTATTTGGTGGTGATGATAGCAATAGCAACGGAAAAGTAAATAAGCGAAGAACAATATATGGAAAGCTCGTAGGCAATGGATCAGTGATGGAGAATTATACCGGATGCGGTTCATGATGTAACAGTCATAACCTAGGGTGACACAGAACTAGCTCCAATTCATCAATGTAGTGTAGGCATGTACTCCGAATATAGTCATACGTGCTTATGGAAAAGAACTTGCATGACATCTTTTGTCCTACCCTCCCATGGCAACGGGGTCCTAGCGGAAACTAAGGGATATTAAGGCCTCCTTTTAATAGAGTATCGAACCAAAGCATTAACACATAGTGAATACATGAACTCCTCAAACTACGGTCATCACCGGTAGTATCCCGATTATTGTCACTTCGGGGTTAACGGATCATAACACATAATAGGTGACTATAGACTTGCAAGATAGGATCAAGAACTCTCATATATTGATGAAAACATAATAGGTTCAGATCTGAAATCATGGCACTCGGGTCCTAGTGACAAGCATTAAGCATGGCAAAGTCATAGCAACATCAATCTCAGAACATAGTGGATACTAGGGATCAAACCCTAACAAAACTAACTCGATTACATGATAAATCTCATCCAACCCATCACCGTCCAGCAAGCCTACGATGGAATTACTCACGCACGATGGTGAGCATCATGAAATTGGTGATGGAGGATGGTTGATGATGACGATGGCAACGGATTCCCCTCTTAGGAGCCCCGAACGGACTCCAGATTAGCCCTCCTGAGAGGTTTTAGGGCTTGGCGGCGGCTCCGTATCGTAAAACGCGATGAATCCTTCTCTCTGATTTTTTCTCCCCGAAAGCAAATATATAGAGTTGGAGTCGAGGTCGGAGGGGCTCCAGGGGTGCCACGAGGTAGGGGCGCGCCCTAGGGGGGCAGGCGCGCCCCCACCCTCGTGGCTAGGGTGTTTGCCCCTGGTCTTCATCTTTTGCAAGGATTTATAATTATTTCCAAATAGACGTTCCGTGAAGATTTATATTAGGGGGTCTCTGGACAGCCGGACTATATCCTTTGGCCGGACTGTTGGACTATGAAGGTACAAGATTGAAGACTTCGTCTCATGTCCGGATGGGACTCTCCTTGGCGTGGAAGGCAAGCTAGGCAATATGGATATGTATATCTCCTCCCTTGTAACCGACCTTGTGCAACCCTAGCCCCCTACGGTGCCTATATAAACCAGAGGGTTTAGTCCATAGGACAACATACAATCATACCATAGGCTAGCTTCTAGGGTTTAGCCTCTACGATCTCGTGGTAGATCAACTCTTGTAATACTCATATCATCAGGAACAATCAAGCAGGACGTAGGGTATTACCTCCATCAAGAGGGCCCGAACCTGGGTAAACATCGTGTCCCCTGCCTCCTGTTACCATCCGCCTTAGACGCACAGTTCAGGACCCCCTACCCGAGATCCGCCGGTTTTGACACCGACATTGGTGCTTTCATTGAGAGTTCCACTGTGTTGTCACCGTAAGGCTTGATGGCTCCTTCAATCATCGCTAGCGATGCGGTCCAAGGTGAGGTTTTCCTCCCCGGGCAGATTTTTGTATTCGACGGCTTCGCACTGCGGGCCAATTCGGCTGGCCATCTGGAGCAGATCGAGAGCTACACCCCTGGCGATCAGGTCAGATTCAAAAACTTGAACTACACGACCGACATCCGCGGAGACTTGATCTTCGACGGATTCGAGCCCATGTTGGACGTGCCGCACAGTCGCGACGAGCATGATGTAACTCTGCCATCGGACAATATTCGGGAGATCGCATCTGCAACTACTCCGGCCATCAATCCGGAGCAAATTGCGCCATCCGAGAGCGGAGGGATAGACCCCGCCATGGAGGCTGCACTCTCAGTGGCGATAGAGCCGAATACTGACTTTACCCCTTACGAGAGCCACGTCGCCGAACCACTGGATTCTTCTCCGGCCACAGGCTCCGAGCCGCCTGCATTCGCACCCATCGAATCTGATTGGGCACCGATCATGGAGTTCACCTCCGCGGATATCTTTCAGCACTCACCTTTCGGTAAAGATTGATATATAGGAAGTATGGTTTTGGCCACCGGAAGCGTTCCGGGCATCACCGGTAGTGTGGGGTCCGGGGGTCCACCAGGTGGGGCCACCAGCCCCGGAGGCCTACATGGACCAATAGTGGGAAGGGACCAGCCCCTAGGTGGGTTGGAGCGCCTCCCACCAAGGCCCAAGGCGCCTCCAACAGGGGAAGGGGGCAAACCCTAGGGCAGATGGGCCCTAAGGCCCACCCTAGGTGCGCCTCCCCCTCTCCCCCTTATGGCCGCCTCCCAAATGGGATCTAGGGGCTTCCACCACCCCTAGGGAGGGAACCCTAGGTGGGGGCGCAGCCCCTCCCCTCCCCCTATATATACTTGAGGTATGGGGCTGCCCAACACACGAATTCTCTCCCTGTTGGCGCAGCCCTACCCCTCTCCCTCCTTGTCTCTCATAGTGCTTGGCGAAGCCCTGCTGGAGTCCCGCGCTCCTCCACCACCACCACACCATCGTGCTGCTGCTGGATGGAGTCTTCCCCAACCTCTCCTTCTCCCCTTGCTGGAACAAGGCGTAGGAGACGTCACCGGGCTGTACATGTGTTGAACACGGAGGTGCCGTCCGTTCGGCACTAGGATCATCGGTGATTTGGATCACGACGAGTACGACTCCATCAACCCCGTTCACTTGAACGCTTCCGCTTAGTGATCTACAAGGGTATGTAGATGCACTCTCCTTCCCCTCGTTGCTAGATTACTCCATAGATTGATCTTGGTGATGCGTAGAAAATTTTGAATTTCTGCTACGTTCCCCAACATATGCTATACTCAACACAGTATTTTCACAAATTCTTCATGTGCGTTCTATTTGAAACCCGTTCAAAATCTTTACTGTGTCCTTGTCAGCTGAAGAATCTGCGAATGAAACTTTAAAATATTCTAATCTGAATTTTTGGCTGTTGCCGCCTAAACCGTTCCACATCCCATGATAGTACTTATCTATTCACCCACGATCTCCACCTCTCTGTACGTGGGTGACACATGTCACAAGGATGAGAAGGGTCAGGGACATGTTCGTCCATTTTCCTCGGGCGGGTGGTTTTTCACCTTGGTTATAAATACCCCTCACCCTCCTCATACTGTTTCTACTCCACTCGACCTCACTCCCTCGCTCGAGCTCTCAAAACCTAGCGACGCTGCTACTTCCATCGTCGCCAGTGAGGAAGAGCTTCACTGCCTTGACCTCGTCACCATCGTACTCGTGCCGGCCGCGGATTTCTTCACTCCGCTGTCGCCGTAGCTGTCTTCCTCAGCCAAGTTAGGGCGTGGAAGATTTGGACTGACGAACTTCCAATCTACATTCCCAGTTTGTCGTGTTCTTCATCAAGGGTTATTAGAAGCTATTTTACTTCCCTTATTGATTCCAGTGATTTCTACAAAATCTTCAAAAGGTGTTTATTCTTCAATATTCACACTCTGAACACCTCATACAAACATCTATTCTTGATTTGTGTCCCTAAGCCACATTTTTATTCATGATTCCTCAATTGTGTGGATTTTCAATCTATACAACTCTGGAACCTGAGTCAAAGAACGCTTAGTGAAATTCCTCAAGACACATCTGGTCAAATTCCTCAAACTTGCTCTTATTTGCAAAAACTTCTGAGAACACATATGACCTCTCCAAATTCTTCGCACCTATACTCTGTTCACAGGTACTCATGTCCACTACTGAATCACTAGGCTCTCATCAACTTAACTCATTTGCAGCATTCCTTGAATAAAGACTGCATACCTCTTCAGAGAACTCGATAGTTCAAAATCCTCAGCTGAAGAAAATGGCAGATGGCAAGAAACCTCAGAAGGGAGGAAAGAAACTGGAAGTCAACACCGCGTTTGAGATTCCTGATGACATCTATGCATGATACTGCACTCCTCCTCATGAAACAAAGAATGAGCGCAAAGTGCGCATTCAGAAGATAGAGAGGAGATGGGCCAGAGAATGGAGGGAGTACAGATATGTGACTCCCAAGTACATGAAGAAATTCGTTGTACACCCTCCATGCCCAAGACCTCCATTGGCACCAGGCCAAGTTGCTGATCACTCTAGCATCAGAAGAGGTGAGGAATTTCCTGCTGAATGGGCAAAGTGTCAAGCTAAACTGACCAAAATGGCAAAAGAGGCAGTGAAGAAATTCAATGAAGACTCTGTTGTTGCTGCCTCTGCTAGCAAGCCCAAGAAGGATATGCCTAAGAAGCCCGCACATAAGCCCAGGGCTTCTTCTTCAATGCCCTCACGGCCCAGTTCTGCCAAGCCCTCACGGCCAATACCTCAAGTTGTCCCAGTTCCTCAAGCTCCAAAACCCTCAGCTCCTCCGGCAAAGTCCTCAGCACTTGTGCATATCGCCTCGTGTCAAAGGACCATAGGCAAATCAATTGCCTCAGGAGCCTCTGTAAGTTCTTCAGCTCCTCTGCATTCCTCGACAGGCCCCACATTGCTGAAGACCAAGGCCACTTCTGGATGAGGCACTAGACCAAGTCCTCAAAAGAAGCAGGTCGCCTTCCAGGTACCGTCCTCTGATGACGAACCTGATGATGATGAACTCGCTGAAATCATCAGAGATAGGAAATAAAGGGCCGCTAGAGCCAAAGACACAAACGTGCCTCTGCTTTTGGATCCGAAGTTGATCCTCGGTTTCATTGACCTCTGGCAAAAGGATCCCAACACTCCTATGCCTGACTTCAATCTCACTCCTGGCCAAAGTCACATGCTGACCGCCTTCATTGGCGAAGAAAAATGGAAGTTTGAGAAGGCCGGGAAACTGAATAAAGCTTAATACAAAAAGGAGCGCTTTCTAAAGAAAAACGTTGTCAATAAGACAACTGATGAACTTGTAGCTATCCAAACTGAGATCAAAGCACTCAGTGATGAATTCAACGTCTACCGCATAGACTGGCTTGGAGCCAAAGTCAGATTTGTGAAGTTGGCTGAGAAATTTACTTCAAAAGCTGAATCTCCTCAGGGTGAAGCATCTGCTCAGCCCACTGAATAACATGCCAGCACTGCTGATGAAAATCAGGCTGCTGAAGAAAATGAGAGTACCGGGGCTGATGACTGCATTCCAGCCGCTGATGACATTGTCAGGGCAACCACTAGTGTTGTGCCTGAAGAACAAGCCAGGACAGTTGTGGCATCAACCGCTAAGCCTGAAGAATCTGAACCAACCAGTCAAACTGAAACAGTTGTGCCCGAGGAAACTGAACCTATTTCCTCTGCTCCTCCTGCACCAACACCAAGTATAGTTCTTCCTTCTGCATGAGAAGAGAAGAAAACTAGAGTTGCGGAGCGAGCAACAGTGAAAAAGAGGAAAGCATCTGCGTCATCAAATTCTTCAGCACCAAAGAAGATGAAGACATTGACAAGCGCTTTTGAGAATCCCAAAGATGATGTTCCCGTTTCAAGCATGCCATCATAGGAACTCGTTCCCTTTGGTGAGGATTATGAGATCCCAAGCGGATCTGATGAAGATGTTCCCTCTGCTGCTTCTTCAGAGCAGTTGGACGAAGAAATTGAAGCGGATGATATCCCTTCAACCCCAATCATCTCATCGCCTATTCCTCTACATGCTATTTCCTCATGTATGATAATGCACGCATGCTGTATTACATCAGCCACCATATTTCATCATGCATTTCAAATTCTTCATATCATATGTTAAATGCGTGTATGAATTACAAGATATAGGGGGAGATCTCGATGATTCTACTCTTCAAATGCGCACTACTTCAAAAGCAAATTCCTCACTATGCACATCTTCAGGGGGGTTCTTCTATATCTTGTAATCAAATTCCTAAATATCAGTATTTACACTTCATATGTTTATCCCCATTGAAAACTTAACCTATATTGTCATCAATCACCAAAAAGGGGGAGATTGTAAGTGCATCTAGTGCCCCATAGTGATTTTGGTGTATTGAAGATTTATAGGTTAAGGGACTGATACGTTTTTGAGTGTACACAGGTCTATAAGTCTATGAGGAGTTTGATATTTACAGAGAAAGTCGACCCCTAAAAATGAATGTCTTCAACTGAAGACTTTGGATCTCTAAAGACTTTCCGAAGACTTTGAAAGTGAAGAAATTGGTGTGACCGTGAAGACTTGATATTCATGCGAGGAACATGAAGCATGAAGACTTTTGTTTTTGTAGTTTCATATTCTCTTTCTTGAGTCATAGGAAACACCGTACTGTTAAAGGGGGTCGAGGTAAAACTAAGGAAAAGTTTCCAAGTGATGCTCAACTCAAAATCCTACACCTACCAATCCCTTCGAGTGAAGCCGTTGGAAATCTCATACAGTTCAGTCAATTTCTTCAGTGACAGAGACGAAATTCTTCTAGTCTCTAAGGAATTTGTCCTGACTAAGGAGTTAGGAATTCGCTAGTGCGGATTGCCTACAAGTGAGGAACATGATAGCCCTGAGGAATTTGATACCTCAAATTTCCGACCGTTGTTGTGCTACGCGCTAGCTGTCCCAAAATATCTACCCACCTAACGGTCATATCATTGAAGGGCATTTATGTCTTATCATGTCAGGCTGCTTCCTAGGCTATAAATAGCCGCCCCCTACAACCACTAGCTGGTTGGCTGCTCCCCGAGAAACTGACACTTGTCATTGAGAGCATCCCATCCTCCGAGGACTTTGAGCGAAAATCATCAAGGGAGGAAAAACCCAAAACCCCAAACCAAACACCTAGAAAGCGAAAGTGATTGAGTATCACTAAAGAGATTGTTCCTGTGTGGAAGCGACGCTTGTTACCTTTGAGGACTGTGCATCCTCCAGACGGTGAGGCGTTATGGTCTAGAGCATCCAAGAGGAAATTGTGGATCGCCGAGTGATCGAGTCTGTGAAGGTTTTGAAGTCACCTGAAGACTTACCACGAGTGATTGGACGAGGTCTGTGTGACCTTAGTTCAAGGAGAATACAGTGAGGACTGTGTGTCCGGGACTATGTGTCCTCAGGGTTAAATACCTAGCCGCTCTAACCAGACGTACAACTGTCACAGCAGTTGGAACTAGTCTATGATACGTCTCCAACGTATCTATAATTTTGATTGTTCCATGCTATTATATTATCAACCTTGGATGTTTTATATGCATTTATATGCAATTTATTTGATTTTTGGGACTAACCTATTAACCTAGAGCCGAGTGCCAGTTTTTTTTCCTTGTTTTAGAGTATCGCAGAAAAGGAAAATCGAACGGAGTCCAATTGACCTGAAACTTCACGGGACTTATTTTTGGACCAAAAGAAGCCCACGGAGTATCGGAGATGGACCAGAAGAGTCCCGAGCTGCCCACGAGGGTGGGGGGCGTGCCCACCCCCCTAGGCACGCCCCCTGCCTCGTGGACAGCCCGGAGATCCACCGACGTACTTCTTCCTCCTATATATACCCATATACCCTAATAACTTCAAGGAGCAGAATAGATCGGGAGTTCCGCCGCCAGAAGCCTCCGTAGCCACCGAAAACCAATCTAGACCTATTCCGGCACCCTGCCAGAGGGGTGTCCCTCTTTGGTGGCCATCTTCATCATCCCGGTGCTCTCCATGACGAGGAGGGAGTAGTTCACCCTCGGGGCTGAGGGTATGTACCAGTAGCTATGTGTTTGATCTCTCTCTCTCCCTCTCTCTCTCTCTCGTGTTCTTGAGGTGATACGATCTTGATGTATCGCGAGCTTTTCTATTATAGTTGGATCTTATGATGTTTCTCCCCCTCTACTCTCTTGTGATGAATTGAGTTTCCCCTTTGAAGTTATCTTATCGGATTGAGTCTTTAAGGATTTGAGAACACTTGATGTATGTCTTGCGTGGGATACCCGTGGTGACAATGGGGTATTCTATTGATCCACTTGATATATGTTTTGGTGATCAACTTGCGGGTTCTGCCATGAACCTATGTATAGGGGTTGGCACATGTTTTCGTCTTGAATCTCCGGTAGAATCTTTGGGGCACTCTTTGAAGTACTTTGTGTTGGTTTGAATAGATGAATCTGAGATTGTGTGATGCATATTGTATAATCATACCCACAGATACTTGAGGTGACATTGGAGTATCTAGGTGACATTAGGGTTTTGGTTGATTTGTGTCTTAAGGTGTTATTCTAGTACGAACTCTATGATAGATTGAGCAGAAAGAATAGCTTCATGTTATTTTACTACGGACTCTTGAATAGATCGATCAGAAAGGATAACTTTGAGGTGGTTTCGTACCCAACCATAATCTCTTAGTTTGTTCTCCTCTATTAGTGACTTTGGAGTGACTCTTTGTTGCATGTTGAGGGATAGTTATATGATCCAATTATGTTACTATTGTTGAGAGAACTTGCACTAGTGAAAGTATGAACACTAGGCCTTGTTTCAACGCATTGCAATACCGTTTACGCTCACTTTTATCATCAGTTACCTTGCTGTTTTATATTTTGAGATTACAAAAACTAACTCGATTACATGATAAATCTCATCCAACCCATCACCGTCCAGCAAGCCTACGATGGAATTACTCACGCACGAGGGTGAGCATCATGAAATTAGTGATGGAGGATGGTTGATGATGACGATGGCAACGGATTCCCCTCTTTGGAGCCCCGAACGGACTCCAGATTAGCCCTCCCGAGAGGTTTTAGGGCTTGGCGGCGCTCCGTATCGTAAAACGCGATGAATCTTTCTCTCTGATTTTTTCTCCCCGAAAGCAAATATATAGAGTTGGAGTCGAGGTCGGAGGGGCTCCAGGGGTGCCACGAGGTAGGGGCGCGCCCTAGGGTGTTTGCCCCTGGTCTTCATCTTTTGCAAGGATTTATAATTATTTCCAAATAGACGTTCCGTGAAGTTTCAGGTCATTCCGAGAACTTTTGTTTCTGCACATAATTAGCACCATGGCAATTCTGCTAAAAACAATGTCAGTCCGGGTTAGTTCCATTCAAATCATGCAAGTTAGAGTCCAAAACAAGGGCAAAAGTGTTTGGAAAAGTAGATACGACGGAGACGTATCAACTCCCCCAAGCTTAAACCTTTGCTTGTCCTCAAGCAATTCAGTTGACAAACTGAAAGTGATAAAGAAAAACTTTTACAAACTCTGTTTGCTCTTGTTGTTGTAAATATGTAAAGCTAGCATTCAAGTTTTCAGCAAATATTATGAGCTAACCATATTCACAATAACGCATAGGTCTCATGTTTACTCATATCAATGGCATAATCAACTAGCGAGAAATAATAATAAATCCCGGATGACAACACTTTCTCAAAACAATCATAATATGATATAACAAGATGGTATATCGCTAGCCCTTTCTGAGACCGCAAAACATAAATGCAGAGCACCTTTAAAGATCAAGGACTGACTAGACATTGTAATTCATGGTAAAAGAGATATAGTCAAGTCATACTCAATGTAAACTAACAGTAATGAATGCAAATGACAGCGGTGCTCTCCAACTGGTGCTTTTTAATAAGAGGATGATGACTCAACATGAAAGTAAATAGATAGGCCCTTGGCAGAGGGAAGCAGGGATTTGTAGAGGTGCCAGATCTCGGTTTTGAAATAGAGATGAATAATATTTTGAGCGGTATACTTTCATTGTCAACATAACAACCAAGAGATGGCGATATCTTCCATGCTACACACATTATAGGCGGTTCCCAAACAGAATGGTAAAGTTTATACTCCCCCTCCACCAACAAGCATCAATCCATGGCTTGCTCGAAACAACGAGTGCCTCCAACTAACAAGAGTCCCAAGGGGAGTTTTTTTTTGCAATTATTTTGATTTAGTTTGCATAAAGCATGGGACTGGGCATCCCGGTGACCAGCCACTTTCTCGTGAGTGAGGAGAGGAGTCCACTCCTCTTGAGAATAACCCGCCTAACATGGAAGATATGGACAGCCCCAGTTGATACATGAGCTATTCGAGCATACAAAACAGAATGTTTATTTAAAGGTTTAGAATTTGGCACATGCAAATTTACTTGGAACGGCAGGTAGATACCGTATATAGGTAGGTATGGTGGACTCATATGGAACAACTTTGGGGTTTATGGAGTTGGATGCACAAGCAGTATTCCCGCTTATTACAAGTGAAGGCTAGCAAAACACTGGGAAGCGCCCAGCTAGAGAGCGACAACAGTCATGAACATGCATTAAAGTTAATCAACACCGAATGCAAGCATGAGTAGGATATAATCCACCATGAACATAAATATCGTGAAGGCTATGTTGATTTTGTTTCAACTACATGTGTGAACATGTGCCAAGCCAAGTCACTTAAATCATTCAGAGGAGGATACCACCCTATCATACCACATCACAACCATTTTAATAGCATGTTGGCACGCAAGGTAAACCATTATAAGCTCCTAGCTAATCAAGCATGGCACAAGAAACTATGATCTCTAGTTGTCATTGCAAAAATGTTTATTCATAATAGGCTGAATCAGGAATGATGAACTAATCATATTTACAAAAACAAAAGAGGCTGAGTTCATGCTAGCTTTTCTCATCTCAGTCAGTCCATCATATATCGTCATAACTGCCTTTCACTTGCATGACCGAATGATGTGGATAATAATAATAGTGCACGTGCATTGGACTAAGCTGGAATCTGCAAGCATTCAATAAACAGGAGAAGACAAGGCAATATGGGCTCTTTTGTCAGGTCAACAACAATGCATATAAGAGCCGCTTCAACAATTTAATTATGATCTTCTCCTATCGACCCCCAAAGAAAAGAAAAGAAATAAAACTATTTACATGGGAAAGCTCCCAACAAGCAAAAGAAGAACAGGAAATCTTTTTGTGTTTTTCTTTTTAATTACTACTACAAGCATGGAGAGTAAACTAATTAAAAGCTACAACTATTTTTTTGGATTTTCTTAAGGTTTATTAAACACACAAGAAGAAAGAATAAAAAGGAAAATAAACTAGCATGGATGATACAATGAAAAAGTATGAGCACCGACATCTAGCAATGAGTGTGTGAACATGAATATAATGTCGGTGAGAAATACGTACTCACCCAAGCTTAGGCTTTTGGCCTAAGTTGGTCTATGGCCACGGCTGGCCTGGCGGATATCCATAGTAATAGTTGGGGTCGTACTGAGATGCAGCGGCTATCGCCTCCTGAGCTGCAGCGTGGCGACGAGCGGCCTCCGCCCTCCTCTCGTACTCATCTGCCTCCTCTATGGTAATAACATATCTTCCTTTTGCCTGATAATCAAAGAAGGCAGGAGCGGGGAGAGTAATACGGACAGCACGGCGTCTATCAAAGATTAAGCGATATTGGAGAGGTGATTCATTCCTCTCGACAAACTGGTGGTGAACCATATCCTCATAATCCAAATAAGCAGGAGGCAACTCAATATCATCTTCACGTATGGCTATACCAAGAAAATTAGCTATGCAGGTTGCATATATTCCACCAAAGAAATCTCCATTAAATCTATTAAGATGCAACCTACGTGCAACAATGGCTCCCAAACTATAAGATTTATCTACTAACACAGCACTCCTAAGAATACTGAGGTCAGGGACACACATGTGACATGCCTCATCTTTACCATTAATTCATCTACCTATAAAGAGAGCAAAATAATGTATAGCAGGAAAGTGAATGCTCCCTATGGTAGCTTGTGTTATATCTCTAGATTCCCCCACAGTTATACTAGCAAGAAAATCTCTAAATTCAGATTTGCGAGGTTCCCTGACACTAGCCCATTGTGGAAGTTTGCAAGCAGTGGTAAAATCCTCTAAATCCATAGTGTAAGAATTTTCATAAAGATCAAATAGGACAGTTGGAGAATTACGTGAAGATGAAAATTCAAACCTCCTCACAAAGGAACTAGTGAGATAGTGATACTGGTGGCACTTTTCTTCCGCGAAGCTCACAAGATCAACGTTACGCAAATATGCGTTATATTCTTCCTTAATTCCTGCTCAATGCATAAAGTTTTCCGAAGGCCATTCACAAGGACGCACTGGAGCATCTCTTGGTGGTTCTTCATTAGCATCACGCATTGCAAGCCTGGGTGCTTGCTTCCTTGAAGAACCACCTTGGTACATTTTCCTAAGCATATTTCTTCCTCTGAAAAATTTCTGAAATTTTTAGTAACTTCAAACAAAAGTGAACCAAGGTCAACAAAATTGATAGCAACAACTCCTACAAGTGCCTAGAGCCTATATCATGCATTAGAACTACTTTTGACCATATAAATTTGACATGCAAGCTCAAGAACATGGTCACCTAGGCAGCACAAATTTGCAATGAATAAAGCACTATCACAAAAACTAATTGGACCAATGGAGGAGTCACATAACAAGGAACAATCTCCCCAAGCAGTTTTGTGAGAGGTGCTTTGAGCAAGGATATCAAAAATCGCAGCAAAATGAGCTAGAACTCATGCTTGAGCTGGATATTCGTGTTTGTGGGAGGAAGAAGGAGTGTGTGGGTGCAGGAATAAGTGGAGGAGGGCCACCGTGGGCCCATGAGGCAGGGGGCGCGCCCAGGGGGGTAGGGCGCACCCTCCACCCTCGTGGCCAGGTGGATGCCCCTCCTGCTGTGTTCTCAGTGCCAAATATTCTCAAATATTTCGGAAAAATCATATTTAAATTTTAGGGCATTTGGAGAACTTTTATTTTTGGGGTATTTTTATATTGCACCGATAATTCAGATAACAGATAGAAAAATACTATTTTTATTTTATTTAATATAAATAACAGAAAGTAAAATGAGGGTACAGAAGGTTGTGCCTTCTAGTTTCATCCATCTCATGCTCATCAAAAGGAATCCACTAACAAGTTTGATCAAGTCTTGTTAACGAACTCATTCCGAATAACATGGAACCGGAGAAATTTCGAATAACACTATGTTACCTCAACGGGGATATGCACATCCCCAATAATAAGAGTATCATATTTCTTCTTGACAGTAGGAAGAGGAAATTCAAAACCTCCAAATATAATCGATGGAATTTTGCTAATAGAGTTAATACTATGAACTTGAGGTTATTTCCTCGGAAAGTGTACCATATGCTCATTACCATTAACATGAAAAGTGACATTGCCTTTAGTGCAATCAATAACACCCCCTGCAGTATTCAAAAAGGGTCTTCCAAGAATAATAGACATACTATCGTCCTCGGGAATATCAAGAATAACAAAGTCCGTTAAAATAGTAACATTTGCAACTACAACAGGCACATCCTCACAAATACCGATAGGTATAGCAGTTGATTTATCAGCCATTTGCAAAGATATTTCAGTGGGTGTCAACTTATTCAAATCAAGTCTACGATATAACGAGAGAGGCATAACACTAACACCGGCTCCAAGATCACATAAAGCAGTTTTAACATAGTTTCTTTTAATGGAGCATGGTATAGTGGGTACTCCTGGATCTCCAAGTTTCTATGGTATTCCACCCTTAAAAGTATAATTATCAAGCATGGTGGAAATTTTAGCTTCTGGTATCTTTCTCTTATTTGTAACAATTTCTTTCATATACTTAGCATAAGGATTCATTTTAAGCATATCAGTTAATCGCATACGCAAAAGATAGGTCTAATCATTTCAGCAAAGCGCTCAAAATCCTCATCATCTTTTTTCTTGGATGGTTTGGGAGGAAAAGGCATGGGTTTCTGAACCCATGGTTCTCTTTCTTTTCCGTGTTTCCTAGCAACAAAGTCTTTCTTATCATAATGTTGATTCTTTGATTATGGGTTATCAAGATCAACAACAGGTTCAATCTCTATATCATTATCATTACTAGGTTGAGCATCATCATGAACATTATCATTAACATTATCACTAGTTTTAGGTTCATTACCAGATTGTGTTTCAGCATCAAAAATAGAAATATCATTTGGATTCTCAGGTGTTTCAGCAATAGGTTCACTAGAAGCATACAAAGTCCTATCATTTTTCTTTTTCTTCCTTTTAGAAGGACTAGGTGCATCTATATTATTTCTCTGAGAATCTTGCTCAATTCTCTTAGGGTGGCCTTCAGGATACAAAGGTTCCTGAGTCATCTTACCAGTTCTAGTAGCCACTCTAACAGCATAATCATTATTCTTACTATTCAATTCATTGAGCAAATCATTTTGAGCCTTAAGTACTTGTTCTACTTGAGTGGTAACCATAGAAGCATGTTTACTAATAAGTTTAAGTTCTCCTGTGACATTAGCCATATAATCACCCAAGTGTTCAAGCATATTTGAATTGTATTTCAATTGTCTACCAAAATAAGCATTAAAATCTTCTTGCTTAACCATAAATTTATCAAACTCATCTAAGCATGGGCTAGCAATCTTAGTAAATGGGATTTCATCTTTATCATGTCTATAGAGAGAATTTACCTTTACTACCTGTGTCGGGTTATCAAGACCATGTATTTCTTCAATAGGTAATGGATTAAGATCATATGTTTCTTCAATAGGCGGTAAATTAAGACCGTGTATTTCTTCAATAGGAGGTAAATTCTTAACATCTTCAGCTTTAATACCTTTTTCTTTCATAGATTTCTTTGCCTCTTGCATATCTTTAGGACTGAGAAATAGAACACCTCTTTTCTTCAGAGTTGGTTTAGGATTAGGCTCAAGAAGTGTCCAATTATTTTCATTTGTCAACATATTATTCAATAAAATTTCAGCTTCATCCGTTGTTCTTTCCCTGAAAACAGAACCAGCACAACTATCCAGGTAATCTCTAGAAGCGTCGGTTAGTCCATTATAAAAGATATCAAGTATTTCATTTTTCTTAAGAGGATGATCAGGCAAAGCATTAAGTAACTTGAGAAGCCTCCCCCAAGCTTGTGGGAGACTCTCTTCTTCAATTTGCACAAAATTATATATATCCCTTAAGCCAGCTTGTTTCTTATGAGCAAGGAAATATTTTGCAGAGAAGTAATAAATCATATCATGGGGACTACGCACACAATCAGGATCAAGAGAATTAAACCATATCTTAGCATCACCCTTTAATCAGAACAGAAATATTTTAAGGATATAAAAGTAACGAGTTCTCTCATCATTAGTGAACAGGGTGGCTATATCATTTAATTTAGTAAGGTGTGCCACAACAGTTTCAGATTCATAGCCATGAAAAGGATCAGATTCAACCAAAGTAATTATATGAGGATCAACATTGAATTCATAATCCTTATCAGTAACATAGATAGGTGAAGTAGCAAAAGCAGGGTCAGGTTTCATTCTAGCATTAAGAGATTGTTGCTTCCATTTAGCTAATAACCTCTTGAGTTCGTATCTATCTTTGCAAGCTAAAATACCTAAAGCAGCTTCTTTTTCAAAAACATAACCCTCAGGAATAACAGGTGATTCATATTCATTAGAGGGAGAGTCTTCATCATCACTTTCATCAATATTATCAGTTTCAATATTTTCATTCTCCCTAACCCTAGCAAGTTGTCCATCAAGAAATTCACCAAGTGGCACGGTAGTATCAAGCATAGAAGTAGTTTCATCATAAGTATCATGCATAGCAGAAGTGGCATCATCAATAACATGCGACATATCAGAACGAATAGCAGAAGCAGGTTTAGGTGTCGCAAGCTTACTCAAAACAGAAGGTGAATCAAGTGCAGAGCTAGATGGCAGTTCCTTACCTCCCCTCGTAGTTGAGGGATAAATCTTGGTTTTTGGATCTCTCAAGTTCTTCATAATGATAAGAAGATATAAATCCCAAGTGACTCAAAGAATAGAGCTATGCTCCCCAGCAACGGCGCCAGAAAATAGTCTTGATAACCCACGATCGCAACAATTTTCGAGGGTAGAGTATTCAACCCAAATTTATTGATTCGGCACAAGGGGAGCCAAAGAATATTCTCAAGTATTAGCAGTTGAGCTATCAATTCAACCACACCTGGATAACTTAGTATCTGCAGCAAAGTGTTTAGTAGCAAAGTAATATGATAGTAGTTGTAATGATAGCAAAGGCTAATGATAGAAAAAGAAATGTTTTTGGTATTTGGTGGTGATGATAGCAATAGCAACGGGAAAGTAAATAAGCGAAGAACAATATATGGAAAGCTCGTAGGCAATGGACCAGTGATGTAGAATTATGCCGGATGCGGTTCATCATGTAACAATCATAACCTAGGGTGAAACAGAACTAGCTCCAATTCATAAATGTAATGTAGGCATGTATTCCGAATATAGTCATACGTGCTTATGGAAAAGAACTTGCATGACATTTTTTGTCCTACCCTCCCGTGGCAGCGGGGTCCTAGCGGAAACTAAGGGATATTAAGGCCTCCTTTTAATAGAGTACTGGACCAAAGCATTAACACATAGTGACTACATAAACTCCTCAAACTACGGTCATCACCGGTAAGTATCCCGATTATTGTCACTTCGGGGTTAACGGATCATAACACATAGTAGGTGACTATAGACTTGCAAGATAGGATCAAGAACCCTCATATATTGATGAAAACATAATAGGTTCATATCTGAAATCATGGCACTCGGGCCCTAATGACAAGCATTAAGCATGGCAAAGTCATAGCAACATCAATCTCAGAACATAGTGGATACTAGGGATCAAACCCTAACAAAACTAACCGGATTACATGATAAATATCATCCAACCCATCACCGTCCAGCAAGCCTACGATGGAATTACTCACGCACGGCGGTGAGCATCATGAAATTGGTGATGGAGGATGGTTGATGATGACGATGGCGACGGATTCCCCTCTCCGGAGCCCTGAACGGACTCTAGATTAGCCCTCCCGAGAGGTTTTAGGGCTTGGCGGTGGCTCCGTATCATAAAACGCAATGAATCCTTCCCTCCGATTTTTTTCTCCCCGAAAGCAAATATATAGAGTTGGAGTCGAGGTCGGAGGAGCTCCAGGGGGCCCACGAGGTAGGGGGCGCGCCCCCCACCCTCGTGGCTAGGGTGTGGGCCCCTGGTCTTCATCTTTTGCAAAGATTTTTTTATTATTTCCAAATAGATGTTCCGTGAAGTTTCAGGTCATTCCAAGAACTTTTGTTTTTGCACATAAATAACACCATGGCAATTCTGCTGAAAACAGAGTCAGCCCGGGTTAGTTCCATTCAAATCATGCAAGTTAGAGTCCAAAACAAGGGCAAAAGTGTTTGGAAAAGTAGATACGACGGAGACGTATCACCCCCCCCCCTTTATTCGAATTAACGCACTTTCACTTTCTTGCTAGTATTACTGTGGGGGAATCTAGAGAAATCACACAAGCTACCATAGGGTGCATTCATTTCTCTTCCATACATTATTTTGCTCTCTTCATTGGTAGATGCATTAACAGTAAAGATGAGGCTTGTCACATGTGCGTTCCAGATCTTAGTGTCCTCAAGAGTGCGGTATTAGGTGATAAACAATATAACTTGGGGGCTATTGTTGCACGTAGGTTACATCACAACAGTATAAGTGGAGATTTGTTTGGTGGAATTTATGCAACTCGTGTAGCTAACTATCTTGATATACCCATACATGGAAATGATATTGATTTGCCTCCTGCTTACCTAGATTATAATGCCATGGTTCGCCATCAGTTTGTTGAGAGGAATGAACAATTCCTCCAGTACCAACTAATCTTTGACAGACGGCGCATCGCCCATATCGCCCTCACTGCTCCTACTTTCTTTGACTTTCAGGCAAAAAAGGAGATATGTTATAACCAGGGAGGAGGAGAATGAGTACGAGAGGAGGACGGAGGCAGCTCGCCTCCAAGCTTCAGCTCGTCAGGCAGTAGCTGCTGCATCTCAATACGACCCCAGCTACAACTTTGGATATCCACCAGGCCAGCCGTGGCCATAGACCAACTTAGGCCAAAAGCCTAAGCTTGGCGGAGTACGCATTTCTCACCAACATTACATTCATGTTCACACACTCATTCTAGTTGTCGGTGCTCATACTTTTTCATTTGTACTATCCATGCTAGTTTATTTTCTTTTCCAGCATTCTTCTTGTGTGTTTCAAAAACCTTAAGAAAAAACAAAAAAATAGTTGTAGCTTTTAGCTAGTTTACTCTCCAAGCTTGTAGTAGTAGTAATTAAAAAGAAAACCCAAAAAGATTTCTCGTTCTTGTTTTGCTTGTTGGGAGCTTTCCCGTGTAAATAGTTTTGTTTTATTTCTTTTCTTTGGGGGTCGAGAAGAGAAGACCATGATGAAAATGTTGAGTGGCTCTCATATGCATTATTGTTGATCTAACCAAGAGCCCATATTACCTTGTATTCTCCCTTGTACTGAATGCTTGCAGATTCCAGCTTAGTCTAATGCACGTGCACTATTATTACTATCCACACTGTTCGGTTGTGCAAGTGAAAGGCAATAATGACGATATGTGATGGACTGATTGAGATATGAGAAGCTGGTATGCACTCGACCTATCTTTTTTTTGTAAATAGGATTAGTTCATCGTTCCTAAGCAGCCTATTATGAATGAAACATGTTTGCAATGACAATGAGAGATTATAGTTTCTCATGCCATGCTTAATTAGCTAGAAGTTTATAATGGTTTACCTTGCGTGCCAACATGCTATTAAAATGGTTTTGATGTGGTATGATAGGGTGGTATCCTCCTTTGAACGATTCGAGTGGCTTGACTTGGCACATGTTCACGCATGCAGTTGAAACAAAATCAACATAGCCTCCACGATATTTATGTTCATGGTGAATTATATCCTACTCATGCTTGCACTCAGTGTTGATTAATTTTAATGCATGTTCATGACTGTTGTCGCTCTCTAGTTGGTCGCTTCATAGTCTCTTTCTAGCCTTCACTTGTACTAAGCGGGAATACTGCTTGTGCATCCACTTCCATAAACCCCAAAAGTTATTCCCTATGAGTCCGCCATACCTTCCTATATGCGGTATCTACCTGCCGTTCCAAGTAAATTTGTATGTGCCAAACTCTAAACCTTGAAATGGAATTATGTTTTGTATGCTCGAATAGCTCATGTATCAACTAGGGCTGTCTATATCTTCCATGCTAGGTGGGTTATTCTCAAGAGTTGTGGACTCCGCTCCTCATTCATGAGAAAATGGCTGGTAATCGGGATGCCCAGTCCCATGCTTAAATTAAAATAATTGCAAACAAAAATCCCCCAGGATTGTTGTTAGTTGGAGGCACCTGTTGTTTCGGACAAGCAACGGATTGATGTTTGTTGGTGGTGGGGGAGTATAAACTTTACCATTCTGTTTGGGAACCAACTATAATGTGTGTAGCATGGAAGATATCGAGATCTCTCAGTTGTTATGTTGACAAGGAAAGTATACCACTCAAAATATTATTTATCTCTATTTCCAAATCGAGCTCTGGCACCTCTACAAATCCCTGCTTCCCTCTGCGAAGGGCCTATCTATTTACTTTTATGTTGAGTCATCATCCTCTTATTAAAAAACACCAGTTGGAGAGCACCACTGTCATTTGCATGCATTACTATTAGTTTACATTGAGTCTGACTGTGACTGGATCTCCCTTACCATGAATGACAATGTTTAGTCAGTCCCTGAACATCAGAGGTGCTCTGCATTTATGTTATGCGGTCTCAAGAAAGGGCTAGCGAGATACCATCTTGTTATATCATATTATGATTGTTTTGAGAAAGTTTTGTCATCCGAGATTTATTATTATTGCTCGCTAGTTGAATATGCTATTGATATGAGTAAACATGAGACCTAAATGTTATTGTGAATATGGTTAGTTCATAATCTTTGCTGAAAACTTGAATGCTAACTTTACATATTTACAACAACAAGATCAAACAGAGTTTGTAAAAGTTTTTCTTTATCACTTTCAATTTGTCAACTGAATTGCTTGAGGACAAGCAAAGGTTTAAGCTTGGGGGAGTTGATAAGTCTCCAACGTATCTACTTTTCCGAACACTTTTGACCTTGTTTTGAACTCTAACTTGCATGATTTGAATGGAACTAACCCGGACTGACACTGTTTTCAGCAGAATTGCCATGGTGTTATTTTTGTGCAGAAATAGAAGTTCTTGGAATGACCTGAAACTTCACAGAGAATATTTTTGGAATTTATAAAAAATATTGGCGAAAGAATCAGCACCAGGTGGCCCACACCCTGTCCATGAGGGTGGGGGCGTGCCCACCACCATGGGGCGCGCCCCCTGTCTCGTGGGCCCCCTGAGGCTACACCGACCTCAACTCCAACTCTATATATTCATGTTCGGGGAGAAAAAAATCAGAGAGAATGATTCATCACGTTTTATGATACAGAGCCACCGCCAAGCCCTAATCTCTCTCGGGAGGGCTGATCTGGAGACCGTTCGGGGCTCCGGAGAGGGGAATCCGTCGCCATCGTCATCATCAACCTTCCTCCATCACCAATTTCATGATGCTCACCGCCGTGCGTGAGTAATTTCATCGTAGGCTTGCTGGACAGTGATGGGTCGGATGATATTTATCATGTAATCGAGTTAGTTTTGTTAGGGTTTGATCCCTAGTATCCATTATGTTCCGAGATTGATGTTGCTATGACTTTGCTATGCTTAATGCTTGTCACTATGGCCCGAGTGCCATGATATCAGATCTAAACCTATTATGTTTTCATGAATATATGTGAGTTCTTGATCCTAGTTTTCAAGTCTATAGTCACCTACTATGTGTTATGATCCGGTAACCACGAAGTGACAATAATCAGGACCACTCCCGGTGATGACCGTAGTTTGAGGAGTTCATGTATTCACTAAGTGTTAATGCTTTGTTCCGGTACTCTATTAAAAGGAGGCCTTAATAACCCTTAGTTTCCAATAGGACCCCGCTGCCATGGGAGGGTAGGACAAAAGATATCATGCAAGTTCTTTTCCATAAGCACATATGACTATATTCGCAATACATGCCAACATTACATTGATGAACTGGAGCTAGTTATGTGTCACCCTATGTTATAACTGTTGCATGAGGAATCGCATCCGGCATAATTATCCATCACTGATCCATTGCCTACGAGTTTTCTCAAATTGATCTTTGCTTAGTTACTTTTCCGCTGCCACTGTTACAATCACTACAGAACCAATAGTGTTACTTTTGCCATCGTTACCGTTACTTCCATATTACTTTGCTACTAAATATTTTGCTGCAGATATTATGTCTTTCAGGTGCGGTTCAATTGACAACTCAACTATTAATACTTGAGAATATTCTTTGGCTCCCCTTGTGTCGAATCAATAAATTTGGGTTGAATACTCTACCCTTGAAAACTGTTGCAATCCCCTATGAGGGAGTCCTGTATTAGGGGGTCTCCGGACAGCTGGACTATATCCTTTGGCCAGACTGTTGGACTATGAAGGTACAAGATTGAAGACTTCGTCTCATGTCCGGATGGGACTCTCCTTGGCGTGGAAGTCAAGCTAGGCAATATGGATATGTATATCTCCTCCCTTGTAACCGACCTTGTGTAACCCTAGCCCCCTACGGTGCCTATATAAACCAGAGGGTTTAGTCCATAGGACAACATACAATCATACCATAGGCTAGCTTCTAGGGTTTAGCCTCTACGATCTCGTGGTAGATCAACTCTTGTAATACTCATATCATCAAGAACAATCAAGCAGGACGTAGGGTATTACCTCCATCAAGAGGGCCCGAACCTGGGTAAACATCGTGTCCCCTGCCTCCTGTTACCATCCGCCTTAGACGCACAGTTCAGGACCCCCTACCCGAGATCCGCCGGTTTTGACACCGACATTGGTGCTTTCATTGAGAGTTCCACTGTGTTGTCACCGTAAGGCTTGATGGCTCCTTCAATCATCGCTAGCGATGCGGTCCAAGGTGAGGTTTTCCTCCCCGGGCAGATTTTTGTATTCGACGGCTTCGCACTGCGGGCCAATTCGGCTGGCCATCTGGAGCAGATCGAGAGCTACACCCCTGGCCATCAGGTCAGATTCAAAAACTTGAACTACACGGCCGACATCCGCGGAGACTTGATCTTCGACGGATTCGAGCCCATGTTGGACGTGCCGCACAGTCGCGACGAGCATGATGTAACTCTGCCATCGGACAATATTCGGGAGATCGCATCTGCAACTACTCCGGCCATCAATCCGGAGCAAATTGCGCCATCCGAGAGCGGAGGGATAGACCCCGCCATGGAGGCTGCACTCTCAGTGGCGATAGAGCCGGATACTGACTTTACCCCTTACGAGAGCCACGTCGCCGAACCACTGGATTCTTCTCCGGCCACAGGCTCCGAGCCGCCTGCATCCGCACCCATCGAATCCGATTGGGCACCGATCATGGAGTTCACCTCCGCGGATATCTTTCAGCACTCACCTTTCGGTAAAGATTGATATATAGGAAGTATGGTTTTGGCCACCGGAAGCGTTCCGGGCATCACCGGTAGTGTGGGGTCCGGGGGTCCACCAGGTGGGGCCACCAGCCCCGGAGGCCTACATGGACCAATAGTGGGAAGGGACCAGCCCCTAGGTGGGTTGGAGCGCCTCCCACCAAGGCCCAAGGCGCCTCCAACAGGGGAAGGGGGCAAACCCTAGGGCAGATGGGCCCTAAGGCCCACCCTAGGTGCGCCTCCCCCTCTCCCCCTTGTGGCCGCCTCCCAGATGGGATCTAGGGGCTTCCGCCACCCCTAGGGAGGGAACCCTAGGTGGGGGCGCAACCCCTCCCCTCCCCCTATATATACTTGAGGTATGGGGCTGCCCAACACACGAATTCTCTCCCTGTTGGCGCAGCCCTACCCCTCTCCCTCCTTGTCTCTCATAGTGCTTGGCGAAGCCCTGCTGGAGTCCCGCGCTCCTCCACCACCACCACACCATCGTGCTGCTGCTGGATGGAGTCTTCCCCAACCTCTCCTTCTCCCCTTGCTGGAACAAGGCGTAGGAGTCGTCACCGGGCTGTACGTGTGTTGAACACGGAGGTGCCGTCCGTTCGGCACTAGGATCATCGGTGATTTGGATCACGACGAGTACGACTCCATCAACCCCGTTCACTTGAACGCTTCCGCTTAGCGATCTACAAGGGTATGTAGATGCACTCTCCTTCCCCTCGTTGCTAGATTACTCCATAGATTGATCTTGGTGATGCGTAGAAAATTTTGAATTTCTGCTACGTTCCCCAACATATGCTATACTCAACACAGTATTTTCACAAATTCTTCATGTGCGTTCTATTTGAAACCCGTTCAAAATCTTTACTGTGTCCTTGTCAGCTGAAGAATCTGCGAATGAAACTTTAAAATATTCTAATCTGAATTTTTGGTTGTTGCCGCCTAAACCGTTCCACATCCCACGATAGTACTTATCTATTCACCCACGATCTCCACCTCTCTGTACGTGGGTGACACATGTCACAAGGATGAGAAGGGTCAGGGACATGTTCGTCCATTTTCCTCGGGCGGGTGGTTTTTCACCTTGGTTATAAATACCCCTCACCCTCCTCATACTGTTTCTACTCCACTCGACCTCACTCCCTCGCTCGAGCTCTCAAAACCTAGCGACGCTGCTACTTCCATCGTCGCCAGTGAGGAAGAGCTTCACTGCCTTGACCTCGTCACCATCGTACTCGTGCCGGCCGCGGATTTCTTCACTCCGCTGTCGCCGTAGCTGTCTTCCTCAGCCAAGTTAGGGCGTGGAAGATTTGGACTGACGAACTTCCAATCTACATTCCCAGTTTGTCGTGTTCTTCATCAAGGGTTATTAGAAGCTATTTTACTTCCCTTATTGATTCCAGTGATTTCTACAAAATCTTCAAAAGGTGTTTATTCTTCAATCTTCACACTCTGAACACCTCATACAAACATCTATTCTTGATTTGTGTCCCTAAGCCACATTTTTATTCATGATTCCTCAATTGTGTGGATTTTCAATCTATACAACTCTGGAACCTGAGTCAAAGAACGCTTAGTGAAATTCCTCAAGACACATCTGGTCAAATTCCTCAAACTTGCTCTTATTTGCAAAAACTTCTGAGAACACATATGACCTCTCCAAATTCTTCGCACCTATACTCTGTTCACAGGTACTCATGTCCACTACTGAATCACTAGGCTCTCATCAACTTAACTCATTTGCAGCATTCCTTGAAGAAAGACTGCATACCTCTTCAGAGAACTCGATAGTTCAAAATCCTCAGCTGAAGAAAATGGCAGATGGCAAGAAACCTCAGAAGGGAGGAAAGAAACTGGAAGTCAACACCGCGTTTGAGATTCCTGATGACATCTATGCATGATACTGCACTCCTCCTCATGAAACAAAGAATGAGCGCAAAGTGCGCATTCAGAAGATAGAGAGGAGATGGGCCAGAGAATGGAGGGAGTACAGATATGTGACTCCCAAGTACATGAAGAAATTCGTTGTACACCCTCCATGCCCAAGACCTCCATTGGCACCAGGCCAAGTTGCTGATCACTCTAGCATCAGAAGAGGTGAGGAATTTCCTGCTGAATGGGCAAAGTGTCAAGCTAAACTGACCAAAATGGCAAAAGAGGCAGTGAAGAAATTCAATGAAGACTCTGTTGTTGCTGCCTCTGCTAGCAAGCCCAAGAAGGATATGCCTAAGAAGCCCGCACATAAGCCCAGGGCTTCTTCTTCAATGCCCTCACGGCCCAGTTCTGCCAAGCCCTCACGGCCAATACCTCAAGTTGTCCCAGTTCCTCAAGCTCCAAAACCCTCAGCTCCTCCGGCAAAGTCCTCAGCACCTGTGCATATCGCCTCGTGTCAAAGGACCATAGGCAAATCAATTGCCTCAGGAGCCTCTGTAAGTTCTTCAGCTCCTCTGCATTCCTCGACAGGCCCCACATTGCTGAAGACCAAGGCCACTTCTGGATGAGGCACTAGACCAAGTCCTCAAAAGAAGCAGGTCGCCTTCCAGGTACCGTCCTCTGATGACGAACCTGATGATGATGAACTCGCTGAAATCATCAGAGATAGGCAATAAAGGGCCGCTAGAGCCAAAGACACAAACGTGCCTCTGCTTTTGGATCCGAAGTTGATCCTCGGTTTCATTGACCTCTGGCAAAAGGATCCCAACACTCCTATGCCTGACTTCAATCTCACTCCTGGCCAAAGTCACATGCTGACCGCCTTCATTGGCGAAGAAAAATGGAAGTTTGAGAAGGCCGGGAAACTGAATAAAGCTTAATACAAAAAGGAGCGCTTTCTAAAGAAAAACGTTGTCAATAAGACAACTGATGAACTTGTAGCTATCCAAACTGAGATCAAAGGACTCAGTGATGAATTCAACGTCTACCGCATAGACTGGCTTGGAGCCAAAGTCAGATTTGTGAAGTTGGCTGAGAAATTTACTTCAAAAGCTGAATCTCCTCAGGGTGAAGCATCTGCTCAGCCCACTGAATAACATGCCAGCACTGCTGATGAAAATCAGGCTGCTAAAGAAAATGAGAGTACCGGGGCTGATGACTGCATTCCAGCCGCTGATGACATTGTCAGGTAGTGTTGTGCCTGAAGAACAAGCCAGGACAGTTGTGGCATCAACCGCTAAGCCTGAAGAATCTGAACCAACCAGTCAAACTGAAACAGTTGTGCCCGAGGAAACTGAACCTATTTCCTCTGCTCCTCCTGCACCAACACCAAGTATAGTTCTTCCTTCTGCATGAGAAGTGAAGAAAACTAGAGTTGCGGAGCGAGCAACAGTGAAAAAGAGGAAAGCATCTGCGTCATCAAATTCTTCAGCACCAAAGAAGATGAAGACATTGACAAGCGCTTTTGAGAATCCCAAAGATGATGTTCCCGTTTCAAGCATGCCATCATAGGAACTCGTTCCCTTTGGTGAGGATTATGAGATCCCAAGCGGATCTGATGAAGATGTTCCCTCTGCTGCTTCTTCAGAGCAGTTGGACGAAGAAATTGAAGCGGATGATATCCCTTCAACCCCAATCATCTCATCGCCTATGCCTCAGTTCACAGCTGAAGAGGCAGGCGTTGAAGAATTAAATGAAGAAGATGAAGACGTGGACATTGGGTGCTCCACTCCAGTGTTGAATGATGATTATTGGGATAGTCAGCACCCCAACTCTCCACTCTTCATGCCTCTACAACAAATCCCTCAGTCCCCAGTGTACACTGGAGTTCAGATGGGCTCTGCAGATCATCACTCCACTCCTTCCATTCATGAAGAAATTCTAGCCACTAGTGCTGATGTTAATATTGATGAAGAATTGAAGACCCAGGCTACCACTAAAGCAGAAATTGAAATTCCCCAGCCCGTGGTTTCGGAGAACGTAATTCCTGAGGCTGTGATGACTTTAACTGATACTCCTCAGCCCAAGCCGAAGAATCCCTTCTCTAAGAAGCAAACCTTCAAGGCCGATGACTTCTTCCACGAGCATGTGTTCTTCACAGATTACAACCCATATGACTCTGCTCATCTTAGAAGGAAGCGTTTCTGGACTGCCAGCCAAGCAAACTTCTATTCTTCACTACTTTTTGATAAGGACAAAGTCGTCGACCATGCGCATATTCCTCATGTGGACATGGAATCACTGCCTTGCATCACGCCAGTCCTCAGTGTTCTTCACGATGCTGGACTGCTCAACTTCTGCACACATATATGTGATTGGAATGAAGAACTAATTCTTCAGTTCCATGCAACACTGCACATCACAGGAAATGCTGAAGATGTGAACTCTTGGGTATTGGACTGGATGACAGAGAATACTCACTTCAAAGCACCGGCATCTGAATTGCTTCATGCCCTACCTGTCAGTCCTCCCCTTGAAGGTGCATGTTGTATATATCATGAATCTGAACTTACTGACCACTATATGCAAGTGTTGATGAAGCCGCTGAAGTCTGATCAAGCCTCAAGGACCAAATTCCTCGTGAAGGTACTGCTATATGTGCCACGGGCTGTATATCGCATCTTGACCAAGACCTTGAGTCCAATCAAGGGCCACAACTCTAATGAAGAAGAGGTCGTCAGTATCATGAAGAATCTGCTATTCAACATCATTCATGGCATTCCTGCCAACTACCATGATTTCTTCATGAGGACTCTGGCCAATGTTGTGTTATCTCCATTTGAATTGAAGCCTTATGCTCCCTAGATTATAAGATTCCTCAGATCAAGGTCTTCAATCAACTACAAGGCTGATTTGCAGAATCACGTCAGCTACTTGCCCCCAATAGAAGTCCTCAAGCGAACATTTTCCTCAGCTGATGAAAAGGGCAAGGCTACTGTTGTTATTGATGAAGGCACTTGTCCATTGGATGGTCAGTTCCGCAAAGCTGCATCTTACTCCACCAATGATGACTTTGCCGCCAATGCCTCAAAGCAAAATCCTCAAGGCAGAGCTCCCAGAGTGATGACTGATCATGAGCTTCTCCTAAGTCTTCACCAGAAGGTCGATCGCAACCACAAATGGGTTAAGCGTCAGTTTGGTTCCATTCTTCACAACATGACCGCTACACACAATGCAGTGAAGAAGAACCACTTCTACCTCCATGAAGTATTCAATCGCACCTGGGCTGTTCTACCTCACTTTATGGTGAAGAAGATCTGAAGCAAATGGGCTTCAAGTAGGACTTTAACTGGTCTCAGCCACCGGTGAAGAAATTCAAGAAAATCAAAGTTCCTTCCTTGGTAGCCAACTGATATTCTTCCTCCCGCGAGACTGATGAGCATGAAGATTTGGACGACACTGCGGCAGGCCCTACTCCAACAACCGACCCCAACAATGTTGGCACTCCTCCATCGACTCAGTGATGATATTCTTCAGGGGCGTTAGTCCTCACTTTTCGTCCCTTTTGGTCATTCAATGACAAAGGGGGAGAAATTTGAGTTAGTCTTCAAGCGGTTCTATTTATATGGGCGTTTTTTGCTAAGTTACAACTCTCGTTCTTCTGAAGATTTATTGGATCAAGTTGTAAACTTAAGTCCGATGGTGGTCTGATACTTTTGCTATGTTCCTCTACATGCTATTTCCTCATGTATGATAATGCACGCATGATGTATTACATCAGCCACCATATTTCATCATGCATTTCAAATTCTTCATATCATATGTTAAATGCGTGTATGAATTACAAGATATAGGGGGAGATCTCCATGATTCTACTCTTCAAATGCGCACTACTTCAAAAGCAAATTCCTCACTATGCACATCTTCAGGGGGGGTTCTTCTATATCTTGTAATCAAATTCCTAAATATCAGTATTTACACTTCATATGTTTATCCCCATTGAAAACTTAACCTATATTGTCATCAATCACCAAAAAGGGGGAGATTGTAAGTGCATCTAGTGCCCCATAGTGATTTTGGTGTATTGAAGATTTATAGGTTAAGGGACTGATACGTTTGTGAGTGTACACAGGTCTATAAGTCTATGAGGAGTTTGATATTTACAGAGAAAGTCGACCCCTAAAAATGAATGTCTTCAACTGAAGACTTTGGATCTCTAAAGACTTTCCGAAGACTTTGAAAGTGAAGAAATTGGTGTGACCGTGAAGACTTGATATTCATGCGAGGAACATGAAGCATGAAGACTTTTGTTTTTGTAGTTTCATATTCTCTTTCTTGAGTCATAGGAAACACCGTACTGTTAAAGGGGGTCGAGGTAAAACTAAGGAAAAGTTTCCAAGTGATGCTCAACTCAAAATCCTACACCTACCAATCCCTTCGAGTGAAGCCATTGGAAATCTCATACAGTTCAGTCAATTTCTTCAGTGACAGAGACAAAGTTCTTCTAGTCTCTGAGGAATTTGTCCTGACTGAGGAGTTAGGAATTCGCTAGTGCGGATTGCCTACAAGTGAGGAACATGATAGCCCTGAGGAATTTGATACCTCAAATTTCCGATCGTTGTTGTGCTACGCGCTAGCTGTACCAAAATATCTACCCACCTAACGGTCATATCATTGAAGGGCATTTATGTCTTATCATGTCAGGCTGCTTCCTAGGCTATAAATAGCCGCCCCCTACAACCACTAGCTGGTTGGCTGCTCCTCGAGAAACTGACACTTGTCATTGAGAGCATCCCATCCTCCGAGGACTTTGAGCGAAAATCATCAAGGGAGGAAAAACCCAAAACCCCAAACCAAACACCTAGAAAGCGAAAGTGATTGAGTATCACTGAAGAGATTGTTCTTGTGTGGAAGCGACGCTTGTTACCTTTGAGGACTGTGCATCCTCCAGACGGTGAGGCGTTATGGTCTAGAGCATCCAAGAGGAAATTGTGGATCGCCGAGTGATCGAGTCTGTGAAGGTTTGGAAGTCACCTGAAGACTTACCACGAGTGATTGGACGAGGTCTGTGTGACCTTAGTTCAAGGAGAATACAGTGAGGACTGTGTGTCCGGGACTATGTGTCCTCAGGGTTAAATACCTAGCCGCTCTAACCAGACGTACAACTGTCACAGCAGTTGGAACTAGTCTATGATACGTCTCCAACGTATCTATAATTTTGATTGTTCCATGCTATTATATTATCAACCTTGGATGTTTTATATGCATTTATATGCAATTTATTTGATTTTTGGGACTAACCTATTAACCTAGAGCCCAGTGCCAGTTTTTGTTTTTTCCTTGTTTTAGAGTATCGCAGAAAAGGAAAATCGAACAGAGTCCAATTGACCTGAAACTTCACGGAACTTATTTTTGGACCAAAAGAAGCCCACGGAGTATCGGAGATGGACCAGAAGAGTCCCGAGCTGCCCACGAGGGTGGGGGCATGCCCACCCCCCTAGGCGCGCCCCCTGCCTCGTGGACAGCCCGGAGATCCACCGACGTACTTCTTCCTCCTATATATACCCATATACCCTAATAACTTCAAGGAGCGGAATAGATCGGGAGTTCCGCCGCCAGAAGCCTCCGTAGCCGCCGAAAACCAATCTAGACCTGTTTCGGCACCCTGCCGGAGGGGTGTCCCTCTTTGGTGGCCATCTTCATCATCCCGGTGCTCTCCATGACGAGGAGGGAGTAGTTCACCCTCGGGGCTGAGGGTATGTACCAGTAGCTATGTGTTTGATCTCTCTCTCTCCCTCTCTCTCTCTCTCGTGTTCTTGAGGTGATACGATCTTGATGTATCGCGAGCTTTGCTATTATAGTTGGATCTTATGATGTTTCTCCCCCTCTACTCTCTTGTGATGAATTGAGTTTCCCCTTTGAAGTTATCTTATCGGATTGAGTCTTTAAGGATTTGAGAACACTTGATGTATGTCTTGCGTGGGATACCCGTGGTGACAATGGGGTATTTTATTGATCCACTTGATATATGTTTTGGTGATCAACTTGCGGGTTCTGCCATGACCCTATGTATAGGGGTTGGCACATGTTTTCGTCTTGAATCTCCGGTAGAATCTTTGGGGCACTCTTTGAAGTACTTTGTGTTGGTTTGAATAGATGAATCTGAGATTGTGTGATGCATATTGTATAATCATACCCACAGATACTTGAGGTGAAATTGGAGTATCTAGGTGACATTAGGGTTTTGGTTGATTTGTGTCTTAAGGTGTTATTCTAGTACGAACTCTATGATAGATTGAGCAGAAAGAATAGCTTCATGTTATTTTACTACGGACTCTTGAATAGATCGATCAGAAAGGATAACTTTGAGGTGGTTTCGTACCCAACCATAATCTCTTCGTTTGTTCTCCTCTATTAGTGACTTTGGAGTGACTCTTTGTTGCATGTTGAGGGATAGTTATATGATCCAATTATGTTACTATTGTTGAGAGAACTTGCACTAGTGAAAGTATGAACACTAGGCCTTGTTTCAACGCATTGCAATACCGTTTACGCTCACTTTTATCATCAGTTACCTTGCTGTTTTATATTTTGAGATTACAAAAACCTATATCTACCATCCATATTGCACTTGTATCACCATCTCTTTGCCGAACTAGTGCACCTATACAATTTACCATTGTATTGGATGTGTTGGGACACAAGAGACTCTTTGTTATTTGGTTGCAGGGTTGCTTGAGAGAGACCATCTTCATCCTACACCTCCCACAGATTGATAAACCTTAGGCCATCCACTTGAGGGAAATTTGCTACTGTCCAACAAACCTCTACACTTGGAGGCCCAACAACGTCTACAAGAAGAAGGTTGTGTAGTAGACATCAATCTACCAAATCATTATCTTCACCGAGCTTACTGGTTCTATTTCCTCAACCCTTTCATTTCTTCATTACTATGTTGTGTACCTGTTCATATCTGTTTGAAGACTTTGACAGAAGACTTCTCAATTTCCCCAGTTCAATTTCTTCAGTCTGTTTGTCTTCATTCTGTTTTATCCTGTGCTTACGCTTTCTGTACTCTGTGTTTTGATTCCAACTCATCATGATGTCCATGCTTATGTTATGTCATGTCTGCATCTGAGTACTTATTCCATTGCAAGTACTTCTTCTTTTAGGAAATTCCTCAGTGAAGAATTTATAAAAATCACCTATTCACCCCCTGATAACCCACAAGTATAGGGGATCGCAATAGTTTTCGTGGGTAGAGTATTCAACCCAAATTTATTGATTCGACACAAGGGGAGCCAAAGAATATTCTCAAGTATTAGCAGTTGAGTTGTCAATTCAACCACACCTGGATAACTTAGTATCTGCAGCAAAGTGTTTAGTAGCAAAGTAATATGATAGTAGTGGTAACGTTAACAAAGGGTTAGCAAAAGTAATGTTTTTGGTATTTGGTGGTGATGATAGCAATAGCAATGGAAAAGTAAATAAGCGAAGAACAATATATGGAAAGCTCGTAGGCAATGGATCAGTGATGGAGAATTATACCGGATGCGGTTCATGATGTAACAGTCATAACCTAGGGTGACACAGAACTAGCTCCAATTCATCAATGTAGTGTAGGCATGTATTCCGAATATAGTCATACGTGCTTATGGAAAAGAACTTGCATGACATCTTTTGTCCTACCCTCCCATGGCAACGGGGTCCTAGCGGAAACTAAGGGATATTAAGGCCTCCTTTTAATAGAGTATCGAACCAAAGCATTAACACATAGTGAATACAAGGATTTATAATTATTTCCAAGGATTTATAATTATTTGCAAGGATTTATAATTATTTCCAAATAGACGTTCCGTGAAGTTTCAGGTCATTCCGAGAACTTTTGTTTCTGCACATAATTAGCACCATGGCAATTCTGCTAAAAACAATGTCAGTCCGGGTTAGTTCCATTCAAATCATGCAAGTTAGAGTCCAAAACAAGGGCAAAAGTGTTTGGAAAAGTAGATACGACGGAGACGTATCAACTCCCCCAAGCTTAAACCTTTTCTTGTCCTCAAGCAATTCAGTTGACAAACTGAAAGTGATAAAGAAAAACTTTTACAAACTCTATTTGCTCTTGTTGTTGTAAATATGTAAAGCTAGCATTCAAGTTTTTAGCAAATATTATGAACTAACCATATTCACAATAACGCATAGGTCTCATGTTTACTCATATCAATGGCATAATCAACTAGCGAGAAATAATAATAAATCCCGGATGACAACACTTTCTCAAAACAATCATAATATGATATAACAAGATGGTATATCGCTAGCCCTTTCTGAGACCGCAAAACATAATTGCAGAGCACCTTTAAAGATCAAGGACTGACTAGACATTGTAATTCATGGTAAAAGAGATATAGTCAAGTCATACTCAATGTAAACTAACAGTAATGAATGCAAATGACAGCGGTGCTCTCCAACTGGTGCTTTTTAATAAGAGGATGATGACTCAACATGAAAGTAAATAGATAGGCCCTTGGCAGAGGGAAGCAGGGATTTGTAGAGGTGCCAGATCTCGGTTTTGAAATAGAGATGAATAATATTTTGAGCGGTATACTTTCATTGTCAACATAACAACCAAGAGATGGCGATATCTTCCATGCTACACACATTATAGGCGGTTCCCAAACAGAATGGTAAAGTTTATACTCCCCCTCCACCAACAAGCATCAATCCATGGCTTGCTCGAAACAACGAGTGCCTCCAACTAACAAGAGTCCCAAGGGGAGTTTTTTTTTGCAATTATTTTGATTTAGTTTGCATAAAGCATGGGACTGGGCATCCCGGTGACCAGCCACTTTCTCGTGAGTGAGGAGAGGAGTCCACTCCTCTTGAGAATAACCCGCCTAACATGGAAGATATGGACAGCCCCAGTTGATACATGAGCTATTCGAGCATACAAAACAGAATGTTTATTTGAAGGTTTAGAATTTGGCACATGCAAATTTACTTGGAACGGCAGGTAGATACCGTATATAGGTAGGTATGGTGGACTCATATGGAACAACTTTGGGGTTTATGGAGTTGGATGCACAAGCAGTATTCCCGCTTAGTACAGGTGAAGGCTAGCAAAACACTGGGAAGCGCCCAGCTAGGGAGCAACAACAGTCATGAACATGCATTAAAGTTAATCAACACCGAATGCAAGCATGAGTAGGATATAATCCACCATGAACATAAATATCGTGAAGGCTATGTTGATTTTGTTTCAACTACATGTGTGAACATGTGCCAAGCCAAGTCACTTAAATCATTCAGAGGAGGATACCACCCTATCATACCACATCACAACCATTTTAATAGCATGTTGGCACGCAAGGTAAACCATTATAAGCTCCTAGCTAATCAAGCATGGCACAAGAAACTATGATCTCTAGTTGTCATTGCAAAAATGTTTATTCATAATAGGCTGAATCAGGAATGATGAACTAATCATATTTACAAAAACAAAAGAGGTTGAGTTCATGCTAGCTTTTCTCATCTCAGTCAGTCCATCATATATCGTCATAACTGCCTTTCACTTGCATGACCGAACGATGTGGATAATAATAATAGTGCACGTGCATTGGACTAAGCTGGAATCTGCAAGCATTCAATAAACAGGAGAAGACAAGGCAATATGGGCTCTTTTGTCAGGTCAACAACAATGCATATAAGAGCCGCTTCAACAATTTAATTATGATCTTCTCCTATCGACCCCCAAAGAAAAGAAAAGAAATAAAACTATTTACACGGGAAAGCTCCCAACAAGCAAAAGAAGAACAGGAAATCTTTTTGTGTTTTTCTTTTTAATTACTACTACAAGCATGGAGAGTAAACTAATTAAAAGCTACAACTATTTTTTTGGTTTTTCTTAAGGTTTATTAAACACACAAGAAGAAAGCATAAAAAGGAAAATAAACTAGCATGGATGATACAATGAAAAAGTATGAGCACCGACATCTAGCAATGAGTGTGTGAACATGAATATAATGTCGGTGAGAAATACATACTCACCCAAGCTTAGGCTTTTGGCCTAAGTTGGTCTATGGCCACGGCTGGCCTGGCGGATATCCATAGTAATAGTTGGGGTCGTACTGAGATGCAGCGGCTATCGCCTCCTGAGCTGCAGCGTGGCGACGAGCGGCCTCCGCCCTCCTCTCGTACTCATCTGCCTCCTCTATGGTAATATCATATCTTCCTTTTTCCTGATAATCAAAGAAGGCAGGAGCGGGGAGAGTAATACAGACAGCACGGCGTCTATCAAAGATTAAGCGATATTGGAGAGGTGATTCATTCCTCTCGACAAACTGGTGGTGAACCATATCCTCATAATCCAAATAAGCAGGAGGCAACTCAATATCATCTTCACGTATGGCTATACCAAGAAAATTAGCTATGCAGGTTGCATAAATTCCACCAAAGAAATCTCCATTAAATCTATTAAGATGCAACCTACGTGCAACAATGGCTCCCAAACTATAAGATTTATCTACTAACACAGCACTCCTAAGAATACTGTGGTCAGGGACACACATGTGACATGCCTCATCTTTACCATTAATTCATCTACCTATAAAGAGAGAAAAATAATGTATAGCAGGAAAGTGAATGCTCCCTATGGTAGCTTGTGTTATATCTCTAG
The DNA here is from genome assembly GCF_056163025.1 of Triticum urartu. Lineage (NCBI taxonomy): Eukaryota > Viridiplantae > Streptophyta > Magnoliopsida > Poales > Poaceae > Triticum > Triticum urartu. Next base: position 647,764,952 of record NC_141875.1, on the reverse strand, counting down.
ATTCCCCCACAGTTATACTAGCAAGAAAATCTCTAAATTCAGATTTGCGAGGTTCCCTGACACTAGCCCATTGTGGAAGTTTGCAAGCAGTGGTAAAATCCTCTAAATCCATAGTGTAAGAATTTTCATAAAGATCAAATAGGACAGTTGGAGAATTACGTGAAGATGAAAATTCAAACCTCCTCACAAAGGAACTAGTGAGATAGTGATACTGGTGGCACTTTTCTTCCGCGAAGCTCACAAGATCAACGTTACGCAAATATGCGTTATATTCTTCCTTAATTCCTGCTCAATGCATAAAGTTTTCCGAAGGCCATTCACAAGGACGCACTGGAGCATCTCTTGGTGGTTCTTCATTAGCATCACGCATTGCAAGCCTGGGTGCTTGCTTCCTTGAAGAATCACCTTGGTACATTTTCCTAAGCATATTTCTTCCTCTGAAAAATTTCTGAAATTTTTAGTAACTTCAAACAAAAGTGAACCAAGGTCAACAAAATTGATAGCAACAACTCCTACAAGTGCCTAGAGCCTATACCATGCATTAGAACTACTTTTGACCATATAAATTTGACATGCAAGCTCAAGAACATGGTCACCTAGGCAGCACAAATTTGCAATGAATAAAGCACTATCACAAAAACTAATTGGACCAATGGAGGAGTCACATAACAAGGAACAATCTCCCCAAGCAGTTTTGTGAGAGGTGCTTTGAGCAAGGATATCAAAAATCGCAGCAAAATGAGCTAGAACTCATGCTTGAGCTGGATATTCGTGTTTGTGGGAGGAAGAAGGAGTGTGTGGGTGCAGGAATAAGTGGAGGAGGGCCACCGTGGGCCCATGAGGCAGGGGGCGCGCCCAGGGGGGTAGGGCGCACCCTCCACCCTCGTGGCCAGGTGGATGCCCCTCCTGCTGTGTTCTCAATGCCAAATATTCTCAAATATTCCAGAAAAATCATATTTAAATTTTAGGGCATTTGGAGAACTTTTATTTTCGGGGTATTTTTATATTGCACCGATAATTCAGATAACATATAGAAAAATACTATTTTTATTTTATTTAATATAAATAACAGAAAGTAAAATGAGGGTACAGAAGGTTGTGCCTTCTAGTTTCATCCATCTCATGCTCATCAAAAGGAATCCACTAACAAGGTTGATCAAGTCTTGTTAACGAACTCATTCCGAATAACATGGAACCGGAGAAATTTCAAATAACACTATGTTACCTCAACGGGGATATGCACATCCCCAATAATAAGAGTATCATATTTCTTCTTGACAGTAGGAAGAGGAAATTCAAAACCTCCAAATATAATCGATGGAATTTTGCTAATAGAGTTAATACTATGAACTTGAGGTTGTTTCCTCGGAAAGTGTACCGTATGCTCATTACCATTAACATGAAAAGTGACATTGCCTTTAGTGCAATCAATAACAGCCCCTGCAGTATTCAAAAAGGGTCTTCCAAGAATAATAGACATACTAACGTCCTCGGGAATATCAAGAATAACAAAGTCCGTTAAAATAGTAACGTTTGCAACTACAACAGGCACATCCTCACAAATACCGATAGGTATAGCAGTTGATTTATCAGCCATTTGCAAAGATATTTCAGTGGGTGTCAACTTATTCAAATCAAGTCTACGATATAACGAGAGAGGCATAACACTAACACCGGCTCCAAGATCACATAAAGCAGTTTTAACATAGTTTCTTTTAATGGAGCATGGTATAGTGGGTACTCCTGGATCTCCAAGTTTCTATGGTATTCCACCCTTAAAAGTATAATTATCAAGCATGGTGGAAATTTCAGCTTCTGGTATCTTTCTCTTATTTTTAACAATTTCTTTCATATACTTAGCATAAGGATTCATTTTAAGCATATCAGTTAATCGCATACGCAAAAAGATAGGTCTAATCATTTCAGCAAAGCGCTCAAAATCCTCATCATCTTTTTTCTTGGATGGTTTGGGAGGAAAAGGCATGGGTTTCTGAACCCATGGTTCTCTTTCTTTTCCGTGTTTCCTAGCAACAAAGTCTTTCTTATCATAATGTTGATTCTTTGATTATGGGTTATCAAGATCAACAGCAGGTTCAATCTCTATATCATTATCATTACTAGGTTGAGCATCATCATGAACATTATCATTAACATTATCACTAGTTTTAGGTTCATTACCAGATTGTGTTTCAGCATCAAAAATAGAAATATCATTTGGATTCTCAGGTGTTTCAGCAATAGGTTCACTAGAAGCATGCAAAGTCCTATCATTTTTCTTTTTCTTCCTTTTAGAAGGACTAGGTGCATCTATATTATTTCTCTGAGAATCTTGCTCAATTCTCTTAGGGTGGCCTTCAGGATACAAAGGTTCCTGAGTCATCTTACCAGTTCTAGTAGCCACTCTAACAGCATAATCATTATTCTTACTATTCAATTCATTGAGCAAATCATTTTGAGCCTTAAGTACTTGTTCTACTTGAGTGGTAACCATAGAAGCATGTTTACTAATAAGTTTAAGTTGTCCTGTGACATTAGCCATATAATCACCCAAGTGTTCAAGCATATTTGAATTGTATTTCAATTGTCTACCAAAATAAGCATTAAAATCTTCTTGCTTAACCATAAATTTATCAAACTCATCTAAGCATGGGCTAGCAATCTTAGTAAATGGGATTTCATCTTTATCATGTCTATAGAGAGAATTTACCTTTACTACCTGTGTCGGGTTATCAAGACCATGTATTTCTTCAATAGGTAATGGATTAAGATCATATGTTTCTTCAATAGGCGGTAAATTAAGACCGTGTATTTCTTCAATAGGAGGTAAATTCTTAACATCTTCAGCTTTAATACCTTTTTCTTTCATAGATTTCTTTGCCTCTTGCATATCTTTAGGACTGAGAAATAGAACACCTCTTTTCTTCAGAGTTGGTTTAGGATTAGGCTCAGGAAGTGTCCAATTATTTTCATTTGTCAACATATTATTCAATAAAATTTCAGCTTCATCCGTTGTTCTTTCCCTGAAAACAGAACCAGCACAACTATCCAGGTAATCTCTAGAAGCGTCGGTTAGTCCATTATAAAAGATATCAAGTATTTCATTTTTCTTAAGAGGATGATCAGGCAAAGCATTAAGTAACTTGAGAAGCCTCCCCCAAGCTTGTGGGAGACTCTCTTCTTCAATTTGCACAAAATTATATATATCCCTTAAGGCAGCTTGTTTCTTATGAGCAAGGAAATATTTTGCAGAGAAGTAATAAATCATATCATGGGGACTACGCACACAATCAGGATCAAGAGAATTAAACCATATCTTAGCATCACCCTTTAATCAGAACAGAAATATTTTAAGGATATAAAAGTAACGAGTTCTCTCATCATTAGTGAACAGGGTGGCTATATCATTTAATTTAGTAAGGTGTGCCACAACAGTTTCAGATTCATTGCCATGAAAAGGATCAGATTCAACCAAAGTAATTATATGAGGATCAACATTGAATTCATAATCCTTATCAGTAACATAGATAGGTGAAGTAGCAAAAGCAGGGTCAGGTTTCATTCTAGCATTAAGAGATTGTTGCTTCCATTTAGCTAATAACCTCTTGAGTTCGTATCTATCTTTGCAAGCTAAAATACCTAAAGCAGCTTCTTTTTCAAAAACATAACCCTCAGGAATAACAGGTGATTCATATTCATTAGAGGGAGAGTCTTCATCATCACTTTCATCAATATTATCAGTTTCAATATTTTCATTCTCTCTAACCCTAGCAAGTTGTCCATCAAGAAATTCACCAAGTGGCACGGTAGTATCAAGCATAGAAGTAGTTTCATCATAAGTATCATGCATAGCAGAAGTGGCATCATCAATAACATGCGACATATCAGAACGAATAGCAGAAGCAGGTTTAGGTGTCGCAAGCTTACTCAAAACAGAAGGTGAATCAAGTGCAGAGCTAGATGGCAGTTCCTTACCTCCCCTCGTAGTTGAGGGATAAATCTTGGTTTTTGGATCTCTCAAGTTCTTCATAATGATAAGAAGATATAAATCCCAAGTGACTCAAAGAATAGAGCTATGCTCCCCAGCAACGGCGCCAGAAAATAGTCTTGATAACCCACGATCGCAACAATTTTCGAGGGTAGAGTATTCAACCCAAATTTATTTATTCGACACAAGGGGAGCCAAAGAATATTCTCAAGTATTAGCAGTTGAGCTATCAATTCAACCACACCTGGATAACTTAGTATCTGCAGCAAAGTGTTTAGTAGCAAAGTAATATGATAGTAGTTGTAATGATAGCAAAGGCTAACGGTAGAAAAAGAAATGTTTTTGGTATTTGGTGGTGATGATAGAAATAGCAACGGGAAAGTAAATAAGCGAAGAACAATATATGGAAAGCTCGTAGGCAATGGACCAGTGATGTAGAATTATGCCGGATGCGGTTCATCATGTAACAATCATAACCTAGGGTGAAACAGAACTAGCTCCAATTCATAAATGTAATGTAGGCATGTATTCCGAATATAGTCATACGTGCTTATGGAAAAGAACTTGCATGACATCTTTTGTCCTACCCTCCCATGGCAGCGGGGTCCTAGCGGAAACTAAGGGATATTAAGGCCTCCTTTTAATAGAGTACTGGACCAAAGCATTAACACATAGTGACTACATGAACTCCTCAAACTACGGTCATCACCGGTAAGTATCCCGATTATTGTCACTTCGGGGTTAACGGATCATAACACATAGTAGGTGACTATAGACTTGCAAGATAGGATCAAGAACTCTCATATATTGATGAAAACATAATAGGTTCATATCTGAAATCATGGCACTCGGGCCCTAATGACAAGCATTAAACATGGCAAAGTCATAGCAACATCAATCTCAGAACATAGTGGATACTAGGGATCAAACCCTAACAAAACTAACTGAATTACATGATAAATATCATCCAACCCATCACCGTCCAGCAAGCCTACGATGGAATTACTCACGCACGGCGGTGAGCATCATGAAATTGGTGATGGAGGATGGTTGATGATGACGATGGCGACGGATTCCCCTCTCCGAAGCCCTGAACGGACTCTAGATTAGCCCTCCCGAGAGGTTTTAGGGCTTGGCGGTGGCTCCGTATCATAAAACGCAATGAATCCTTCCCTCTGATTTTTTTCTCCCCGAAAGCAAATATATAGAGTTGGAGTCGAGGTCGGAGGAGCTCCAGGGGGCCCACGAGGTAGGGGGCGCGCCCCCCACCCTCGTGGCTAGGGTGTGGGCCCCTGGTCTTCATCTTTTGCAAAGATTTTTTTATTATTTCCAAATAGATGTTCCGTGAAGTTTCAGGTCATTCCAAGAACTTTTGTTTTTGCACATAAATAACACCATGGCAATTCTGCTGAAAACAGAGTCAGCCCGGGTTAGTTCCATTCAAATCATGCAAGTTAGAGTCCAAAACAAGGGCAAAAGTGTTTGGAAAAGTAGATACGACGGAGACGTATCACCCCCCCCCCTTTATTCGAATTAACGCACTTTCACTTTCTTGCTAGTATTACTGTGGGGGAATCTAGAGAAATCACACAAGCTACCATAGGGTGCATTCATTTCTCTTCCATACATTATTTTGCTCTCTTCATTGGTAGATGCATTAACAGTAAAGATGAGGCTTGTCACATGTGCGTTCCAGATCTTAGTGTCCTCAAGAGTGCGGTATTAGGTGATAAACAATATAACTTGGGGGCTATTGTTGCACGTAGGTTACATCACAAAAGTATAAGTGGAGATTTGTTTGGTGGAATTTATGCAACTCGTGTAGCTAACTATCTTGATATACCCATACATGGAAATGATATTGAGTTGCCTCCTGCTTACCTAGATTATAATGCCATGGTTCGCCATCAGTTTGTTGAGAGGAATGAACAATTCCTCCAGTACCGACAAATCTTTGACAGACGGCGCATCGCCCATATCGCCCTCACTGCTCCTACTTTCTTTGACTTTCAGGCAAAAAAGGAGATATGTTATAACCAGGGAGGAGGAGAATGAGTACGAGAGGAGGACGAAGGCAGCTCGCCTCCAAGCTTCAGCTCGTCAGGCAGTAGCTGCTGCATCTCAATACGACCCCAGCTACAACTTTGGATATCCACCAGGCCAGCCGTGGCCATAGACCAACTTAGGCCAAAAGCCTAAGCTTGGCGGAGTACGCATTTCTCACCAACATTACATTCATGTTCACACACTCATTCTAGTTGTCGGTGCTCATACTTTTTCATTTGTACTATCCATGCTAGTTTATTTTCTTTTCCAGCATTCTTCTTGTGTGTTTCAAAAACCTTAAGAAAAAACAAAAAAATAGTTGTAGCTTTTAGCTAGTTTACTCTCCAAGCTTGTAGTAGTAGTAATTAAAAAGAAAACCCAAAAAGATTTCTCGTTCTTGTTTTGCTTGTTGGGAGCTTTCCCGTGTAAATAGTTTTGTTTTATTTCTTTTCTTTGGGGGTCGAGAAGAGAAGACCATGATGAAAATGTTGAGTGGCTCTCATATGCATTATTGTTGATCTAACCAAGAGCCCATATTACCTTGTATTCTCCCTTGTACTGAATGCTTGCAGATTCCAGCTTAGTCTAATGCACGTGCACTATTATTACTATCCACACTGTTCGGTTGTGCAAGTGAAAGGCAATAATGACGATATGTGATGGACTGATTGAGATATGAGAAGCTGGTATGCACTCGACCTATCTTTTTTTTGTAAATAGGATTAGTTCATCGTTCCTAAGCAGCCTATTATGAATGAAACATGTTTGCAATGACAATGAGAGATTATAGTTTCTCATGCCATGCTTAATTAGCTAGAAGTTTATAATGGTTTACCTTGCGTGCCAACATGCTATTAAAATGGTTTTGATGTGGTATGATAGGGTGGTATCCTCCTTTGAACGATTCGAGTGGCTTGACTTGGCACATGTTCACGCATGCAGTTGAAACAAAATCAACATAGCCTCCACGATATTTATGTTCATGGTGAATTATATCCTACTCATGCTTGCACTCAGTGTTGATTAATTTTAATGCATGTTCATGACTGTTGTCGCTCTCTAGTTGGTCGCTTCATAGTCTCTTTCTAGCCTTCACTTGTACTAAGCGGGAATACTGCTTGTGCATCCACTTCCATAAACCCCAAAAGTTATTCCCTATGAGTCCGCCATACCTTCCTATATGCGGTATCTACCTGCCGTTCCAAGTAAATTTGTATGTGCCAAACTCTAAACCTTGAAATGGAATTATGTTTTGTATGCTCGAATAGCTCATGTATCAACTAGGGCTGTCTATATCTTCCATGCTAGGTGGGTTATTCTCAAGAGTTGTGGACTCCGCTCCTCATTCATGAGAAAATGGCTGGTAATCGGGATGCCCAGTCCCATGCTTAAATTAAAATAATTGCAAACAAAAATCCCCCAGGATTGTTGTTAGTTGGAGGCACCTGTTGTTTCGGACAAGCAACGGATTGATGTTTGTTGGTGGTGGGGGAGTATAAACTTTACCATTCTGTTTGGGAACCAACTATAATGTGTGTAGCATGGAAGATATCGAGATCTCTCAGTTGTTATGTTGACAAGGAAAGTATACCACTCAAAATATTATTTATCTCTATTTCCAAATCGAGCTCTGGCACCTCTACAAATCCCTGCTTCCCTCTGCGAAGGGCCTATCTATTTACTTTTATGTTGAGTCATCATCCTCTTATTAAAAAACACCAGTTGGAGAGCACCACTGTCATTTGCATGCATTACTATTAGTTTACATTGAGTCTGACTGTGACTGGATCTCCCTTACCATGAATGACAATGTTTAGTCAGTCCCTGAACATCAGAGGTGCTCTGCATTTATGTTATGCGGTCTCAAGAAAGGGCTAGCGAGATACCATCTTGTTATATCATATTATGATTGTTTTGAGAAAGTTTTGTCATCCGAGATTTATTATTATTGCTCGCTAGTTGAATATGCTATTGATATGAGTAAACATGAGACCTAAATGTTATTGTGAATATGGTTAGTTCATAATCTTTGCTGAAAACTTGAATGCTAACTTTACATATTTACAACAACAAGATCAAACAGAGTTTGTAAAAGTTTTTCTTTATCACTTTCAATTTGTCAACTGAATTGCTTGAGGACAAGCAAAGGTTTAAGCTTGGGGGAGTTGATAAGTCTCCAACGTATCTACTTTTCCGAACACTTTTGACCTTGTTTTGAACTCTAACTTGCATGATTTGAATGGAACTAACCCGGACTGACACTGTTTTCAGCAGAATTGCCATGGTGTTATTTTTGTGCAGAAATAGAAGTTCTTGGAATGACCTGAAACTTCACAGAGAATATTTTTGGAATTTATAAAAAATATTGGCGAAAGAATCAGCACCAGGTGGCCCACACCCTGTCCATGAGGGTGGGGGCGTGCCCACCACCATGGGGCGCGCCCCCTGTCTCGTGGGCCCCCTGAGGCTACACTGACCTCAACTCCAACTCTATATATTCATGTTCGGGGAGAAAAAAATCAGAGAGAATGATTCATCACGTTTTATGATACAGAGCCACCGCCAAGCCCTAATCTCTCTCGGGAGGGCTGATCTGGAGACCGTTCGGGGCTCCGGAGAGGGGAATCCGTCGCCATCGTCATCATCAACCTTCCTCCATCACCAATTTCATGATGCTCACCGCCGTGCGTGAGTAATTTCATCGTAGGCTTGCTGGACGGTGATGGGTCGGATGATATTTATCATGTAATCGAGTTAGTTTTGTTAGGGTTTGATCCCTAGTATCCATTATGTTCCGAGATTGATGTTGCTATGACTTTGCTATGCTTAATGCTTGTCACTAGGGCCCGAGTGCCATGATATCAGATCTAAACCTATTATGTTTTCATGAATATATGTGAGTTCTTGATCCTAGTTTTCAAGTCTATAGTCACCTACTATGTGTTATGATCCGGTAACCACGAAGTGACAATAATCAGGACCACTCCCGATGATGACCGTAGTTTGAGGAGTTCATGTATTCACTAAGTGTTAATGCTTTGTTCCGGTACTCTATTAAAAGGAGGCCTTAATAACCCTTAGTTTCCAATAGGACCCCGCTGCCATGGGAGGGTAGGACAAAAGATATCATGCAAGTTCTTTTCCATAAGCACATATGACTATATTCGCAATACATGCCAACATTACATTGATGAACTGGAGCTAGTTATGTGTCACCCTATGTTATAACTGTTGCATGAGGAATCACATTCGGCATAATTATCCATCACTGATCCATTGCCTATGAGTTTTCTCAAATTGATCTTTGCTTAGTTACTTTTCCGCTGCCACTGTTACAATCACTACAGAACCAATAGTGTTACTTTTGCCATCGTTACCGTTACTTCCATATTATTTTGCTACTAAATATTTTGCTGCAGATATTATGTCTTTCAGTTGCGGTTCAATTGACAACTCAACTATTAATACTTGATAATATTCTTTGGCTCCCCTTCTGTCGAATCAATAAATTTGGGTTGAATACTCTACCCTTGAAATCTGTTGCGATCCCCTATGAGGGAGTCCTGTATTAGGGGGTCTCTGGACAGCCGGACTATATCCTTTGGCCGGACTGTTGGACTATGAAGGTACAAGATTGAAGACTTCGTCTCATGTCCGGATGGGACTCTCCTTGGCGTGGAAGGCAAGCTAGGCAATACGGATATGTATATCTCCTCCCTTGTAACCGACCTTGTGTAACCCTAGCCCCCTCCGGTGCCTATATAAACCAGAGGGTTTAGTCCATAGGACAACATACAATCATACCATAGGCTAGCTTCTAGGGTTTAGCCTCTACGATCTCGTGGTAGATCAACTCTTGTAATACTCATATCATCAAGAACAATCAAGCAGGACGTAGGGTATTACCTCCATCAAGAGGGCCCGAACCTGGGTAAACATCGTGTCCCCTGCCTCCTGTTACCATCTACCTTAGACGCACAGTTCGGGACCCCCTACCCGAGATCCGCCGGTTTTGACACCGACATTGGTGCTTTCATTGAGAGTTCCACTGTGTTGTCACCGTAAGGCTTGATGGCTCCTTCAATCATCGCTAGCGATGCGGTCCAAGGTGAGGTTTTCCTCCCCGGGCAGATTTTTGTATTCGACGGCTTCGCACTGCGGGCCAATTCGGTTGGCCATCTGGAGCAGATCGAGAGCTACACCCCTGGCCATCAGGTCAGATTCGAAAACTTGAACTACACGGCCGACATCCGCGGAGACTTGATCTTCGACGGATTCGAGCCCATGTTGGACGTGCCGCACAGTCGCGACGAGCATGATGTAACTCTGCCGTCGGACAATATTCGGGAGATTGCATCTGCAACTACTCCGGCTATCAATCCGGAGCAAATTGCGCCATCCGAGAGCGGAGGGATAGACCCCTCCATGGAGGCTGCACTCTCAGTGGCGATAGAGCCGGATACTGACTTTACCCCTTACGAGAGCCACGTCGCCGAACCACTGGATTCTTCTCCGGCCACAGGCTCCGAGCCGCCTGCATCCGCACCCATCGAATCCGATTGGGCACCGATCATGGAGTTCACCTCGGCGGATATCTTTCAGCACTCACCTTTCGGTGATGTGCTAAATTCACTAAGGTCTCTCTCCCTGTCAGCAGAACCTTGGCCGAACTATGTCCGGCTAGAATGGGATGCGGACGATGAAGAAATTCACTTCCCACCCACCACCCACTTAGTAGCCTCTGTCCACGACTTAACCAACATGCTCGACTTCGACTTCGAAGACATCGATTGTATGGACGACGATGCAGGAGACGAACATGAACCACCACCCACAGGGCGCCGGACCACCACTTCATCACATGACATATACCTGGTGGATACACCCACAGAGGGCAATGGCGAAGAGACAACGGAAGATGCCCCCTCCAAGCAACCCAAGCGCCGACGTCAGCGGCGCCGCTCTAAGTCCCGCCATAACAAAAACAGCGATAACAGCGCAAGAGGAAATAACAGTCCAGTCGACTCTAGAAGAAAGGACGACTGCACCACCCCGGTGGCAGAGCACGATCAAGATGCAAACGGTGAACATAGTATGGATCCGGCATCCAAACACGGTGACGCCAAGGATAAACCTCATCAAACCCCATCTCGGGAAGAAAACAGTCCGGACGAAGATGCATACATCATCCCGAAAACGTACTTGGGAACAAGAAAACCTCCGCAGAAGGCTTATCGCCACAGCGAGGAGCCTGAAGAAACAAAAGCAAAGGCTTAAGGCCGCACAAAATATGCTCAACAGCAGGTGGAACAAAGTGCTCGACAAGGAAACAAAGTATGGTGAAAGTTACCACACAAATAGCTATCCAAAGCGCAAGCTATTACCAGAATTCGATGATGAGGCCTTAGAGCCCACACAGCCGAAGAATGATATGGCCAACTGGCCGGGTCCACCACCTTGTGAACGCGACAGAGCGGCTAACAAAGTCGCGCATAAGTCAACACTCGATTTACGCAAGAACTTGCGCCAAAAATCCGGTGCGACTAGATCCATCTATGGATCTAGGAAGCGCACTATGGTACAAAACCAAAACCGAATACTACAACCGTCTGAACACCATGGCACATCCCAATATAGGGGTGCTGCACACCCCTTATGTTTCACTGATGAGGTGCTGGAACACGAATTCCCAGAAGGATTCAAACCGGTGAAGATAGAGACGTACGACGGGACCACAGACCCTGGAGTCTGGATCGAGGACTTTATCCTCTATATTCATATGGCTTGCGGAGACGATCTCCATGCCATTAAATACTTGCCCCTCAAGATTAAGGGGCCAGCTCGGCACTGGCTGAAAAGCCTCCCCGAAAACTCAATTGGAAGTTGGGAAGAGCTCGAGGATGCTTTTTGGGCTAATTTTCAAGGGACTTATGTCCGACCTCCGAATGCAGATGATTTAAGTCATATAATCCAACAGTCCGGAGAGTCTGTCCGAAAGCTTTGGAACAGGTTCCTCACTAAGAAGAACCAAATCATCGACTGTCCGGACGCCGAAGCCTTAGCAGCTTTTAAACACAGCGTTCGAGACGAATGGCTCGCCAGACACCTCGGCCAAGAAAAACCGAGAATAATGGCAGCCCTAACAAGCCTCATGACCTGCTTTTGTGCGGGCGAAGACAGCTGGTTGGCCCATAGCAGCACCAGCGACCCAAGCACATCCGAAGTCAGGGATGGCAATGGAAAACCACGACGTAACAAAAACAAGAGTCAAAATAAAGAAGGTAGCCCAGATAACACGGCGGTAAACGTCGGATTTAGGAGCTCTCGACCAGGTCAGCGGAAAAAGCCTTTCAAAGGCAGCAGAGAAAGACAATCTGGCCTAAACAAAATTCTTGACAAGCTCTGTCAGATTCACGGCACCCCCGACAAACCTGCAAATTATACCCACAGAGAATGTTGGGTCTTCAAGCAAGCCGGTAAGCTAAACGCCGAACACAAAGGGGTGGAGACACCAAGTGAAGACGAGGATGAACCTCGCCAGCAAAGCACCAGAGGATAGAAAAAGTTCCCACCAGAGGTCAAAATAGTAAACGTGGTCCATGTGACTAAGAGGAGAAGCAAGCATGCACTTCGAGACACACGCGCCATAGAGCCCGTCACCCCTAGGATCAACCCCTGGTTGGCCTGCCTGATCACTTTTGATCGTAGGGATCACGCGACAAATATCCGGCACGAAGGACTGGTGGCCTTGGTGTTAGACCCAATAATAAACGGGTACCATCTTACACGAGTCCTCATGGACGGCGGCAGTGATCTAAATCTGATATATCAGGACACAGTCCGCAAAATGGGGATAGACCCGACACAAATAAGCCACAATAATACTACCTTCAAGGGAGTAATACCAGGCCAAGAGGCCCACTGTACGGGCTCTCTACTGCTAGAGGTGGTATTCGGTTCTCCCGATAACTTCCGAAGCAAAAGGTTAACTTTCCACGTCGCTCCATTCCGAAGTGGTTATCAAGCACTACTCGGAAGAACGGTTTTCGCTCGTTTTAACGCAATACCGCATTATGCTTTTCTCAAGCTAAAAATGTCCGGTCCACGTGGCATCATCACAGTTAGCGGAAATACCGAACGTTTCTTACGTCCGGAAGAGGATGCGGCAACTCTAACAGCCGCGGACTAGACGACCTCACCAACCAGAAAAAATGGCAGGTCGTCAAGACCATGGACACGGTTAGAAGAGTCCGGTGTTCCACCACATATACACGAGATTGGTTTGATGATCAAACCCTCAAAGACGATACCAGGGGCTTCCCGCATGTAATCAGGGCAAGCCCGGCTCAACTTGACTTCTCTTGAATTTTCATAGTTCATTGATAATAACCAATTATTCTATTTTTTGGCACGGCAACTTTCACCTAAGTTCTTTCCTTTTACAGATGACAATCGTGCTACACCCGTCCAGGACACGGCACAATGGAGACACAGGCGCAGACGTGCAGCAGGGACCCGCCCAAAGGTTTCTTTTTAGATTAAGACCCTGCGTAAACCTTTTTTACTGTCTCTTGTTGCCCTCATCCTCCAGATACTCCACACAATCGAGAAGGATGCTGACGTTATTGGCATGTGGCCACGTCAGGATATTGCACGTACCTGGACACATGGGGTTTATTATTGAGGGCATTGTTTAGCCCGGTATATATTATAAAGACCGAACACCTTAGGGAGTGTTCGTCATCGCGAGTTTGGCCCTATATGCATCAGCTCCGAATCATGTCTTTGGTCAAATGTTGGGTTTGCCCGGCTCCCATGTTTTGGTACCTTATGTTCCGTTATATCGGCTGAGGTAGCACTCGGAGAACTACTACGATTGTGCCCTGGTTCATCCGGATGAGCACCTCAGTAGAGAAAGCCGAAAACTGACTGTCATGATATAGCGAGAGAATGGTCAGCCACTTGATGACTCAGCGGAATCTTCGGGATTCCTCCGCATTAACGAAGGGCCGTTTCTCGGTCAGGTACGCACGCGCCCTGTATACGGACGAGCGCAGAAGTACCAGGGGCTATATAGTAGCCCCACCGTCAAACTCCTATGGCTAAGTGAAAGTGTTAAAGCAATATAGTCTGATTGCCTCGTTCGCTGCGCTATCACCTCCTTAACGGACCAAGACGTTGTATCAAGTGTGGATATGCCTTTATGCGAACACCCCCACATTATATGCATGGGGGCGGAAGCCGACGACTGCAAACTTTCAGGTTATACACATATATACATAAACGGCCGCACAGGAGGCATCACAGTACTTTCGGGCAAAAGTATAAATACAACCTTGATAATTCAATAAACATCGTTTCTACAATGGGAGTACATGTTACTAGAACATAATATTCTTCGAGCACTGCGCCTCTATCGATCGAGCGCCTTCAAGAACTTCTTCAAAGTAGTGCTCGGCATCCACTCGGCCTACGGCCGAACCCTTGGTCGCAACAGTGGTGGCCTCCATCTCCGCCCAGTATGTCTTAACATGGGCAAAGGCCATCCGCGCACCCTCTATGCACGCCGATCTCTTTACAGCATCGATGCGTGGCACAACACCAAGGAATTATTGTACTAAACTAAAGTAGCTATTCGGCCTTGGCCCTCCCAGCCACAGATGATCTACAACGGACCTCATGGCAAATTCGAACAACCTATGGAGCTTGGCCCACTCGGCCATTCGCTCATTCAACAGCAGCGGACGGATTGGAGCATGAAACTATGACCAGAACAGCTTCTCCACTTCGTGATCTTTCTGATCCTTGAAGTACTCGGCCGCATCAGCAGCACTTGCAGCCAAATCCACGTAGGCGTCCGCAGAACTCCATAGTCGGTTAAGAGGAGCATACTTAGGATCTCCGAATTTAGTCCACAACAAGAAGGGCTTCCCAGACACGATATCTGCAGCTCCTCCTTCGTTGCTCCAATTTTGGAGCGGGCTTCCTTGGCAGCCACCAGGGCCTTCTCCAGGTCCGTCGCCCTCGCTCGGCTTTCTTCTTTAAGAAGCTGGTAACGGTCAGCGGCATCTTTTAATTCTACAGCCATTTTGGCTATTCTTTCCTTGCTCTCGCAATGCGCGGCCTGTTTGGCCCTTAACTCTCCGGCCGCCTTTAGAGCGGCCGCATTGCTACTCCTTACTTGCTCCTTGGCTTGGGCCAGCTCCGCCCAAAGGGTCTCCATGGTGGTAGCTCCATCTACAGTCACAATATATTAAAGATATTGGCATCATGCTCCTCTTATTATGTGACGATCACCAGAGAAATCACTCACCCTATGCCTCGTCAAGCCGCTGGTTGACAAGCACGATATCGGCATCGGCCGCATCAAGTTGCCGCTTTAGCTTGGTAAACCCATCAGTTCAGCTAGCCACCGTAGCCTCAGCCACCTGCACATAAAGGCAGTCGGGTTATTACCCGGGAATATGATCCTCGGGTTGCCGCCATTCTCGATGACAACCAGAGTCTCAGGGGCTACTATCTGCATAGGTCACACCTAACGTGTGCGGTACTATCAAAAACATGCACTATTTCACGTACCTCAAAGCCCTTCAGCAAACTCATAAAGGCTTCGTGCAAACCGCTTTCAGCGGATGAAATCCTTTCAATTACCGTACCCATTAGCGTATGATGCGCTTCCGAGACGGCCGCTTGCCCCAGGAGATCCGTCAGCACGTCCAACCGCACACTATACAGTTCCGGACCCTTGCTGCCGCTCTCCTTAGAAGCCGGATACTGGGGATTTCAGGTAGCCAAAGGGTTATCCTCTGGCCTTGGTGGATCCGGAGATATCCTCTGCGATGACACTTCAGGGTCGCCCTCCTTTGGAGGCAGGGTGTCAGGGGGAGGCGTTTCGCTCTCCATCATCTCCGGAAGGAGATCCCCCAAAGACGAACTCTGTCGAGAAGGGCTACGATCTGGACTACAATTTATAAGCATCGGTTATTGTCTTTGGAAGTAAGGTAGGATATTTTCACTATTAAGTACTTTTCGATTACTTACAGCTCGGTAGAGGGCTGATTCCCGCGCGGACATTGTGTGGCAAGAATACACTCCGAGGCAGGACCCTCTGACGAAAATTTCTTCTCCTGTTTGGAAACCTTAGTTTCCGGATCTTCAGAGGTAGTCCTCTTCCTTCCCCGGGGAGAGAGAATGTCAGACTCTTCCCCTTGGTTATCCTCCCTCGTGGAGGCGCTCATTCCCTCGGCTGGAATAAGTAGTGAGTGAGGCCCGCTTTCGCCCTCTTTATTCCCCCCTTCATCTTCCTTTGAGGGCACTAGATAAGGTGTCGGCTCGAGCATCTTTTCCAGCATCGGATTATCCAAGCCCTCAGGAAGGGGGGCCGAACACCTAATCATCTTCGCCTTTGTTATCCAGTCCTGGCCAAAGAGCGACTCTTTAGAGTGATGCCATGATAAATAAAAGGACGGCGGGTTCGGCCATGGGATTACTTACTTGGGTAGCGGGGCGGTTACAACTCAAACCCACATCCTTGGAGGTGTCCGGACACTTTATTTGGGGTCCGAAGAACGATTTGTACATCTCTTCGAGCGTCGTGCCGAGGAAATGCTGAATAGCTCGCGGTCCTTCCGGGTTGAATTCCCACATACGGAGGGGCCAATGTTTGCAAGGCTGGACTCGACGAACTAGCATAACTTGCATTACCATAACCTGACTGAAATCTCTCTCAAAGAGATCTCGGATACGGCTCTGCAGTATTGGCACGTCCTTCGCTGGACCCCAGCTCAGCCCCCTGCTGATCCATGACATCAGTTGCAGGCGGGGGCCCGAGCGAAAGGTGGGGGTGGCTACCCACTTGGCACTTCGGGGAGCTGTGATGTAAAACCACTCCCGCTGCCACAATCCGTACACCTCTGGGAAGGAACCCTCTGGCCATGGAGCATCAGCGATTTTGCTTATTAATGCACCTCCGCACTCTGCGCGCCGCCCCTTGATCATCTTCGGCATCACATCGAAGGTCTTGAGCCACAAGCCGAAGTGAGGGGTAATGCGGAGGAAGGCCTCACATACGACAATAGATGATGAGATGTGAAGAAGGGAGTCCGGGGCTAGATCATGGAAATCTAGCCCATAATAGAACATAAGACCCCTAACAAAGGGATTCGGAGCGAGGCCTAGTCCTCGGAGGAAGTGGGAGATGAACACGACACTCTCGGTGGGTTCGGGAGTAGGGACGACCTGCCCTCGGGCAGGCAGCCTATGTGAAATTTCGGTGGTCAGATATCTGACCTCTCTCAGCTTCTTGATGTCCTCCTCTGTTACAAAGGAGGGCATCCACCGACCTTGAAGGTTGGATCCGGACATAGCTGAAGGTCCGAAGCGCCTGACTTGAGCTTTGGGTGTTAGAACTCGAGGCGGGGAAGGATTCGATTGAGCACAAGAGGGAGAAAGAAAAGGCCTTGTCCTCATTATAAAGGGGGTGAATATCAAGCGTCCACCTCATGGCCGTTTGGGACTTGCATAAGATCTGGGAGTCATACCAACAGGCACGGTTGGGTTACCCACATCTGTATTGTTGAGAATCCCGTGATAAGGGGAACACGATCTCTGCTTTGACAAGACGTGTCAAGAAAACCGCCTCGCGATATGTGCGGTGCTGGTTGAAAAAACGGTTTGAATAATGACCGGGACGTGGCGTGATATCGTGCTATCAAAACGTGTCAGCAGATTAGATTTGTGGAAATATTATTCTCTCTATAGTGGTATGTGGAACTTATTTTTCAGGACCGGACACTATTCTTGTGTTCAAACTCTTCCATGGAGTATTCGAAGGAGGAACCCGCCTTGCAATGCCGAAGACAATACTGCGCGCCGGACTCATCATCATTGAAGCCTGGTTCAGGGGCTACTGAGGGAGTCCTGGATTAGGGGGTCTCCGGACAGCCGGACTATATCCTTTGGCCGGACTGTTGGACTATGAAGATACAAGATTGAAGACTTCGTCTCGTGTCCAGATGGGAGTCTCCTTGGCGTGGAAGGCAAGCTAGGTGTCGGTGTCAAAACCGGCGGATCTCGGGTAGGGGGTCCCGAACTATGCGTCTAGGTCGGATGGTAACAGGAGGCAGGGGACACGATGTTTTACCCAGGTTTGGGCCCTCTTGATGGAGGTAAAACCCTACGTCCTGCTTGATTAATATTAATGATATGGGTAGTACAAGAGTAGATCTACCACGAGATCAGAGAGGCTAAACACTAGAAGCTAGCCTATGGTATGATTGTCGTTCGTCCTACGGACTAAAACTCTTCGGTTTATATAGACACCGGAGAGGGCTAGGGTTACACAGAGTCGGTTACAATGGTAGGAGATCTACATATCCATATCGCCAAGCTTGCCTTCCACGCCAAGGAAAGTCCCTTCCACACACGGGACGAAGTCTTCAATCTTGTATCTTCATAGTCCAGGAGTCCGGCCGAAGATACAGTCCGGCTATCCGGACACCCCCTAATCCAGGACTCCCTCAGTAGCCCCCGAACCAGGCTTCAATGACGATGAGTCCGGCGCACAAATTGTCTTCGGCATTGCAAGGCGGGTTCTTCTTCAAATTCCGTGTACCTGTTGAATAGTGTCCGGTTCCTTGTAAATGTAGTGCTCCTCGGCTTCTACGCCCAATAATGGCCGTTTTCCACATGTCAAACGAATACGAAAAGTCAGGGTGTTTTTTTATATTTACACCCCTAGCCGCGTGAATGAGCCGTCTATTTAAGGGGACGAGGATTTAGATCCAACCCACACCTTCTCCCTTCCGCGAGTATTCATCAGAGCGCATCCGACAGAGGTCCATTCTATCATGGTCGGCCACCGCAGCTCCTCCTCTCACCCCTCCAGCCCTCAGCCTGGAGATTGGAAGAGGTGCTCCATCCCGCACAGCGAGCTAGTGAAACTCCAGACCAAGGGATTTCTCCCCCGGCCTATATGGTCCCCGTTCGAGCCGGACTTGCCAGCTATAATGGCGGAGAGCAAGCAGAGAGCGCCCCCAATCCCTCCAAAGGAGAGCGGGTATGCCTTGCCCCTTACTTAATAAGAGGGCTCGGATTTCCAATTCACCCGTTTCTCTGGGGGCTTCTGGAGTTCTATGGCCTCCAGCTGCACAACCTCACACCTGCCTCCATATTGCATATCGCGGGCTTCGTAGCCCTTTGCGAGCTGTTTTTGGGCTGCGAGACTCATTTCGCGCTGTGGAAAAGGTTATTCTGCCTTGTGCCCCGCTCTAAGGAGGGGTCGATATATCAAATGGGCAGAGCCGAAGTGTGGCGCATCGCCGGGACCGGATATCTATCCGGAACCCCAAAGAAGGCGTCCGAGGACTGGCCTTCAGAATGGTTTTATATAGAAGACGTCCCGCTGCCGGATCCTGTCCGGATCGGCCTCCCTGAGTTCGACAGTGCTCCCCTAAAGAAGCGCCTAAGCTGGCGTCCACGGAGCCCTTAGAGGGAAAGTGACAGGGACGTTATTTACCTGATGGACCGGATAAGATTGTTAGCTCATTCCGGACTGACCATGATCGGGGTCGTGGCCGCATGCATCATGCGAGGGGTGCAGCCGCTTCAGTATAGAGGCCGCCCCATGTGGGACTTCAACGGGGAGGACGACGCCACCCGCTACGGCCATAAGGGGCCGGATTCAGCTGTCGCTCTAATAAAGACCTTGTCTGCTTTGTACAAGGGAGAAGAGGAGGAATTTCTCCGCGTCAACCCACGGGGTGGATTTTCTATGTACAATCCCCCAAGTTGGGTAAGTGGACACTTTTACTTGCCCATTCGTTTTATATTCCCATTGTTAAATTTTCAGTCTAACGACTTCAACGCAGGAACTTCGCCAGGCTGTTAAAGAAATAAACAGCCCTCCTCCACAACCCGAGGATCTGGGACGGTCCCTCGACCCGGCCTCTCAAGAGGATCCGGACTTATCTGTGGAGCTGATTGATGGAGTGTTTCATCAATTGAGCAAGGACAACGCCTTGGTGGCCATTACGGCCGATTATCCAGGGCTACTCCCAGCCTCACAGGTAACTGAGACCGAGGTCCCAGCACTTTTAAAAGGGCTCTGTCCTCGCGTGTTTTCGATTGCCATATGACAACCGTGTTTTGCAGGGGAGGCCCTTGAGACGGGAGGCCGAGCCTGCGGCGACTAGACAACGAGGGGCGGCAAGGCCCCGCGAGCTGAAACGAAGTGCGGTCCGGACTGAGGCACCGGCGCAAAGGTATAGCGCGCCACCTTATTCCCATGTGTTATTCCTTCGAGGCATATTAACGTTCGTGCTCTCTTCAGGACGAAGAGACCTCGCCGGACTATATCCGGAGAGGCTGCCAATCGCGCCTCCACCAGCCAGGCTCCAAAGCCTGGTCCGGAAGCGGAGGCGAACACGAGGCGCGCACCGGACGCTCTTCCAGCGGAGGATGTGGATAGGCTATCTGCCACCAATTCCGAGGTGGAGAGCGCCATGAACCACAGGCGTCGCCGGACAGTTCTTCGCGACGCTTGTTTCTCCCAAGAGGCATTGGATGCCTTCAATTCGGGAGACGCGTACCTCCGTGCCGCTCAAAATGGTCTAGCCAGAGCCACGGAGCTGTATGTGAAATACATACAGGTAAGAAAATTTTGGTAATTATATATATACCTGTAGCCCCCGAGACTTGAAACAGTTAGAATAACTGATTTAAGGATCATCTGTTATGCGGGTTCTTACAGAAAAGAATACCCTGCTGTCCCAGGAGCTGGAAGAGTGCAAAGCCCAACTTGAGGCCGCACTAGCCGCGGCAGGGGAGCCCAAGGAGACCCCCTCTGGTAATATACGCTTCGAAAGATAAGTATTTTGCGAAGTGCGGCGTGGGTGCAAATCTGACAAATGAAATTGCAGATGGCGCCGGATTAAGTCCGGAAGTGCAACAACTCCGGCGCCAGCTGAAGGCTGGTGAGAGCGTGCTGACAAAGGTGAGGCGGAAGAAGAACGATCTCCAAGATGCCAACACCAAGCTGGGCGTTGAACTAAAGGACGTTCGTGCCCAGCTGTCGGACTCCGTGAAGGAGAATCAGCGGCTTCGACGCGGCATATAGTAAGTGCTTAAACGAACTTTCAAAAAAGAGTTCGGCGAGGAAGTCGACTAACAGAGTAATGTCTGTAGGTATGCTAATAGGTCATCCTGCAGAGGAAATGCCCGGTTCTATGGGTGACCTTCTTCCCGAGCTCTCACAACTGCACGAACGAGTTCGGCAAGTGATGCAAGGCGTCGCCCAGGCTTTGTGGCCATCCGTCTCCATGCCCGAAGGCCTTGGGGAGCTTGTAGAGAAGCTGAAGGGAGCGAGGCGGCGCTTCCGATTGTGGAAGATGTCGGCCTGCCGTCAAGGCGCCAGGGAGGCCTGGGCCATGGTGAAGACGCGGTACACGAAGGCTGATCCAAACCACATGGCCGAGGTCGGACCCGTAGGGCCCGATGGGAAGGAGATCCCTGTGAGCTTAGTATACGGCCAAGTAGAGTTGGGCACAAAGTATTCCCAATAGGACTGTAAACTAGACAGCCTGTTAGATGGTATTGAAGAGGAATACAATCAGTCAGATTGACTATGTAATTTTAATTGACATGTGTAATGCCTTCTAACCGGATTGTAGATCGTTTGTCATGGCCGACCTTTTCGCTTCAACCTCGGGACCTGACGGTCCGAAGTGTGTCCGAATACCCTCGCGGTTATATAAGAACCGGGGTATGCATGGAGACCAAGCGTAGGGGTCATTAGTGCTTGAACAGACAAGTGCCCAACTAGTTATGTTATATTACATGGTTAGTAAGAAACATCTTCCAGGGAGAATAGTTCCGTTAGGGGTTCCTTTCCCTGGGAGGCATGCCCTAAAGTGCATGTCCATTCTGCGAAAAGAGGCACAGGAAAAACATCTGGGGGCGTATAGATAAAATATAAGAAAAGATCATCTTTAGTTCACCGACCGATTATTCCCTTAAGAACGCTAGCTTTCGGCTTCACCCAGTCTGAGGTACACATCCGGCTGACCCGGCAGTAACAATCGCAGAGGTGCTCCCTTTACCACCTAGCCGAACAATCGGGAACGTAGGGGTAAGCACAGGAGCCAGGCAACCCAGCTTGGCCAAAACTTAAGTCATATCGATGCATATCATGGCGAATAAAAGGTACATGCGGAAGTGTGACACATGTGTTGGGCATGAAGCCCGTATAAATAAGCTTCTGTTTAAAGAAGCCCCCAGGTTTGATGAGCGCGGATAGGGCGTCATTTTATGAGCCTTTAAAGGCTATAAGAGAGAAAGAGGAGAAGGAGACAAATGTAAGACAGAAAGTATGTACAAAATGGACAGAGGAAGGAGACGAACACAGAGTCCGGCGCTAGGCATAGAATCTTCGGAGACGGGCTGCGTTCCATGGGTGCGGCTCGAGTCGGTTATCCGATGCATCTCGCAGGCGGTACGCTCCACCAGTCAGGACTTGGTCAATTATGAAGGGACCTTCCCACTTGGGCTTGAGTTTGTCTTTTTTCTTGTCCGGCAGGTGTAGAACTAGTTCACCGACGTTGTAATTTTTGGCCCGTACTTCTCTGCTTTGGTATCTTCGAGCCTGCTGTTGATAGAATGCGAAACGGGCTTTTGCCACGTCTCGCTCTTCCTCCAAGGCGTCCAAACTGTCCTGCCGATCGAGCTCGGCTTCTCTTTCGTCGTACATGCGCACTCGAGGTGAGTCATGAATTATGTCGCAGGGCAGAACTGCCTCTGCGCCGTACACCATGAAGAATGGTGTGTATCCGATGGTGCGATTCGGCATGGTCCGCAGCCCCCAGAGTACGGAGTTGAGCTCCTCTACCCAGTGCATATTAGATTCCTTAAGGGACCGCACTAATCCGGGTTTGATGCCGCTCATGATAAGACCATTTGCACATTCGACCTGGCCGTTGGTTTGTGGGTGATAGACGGAAGCATAATCGAGCTTGATGCCCATGTTTTTGCACCAGAGTTTTACCTCATCGGCTGTAAAGTTCGTGCTGTTATCAATGATGATGCTGTGGGGGACGCCATAACGGTGTACAACCCCGGATATAAAGTCTATCACCGGTCCGGATTCGGCCGTCTTAACAGGCTTGGCTTCTATCCATCTGGTGAACTTATCCACCATGACCAGTAAGTATTTTTTCTTGTGGGTTCCGCCTTTAAGGGGTCCAACCATGCCAAGCCCCCAGACCGCGAAGGGCCAAGTGATGGGGATAGTTTGGAGGGCGGTGGGTGGCATATGGCTTTGGTTTGCAAAAAGCTGGCAACCGACGCATCGTTGGACTAAGTCCTGGGCGTCTGCCCGGGCCGTCAGCCAATAAAAGTCTGTACGGAAGGCCTTGCTTACAAGGGACCGGGCTGCAGCGTGATGTCCGCCGAGTCCGGCACGAATTTCAGCCATGAGGTTCCGCCCTTCCTCTTCGGAGATGCACCTTTGAAGGACTCTGGTAGTGCTTTTCTTATAAAGCTCTCCCTCATGGACTTTATAGGCTTTAGATCGTCGCACTATGCATCGTGCCTCATTTTGATCCTCAGGGAGTTCCTGCCTGATAAGGTAGGCGAGGAATGGTTCTGTCCACGAGGCGATGACGGCCATTATTACATGGGCTGGAGGTGTTATTTCATTGGTAGAGCCTCCAATTATGTCAGAGTGTTCGGTGTCGGGCAATGCGGTTGGGTCCGGGCTGTTATTGCCAGGTTCCCCTTCCCATACTACGGACGGCTTGAACAGCCTTTCCAAGAAGATGTTGGGGGGACAACATCGCGTTTTGCGCCGATGCGTGCCAGGACATCTGCTGCCTGATTATTTTCCAGGGCTATATGGTGAAATTCGAGCCCTTCGAACCAAGCTGACATTTTTAGGACGGCGTTGCGATAAGCTGCCATTTTTGGATCCTTGGCATCAAAGTCTCCATTTATTTGGGATATTGCGAGGTTCCAGTCCCCGCGCACCTCTAGGAGTTGAATGCCCATGGATACTGCCATCCGGAGACCATATAAAAGGGCGTCATATTCGGCTGCGTTGTTGGAGTCTGTGTACATTATCTAGAGGACATATTGAACTGTGTCTCCTGTGGGGGACGTCAAAACGACGCCAGCGCCTAGACCGGCCAACATTTTGGAGCCGTCGAAGTGCATGACCCAGTTTAAATATGTGACGTACTCTTTAGGGAGTTCGGCCTCCGTCCATTCTGCGACGAAGTTGTCCAAAACTTGCGACTTGATAGCTCGCCGTGGCTTGTAAGTTATGTCAAACAGGAGGAGCTCAATGGCCCATTTTGCAATCCGGCCCGTCGCGTCGCGGTTATTTATAATATCGTTAAGTGGCACTTCCGAGGCTACTGTTATTGAACACTCTTGAAAGTAGTGTCGCAGCTTCCGGGATGCCATAAATACCGCGTACGCAATCTTTTGATAATGCGGGTACCGTGACTTGCACGGAGTAAGGACAGTGGACACGTAATAGACCGGCTTTTGAAGGGGGAATTTGTGTCCGTCCGTTTCTCGTTCGACGACGAGCACTGCGCTTACGACCTGATGGGTTGCTGCAATGTATAATAGCATTGGTTCGCCAATGTTTGGCACGGCCAGGACTGGGTTTGTTGCCAAGATGACTTTTATTTCGTTGAGTCCGGCCGTGGCTGCATCCGTCCACTCGAAGTGTTCGGTGCGCCGAAGGAGGCAGTAAAGGGGTAAGGCCTTTTCTCCTAGGCGGGAGATAAAGCGGCTTAGAGCCGCCACGCATCCGATTAATTTTTGTATTTGTTTGAGGTCCTTCGGGATATCCAATTGTGACAGAGCTCTGATCTTGGCTGGATTTGCTTCAATTCCTCTATCGGAGACAATGAAGCCCAAGAGCTTTCCGGCTGGAACGCCGAAAACGCATTTTTCCGGGTTGAGCTTGATGTCGTATGTTTGGAGGTTATCGAATGTTAGCCTCAAGTCGTCTACTAGAGATTCGACATGTCTTGTTTTAACGACCACATCATCTACGTATGCCTCCACTGTTTTGTCGATCTGGTTTGCCAGACATGTCTGAATCATGCGCTGATATGTTGCGCCGGCGTTTTTGAGCCCGATGGGTATTGTGTTGAAGCAGAATGGGCCGTATGGTGTGATGAATGCTGTTGCCGCTTGGTCTGACTCTGCCATCTTTATTTGATGATAGCCGGAGTATGCGTCGAGGAAACACAACGAATCGTGTCCTGTGGTAGCGTCGACAATTTGATCGATGCGGGGAAAAGGGAAGGGATCCTTTGGGCAAGCCTTGTTAAGGTCTTTGAAATCAACGCGCAGGCGCCAGGATTTGTCCTTCTTTAGTACCATCACCAGGTTTGCTAGCCAGTCCGGATGTTTTATGTCTTTGATGAATCCGGCCTCCAATAGCTTGGCTAGTTCCTCTCCCATGGCCTGTCTCTTAGGTTCGAAAAAACGCCGAAGAGCCTGTTTGACTGGCTTGAATCCTTTTAGAATATTTAAGCTGTGTTCGGCCAGCCAGCGTGGGATTCCTGGCATGTCTGAAGGGTGCCAGGCAAAAATGTCCCAGTTCTCTCGTAGGAACTCTCGCAGTGCGGCGTCTACATCAGGGTTTAACTGTGCCCCGATGGAAGCTGTTTTATTGGGGTCCATTGGATGGACCTGGAATTTGACTATTTCGTCCGCCGGTTTAAAGAAGGTGGACTTGGATCTTTTATTGAGTATCACATCGTCCCTATTTACCGTGGAGTGCAGCGCAGTCAGTTTCTCCGCCGCTAGGGCTTCGGATAGTGCCTCGAGGGCCAGTGGGGCTGTCTTGTTTTCGGAGCGGAGTGCTATGTCCAGATCACTAACGAGAGTGATGATTCCGTTAGGCCCGGGCATCTTGAGCTTCATGTACCCGTAATGGGGTATTGCTTGGAAGACTGTAAACACTTCCCGCCCTAGCAGAGCATGATATCCGCTACTGAACGGGGCCACCTGGAACATGACTTCTTCGGACCTGTAATTATCCGGCATGCCGAACACCACATCTAGTGTGTTTTTCCTGTACAGCGCGCTTCCTGACTGGGTATTATTCCTTTAAAGGTTGTGCTGCTTCGCTCAATGCGGTTTCAGTCTATTTCCATTTTTTGAAGGGTTTCCTCATAAATGAGGTTCAATCCGCTGCCGCCATCCATGAGTACCTTGATAAGACGAAAGTCGTCCACTATTGGACTGAGGACCAATGCGGCTGGTGCTCGGGCTATTCGGAATTTAGGTTCATCACTGACGTTAAAAGTAATAGCCGTGTCACTTCATGGGTTTATTGTTGCTACTTGGTAGACTTTGGCAAGGCCACGGAGTGTTCTTTTTTGCATATTATTTTATGCGAAAGTCTCGAAGACTGTTAATACCGTACTGGTTTCTCTGGGGTGGCCTTCTGTGGCTTCTGGGATTAGAATATCTTCGCCAATTTTTGCCACCTGCCGGAGTATCCAACATGCTCTAAAGCTATAAGTTGGTGTGGCGCCCTCTGCACTGTGGATTTTACAGGGTCCATTAAGCCATCCTTCCAGTACGGTTCCGTGCCCTATAGAGGGTTTTTGCTTTTTAGTATTAAACCCGGGTGTCTGTCGATGATGCACCCTTTTGTTTCGTACTGGGTTTGTATTCAGGGCCGAATTATCCTAAAATTTTATTTCGGTTTTCCAGACGCTTTCCATCGCATAGTACTTTCATACTATGGACTCCAAATCAGCGAAGTGTGTAATATCACGGCGACTTATGGCGTTGAGGATTCCCTTGTTCGTGCAATTATTGCAGAAGAATAAAATTGCGTCTTCCTCGCAGCAGTCATTTATCCTATTCATAACCAGAAGGAATCTGGCCTAGTAATGATGTACTGTTTCTTCGGACTCTTGCCTAATTTGGCATAGATCGCTTATGTACGGGTGGGTGGGCGGAATCAAATCTGAAACCTCACCCAATCTGAGACCCAGGGACCAAAGAGTTTCCGAACTCGGAAGTTTGGATTCTTGGATGTTGTCCAATGAATCTAGCCCGTCACCTGACTTTAAGTTCAGGTCTTGAGTGATGTCATCCCCTCCACGGGTATCCGACTTGGAGGGATCGAGAATCCGGACATATCTTGTCCTTAATATAGATGAAGGGTCGCCGCACTGTCCCTCAACCACGACAACATGATGGGTGACATGGGGGGAGTTAATCTCTCTCAGATCGGGTTTAAACCCAATCTGCTCGTAATCCCTAGTGATTCCCGGGGCGGCGAAGCGATCCAAGAGCTCGTTTAGGGAAAAGAGCTCCATTGGATCTAGCTGCTCAGCAAATTCCGAGCTGACGTGAAAATTGCTTTCGATAACCCGAGAGGTCATCGTCGGCGCAGCAGCCGAACAGGCGGTCATAAGGAAACCGCCTAGCCAGAGAGTTTGGCCGACAGCCAAAGCTCCCTTAGCAACGGTGCCGTCTTTAAAGACGGGATGAGGCATCCTTCCTGATGGCGACGGCACAGAGGAACTCAATGAAAGCATCAATGTCGGTGTCAAAACCGGCGGATCTCGGGTAGGGGGTCCCGAACTGTGCGTGTAGGTCGGATGGTAACAGAAGGCAGGGGACACGATGTTTTACCCAAGTTAGGGCCCTCTTGATGAAGGTAAAACCCTACGTCCTGCTTGATTAATATTGATGATATGGGTAGTACAAGAGTAGGTCTACCACGAGATCAGAGAGGCTAAACCCTAGAATTTAGCCCATGGTATGATTGTCGTTCGTCCTACGGACTAAAACTCTCGGTTTATATAGACACCAGAGAGGGCTAGGGTTACACAGAGTTGGTTACAATGGTAGGAGATCTACATATCCGTATCGCTAAGCTTGCCTTCCACACCAAGAAAAGTCCCTTTCGGACACGGGACAAAGTCTTCAATCTTGTATCTTCATAGTCCAAGAGTCCGGCGGAAGATACAGTCCGGCTATCCGGACAGCCCCTAATCCAGGACTCCCTCACTAGGCAATACGGATATGTATATCTCCTCCTTTGTAATCGACCTTGTGTAACCCTAACCCACTTCGGTGTCTATATAAACCGAAAGGTTTAGTCCGTAGGACAACATATAATCATACCATAGGCTAGCTTCTAGGGTTTAGCCTCTATAATCTCGTGGTAGATCAACTCTTATAATACTCATATCATCAAGAACAATCAAGCAGGACGTAGGGTATTACCTCCATCAAGAAGGCCCGAACCTGGGTAAACATCGTGTCCCCTGCCTCCTGTTACCATCCACTTAGACGCACAGTTCAAGACCCCCTACCCGAGACCCGTCGGTTTTGACACTAACACCCTATACTTGTGGGTTATCAGCACACTAAGTATTCCTCCGATACTTGGGAGTTGTACAATCTCATAGTCATAGGAACATGTATAAGTCATGAAGAAAGAAATAGCAATAAACTAAACAATCATAGTGCTAAGCTAATGGATGGATCTTGTCCATCACATTATTTTCTAATGATGTGATCCGTTCATCAAATGACAACACATGTCTATGGCTAGGAAACTTAACCAGATTTGATTAATGAGTTAGTCTAGTAGAGGCATACTAGGGACACTCTATTTGTCTATATATTCACACATGTACTAAGTTTCCGGTTAATACAATTCTAGCATGAATAATAAACATTTATCATGATGTAAGGAAATATAAATAACTTTATTATTGCCTCTAGGGCATATTTCCTTCAATCTCCCACTTGTACTAGAGTCAATAATCTAGTTCACATCGTCATGTGATTTCGCACCAATAGTTTACATCTTTATGTGATTAGTTCACATCTTCATGTGACTAATACCCAAAGGGTTTATTAGAGTTAATAATCTAATTCACATCACTATGTGATTAACACTCAAAGAATGATCATGTTTTGCTTTTGAGAGAAGTTTAGTCAACGGGTCTGCCACATTCAGAACCATATGTATTTTGTAAATTTTCTATGTCTACAATGCTTTACACGGAGCTACTCTAGCTAATTGCTCCCACTTTCAATATGTATCTAGATCAAGACTTAGAGTCATCCAAATCGATGTCAAAGCTTGCATCGACATAACTCTCTACGGCGAACTTTTTGTCACCTCCATAACCAAAAAACATTTCCTTATTCCACTAACGATAACTAGCGGGTAGTGCGCGACGGCACGCCGCGCTTGGTTGGTAGGTTCGAGATGTGTTGATTTTTGTATTTTCCATAAACTTTTACATATAAAAATAGTCAGATATTAGAGACAATACACCATGCAGGTGGATCATCCAGGACCGTCTAACCAGATTAGACGATGGAACCATGAACTTAAAAACTGTTACGAAATATGGTGACCAAAACATGGACACAATTTATTATCACTATAGAAGGCGGCTATCACTATGCATTGTTAACACGAAGTTATTATTTCTGAAAAAGTCCCACGGAAAAGAATAGAACAACGATAGAGATTTCTAGAATTTGTCCTATTTTTGCTGGAGCTTGGAAGAATAAGCCATTCAGTATAATGAATTTTAAACCATACAAAAATGTGGATCAAACTGAACTTTGAAAAAAAAACTTATTCTCTCCTACTACTAAATGTATACATTGATTTTTTTTCCCCACAATTTTTTACCCTCAGCTTCATTCGAGCTAACAACTCATACATTTCATCAGTGCAGTTGTAAGAAAACATAAAAGAATTACGATTTGTTGCTTTCTCTAACCCAGGTCCACAATAATCCAGCTACAGATTACTGGATGAAGTAAGTGGGATGACAGGTAAGGTAATTTGGAAGCAAATTATCATCATCCTATAGATAACAATCAGATAAAACAGGAGGAGTTGTATGAAGCAATTTTGAGTCTGGACTGTTGCAGCAACTTCTATTACTGATGAAGCAATTTTGAGTCTGGACTGTTGCAGCAACTTCTATTACTGATCCTTGAATAACAGGACAATGCAATAATAAAGTGTACGTTTGTCAGACCCATCTCTGCTCACGCGTGTGCACCTGCACTTGGGACTACAGCGGTGCCGTGGACTGAGAAGTCTGAGATCCACTCTCTTTCTCTCTAGCTTTCTCGAATCTCCCTGCTCATTCCCCACCTCCACCATTCCACCATCTTCCTAGCGCATTTGTTGCTCTCGCCGCCGGCTGGAGCCGCCCCAGCGTGGCTCATCCGTCTCCTCTCCACCGGCAGTAGAAATCGAGTGCTCCTCGCCCGCGCAACACGCGTCGGCGAGGCACCTCTTCCGCCGGCTCCTCGCCTGCGCAACACGCGTCGGTGAGGAATCGATTCCACTCGAAGCAGAGGGCGGTCTGGAGAGGGAGAAGCCGGCGGAGGAGGTGAGGAGCTCGATAGAGTAGGAGGAAGCGAGGCTGCGATAGAGGCAAAGGAGAAGAGGAAGCGGCGGGGCAGGGTGTGGCGGTGGCAAAAGCTCCGGCATGCTCGCCATTGGGCATTGATGGCGGCGAGAGCTAGCTAGGCACGGCAAGTCCCAACGAGGTTCACCATCCACGCGATTCATATCCTGCAGGCTGGTCTCGCCGATTGATTCTCTCCTCTGGGGCTTCACCAAGGTCGTCGTCGACATGCTAGCTAAACTAATCGACCATACGTGCAGGTACCTATTCACCCGACTGCTAAATCTCCATCTGTCTAATTCACCTTTTCTGCTAACTACAAATCTCACACCATGTCAGCCCAACCCGCGGTTCGACATGGGACTTCGTTTGCTTCGTCTAGAACTTCTGCATCATGAGCCTCGTAATTAAAGATGGCCGCCATGCTCTTTCTTCCTCTGTCTAGGTAAGCTACATCAACAGTTTTAGTCGTGAAGCAAGTACACACTTGGCTATAGAAAATACATCACTTTTTCTTCAGTCCACAACGCCTAAAGAAAATATAGCGATAAATGCCAGCAATTAATCTTATGTTAGTTAATAACAATGCATAAGCCTGAAATTATCTTCAGTGTCTTAAACCAATAGTACAGGAGCACTATGTAAATTACTGGAATATATTGAAACATACCAGGCCTTGTTATATCAACAACAGGGACATACAAAGGTGTTCCTAAATTCAGTAATCACTAAAACAGATCAGCGTTGCTCCTACTCTTAAATTAAGAATACATATTACGTATTTAGATTCTACCTTTGAGCAGCAAATAAGGAGGGCAAATATTAGCATGAACCCAGAACTCGCTCAAAATTACAACACAGCTTAACCGAGCAAAATCAAATGGCAGAGGAAGATATAGTATGTACATATAAAATTCCTATTATGGGCATCTGCAAAGGCAGAAGATCAATACCCACACATGATGGTACTGAAACAAATTCATGTAACATCGTCCAAGAATGTTAGCTTAAGCATACCGTGATAATTACAAATCTGACGGTCGTTGGCTCTGGTCCAATATCGGCACCTGCAATTGTAGAAGAGCAATTCGCACAGATGATGGTACTGAAACAAATTGGCAAACGAAAGAAAATACATGTTGCATGTACAGAAGCTGGAGATAGTTTATTCTCCAGGAGATGCTTGACAAAAGTTGTTCTCCCCATACTTTGTACCAAATAGATTTCAGACAAAATCTGCCCTGCTGCTGAAGAATGTCAAGCCATGTCATTGAATTTGTTGTCAGTTGATCCTAATGGTAAATGCAAATACATGTCACTTAAAAAGATTATGCCATGATAGTTTTCCGAAACAAGAATACGCCATAATAGCATAGTGCCAGAATTATTTCAGTCTAGTGTCCTAGCTATACAGTCTGATGCGATTCACATGCATGATATTCTAATGAGTAGGCAAATCAAAATATAAGGCAAGTAGAAGGAAGAGGAACCAGGAGTGGTGATGCTGTGCTCATCTAGTCATCTATACCATCGCTTGTGAACTATGCAGTGGCAGCTGCCCTACAGAGAGGAACGGTTGTGGCCCGGGAACATGGCACCTCAAAAGCGATGTTATATGCTATTGAGGAAGGGTGCCTCTGATGGTCGCGCTGCGTCACCGTGTCATCGCCAGTGCCGACAACGGGCCAACGCTGGGAGGGAGGTGGCGCACCGCTGCAGGAGAGCGGAGCAGAGCACCGGACAACGCGAGAGGGGGGGGGGGGGGGGGGGGGGGCAAACCCGCCGTTGCCGTCCTACGCCGCCAGCGCCTCCTTCAGGCACTGCACAGCGGCCGCTCCACCTCGCCATTACCTTGACAAGGAGCAGCCGACCAGGGCGGAGCGATAGGGTGTTGGAGCACCTCCTCGTGTCAGCTTCAGCGCCCGCTTAGCCAAGGCGGCAAATCCCGACGACGCCGTGGGCGGACAGCTGAGCATGCGACAGCGGGCGTCGCCGATCTGGGCGGGCGGAAGGTCTGAGGCGCGGGGTGGCTCGCTGCCTCGAGCATGTGGCACGCTTGAACAACGGGGACGCCGGGACTCCGGCACCTGAACGGGCGTGAGGCCACGAGCTCGTGGTCGAGAGCAATGGCATTGGCCCAAGATGACGACGACATCGACGATGTGCAGCCGCGGCCTGAGTTTAGCCTCCCGCGCGGATGTACGCCGCCTTCCCTTCCTCTCCTCCGTCGTGGCCTCTGATCGTGGTGGGGGCGACGGGAGAGAATTTTGGAGCTTGGTGGTGGGACGAGGAGGAGGCGGTTGTGTTGTGTAGGGATGAAGGAGAGACAATTTATAGATCTGCAACAGCGGTGGAGGGGACATGAGATTGGACTGGAGTTTTCTAGAGAGAAGATACGTGTCCCGACCGGATCCATCTTCCATAGTAAAAAACTGAAACCGATGTAAAAATTGTAACGTGGCAAACGAAGGAACCAGAATCAAAGCAGCGATGGACACGTACGATCAGAAGACATGAAAGGAAACTGAGGTGACCCTTCATGGGCATTTAATAGAAAGAAAGACGTGGTAAAAAAACGTGCAAGTAGCTAGGAAATAGGAACGACAAGGAAAGCCCCCATCACACGCGTCATTTTCTCAGGGGCGGTAAAAAAAATTCTGGAAAAATCAGAAAAATCAAACCTTACGGATCTAGTCTTCTTAGTATTTTGACACCTGTCCAGTGATCCACTCCTGGATCACTATTGTACCCTCTTGTCAAACTCATGGTAAGGTACACAATAAGTCTGGTACACAGCATAGCATATTTATAGAACCTATGACTGAAACATAGGGAATGACTTTTCATTCTCTTTCTATTT
This sequence comes from Triticum urartu, assembly GCF_056163025.1. Taxonomy (NCBI): domain Eukaryota; kingdom Viridiplantae; phylum Streptophyta; class Magnoliopsida; order Poales; family Poaceae; genus Triticum; species Triticum urartu. The sequence goes on along the minus strand of NC_141875.1, from coordinate 647,731,630 downwards.
TCTGCCGTGGTCGGGTTTTGAGTCATTACTCAACTTCACACCTTGCAACACAGGCAAGAACTTTTTCTTTGACTGTTCCATTTTGAACTACTTCAAAATCTTATGAAGGTATGTACTCATTGAAAAAATTTATCAAGCGTCTTGATCTATCTCTACAGATCTTGATGCCCAATATTTAAGCAACTTCACCAAGGTCTTTTTTTGAAAAACTCTTTTCAAATATTGTTTTATGCTTTCCAGAAAATTCTACATTATTTCCGATCAACAATATGTCATCCACATATAATATTAGAAATGTTGTAGTGCTCCCACTCACTTTCTTGTAAATACAGACTCCACCGCAAGTCTGTATAAAACTACACTACAAGGATTCCAGTCTATTGCAATAAAATTTATTGCTACAACTACGTTTTGTTGCAATTAAACACAATATTACTACAAATTCTCCGATTGTGGTAATAGGCTGCCATATTGCCATAACTTAGTTTGGTCACGATAAATACTAAATTTGTTGCAATAGAGGCTTCATATTGCAACGAAATGTGTCGGCGTTGCAATATGGTGGCGGTATTGCGACAAAAAAAACTGTTGCACGAGGGCAGTTATTTTATTGTGATAGAGACTATGTATTTCAATAGAATAACTATTTGTGGCAATATTCAGAAAGATATTGCAACATCAGCGTGACATTGCATTAGTTACACATACTGTTGAAAGAAAGTGGCTACCTATTACAACAAACGACATCGGCGTTGCAATATGGCGGCGATATTGCAACAAACACATTCCGTTGCACGAGGCAGTCATTTTGTTGTAATAGAGACTAGGTATTTCAACAGAATAACTATTTGTGGTAACATTTAGAAAGATATTGCAACATCAGTGTGACGTTGCATTAGTTACAAGTAAAACAGTGGAAAAATATATTATTTGAATTTACAGATATTAAGTTATGACTTTTGCCAGCTTTAAGGAGTAATTAAATATTTTTAACTGTACCAATTCAATTAGGGAAAATTTTGTTTTTCCCACTCTAGATTTTGCCAATTTTCCTTATACCATTCTAGATTTTGACATATCACTTTTGTCACTCTTAGCTTTTGACAATTGTCATTCTGTGGCAAAAACAAAAATACTTTATTTCATTTTTGCCACTCTTAGCTTTTGCAATGTATCACAATTGCCACTCTGAAATTTTTTCTTTTGCCACGGGAATGGCAGTTGTGGTAATTTTCAAAAACTAAGAGTGGCAAAAGTGAAATGTCAAAATATAGAGCGACATAAGGAAAATTGGCAAAATCTAGAGTGGCAAAAATAAAAATTTCCCTTTTAATTAACCAAAACAGTGGAAAAAGTTTATAAATGGATAGAACACACTTTCTTGATAGGAATACATATTTAATTTGTTAAATTTGGATTCGAAATGGGCAAGTTGTTGCCATTTTAAAACTACGGTGTTTCCTGCCAAAAACATGCACTTGTCAGATAGAACTCGAAAATAGAGGATCCCTGGTGTGAAAATTGCCAGATCCATATCTGGAGCTAAATCTGATCGAGGACTTCTTTAGTTGCAGCCACTGACCTGCGGGCCCGGGGCCTCACTGGGGCTGACTAGCGCGGGTGACAACCACGGCGACCTCCAGGGGCGATGACGAGTGGGGCCAGCGAACGTAGTAAACCTAAAAAAAATTGGATGCTCTCGCTTGGGCAGGAATTCGAACGCCCATCCACCATGTTGCACATCAAGGTTCAGACCACTGGGTTATGCATGTGTTTGTTAAATTTTAGGGGTCACATTTTAAATATGTTGTACCCGTGAGGTTAACTGCGCGAAACTTCAGAGTTGCAGCCCCATCAAGAATTCAACCACCGAGGACTAGTGTCTCTTTCCCATTTAGTGGTTCGTGTCATTAAGTTGATTTAAAAAGGTTGAATCATATGGTTCGTTAAACTCTGAATAAATTGTGTCAACAAACAGCCAGGTCATGTCATCACGACGGCAGGACAGCATCACGATCTTAGTCTTCGCTTTCCAGCCCACCGGACCAATGAAGTTCTTCCAACAACAAGAAACTTTTACACATCCAGTGTCTCCAGGGAGCACATTGTAGGATCCTACAATAGTCACATCTAGATGGAATACAACAGTAACAAGTCCACTTATCGCCAAGTCATCTGGAACCGCATGCCTAGGTATGAATACATTTTTTCTTTCTTATAGCAAATGAAAGAATAGGTTGTTTTTGACAAATTTGTGATATGCCAATAAGTAAATCTCAAAACTAAATTGTTTTGGTTGATACTCCCTCCATTTCAAAATAAATTTCTTTACATGGTTGAATCTCTATGATTTTTGTTAAAAAAGTGACATAATTGGATTTATAGTTGCTTGTGTTTTGGGTCACTTGGTGAACCAGCTCGGTCACACTGACGGCTACTATGCGACCGACATGCTGTGTTGGTCTGTCCTGTCATCAGGACAGCAGAACAACATCACGATCTTAGTCTTCGCTTTCCAGCCCACCGGACCAATGAAATTCTTCCAACAACAAGAAACTCTCACACATTCAGTATCTGCAGGGAGCACATTGTAGGATCCTATAATAGTCACATCCAGATGGAATACAACAGTAATAGGTCCACTTATCGCCAAGTCATCTGGAACCGCACGCCTAGGTATGAATACATTTTTTCTTTCTTATAGCAAATGAAAGAATAGGTTGTTTTTGACAAATTTGTGATATGCCAATAAGTAAATCTCAAAACTAAATTGGTTTGGTTGATACTTCCTCTGTTTCAAAATAAATCTCTTTACATGGTTGAATCTCTATGATTTTTGTTAAAAAAAGTGACATAATTGGATTTATAGTTGCTTGTGTTTTGGGTCACTTGGTGAACCAGCTCGGTCACACTGACGGCTACTGTGCGACCGACTTGCCGTGTTGGTCTGTCCTGTCATCACGACAGCAGAACAACATCATGATCTTAGTCTTCACTTTCCAGCCCAGTGGACCAATGAAGTTCTTCCAACAATAAGAAACTCTCACACATCCAGTATCTGCAGGGAGCACATTGTAGGATCCTACAATAGTCACATCCAGATGGAATACAACAGTAACAGGTCCGCTTATCGCCAATTCATCTGGAACTGCACGCCTAGGTATGAATACATTTTTATTTCTTATAGAAAATGAAAGAATAGGTTGTTTTTTGACAAATTTGTGATATGCCAATAAGTAAATCTCAAAACTAAATTGGTTTGGTTGATACTCCCTCCGTTTCAAAATAAATTTCTTTACATGGTTGAATCTCTATGATTTTTGTTAAAAAAAGTGACATAATTGGATTTATAGTTGCTTGTGTTTTGGGTCACTTGGTGAACCAGCTCGGGTCACACTGATGACTACTGTGCGACCGACCTTCCGTGTTGGTCTGTCCTGTGAAATTTATAATTTCTAAAAATGGGTGACACGGGGAGGCACTCGAACCCACGACCTCATGAGTAGGGTGCATAGCCCTTGCCACTAATCTACATCAGTAGATGTGTGATGATCCTATTAGTACTGTAGAAGTTCAGCCTTAAATGGGCTAGTTTTTTTAGTTGGGCCTTGTGTGGCCGCAAAGACTGTTTATCGCATTAAGCGATTCTACAAGGTAGTCTAGCGTCGAGGAGAAGCAGTGTCGGGCAGGCCCATATTTGCGCGAGGAGGTTGGAAAAAATCTAGAAGAGAGCACACCAGGTATCGAACACAGGTCACCAGCATAATAGCCTACGCCACTACCCAGTCCGCCCAAAAGTAGTTACTCGTTTGAAGTAGGATCGCAGCCTACTAGATGCAGCTGGAGGATGTCTTCTCTGGTTTTCTTTGTTTTCTTGTTTTTTTCTCTGGTTTTTTCATTATTTTCTTTTTTTATTCTCCATTTTGTTTCATTTTTTCTTTCTTTTTTGTTTTTTATTCTACACTTTTATATACATGTTCATCATTTCTTCAAATATTTGTTCAACATTTTTTAGTACCTGTTCAACATTTTTATATACATGATCAATTTTTTTAAAATACGTGTTCAACATTTTCCTTTCTTTTTCTCATTCTACATTTTCTTATATGTCAATGACATTTTCTTAATAAGTGATCAACATTTTTGTATAGACGTTGAACACTGTCCCAACGGTTATACAACATTTTTCAAATATTTGTTCAACATATAATATGTGTGTCAACATTTTTCAAATACATGTTCACATTTTTCAAATACTCGTTCAACAAATTTTTAATACTTATTCAACATTTTTCAAATACTTGTCCAACATTTCAAAAAACACATTTGAAAAATGTTGAACGAGTATTGAAAAAAGTTGAATAAGTATTGAAAATGTTGAACAAGTATTTGAAAAATGTTGAACAAGCATCTGGAAATTGTTGAATAAGTATTTAAAAAATATTGAATAAGCGCTCGGACATTTTTAATGTGCATACAATAAATGTTGATCGCTTATTAAGAAAATGTTTTCACATTTACAAAAATATAGAGTGAAAACAAAAACAAACATAAGAAAAAAGAAAAAATGGAGAAGAAAAAAGAAAACCAAAAAAAAATGAGAAGAAAAAATAAATCCAAACAAAAAAAACAAAAGAAAAGGGGGAAAAGAAAAAACCTAGAGAAACCCGAGTAAAAATGAAGAAAAAAGAAAGAAGATAAAGAAAAATAATAGTTGTGGCATGCACTGCTTTGAAATTGGCCATCTTTGAGGAAGAATCTATGTTACAAGAAGGAACATGTCAGTTGTGAAGGTAACGCGGTCATTGCGTCATATGTCGACCTTAAAATGTTTCGTACACTTAATATACACCGTTGTATGATCCATGTCAAAATTTGAGATTTTTCAGGGTTCATTTGTCATATTTAAGTCATTTCATGCATTTCTTGGCATTTAATGAATACAATTCAATTTTGAATTGCAAGTGCATGAAAAAGTTGGCCAATTTGGTTTGAAAAACTCTACTTGTCTTACTGAGTCTATATTTGCGTCTTATCCAATGAAATAGAAGGAGTTACACACATGAGGGTGGCAGACTCGACCTTGAACATGGAGATTATTGATTTTTTAATTCTATAAAATGCAAACGAAATTAGAAAAAATTTGAACTTGGCATGGTGCCCTCGTATAACACTAGGAGATTGTGATAAAAATTTGATATGGTTTCATAATAGTTGTGACTTAACCTTCTTAGAAACCGGGCCATCTTTGAGTAAGCATCTAGGTTTCAGGAGGGAATGAGTTTGATTTGAAGGCGAAGTGGCCGTGCATGAAAAGATTGGCAAAAATTGTTTTAAAAAATCCTATTTGTGTTCAAGAGTCTATATTTGGGGTCATATAAAAGAAAAGAAAAGGGGTTCAAAACCTGAGGTTGCCTAGACTTGACCCCGAACATAGAGTTTGTTGATTTTATTTTTAATTCTGAAAATGCAAACGAAGTCTAGAAAACATGAAGTTTGTCCTGGTACCCTCATATGACACCTAGAGGTCATGGAAAAGATTTGAAAAGGTTTTGCAAAAGCTATGGCGTCCGGTGCTTAGAAACCAGGCCATCTCCAAAGAAGAATCTATGTTTCGAGAGGGAACGAGCCATGTTTGAAGGCGAAACGACATATGCTTCATCCACTAGCCTTGAATTAATTATTTTCATAGAACTTAGTACATTTAGTACCTCCACTCTCACGTAACAACACATAAGCAGTATACACAAAAATTGCTAAATTTCTAGCAAGTATTTCCTACCACCGCACATCGTTGACAATGCCTAGGTCACTAGTGAGTTGATTTTTTTATTGATTTAAGTAAAATCCATACAATACATAAATATTCACTAAAAATATGAGTAATATATGAAAATATTTACCAGTTATAATGGTCTACTTTAAATGTGGAAAAAACATAATTAGATTTTTTTATTCATTTCTTCTAAAAAGATGTACTAATTGGAAATATAGCTTTCAGTATATGACCACATGTAGATATTTTTTCCCTTTATTGGTTGCGAATAGAACTTTGAATTATCCCCAACATAATTTTAAGTTATGATAGGGGAGATGTTTCAACTATTTTAAGCTATGAGAAAGAACAACACATATGTTCCTAATTGTTGGTTTGTGATTTTATGTTAACCTTATTTGATTTACATGCACCTCAAATTAACTTATTCAATAAGGAGACATAAATTCATTTAACCTATAACAAGTATTAAACAAATTCTAAGTTTATTGAAACTCCAATCAAATGATAACAATGTATTAAATCACTTTGAAAAAAATCGAAACTTCTAAAAACAAAATATATGTGGTATGCAGATGTAAAAAGTGTGCTAGGGTAATATGGTAATTTTTTGCAAATTGTTTTAGAACGGTGCCTTACTTAGGTATTTGCAAAACAGAAAAAAAATCTGGACTACCTTGCTCGTTGGTGGGCCAAGAGTCAACAAGAGCCCATTAGGTTCCTAGCTGAGTATGCATGTATCCTAGGTGAAGAAAACTGTGGCTTCTGATTGGTTCACTCTGCCCTCACACGGATTGCCGATCACAGCCGTCAGATCTTCTCCAATCCAACGCTAGCAGACTGGTTCCCGTCTCCCGTGTTTCTTCTCCACCCACGAGGAGACGTATCCGCCGATCCTTCGATCCTTCCCAGATCCTCGCAGCGCCTTCCTTCCTCCTTCCCCTAATCCACATCTTCCTTCTCCTAGCATCTCCCTTCCACCATCCCCTCACCGAAGGCAAGCACAGCCCCGTCGAGTCTACGACGCCCAGGCCGACATCGAACCCTTTGCGGGTACCACGCTGGGCCGTCGAGGGGTCTCCATCCACCGGTCAACGGGGAGCAGCACCATGGAGGACGCACGGCCGAACGGTGCGACGGCCTTCACTTCCCGAGCGTTGGCGGACGGGGTCTACGGCGCCAACGGGATGTCTTCCCGTTCAGACGCGACCGGTGCCCATGTCGCTGCAAGGCGCTTGCCGCCTCGATGACTGGCTCGTCCATATAAGCAGCGAGGCCCCTAGTATAGGAAGCCATGGAAGGTTGTCCTTTTTGAAGGGGAACGTAGCAGAAATTCAAAAATTTTCCTACGTGTCACCAAGATCTATCTATGGAGAGACCAGCAACGAGGGGAAGGAGAGTGCATCTACATACCCTTGTAGATCGCTAAGCGGAAGCGTTCAAGTGAACGGGGTTGATGGAGTCGTACTCGTCGTGATTCAGATCACCGATGATCCTAGTGCCGAACGGACGGCACCTCCGCGTTCAACACACGTACAGCCCGATGACGTCTCCCACGCCTTGATCCAGCAAGGAGAGAGGGAGAGGTTGAGGAAGACTCCATCCAGCAGCAGCACAACGGCGTGGTGGTGATGGAGGAGCGTGGCAATCCTGCAGGGCTTCGCCAAGCACCACGGGAGAGGAGAAGAACTTGGGAGAGAGGGAGGGCTGCACCAAAGGCATAAGGGGTGTCTCAAGAGGCCCTCCTACCCTCAATATATATAGGGAGCCCAAGGGGGGGGTGCGCTAGCCCTAGGAGATCCAATCTCCTAGGGGGCGGCGGCCAGGGCAGGTTTCCCCCCTCCACCCCCAAGGCACCTAGGAGGTGCCTTCCCTCCTTGGGACTCTTCCTTAGGGTTCCCCTTTCACCCTAGGCGCATGGGCCCTAGGGGAAGTGGCGCCCCAGCCCACTTTGGGCTGGATCCCTTCTCACTTCAGCCCATGGGACCCTCCGGGATAGGTGGCCCCACCCGGTGGGCCCCCGGGACTCTTCCGGTGGTCCCGGTACAATACCGATGACCCCGAAACTTGCCCCGATGGCCGAAATAGGACTTCCTATATATAAATCTTTACCTCCGGACCATTACGGAACTCCTCGTGACGTCCGGGATCTCATCCGGGACTCCGAACAACATTCGGTAACCACAAACAAGCTTCCTTTATAACCCTAGCGTCATCAAACCTTAAGTGTGTAGACCCTACGGGTTCGGGAGACATGCAGACATGACCGAGACGTTCTCCGGTCAATAACCAACAGCGGGATCTGGATACCCATGTTGGCTCCCACATGTTCCACGATGATCTCATCGGATGAACCACGATGTCAAGGACTTAATCAATCCCGTATACAATTCCCTTTGTCTAGCGGTATTGTACTTGCCCGAGATTCGATCGTCGGTATCCCTATACCTTGTTCAATCTCGTTACCGGCAAGTCTCTTTACTCGTTCCGTAACACATCATCTCGTGATCAACTCCTTGGTCACATTGCGCATATGATGATGTCCTACCGAGTGGGCCCAGAGATACCTCTCCGCTTACACGGAGTGACAAATCCCAGTCTCGATTCGTGCCAACCCAACAGACACTTTCGGAGATACCTGTAGTGCACCTTTATAATCACCCAGTTACGTTGTGACGTTTGGTACACCCAAAGCACTCCTACGGTATCCGGGAGTTGCACAATCTCATGGTCTAAGGAAATGATACTTGACATTAGAAAAGCTTTAGCATACGAACTACACGATCTTTGTGCTAGGCTTAGGATTGGGTCTTGTCCATCACATCATTCTCCTAATGATGTGATCCCGTTATCAACGACATCCAATGTCCATGGTCAGGAAACCGTAACCATCTATTGATCAACGAGCCAGTCAACTAGAGGCTCACTAGGGACATGGTGTTGTCTATGTATCCACACATGTATCTGAGTTTCCTATCAATACAATTATAGCATGGATAATAAACGATTATCATGAACAAGGAAATATAATAATAACTAATTTATTATTGCCTCTAGGGCATATTTCCAACAGTCTCCCACTTGCACTAGAGTCAATAATCTAGTTCACATCGCCATGTGATTAACACTCACAGGTCACATCGCCATGTAACCAACATCCAAAGAGTTTACTAGAGTCAATAATCTAGTTCACATCACTATGTGATTAACACTCAATGAGTTCTGGGTTTGATCATGTTGCTTGTGAGAGAGGTTTTAGTCAACGGGTCTGAACCTTTCAGATCCGTGTGTGCTTTACAAATCTCTATGTCATCTCCTAGATGTAGCTACCACGTTCTATTTGGAGCTATTCCAAATAACTGTTCTACTTGGAGTTATTCTAAATTGTTGCTCCATTATACGTATCCGGTATCTCTATCGGAGCTATCCGGATAGGTGTTAAGGTTGCATCGACGTAACCCTTTACGACGAACTCTTTTACCACCTCCATAATCGAGAAAAATTCCTTAGTCCACTAGTTACTAAGGATAACTTTGACCGCTGTACTGTGATCCATTCATGGATCACTCTTGTACCCCTTGACTGACTCATGGCAAGGCACACTTCAGGTGCGGTACACAGCATAGCATACTGTAGAGCCTACGTCTTAAGCATAGGGGACGACCTTCGTCTTTTCTCTCTATTCTGCCGTGGTCGAGCTTTAAGTCTTAACTTCATACCTTATAACTCAGGCAAGAACTCCTTCTTTGACTGATCCATCTTGAACACCTTCAAGATCATGTCAAGGTATGTGCTCATTTGAAAGTACCATTAAGCGTTTTGATCTATCCTTATAGATCTTGATGCTCAATGTTCAAATAGCTTAATCCAGATTTTCATTGAAAAACACTTTCCAAATATCCCTATATGCTTTCCAGAAATTCTACGTCATTTCTGATTAAAAATATGTTAACAACATATACTCATCAGAAATTCTATAGTGCTCCCACTCACTTCTTTGGAAATACCAGTTTCTCATAAACTTTGTATACACCCAAAATCTTCATCAAAGCATACATTCCAACTCCGAGATGCTTACTCCAGTCCTTAGAAGGATTGCTGGAGCTTTGCATACTTATTAGCATCTTTCAGGATTGACAAAACCTTCCGGTTGTATCACATACAACCTTTCCTTAGAAAATCGTCGAGGAAACAATGTTTTGACATCCTATCTGCAAGATTTCATAAATAATGCAGTAATTGCTAATCTAATTCCAACAGACTCTTAGCATCGCTACGAGTGAGAAAATCTCACCGTAGTCAACTCCTTGAACTTGTCGGAAAACATCTTAACGACAAGTCGAGCTTTCTTAATGGTGACATTTACCATCATTGTCCGTCTTCCTTTTTCAAATCCATCTACACTCAACAGCCTTACGACCATCAAGTAGTTCTTCCAAAGTCTACACTTTGTTTTCATACATGGATCCTCTCTCGGATTATATGGCCTCAAGCCATTTATCGGAATCCAGGCCCACCATCGCTTCTCCATAGCTCGTAGGTTCATTGTTGTCTAGCAACATGACTTCCAAGACAGGATTACGTACCACTCTGAAGTAGTACGCATCCTTGTCATCCCACGAGGTTTGGGAGTGACTTGATCCGAAGTCTCATGATCAATATCATAAGCTTCCACTTCAATTGGTGTAGGTGCCACAGGAACAACTCTTTGTGCCCTGCTATACACTAGTTGAAGTGACGGTTCAATAACCTCATCAAGTCTCCACCATCCTCCCACTCAATTCTTTCGAGAGAAACTTTTCCTCGAGAAAGGACCCGATTCTAGAAACAATCCCTTATTGCTTTAGGATCTGAGACAGGAGGTATACCCAACTGTTTTGGGTGTCCTATGAAGATGCATTTATTCGCTTTGGGTTCGAGCTTATCAGCCTGAAACTTTTTCACATAAGCGTCGCACCCCCAAACTTTTCAAGAAATGACAGCTTAGGTTTCTCTAAACCATAGTTCATACGGTGTCATCTCATCGGAATTACGTGGTGCCCTCTTTAAAGTGAATGTGGTTGTCTCTAATGCCTAACCCATAAACTATCGTGGTAATTCGATAAGAGACATCATGGTATGCATCATATCCAATAGGGTGCAGTTATGATGTTCGGACACACCATCACACTATGGTGTTCCAGGCTATATTAGTTTTGAAACAATTTCCACAATGTCTTAATTCTGTGCCAAACTCGTAATTCAGATATTCATCTCTATGATCATATCATAGATATTTTTATCCTCTTATCACGACGATCTTCCAACTTCACACTGAAATTACTTGAACCTTTCAATAATTCAGACTCGTGATTCATCAAGTAAATATACTCAACATCTACTCAAATTATCTGTGAAGTAAAAACATAAGGATATCCACTACATGCCTCAGCACTCATTGGACTGCACACATCAAAATGTATTACTTCCAACAAGCTGCTTTCTAGTTCCATTTTACTGAAAAACGAGGCTTTCAGTCATCTTGCCCATGTGGTATGATTTGCATGTCTCAAGTGATTCAAAATCAAGTGAGTACAAAACGGTCCATTTGCATGGAGTTTCTTCATGCATATATACCAACAGACATGGTTCGCATGTCTCAAACTTTTCAAAATGAGTGAGCCCAAAGATCCATAAACATGGAGCTTCTTCATGCGTTTTATACCAATATGACTTAAGTGGCAGTACCACAAGTAGGTGGTACTATCATTACTATCTTTTGGCATGAACATGTGTATCACTACGATCGAGATTCAATAAACCATTCATTTCAGGTGTAAGACCATTTCAAGGTATTATTCAAATAACAGAGTAACCATTATTCTTCTTAAATGAATAATCGTATTGCGATAGGCATAATCCAATCATGTCTATGCTTAACGCAAACACCAAATAACAATTATTTAGGTTTAACACCAATCTCGATGGTAGAGGGAGCGTGCGTTGCTTGATCATATCAACATTGGAAACACTTCCAACACATATCGTCAGCTCACCTTTAGCTAGTCTCCGTTTATTTCGTAGCTTTTATTTCGAGTTATTAACACTTAGCAACCGAACCGGTATCTAATACCCTGGTGCTACTAGGAGTACTAGTAAAGTACACATCAACACAATGTATATCCAATATACTTCTATCGACCTTGTCAGCCTTCTCATCTACCAAGTATCTAGGGTAATTCTGCTCTAGTGGCTGTTCCCCTTATTACAGAAGCACTCAGTCTCGGGTTTGGGTTCAACCTTGGGTTTCTTCACTAGAGCAGCAGCTGAATTGCCGTTTCATGAAGTATCCCTTTGTTCCCTTGCCCTTCTTGAAACTAGTGGTTTCACCAACCATCAACAATTGATGCTCCTTCTTGATTTCTACTTTTGTGGTGTCAAACATCACGAATATCTCAAGGATCATCATATATGTCCCTGATATATTATAGTTCATCACGAAGCTCTAGCAGCTTGGTGGTAATGACTTCGGAGAAACATCACTATCTCATCTGGAAGATCAACTCCCACTTGATTCAAGCGATTGTTGTACTCAGACAATCTGAGCACAAGCTCAACAATTGAGCTTTTCTCCCTTAGTTTGCAGGCTAAGAAAATCGTCGGAGGTCTTATACCTCTTGACGTGGGCACGAGCTTGAAATCCCAATTTCAGCCCTCAAAACATCTCATATGTTTTGCAACGTTTCCAAAACGTCTTTGGTGCCTCAACTCTATATCGTTTAACTGAACTATCATGTAGTTATCAAAACGTGTATATCAGATGTTCGCAACATCCACAGACAACGTTCGAGGTTCAGCACACTGAGCGGTGCATTAAGGACATAAGCCTTCTAAGAAGCAATGAGGACAATCCTCAGTTTACGGACCTAGTCCGCATAATTGCTACTATCAACTTTCAACTAATTTTTCTCTAGGAACATAACTAAACAGTAGAACTAAAGCGCGAGCTACGACATAATTTGCAAAATCCTTTTGACTATGTTCAAGATAATTAAGTTCATCTTATGAACTCCCACTTAGATAGACATCCCTCTAGTCATCTAAGTGATTACATGATCCGAGTCAACTAGGCCGTGTCCGATCTGTGCGTGAGACGGACTAGTCAACGTCGGTGAACATCTTTATGTTGATCGTATCTTCTATACGACTCATGCTCGACCTTTCGGTCTTCTGTGTTCCGAGGCCATGTCTGTACATGCTAGGCTCGTCAAGTTAACCCTAAGTGTTTTTGCATGTGTAAAACTGTCTTACACCCGTTGTATGTGAACGTAAGGATCCATCACACCCGATTAACACGTGGTGCTCAGAAACGACGAACTGTAGCAACGGTGCACAGTTAGGGGAGAACACTTCTTGAAATTGTTGTAAGGGATCATCTTATTTACTACCGTCGTTCTAAGAAAATAAGATGTATAAATATGATAAACATCATATGCAATCAAATAATAGTGACATGATATGGCCAATATCATATAGCTCCTTTGATCTCCATCTTGGGGCTCCATGATCATCTTGTCACCGGTATGACACCATGATCTCCATCATCATGATCTTCTTGAAGTTGTCTCGTCATCGACATGCAAGTCGTGATTCCCTTGACAAGAACATGATCAATCTCATACATCACATATATCATTCATCACATCCTTATGCCATATCACATCACATGGCATACCCTGCAAAAACAAGTTAGACGCCCTCTAATTGTTGTTTGCATGTTTTACGTGGCTGCTATGGGTTTCTAGCAAGAACGGTTCTTACCTACGCAAATACCACAACGTGATATGCCAATTGCTATTTACCCTTCATAAGGACCCTTTTCATCGAATCCGATCCGACTAAAGTGGGAGAGACAGACACCCGCCAGCCACCTTATGCAACTAGTGCATGTTTGTCCGTGGAACCGGTCTCACGTAAGAGTACGTGTAAGGTTGGTCCGGGCCGCTTCATCCCACGATGCCGCCGAATCAAGATAGGACTAGTAACGGTAAGCATATTGAACAAAAACAACGCCCACAACTACTTTGTGTTCTAGTCGTGCATAGTAACTACGCATAGACCTAGCTCATGATGCCACTGAAGGGGAACGTAGCAAAAATTCAAAATTTTTCCTACGTGTCACCAAGATCTATCTATGGAGAGACCAGCAACGAGGGGAAGGAGAGTGCATATACATACCCTTGTAGATCGCTAAGCGGAAGCATTCAAGTGAACGGGGTTGATGGAGTCGTACTCGTTGTGATTCAGATCACCGATGATCCTAGTGCCGAACGGACGGCACCTCCGCGTTCAACACACGTACAGCCCGGTGATGTCTCCCACGCCTTGATCCAGCAAGGAGAGAGGGAGAGGTTGAGGAAGACTCCATCCAGCAGCAGCACAACGGCGTGGTGGTGATGGAGGAGCGTGGCAATCCTGCAGGGCTTCGCCAAGCACCACGGGAGAGGAGAAGAACTTGGGAGAGAGGGAGGGCTGCACCAAAGGCATAAGGGGTGTCTCAAGAGGCCCTCCTACCCTCAATATATATAGGGAGCCCAAGGGAGGGGGGGTGCGCCAGCCCTAGGAGATCCAATCTCCTAGGGGGCGGCGGCCAGGGGAGGTTTCCCCCCCCCCAAGGCACCTAGGAGGTGCCTTCCCTCCTTGGGACTCTTCCTTAGGGTTCCCCTTTCACCCTAGGCGCATGGGCCCTAGGGGAAGTGGCGCCCCAGCCCACTTTGGGCTGGATCCCTTCTCATTTCAGCCCATGGGACCCTCCGGGATAGGTGGCCCCACCCGGTGGGCCCCCGGGACCCTTCCGGTGGTCCCGGTACAATACCGATGACCCCGAAACTTGCCCCGATGGCCGAAATAGGACTTCCTATATATATAAATCTTTACCTCCGGACCATTCCAGAACTCCTCGTGACGTCCGGGATCTCATCCGGGACTCCGAACAACATTCGGTAACCACAAACAAGCTTCCTTTATAACCCTAGCGTCATCGAACCTTAAGTGTGTAGACCCTACGGGTTCGGGAGACATGCAGACATGACCGAGACGTTCTCCGGTCAATAACCAACAGCGGGATCTGGATACCCATGTTGGCTCCCACATGTTCCACGATGATCTCATCGGATGAACCACGATGTCAAGGACTTAATCAATCCCGTATACAATTCCCTTTGTCTAGCGGTATTGTACTTGCCCGAGATTCGATCGTCGGTATCCCTATACCTTGTTCAATCTCGTTACCGGCAAGTCTCTTTACTCGTTCCGTAACACATCATCTCGTGATCAACTCCTTGGTCACATTGCGCATATGATGATGTCCTACCGAGTGGGCCCAGAGATACCTCTCCGCTTACACGGAGTGACAAATCCCAGTCTCAATTCGTGCCAACCCAACAGACACTTTCGGAGATACCTGTAGTGCACCTTTATAATCACCCAGTTACGTTGTGACGTTTGGTACACCCAAAGCACTCCTACGGTATCCGGGAGTTGCACAATCTCATGGTCTAAGGAAATGATACTTGACATTAGAAAAGCTTTAGCATACGAACTACACGATCTTTGTGCTAGGCTTAGGATTGGGTCTTGTCCATCACATCATTCTCCTAATGATGTGATCCCGTTATCAACGACATCCAATGTCCATGGTCAGGAAACCGTAACCATCTATTGATCAACGAGCCAGTCAACTAGAGGCTCACTAGGGACATGGTGTTGTCTATGTATCCACACATGTATCTGAGTTTCCTATCAATACAATTATAGCATGGATAATAAACGATCATCATGAACAAGGAAATATAATAATAACTAATTTATTATTGCCTCTAGGGCATATTTCCAACACTTTTTTGTTCTGTTCTTTTAATTTTTCCGTTTCTCTTCCCGACCTAGACATGTTGAAGGCTCTATTTTTTGCAGGTGCTGCTCCGATGAGGAGAAACTGCTGCTACAGGACGTTCTCCTCCTCTCCTACCCCCACACGTGGTGAGCTCCAACCTCTTTTTCCACCCCTTGAACATCTGATCTGAAGTGGACATCAATTGCAATTGTTATGAACACAACATAACAGCAAATATTGGTTTAGTTTCTATGTGCAATTCGATTGTGATTGTGCTGGTTTGATGATGCTTGCTTCAAAAAAGGAAATCATGGATAATAGAAGAGGAAACAGCGAGCTTCCTTTCAAATTATTAATATTAATAATCATTTGGTTCATGAAACTTTCATTTCTTGCGTGAAATTTGTACCTACTATAAATGCCACCATCAAGTTAGCTCAAACACAGGCAGCTTGATTGATTTCTATATATGCTAGCAGCAGTAACTACATGTCTCCTATACTAGCTCGATTCAATTCCATAGTAGCTCAAGAACACTAGCTATTACATGTTTGTTCGCTTCGGAGTAGCAGGCATCCTCCATGGACGATTCGGAGCAGCAGCATGCACATATTTATTCTGTTTGAACTCTGCATGACATGAAATAATTATTTTCAGTGTTTTTCTCAACTTGTTTTCATTGTTACTTGATATATACTTAGCTTGTACTTGAAGCTATGGGTTAATGATGATGATTTTGTTCTATTTGGAGGCATTGGTGCCCCATCATCGAGTGCACGGATGCAACAACAGCAACAAGATCATGGCGATGCGTATCATCAATCACACCATGGAGATCATCCATCTCCTCACCGATGCTAACTCAATCCAGATCACCGCCGATGTTATCATCCACATGTATCTCTCTTGGTTTCCTTTATTCTCTCCTGCCTTTGTGACGTTAGTGTTTGTGCGCTGACTAGTATTGTTGGATCTTGCCAGTTGAATGGATGGTTGTGGTAGTAGAATGGCATTTTTGCTTAGGTACAATCATACTTATGGAGTAGTAAATAACATGTCATGTCATTCTCCAAGTCTGCACATAGCATTGTTATTTTAGGAGCAGATTTCTCATCCTTAAGAAACCTGAACTTGCTTATTTCTGGTATGCAATCATATGACATGTCTCATGTAAATGAATATGGGTTCTTGTCATTTTTTTAATCTACAATTGATCTAGTGTTTTTTTACATGGTAGTTTAATATCCTCCTTCATTTTCTAATATGCAAACTTCTAATATGTGAGGTGCATAAGTGCATGAAGTGCGGTTTGCATTAGGCTGCTCCTGCTTGACGGCAGCCTGGTCCAGCGTCACTTAACCGTTGTGACCTAGCTGGTTTGGTTTAGCTTCGAGCTGCGCACCGCGGAGTGGGAGGCAGACACGCTCGTGAACATCAAGGCCGGATCAAGTACGATGGTGAAACTATAGATTGAGTCACAACTTAAATCAATAGTGGATGCTTTTAGTACATGTACTCGTGCTTATGCTTTAGACATTTACACTTGTAAAACTGTTCTGATCCCTGAGTTACATGCTTGTTGACACAGTATTATCTCAAGTTAGTTTGGCGATAGTTATTTTTAACAATGGGGCTAGAATAATTGTATGGCGTATGTTATGTTGGGCTCATTAACTAGAACTATTTTTTTATTTCTTGATTGCAGGATCCAAAGGTCTAGCTCCATTGGACTCTAGATCATGGATAGTTTAGTCTTGGCCCTTAATTAGGATGGCTAAATTACATTTGAGTATCATTTGTTGGATATTTGCTATGAGAATTATGAATTTTATGAATCGACATATTATACATATGGTTTTGAATATTGTAATTGAATACCTATATTTTTTTATGGTTGCAATAAGCTATTACCACAACCCACTTTTGGTTGCCACATGTTAGCACCACGAAAAGTTTAAATTGTTGCAATTGTTTCTCGCAACAAACATTTCACCCGTTGTGATATCTATTTATCACCACCAAAACTAGTATGTTGCAATTTCTTGTTACGATGATTGGAATTTTTGTTGCCATAAGTTAATGCCACAAGTGTAGTGGTTCGTGGCAAAATGCCTAATACCACGAAAACAAGGATTGTTGCCATAGTTTATTGCCACAATTGACTATTGCCACGGAAGAGTATGCGCCACAAAATGAGCGTTGTTGGCATAGGTTGTTGCACAAATGTCCTATCGCCACGAGCTATTAGTCGCCATGATTCGTTACATGTTGCATTAAAGCTATCTCCACAATGTAAATTGTGGCATCAGGTGAGTGTTGCCATGGGAAAACATGTGGCAACTTCGCACATGGTTGTTGCAATAGCAGAATTTATTACCATGGTTGTTTTTTTGTGGCAATAACCTATTACCATGTGTCCAGTCACAACGGCTGCCAACGAATGTTGTTTTGTGGCAATAGGTACTTATCGCCACAAATCGGCATGTATTGCAACGATCGATTTTGTTGCAATAGAACCGGATCCTTGTAGTGCTATATGCTTTGATCACATTATCAAAACATATATTCCAACTCCGAGATGCTTGCACCAGTCCATAGATGAATTGCTGGAGCTTGCTCACTTTGTTAGCACCTTTAGAATCAACAAAACCTTCTGGTTGCATCATGTACAACTCTTTTTTTAAGAAATCCATTAAGGTATGCAGTTTTGACATCCATTTGTCAGATTTCATAAAATGTGGCAATTGCTAACATGATTCGGACAAACTTAAGCATCGCTACGAGTGAGAAAATCTCATCGTAGTCAACACCTTTAACTTGTTGATAACTTTTTGCGACAATTCAAGCTTTGTAGATAGTAACACTACTATCAGCGTCTGATTCCTCTTGAAGATCCATTTATTCTCAATGGCTTGCTGATCAACGGGCAAGTCAACCAAAGTCCACACTTTGTTCTCATACATGGATTCTATCTCAGATTTCATAGCCTCAAGCCATCTGTCGGAATCTGGGCCCATCGTCGCTTCCACATAGTTCATGAGTTCATCATGGTCTAGTAACATGACTTCCAGAACAGGATTACGGTACCACTCTGGTGCGGATCGCACTCTGGTTGACCTAGAGGTTCGGTAGTAACTTGATCTGAAGTTTCATGATCATCGTCATTAACTTCCTCACTAATTGGTGTAGGCATCACTGGAACTGATTTTAGTGACGAGCTATTTTCCAATTCGAGAGAAGGTACAATTACGTCATCAAGTTCTACTTTTCTCCTACTCACTTCTATTGAGAGAAACTCCTTCTCTAGAAAGGATCCACTCTTAGCAACAAAGATCTTGCCTTTAGATATATGATAGAATATGTACCCAACAGTTTTTTTGGTATCCTATGAAGACGCACTTCTCCGATTTGGGTTCGAGCTTATCAGGTTGAAACTTTTTCACATAAGCATCGCAGTCCCAAACTTTATGAAACGACAACTTAGGTTTTTGCCAAATCACAGTTCATACGGTGTCGTCTCAACGGATTAGATGGTGCCCTATTTTAACGTGAATGCAGCTGCCTCTAATGCATAACCTCAAAAC
This sequence comes from Triticum urartu, assembly GCF_056163025.1. Taxonomy (NCBI): domain Eukaryota; kingdom Viridiplantae; phylum Streptophyta; class Magnoliopsida; order Poales; family Poaceae; genus Triticum; species Triticum urartu. Next base: position 647,712,399 of record NC_141875.1, on the reverse strand, counting down.
GAGAATGGTAAATCGGTAAGAGACATCATAGATCACACCATATCTAATAAAGTACAATCACGATGTTCGGACACACCATTACACTGTGGTGTTCCAGGTGGCATGAGTTGTGAAACTATTTCACATTGTTTCAAATTAAGACCAAACTCATAACTCAAATATTCACTTCCACGATCAGATCGTTGAAACTTTATCTTCTTATTACGATGATTTTCTACTTCACATTGAAATTCTTTGAACTTTTTAAATGTTTCAGACTTATGTTTCATTAAGTAGATATGCATATATCTGCTCAAATCATCTGTGAATGTCAGAAACTAATGATACTCGCCGCGAGCCTCAACACTCATCAGACCGCATACATTAGTATGTATTATTTCCAATAAGTCAGTTGCTCGCTCCATTGTTTCAGAGAACGGAGTCTTAGTCATCTTACCCATGAGGCATGGTTCGCAGGCATCAAGTGATTCCAAAAACCCATCAGTATGGAGTTTCTTCATGCGCTTTATACCAATATGACCTAAATGGCAGTGCCACAAATAAGTAGCACTATCATTATTAACTTTGCATCTTTTGGCATCAATATTATGTGTATCAATGTGATTGAGATTCAGTAAACCATTTACATTGGATGTAAGACCATAGAAGGTTTTATTCATGTAAACAGAACAACAATTATTCTCTGATTTAAATGAATAACCGTATCGCAATAAACATGATCCAATCATATTTATGCTCAACGCAAACATCAAATAACATTTATTTAACTAGTACAAATGTCCGTGCGTTGCAACGGGCGATAAAATTAGTAGAACTCATTCCTTGTGTCGTTCCGCAACACTTCTTATATTCAATTTTGACGAGAGTCGGTAAACATGTATCCTTGAGTATGAGTTTTCAATAAAAGCCTCCCTAACATCGTTTGTCAGGATGTATTTCAGGTCCGCACTTTCATCCGATGAAATGTAGTGGTGCATGGAATGGTCTTTCAATTTTTTTTAAAGTTCAGAATAACACTACTTTTTTATTTTCGTAAATATTATTTGAAATTTGAAATATTTTTAAATACATTTATTTTACTACGACTGACAATTTTAATTGTAACTTTTTTGCACTGTTTTGGCTTGGACAAAACATAAAGGACTTGGTACACGTAACACACGCACTCTCAGAAAAAGTTATGAATATTTCTCAATAAACAGATGAGAATAATAAGATTTAATTATGACTTGTGATGATGAGATATTAATATGTAATAATTCCAACTCAGTTCTCATGAAAGTTTGTAAAACTTCGAAATGTTTGAACCTCTGTTAAATCCCAGTCAGAAAAAATTCTATATGCTGAAACTAAAATTGTTTTTGTGTGAGTAACCATAAAATAGTGAAAAAAATAAAAAAGAGAAACGCACTGAAGAGGCAGCCCCGGCCCATCTTTCTTTAAGCCATACGTAGTCCCTCAACGCCAGCCTCTTCCATTGCTATCCCTAAAAAAAGCCTCTTCCATTGCTCTGTTCCCAGCGCCGGCACTCTTCTGCTCAGTCTAGCCTCGCTCTGTCTCCCCGATCTGCTCGAGAGCCTCCTGCACGCGGCGGACTCACTCCCCTCTGCCTCAGCTCACCGTCCTCCTGCTGTCGCACAGCGGCGATACCACCACGACGCCGCTCGCTTCCTTTCACTGTACTCGTTAGGCCGGCGCTTCCCTTCGTGTCCGCCGTCGGCGCGAGGCGCCGGCTGGCGGAAGCTCTCCCCACTGCCTCCTCTCCCCGACACGCAGTCGGATGCTTCGTCCTCTCCCGCCACGACATCGCCCAGCACATTCTACCCCCCCTATGGCTCTGCCCGCCGCTTCCTCTCCCCACCATGATCTTATATTTGGGCTAACCCCGTCGGTATTCCCTTGATCTACTCTATTGACTATTGCCGTCGTCCGGGCGGAGCTGTACGGCGCGCAGGGTACGGCGGCGGCAAGGTATCTCGATTCCTCGCTAATTGTTTGTGCTTATCTTGTATGTATGGGTAGGCTGGTCCAGGATTAATTGTTTATGTGGATGCAAAATTAGTGCTTCCTAGAATGTAAAGCGCAAGTGCTTTCTATACCAATTTGATAATTTATATAGGTGTCAGCTTTTCATACTGCAGATTTGTCTGGATGGAATCCCTATGGTTGATCCCAGTACACGCAGGACCCTAAGGATTTATCCCCTTGATACACTCACGAAATGGGAGGTTTGTTCATCAGGATCTTTTCAGAATTTATTGTCATAATTTCTCATCATTGTTATGGTACTTAGTAGTTAGGTTATTCTAATTGTTCACACTTTGCTTACTTAGGTTTTGGATTCAACTGTAATTGTGATTTGTGCAAAGACTTTGGTATACTTTGAAGCAAAGCTAACAAGGCTAAAGTCAAACAGCTATGCCTCCAATGCTTTGCTTGACACTGTGACAGTAGCAACAGTCCAGGTATTAGAACACCACCATTCTCTTTTCACTATTCGTGAGCAGCCTCCTTACTATATTGAAAACAATGAAATTTCTTCTTCTCAATGCTTTAATGTCTGTATATTTTTTAGTTTTGTTTCTTTGGTAGTGTTGCTGCTTCACAGTTGAACTATACGTGTAATAACTATCAGTAGTCTAGGTTAGCATTAGGGTCGTTTTAGAATCACTTAAAAATTAGAATCTGATCTGATCATGTTCTCCTTTTGTCTAATCTTGGAGTAAGTTTCTCTTGAATATATGTGATCTGTTTTGTTATCTTTTAAATGTTTTGTTTCTGCTGGCCCGTCTGCCTGTCTGAAGCACACTAACTTCTTTGCATGCTCTAGGTATGAATAACACCGTGTAGTGTTTGAACAAATTTTAAACCAATGCTAGTAGCAAACCAAAAGCATCAGCCTCGTCTTCACATAGTAGGTTCATATCAGTCTGGTTGATACAACAATCCAGAGCCACAATATAGTATGAAAGAAGGACTGCAAATTGCAAATTCAAGTATACACTCTCAGAGATTCTGAATTTGCACACATAGTTTGCACAATCATAATGGAGACCATCAATGTGGTCAAAATTTAATCCATGTAGTAATTGGACACATCATAAAGAAAAAACTATGAATGAGTGATTGGTTGAAGACATGAAGATATGCTCCTTGAAGATGCTGAAGTAGTTTTGAATTCCAACTCCGAAGTTGACTTTTGGATTGTTATGTAGAATCAATGGTTCTGTAGAATTAAAATAATGAATTTAAGGTTAGAAAATTAGCAATGCAATGTAAAACTTAAATGCGTAAGTTGTTAGTAAATTAACCTACAAATTTTGAAAAAGATTTCAGAGGTTGCATTACCTATTTGGTGAGGACTTCTGTGTAGACAATATTTTTTGTGTATGACCCGTTTGTACCGATTGTTTAATTATTCTTCTTTTTGTCCTCCTTTGTGTTTGTGCGTTTTGTACCGATCTTCTTATTATTTCCTGTCTTCTTCTCCTTCTTCTTGTTCTCCTTTGTGTCTGTGTCTCCTGCACTGATCTTCTTATCCGTCCCCTTGTTCTCATCATGTGTTCCTGTTAATACTTTTATGTTTGATGTCACGGTCGCTCTAGAAAGAGCGACATATAGTTGACCATGCGAGAAAACCAGTTCAGGCAGGTAGACGCCGACATTTGGTATTGTCTGACCTTGTGATTTGTTTATTGTCATTGCAAAACTTAGCCTCACTGGAAATTGTTTCCTCTTGAAATTGAATGGAAACATGTCGTCATCAGATGGGCATAATGGTATCCGTGGCAAGAAAACTCGCATTCTAGAGTGCTGACCTACTACAATCTCTGCATCAATTGCATTTTTCTGGAATCCACGTACGACCAATCTTGTGCCATTGTAGAGTCCATTAGCGGGGTCGATGTTCCTTAGTAGTATGATTGGACAATTTATTTTCAGCTTTAGCATATGTGGAGGCAGTCCATTTGGGGTGAGGGTGTTTAGGAATTCTGGTGGATAGTAGTTATGTGGGTCGTCTTCTACAGAGTCGAAGCTGTGGTACACCATCTCCTCTCCTTTGAAGCGATCAATCATTTTTAGGTTTATTTTGTCTACGGAGTCGTTCCTTGTGGATAAAATTGCTCTTGACGTGATGTCTTTTGGATCTTTTAGGGAAGCATTGTCCGTTTCGTAGATACTGTCGATGAGTCTATCCAGGCCATTATCATCCGTCTTATTTGGCACGCATATACTTGCAGGTAGAAGTATTTCAGTATCATCATTTGTCTCCTCGGTTCCGTTTCCAATGCGTAGTAGGTATTCTGCGAACCACTTGTCGTTTTGAGCCCTCATGTTGTGCACAAGCTTCAATTGACGGATGGAATTCCAAAGCTCGGACCTGCGTAGTGATGCATCTACTATCTGGGCTCTTGTTCCCTTTCGAACAACGGGGAGCACTTGCCTAAAGTCTCCTCCAAATACGACTGTTTTACCACCAAATGGAAGATCTGGTCTGTCCATTATGTCTCGCATGATTTTGTCTAGCGCCTCCACTGTCTGTCTCTTAGTCATAGATGCTTCGTCCCAGATTATTAATGATGCTGCTTGAAGTAGCTTGGTTGTCCCACTTTGTTTTGTGAATCCACAAATAGCTCCATCGTCTATTTTTAGTGGAATCTTGAACCTTGAGTGTGCGGTCCTCCCTCCAGGCATTATGGAAGCAGCAACACCGGAAGTGGCCGTCGCCACAACAATCTTGCCTTGTCCGCGTATTGTGGCCAGGAGTGCCCTGTAAAGAAAAGTTTTTCCTGTGCCTCCTGGTCCATCGACAAAGAATATGCCTCCTCTTTGGCAGTCAATTGCATGTAGGATTTCATCATAGGCCTTTCTTTGCTCGTTGTTTAGGTTTCTATGTAAAGATGCGTCCTCTAGGTTCACCTCGATCGAGGTCTCCTCGATGATCTCCCTAGGTACGTCGTCTGTCATCTCATGTTGTTTCTCGATCTCTAGAAGAGGAAATGATTTTATGTCTTTCCCATTGAGTGCAACATGTCTCTGATATTTCTAAGCACCATCTGTTCGACCGTGTGCTTGCATTTGCAGTTTCTGATGTAGTCTTCTGACATTGACTCGAGGTGTTTGTTCCAGAGGCTACGGACATCGCTGGGCTCGCAAAACACCAGGATTGTCGCCAATAGCCTTCGTAGCGATGATGGCATTTGAAACAACTGCGCTTCTGTCATGCAGTCATCCAATGTGTTGTCTGCCTCAATGAGCCCCCGTTTTTCTGCAGCTTCACGGAAGGTTGGCATTAGTTGTCCTTCGACTGTTCTTAGGTCTTCCTAGCTAGTGGCGCCTGTCACATGGTTTAGGAGAACTCGAAGACAGTATCGTTCTCCTTCAGCTGGGTGTGCTGAGATGATTCTGCCAACCTGGAACAGAGCGGCCCGTTTTCTCTCTTGCCAAAACTTCCCGTGTGTTTGCCAAGTATAATATTCCGGAAAGTCTCTGTACAGTATGCCTCGTGCTTTCTCATGTAAGCTATTTGCATGAAAGTACGCTGTCAACATTGATATTTCTGTGCCTTCACGGTTGATAACATTCTTTATTTTCTCTTTGCCATGATATGAAACCATGTGCATATTTGGGAGATGCAGCTGTAGTTGCAAGACTGGCGGGTGCATTTTTCTTAGTTCGAAGCCATATATTCTCCACAGTGCTTCTGGTGGCGTCACCCAGCGTGCGTCTCGGTATTGTTGGATCTCGTCGATTTCGGCGTCGTTTGCTTTGTCAATTACAGATACAGATGCTCGATCATGACCCTTGTAGATGTACTTGAACAGGTACTTAACGGCTTTAATGCTTGAGCATATCTCAACATTTATGTGGCAGTTGAACATCCTTAATAGATAGGGGTTATAAGGAACCACCCACCTGTTATCCAGTTTGCAATATCGGACCGTTTCAGTCCGACCATCATTGCGTCTCCTATATATAGGGTAGGAGTCCTTGCCTTGAATCGTAGTTTGGGTAAATGGCCTTGGATAATTGTTCTTGCATGACGGATGATTCTTTGTGCATGGACATAATTTATTCAATGCACCACAAGGGCCATGCATCATATGTTTGATTACCATTTTGTAGAGCTTTGGTACTTGTGCTTGTTAGGGAGCTCAGCGGAGATGATTTTGTCATACTGTTCTGGACATGTGTACTTATATTTTCTGGTCATGATCAGCAAAAAGTGAGCATGTGGCAACCCCCTCTTTTGGAACTCTACAACATATGTATATGCCTTAACCTTTCCGAGAATGGCCTTCTGAAATAGTTGCTTCTTCATTTCTTCTTGCTTCGCCCTAAAAACACGAACTACAATATCTGGGCGATCTTGTGGTGTTTGCCCGGATTGTAGTTCACGTGTGATCTCGTCCCAATTGGGGTTGCAGGTCATTGTGAGGAATATGTCTGGCTTTCCATATTTTCTAACCAAAGCCATAGCATCTAGATACCGGCGAAGTTTATCGCGTGGTCCTCCAATAAATGATGATGCAAGTACTCTCTGTTTTCCGACTGCGTTTCCCTTTTCTTCTCCAGCTTGAATGCTGTCTAGAAGGCCTTGGTATAGATCTGCCCTTATTTCCTTTTGATGATGCCAGATGTAATCTAGTCTAGAGCTTTCAATCTTGATGTATGTATCTACAGCAAACTGCTGGAAAAGTCATCCGCCATGCAATATTGGGTTGAATATGTTTGGTCGTGTATGCAATTTATAGCAATAGTATTCTTTCATCGTTACCCATAGGCCATTGACTGAATCTGTGCAAATATTGGAACATGGAAAGTTAGTTGCATATGTAGGAATGTTTGATATATGTAAATTGAATTTTGGATAGAACAATGTCTGAAAATTTACCTGGTTCATCATCATCATGGACATCATCAGCATCAATAGCTTCCTCTCGTGTATCCTTCTTTGGGATTTTCCTATGCCAACCCAGTTCAACTCTTGGAAAGAATAGAGGGTACGACAATGGATCATAACACCCATAATATGATCGAATGTGCTCTATTTTGTTGTTGTTCCCATGTAGTATTACATTCTTGTCATAAGTATCTCTTCTTTCATTTCGTTCAATCCACACTGCAGCTACCTCTGAATTGATTGGTGCATTGTAAGTTCTCTGGTCCAATCTTTGGTCAAGGTTCAATATGAGTCTGTAGTCCTCAAGGTTCTGGGCTTGTCCCAAACTCCTGAACTGTTGAGAGTATGGGTTATCACGTAGAATGTCGGTTATTATTCGAATCACCTGCTTGTCTTGCTCATACATTTCCTCGCGGCAACGGCGGTACTGATGCTCCAAGCTTGGATCATCATCATAGAAGTATAGCTCCAGATGCTTTGGATCTGAGTGACTGTTACTGAATTAGTGTATATTATGGTAGATTTGACCATGTGCTCGAAACGTGTATATACCAGCTGTTCGTATGTCGGTTGTTTCTTTATCAAGGTTGTAGTATAAAGTAGTAAACGAGAAGTGTCCATTGAAAAATCTTATATTGTTTCGAAAATGTCTTGCATCAGAGTCGTTGCTTGTCCAAAGTCTCCTGAGCTCAGGTGGTGTATCTAGATTGGCTAGCCTTATCTTTCCTTTTCTGCAGCATAGCCCCTTAGTTTCATGAGAAAATGGCTTCTATACCACCGAGACAAGCATCAACTGCTCATTTGCCATCGAACAAAGCTCCAGTGCTCATATACCAGTAACAAACGAATTCTAGTGCTCATATGCCACTGGCTGTTAGAACAACGTTAGCTCACTGTTTTCAGAGGCCAAAATGACTTGTTTGCCCTCAGTGGCAAATAAGCAACAATGGGAGAACATATCTAGGAAAAAACTGACAGCATTTTGCCTGTAATTTCAGCATTTCAGCAAAACAACAGTGCACAGATAACAGTATCAGCATATATATACTTCAGCTACAGAATATTACTCATCAAAGTTCACATCATTTAGAAACCATTCAGCAAACACCAAATTCAGTCATGCATAAGTAAACTCAAGTTTCCATCCCTACCAAAAGACCACAACCGAGAGTAGGTTGTTCACATAAGCAAAGTCTATAGATAAATTAGACATGAAGAGTTGCGATATGTAAATAATATGTGAAATTTTGCTGAATATCACAGTTTCAGCTTCTTGCTTCGAGTGCTCATTGCAGGGCTGTCAGGTACAACACTCCTCGTGCTTCGAGTGCCCATTGCAGGGCTGTCAGGCGCAACAGATATGGCCTTTGATCTACATTAAAACATCAGATTACATACTATGATGATCCTCGCAGAATATACGTTGCTAACTTACACATTGTCAAAGAAACATTTCATTGAAGATTGTGTAGCTTTCATACCTTGTAGATTTAGAGGTAGTCTTTGATGATTTCGACTTGGCGACATTGTCTTCAATTGCATCACTCGGACATAGAAGTAGAGACAGTGCAGTTTCAGTTTCAATTGAACATGGAAGAACAGCCTTTGTAATGGGTTTTTTCTTTCCTTTGTCCCTGCATTAGTTTCACATATTAGCATCATTAGGACAAGAGTATGATGAAAACAGTAATATTGAAGCAAGCACTACCTTTTTTTGCTTTGCTACTTCAGCATAGGCAGCTAGTGCTTCCGGAGCAGCATCTTTACAGCTTTGCCATCTATGTCCATAGGCCTTGCAAATTGGGCATTGGTGCTGGCCTTTATTTCCCTTGCCTTTGCTATTCTCGGCACCACTTTTATGCCTCTGTACTTTTGGCCTCCCAGGGGCCCTCCTAAGGATTGGGGGATTCAAAATGAAATCTTTGTTCACACTTGGCCATTGAGACATGTCGGTCAGGCCAGGAAGAACATGGGCATAAGCTGCAGTGAACTTGGCAACGCTGTAATAGTCATCAACAAAATCTGCTATGGTGACTCCCCTAATTTCAGTAATAAAGTTGATTGCATGTTTGCAAGGCTTCCCAGAGACTTGAAATGCCCGGCATGTGCATGTCCTATTTGATAGATCAGTAATGTGGCGCTTGCCACCCAGTGCAGCACACTCGGCAACCTCTGCAATCATGTCATCTATTCTCTCATACTCAATGTCTAGCCCCCTACTTTTTTCATTCAGCTCATTCATGACACTTGGAAGTATACGTCGACCTTGCAATTTCCTAGCAACCCTTCTCCTCTTCTCATGCTTAACGGTAATCTTCCTCCTGATCTTGTCCATGAGCTGAAACAACATTAAACCTTTGTGCTTGTGGATCCAGTTGTTGAAACACTCGGCCAAATTATTTGTCACATAATCCACTTTGAGGAACATGAATATTTGCTCCTTGACCATAGCCTGCTGTGGTACTTCTTTAAGTATGTAATCGCAGCAGCCCTTTTCTGCTCTATGGCTGCCATGTGATAGTCAAAAGCGCGAGGAGTCCATGAATAAGCAGCTGGCCACAAATGATCATCAAAAACTTTGCCATGAAACTTTTTTTTGAAGTTCACAACCAAGTGTCTCATGCATTCCCTATGTTCTGCATACTCAAACACCTTTTCAATTGCAGTGTCAATCCCTTTACCTGCATCTGAACATATGGCTAGGCCAGGGGGAGAGCCAATAGCCTCACGAAGCTTCTCCATAAACCACACCCAACTTTCAGTAGTTTCCGCATCAATAACTCCATATGCTACAGGGTATAGCCAATTGTGCCCATCAATAGCACAAGCAGTAGCTAACTGGCCTCTATACTTGCCTGTCAAATGAGTGTTGTCTATCGCCAAGTAAGGTCTGCATCCAGCCAAGAGTCCATCGCAGAGAGGCTTCAATCCAACAAACATCCGTATAAAATACTTTTTCTGATCATACTCCATGTGGTCAATTGCAACTATGCTTCCAGGAGACCTCTTCTCAACCTCCGCTTTCCAGGCATACAGCTTGTCAAAAGACTCATCCCAATCACCAAACAACTTAGCCATTGCTAGCCCTTTGCCCCTGAATACTTTTGTATAATTGATCTCGATCTTGTACTTGTCATGTAGCCTCCTTTGTAACTCCTTTTGGCGAACACTAGGATCTTCTTTTATCCAGTCCATGACTTTCTCACACACCCATGCCTTTGAAGCATTATGCTGCTCCTTTTTTTTCTTTGTACTAGCACATGTGTGCTTCTCCAAATGAACCTTGACCTGCAGTAAATTGTAATGGGTAAGAAAATAGAGTCAACTCCATTTAATAACAGCTAGAGTATGCAACTAACTAAAATATATACCTCCATAGTTTCTCCATCATCCAACCTCCCAACATGAATTCTCCATGTGCAATCTTTAGACTCGCGACAATGAGCCCTGAATCGTGTAGGCTCACTTTTGTCAACTTGAAAATCAAACTCTTTCTTTATGGCATACGTAGCAATTGCCAACCTAAACTCTTCAATATTAGGATACTTTGTACCAACATGCATTGGTGGGTTTTCTTTATCATACACTATTTCTGGAATAACATCTGGTCTAGCATCTTCTGTAACCCACTCCTCGTCATCGCTGCTATCCTCTGCATGCTCACTATTTGGTATATCTTTTTTTTTCTCCGAGCTCATCATCACTATCTGAACCAGCACTATCAATTGAGTATTGGTCCTCTACACCGACATGTTCATATTCTTCATGTGGATTTGCAAGATATGTATCCATAAGGCATACTTTAGCTTCATCATTTACATTACTTGCTTGACTAGGCAGTGCTATAGATGGTGTTTGATTCAATGGAGTAAAATGCACATCAACACTATCACTTGGGTCAGATTGTTTGATGATCAGATTACCGCTTCTATTTTGATGAAAAGACTACATTTTCAGGCATTCTTCATCATTTGACACACAAATATTGTTGCCACTAATAGAGTCAACGTACTCAAGAATTATATTCTCCACTGAAAATAGTGGAAAAGTTCCAGCAATGGAAGCCACTAGATCCTTCAAGCTTGAGCTACTACCCTCAACAATATCCCAAGTAAATGTAGAATCCCCACAGATTTCGGTTCTACCGCCACAAATCTTCACCTCTACCGTGTAAGTACATGATTGGATCATCCTGTGGATGATGAAACCATGTCAATATTTGTATGCTCCTATCTAAAACTTTAGCAAAAATAGACAGACTGAAAAATTACCTAGCACAAATATGAGAGAGAGGTGGAGCCGCATTCGTCAGCCACGCCGTCCTCCTCATGGAGCTTGGAAACTTGGGGCAGAGGAGCTGCAGCGAGTGTGCCCACGTACGGAATGATCTCTTGGAGGGCCTCGACTGTGGACATCCCTGACCCGCTCTCCACATCGCTGGAATCCCTGATTCTAGGGTTCTGCGCGACATGGTCGTGGGGAGAGGTCGGCGCTGCTAGTTGGGCTAAGGCAGTTGAAGCCGCGGAGGTCGGGAGGGAGGGAAGCAGGGCCACGACGGGAGGCGGCGGAGGCCGGGGCTGGGGGAGCGGCGCTGTCGGCGGTGCCTCCATAGGCTGGGGCTCGGGGAGCGGCGGAACCTTCGACATCGGCAAAGGCTGGGGGAGCGGCGGATCCTTCGAGGAGTAGTTAGCCTGAGGGAATGGGAGGGGGAGGAGGGGCATGCGCTAGGGGAGCGGCGGCGGCGGCGGTTCCGCCATGGCCGCTGCTGTTTGCGTGCGTGAACTGCGTGCGTGAACTGGTCGGGTGGTGTGGTGTGCGTTGATTTTTCTGTTTTTTTCCTATTCTAAGAGAAGAGATAAGACGAGGGTAAAATTGGAATTCTCAGATTGACTGACAGGAAAACGTAGAGATTCTAACGATGGACTAATGGCGATGGCAAATAAGCACTAGAATTCGTTTGTGTTTGGTATATGAGCACTGGAGTTTTGTTCGATGGCAAATGAGCAATTGATGCTTGTCTCAGTGGTATAGAAGCCATTTTCTCTAGTTTCATACTTGAATTTTGTTGCATGGCAGAAGCTGCAATTTGGTACCATTTTGAGCACATGTGTGTTCTTCGGTATGTTGCTATAGACGAAATCATACGGGTCGGAGTTGTGAAATTCATCATCTTCTGTGATTTCGATTTCCACTTCTCTTTCCCATTCTGTTTTGATTTGTAGCATCAAAAAATTAGCATAGGGTTAATATAATGATGCAAATATATTTAAATTGTATTGAGCATACCTTGCCCCGAAAACATGTATACGTACTCGTTTGTGTCTTCTACAAATATGACTTTATCATCACCGTGATCCTCATTGTAAATTGATTGTGTTGGTGCATCTACCACTTTGATGCTTGCATCTCTCTCACATATTACGTCATCATTACCTGTGTAGTAATTTTTTATTGTTATACACATACATACATATAATTTTTTGTATTGCATAATAGTATATATGATATTGGTAATCTTACCGTGATCATCATTATATAATGACTGTATTCATGCATTTACTTTAATTGTTGGCAACATTGAAGAGGGAATGTCTTCCCACGAAGCTACAGTAGATGTCTGTGTTGGGGCATCTGCTTCTTTGATGCTTGGAAACATTGATGAGGGTATGTCTGTCCAGAAATGATGATTAGTTGTACAGACATGTGTATATCTATTTTGAATGACAGCCTATTGTATAAAATTTAGGGTATTACCGTAAATCACGACTTCTGGTTGCTGTAGAGGTTCTGTGCATCGTTGCCGGTGTTAGGAATAAGCAACTTGTATTCCCATGAGGCCATAGGCCGATATATATACACATGTACAGGTGTGGAACATATGCAGGAAACCCCTTATACATCGGGATAAATACGAAGGGGTTCATGACTTATATTATAACTCTTAACACCCCCCCTCAAACTCATGGTGGATGAACAACACTGAGTTTGGAGAGATAAAAGCCATGTTGTGCTCTAGTCTGAGCCTTCGTTAGGAAATCCGCCAACTGTAACTCGGAAGGCACATACTGAAGAGCAATAACCTGATCCTGCACAGCAGCGCGCACATAGAAAGCATCAACACCAATATGCTTGGTGAGCTCATGCTTCACAGGATCGCGTGCAATGCTGATAGCACCTGTACTGTCAGATAAAAGCAGAGTCGGTGTAGTGACAGAAACACCAGAATCCTGAAGTAACCACCGTAACCAAGTCACCTCTGCCGTCAAAAGAGCCATTGCTCGCAACTCAGCCTCGGCACTCAAACGGGAAACTGCAAGCTGTTTCTTCGTCTTCCAGGCAATGAGAGAACCACCAAGAAAAACACAGTAAGCAGAAAGTGAACGGCGATCGGAAGGATCACTAGCCCACGTAGCATCCGAATAGGCCTGGAGCTGTAAAGAACTGGAGCAAGGAAAGAATAGACGGTGAGAGATCGTGCCTCGAACATATCGAAGAACACGAAGGAGATGACTATAGTGAACCGAGGTGGGGGCAGAGACAAACTGACTCAGAATATGAACCGGATAAGAGATGTCCGGACGAGTGACAGCTAGATAGACAAGACTGCCAACAAGATGACGATAACGCGTCGGGTCAGGGAGAGGATCACCATCAGTAGCACGGAGGTGAACATTGAGCTCCATAGGAGTCTCAACAACGCGCTCGTCAGTAAGAGCAGCACGAACAAGAGGATCCTGGATATACTTTTCCTGGGATATAAAAAAGCCATCAGAGGTAGAAGAGACTTCAATCCCAAGAAAGTAGCGAAGAGGTCCAAGATCAGACATAAGAAACTGCTCACTAAGACGGGCCTTTACAAAGGCAATATACTCGGGGTCATCCCCCGTGATGATCATGTCATCAACATAAAGAAGAAGAAGAGTCCGACCACGAGGAGAAAGGTGAATAAACAATGCTGGATCATGAGCACTTGCTAAAAAACCAGCAGCAGTGATCACAGAGGCAAAGCGCTCAAACCAGGCGCGGGGGGCTTGCTTAAGGCCATAGAGAGAGCGACGAAGACGACATACCATGCCATCAGGAACAGAATACCCAGGTGGTGGCTGCATGTACACATCCTCACGCAGCTCACCATTAAGAAAGGCATTCTTAACATCAAGCTGAGATATAGACCAGTGGCGTGCAGAGGCAACGGCAAGAAGTGTACGAACAGTGGTCATATGAGCCACAGGAGCAAAAGTCTCGTCATAATCACGACCATGCTCCTGCTGAAAACCACGAGCCACAAGACGAGCTTTGTGACGCTCAAGAGAACCATCGGAGCGAGTCTTAACCTTGTAGACCCACTTACAAGTGATCGGACGGACTCCGGGAGGAAGAGAAACAAGATCCCAGGTACCAGTGCGTTCAAGAGCAGCAATCTCCTCTGCCATCGCAAACTGCCATTCAGGATGAACAACAGCCTGACGGTAAGAAGTCGGCTCAAGAACAGGAGCACCAGCGGTGGGAAATCCAAAGCGATCAACGGGCGGACGAGGACGAGAACGCAAGCCATAAGTAGGCTGAGAGGAAGATGACGACCCATCCACAGAGGCATCGACTGGTCGTGGACGACGAGTGTAATGCTGAGGAAAAGATGGAATAATAGAAGGAGGAATCGGCAAGGTAGAATCAGGGTGTGGCGACGAAGAAGTCACCGGAGATGAAGGTGTAGAATCCGGTGACAGGCTGGGAGAGGAGACCGGGGAGGAAGTCACCGGAGATGAAGGTGGAGAACCCGGTGACATGCTAGGCGAGGAGACCGGGGAGGATGGTGGCTGCAAATCAACTAGATGTGGAGAAGGAGAGGAAGTGGAACGGAGAGATACAGTCTCGGCGGGGGTGATAGGGGAGTCAGGAAAAGTGAGGAAAGAGATATCCTGCACTGAAAAAGTCGAGGAAGATGGGCGTGGTAGAAGGGACGAGACTCTTCAAAAGTCACATCTCGAGAGATACGCATCCGACGACCAATAGGATCCCAACAACGATAGCCCTTATGCTCATCACTGTAGCCTAAGAAGACACACTCAACAGACTGAGCGGTCAGTTTGGTGCGTTCGCGAGGGGCAAGAAGAACATAGCAAACACAGCCAAACGAGCGAAGCATCGAATAATCGGGAGAACGATCAAAAAGTCGCTCGAAAGGAACACCACCCTGTAGAGCAGCGGAAGGCTGTATATTGATAAGATAGGTGGATGTGGAGACGGCCTCAGCCCAAAAATGAGGCGGGAGAGAGGCAGCAATCATCAATGAACGAGCCGTCTCAAGAAGATGTCGATGCTTTCGCTCAGCCACACCATTCTGAGCATGAGCACCAAGACAAGAGAATTGAGAGAGAGTCCCATGCTCAGCAAGAACACCACGCAACATCTTAGAGATATACTCGCCAGCGGAGTCAGCACGAAAAACACGAATGGGTGAAGAGAACTGAGTATGAACCATGGCAGCAAAACGCTTATAAATAGACAACACCTCAGAACGAGAAGTCATGAAATAAAGCCATGTGTAACGAGAGAAATCATCTATGAAAATAATATAGTATTTATGACCATCTTTCGAAGCGAAAGGGGCCGGACCCCATACATCAGAATGGACTAAATCGAAAGGACGCTTAGACACTGACTCACTATGTGAATATGGTAACTGAATCTGCTTGCCAAGACGACAACCCTGACACTCTAAAGAGACATCTCCTGAGACAGACCCCAGAAGGCCTCGACTAACTAAACAAGACAACCGAGAACCACACAGATGACCAAGTCGATGATTCCACTGCTGGAAGGAACCAGTGACGGAGGCAACAGAAGCGGGAGAACTGGCGATGGTGGTGGCAGCAGAAGGAACATGAAGCCAGTCCAACTCCCAAAGACCCTGAGAATCACGGCGGCGAGGGCCAGCCCCAACCAGAGTGTGCGTGTGACGGTCCTGGACAGAACAAGAGTCAACGTCAAGGATGACACGACAACCAGAATCCGTAAGTTGACCAGCAGAAAACAAATTCATGGTAAGTCGAGGAACATGAGCAACATCAGGAACAGAATAAGAAGGAGTAGTAAGATTGCCTCTACTAGCAACAGAAAGGGGAGTACCATCAGCAGTGAGGACATGAATAGGAGAATCCAGTGATCGAAGAGAGGACAAAGTGGAAGAATGAGAAGACATATGAAAAGAAGCTCCAGAGTCCAGAACCCATGGGGATGTACCTGACTGTGTAGGGGGTGATTGCTCAGTGCGGGAAGCATCAGTCACAGAACCAGCAGTACCCGTCGAGGAAGAACCTGAAGCCGCGAGCAGACGCTTAAGTCTCAGAATATCCTGCTCAGTCAAAGCAATGGCGGAAGCTGTCGAGGTAGATGACGAAGTCCCTGAAGATGATGATCGAGCCTTGCGCAGGTGTTTCTTCTTCGTGTAGCACTGAGACTCAAGATGACCATCATTGTTGCAATAGGTGCAATGTGGACGGGGGCGACCTGAGCCTCCAGAAGGAGTGGGCAAGAGCGGCGGAGCACTCGAGCGAGAAGTAGGCGATGGAGCAGGTGGCGTAGGAGCACGAGTAGCAAGCACAGAGGGAACCTCCAGCAAACCAGCACCACGTAAGTGAGTCTCCTCAGCACGAATCTCAGAAAGCGCCTCCATGAGAGAAATACGGCCACGAGCAAACAACTGAGCACGCCGGGGCTCAAACTCCTTACGGAGCCGAGGCAGGAACTCAGACGCGATGAAACTCCAAATTGGCCTGGACAGCCTGGCAACAGGGGCAGGTACGACACCCAGCACTACGGAGAGAATCAAGCTGGCGCCAGATAGCAGAACTCTGCGCATAGAAGTCATCAACAGTAGAGTCACCCTGCTGAAGAGCATGCTCCTGACGGATCACAGAGAGGTATAAGGCATCACCAGAGGGCTGATAGCGCTCACGAAGACGGGTCCACATCTCAAAGACAGTAGAAAGACCCAGAAATTCAGAAGCAAACTGAGGCAGAACACTAGCAGTGAGAACAGCTGCAGCACGAGCATCATCATCAAGCCACTGGGTGTAAACAGACAGAGCACCATGATACGTCTGAAGAGCCTCCTCATAAGCCAAAACCCTCTCATCATAAGCACGATCAGCAGCCTCATCAGCAACCTTAGCCGCATCCTTGGCGGCCTGATTAGCATCCGTAGGAAGAACCGATGGAGTTGGCGGAGTAGGGGCCACCGGAGGAACTGGACGTGGCGGACATCAGACCTCGCCAGAAAGAACACCCCAAAGACGGATGCCACGCATGTGAATGCGCATGAAGCCAGTAAACTCGGTGTAGTTAGTACCATCAAAGATCACCGGACAGCGAGGGACAGCAACATAGCCCGATGCAGCAGACATTTTTTTTTTGGATCCGACGAGAGCGACCAGATCGGGATCAGGCGCTGGCTGGGGATGGGAGCAGCGCCGAGCGGAAGATCGGATCGGGACGGGCCAGCAGCGGGAGGCGCTGGCGACTGAAGCAGCGGAAGCCGGCTGAGGGAGCCCTGTGAGCGGCCGGCTGGAGGCGGGCGTCACCCACGCACGTCCTTCCCAAGACAAGCAGCGGCTGGTAGCGGCCGGCTGGAGGCGGGCGTCACCCACGCACGTCCTTCCCAAGACAAGCAGCGGCTGGTGTGGGACGGACGGAGAAGCCCTGCGGCGCTCGATCGGTAGTCCGCACGAAGGAGGCCGCCGGCTCGATCTGAGGAGGGAGAGAAAACGCGGCGGCTGGCGAGAAGAACACAGCGGCGCGGGAAGAGGATCAAGCACGAGTTGCGCGTGCTAAAAAAAACCTAAGCTCTAATACCATGTTAGGAATAAGCAACTTGTATTCCCATGAGGCCATAGGCCGATATATATATACATGTACAGGTGTGGAACATATGCAAGAAACCCCTTATACATCGGGATAAATACAAAAGGGTTCATGACTTATATTATAACTCTAACAGCCGGTTTCCGTCATGGAAGCGTCTTCAGAAGCAGTTTTCGACCGTCTTGTCGTGAATTCTTCGTTACGACGGTGTAGCAATGCTTGTCTTTCTCCTGGCTTCACGTGTTTTTTGTGTTTTATAGGAAAGATAGAAGTATTAGCTTCCTGTTCGGTTGCGATATATGCAGGGTTCTCCATCGCAATTGAGTCTTTGCTTGCTGTGTTGTGCTTCAACTCATTTATATTTTCTATTCTAGCTTTCTTTTGTGCTGGCTGCATATTTGCATATATCTGCCTTTGTTGGGCGCATATTTTTTCTTTCTTTTGTTGATAGGCTTCACGACGCTTTTTGAGATTTTTCCTGTTTTTTTTTCATCGGTCATCTGTGCATTGTGCTCTGCTATTTTTTCTTTCTGTTTTTGATAGGCTTCACGGCGTTTTTTGAGTTGCTCCTGCCTCTTTTCATCGGTCATCTGTGCATAACGCTCTCTGTCTCTTTTTCTTCTTTGTTCCTTAGCATCCATTACCGAAGATTGTCAAAAATGCCTGCCTGCATGAGAGTTTTCAATTATAAGAAATTGTTATTTATTTATATTCTTCAAACAACTTTGACATTACCAAGTGAAATGCAAACAAAGGAATTATATATTTCTTGTGGGGAAATCTTTGAGGCTGTAGAGACTGTATTGATATTGTTTGCCCTCCCTTTTTCATAGCAGAAATAGAATGTCCTGCAAGTCTGAATTGTTATTTTCAGTATCATTGACCAATGATCTGTTGCACATGTTCTGATCAGCGTGTAGGGGCATATAGGTGAGTTGAGCAGCGCGCACAGACAGAGCAAACAACCCAGACTGAAAACGAGGAGAATTTGGTATGGCTATATCTGCTAGAAGTTCAATATATATTTGTGTCAGTTTACTTTTCCTTTCTCATAGAAGAAACAGACTTCCTGATAGTAATCGTTTCTGCTATCTTCATCATAAGTCATTGGCCTAAGTTATATGTTCTGTCAAATTAACATACTACTGCCAAGGATGGGCCTTTGGCTCTATTTAATGTAAACGGGATGAAAATTTGTCATACATGGAAATAGATAAGAAAAGTACCTGATGTAAACCTGACTTGCCAAACAGCTTATTTGAACTGAAGGTAGTTCACAAGGCACGTGTGAAACTGGCTCTGGTTAATTGAACCAAAGAACGGGATTGTGTGAGAATCAACGTGGACATATGGGTGTATTTGTAGTACCAACTGTACCTTATCTCAAGTAGGCTTCGGACTCTTGTAGCTCTCTTAGTAGGATTTGGATTGGATTCTTTTTTATAAGCGTGTCCACTTTCCAGTTCCAATGTATACCTTTTTGGTGTTATTTTGATGCAGAGTCAGACAAGGTTAAGACCTGCCTTTTTTTCGATCGTACAGGAAGGGATTACTTTTTTTTTGAGGGTTTGGCCAAAATTTATTCATCAAAGTCCACAGAGGGTGGGATACAAGTTGTGTCATGGGGCTGGCCCAGCCATACATGACGACCCGAGGCCAGATTAAGGGAAAACCTAGCTAATCTATGTGCCTCATAGTTGTTGGCACGACCTTCAAAAATAAATTTACACGAAAAAGATAGAGCTCTAGCCCTGACTTCGTTGGTAATAGCTGCAGAATTGCACAAAGTACCCTGGTTGATGTCCTGGACCACTTGCTTGGAGTCGCTGGCAACAACAAATTGATTAACTTGGAGATCTTCAGCTAGACATAGTGCCTCACGGCATGCAATCATCTCCATTGTCGCCGGATCGTCCACTCCAGAAATCACAATAGCTGAACTACCTAGATAATTTCCTTCATTATCACGGCACACCGCGGCTGCCGATCCTCTTCTACCCCTCCTGATTCCAGCATCAACGTTGAACTTTATATATTGAGGAGGTGGGGCTCGTGGTCGTCTCGCTGCACTTCTTGCTGGAGGTGGCTGAGCCGCTACATGTTGGACATGCCGGCTCTCCCCTAGCAAAGCTAGCTCTTCCAAGAATCTGTTAATGAACGAGAAGATGGCATGTGGGCTCTGAAAAATTCCTTCATGAATAGCCTTCCGTCGCGATGTCCAAATCGCTCATAAGGTTACTGCCAGTTTGACGAACATCTCATGCGGCAGAGCTTCTAGTTGTGTGAACAGCCAGTTTTTGGCCGAAGGTTCAGCGTTCGCAACAAGGTTCATCGCCATATCCTCATCAACCAATGCCCAAGTGCATCGTGAGGAGGTACATTCAAGCAAGGAGTGGCGCCATGAATCTGCACCTCCGCAAAGCCCACACGAGCTGTCGTTCGTCATATGGCGGTGACAGCGTACATCCTCGGTCGGCAGGGACTGCTTGGCTAGCCTCCATAGGAACATGCGGATTTTGCCAGGAACCCGCGTTCGCCATAAGGATTTCCATGCTCCCTCAGCTCTACTGCCTGACGAGCTTGCCGTCCCATACAACCAAGCTTCTCTTCTGTTCCTCGTCGAGACAAGCATATTATATGCAGATTTAACCGAGAAAACTCCATTCCTCTCGTAGTTCCAGCTGCAGAAATCATCAACATTGCGCGTACACAATGGGATACCCAAGATGACCGGAACATCTAGGGGCAAGAAAGTTTCCCGCACGCGCTCCACGTTCCATGTGGCACTCATAGGATTCAGCAGCTCAGCCACAACAGTTGGCATGTTTGGTGTCAGACAGCCATACGGGCACATCATCTCGGTTCTCGGTAGCCAATTCTCATGCCATATATGAGTTGTGAGGCCATTGCCTATTCTTTTATAATGCCTTGCTGCAAAGTGTCACGCCCATCTATAATGGCTCTCCATATTTGACTAGGGTGATTTCCCAGGTTGGCATTGAGGATATCTGCGTTGGGAAAGTAAATGCTTTTCAAAAGTCGAGCACTCAAAGTGTTGGGATTCTGGAGAAGGCGCCAAGCTTGTCGGGCAAGCATGGCCAAATTAAAAAGCTCAAAGTCCTTGAATCCAAGTCCTCCCATACTCTTTGGTTGTGTCATAGATTTCCATGAAACCCAATGTGGTTTGCGTTGCCCCTGTTTACTTCCCCACCAAAATTTCCTAATCAGCATGTTTAGGTGTTCGCAGAGCCCCCTCGGTAGTCTGAAGCAAGACATAGAGTAGACCGGAACCGCCTGGGCAACCGCTTTGACACGGACTTCCTTTCCCGCAGTGGACATAGTGCTGGCTATCCAACCTTGTATCTTGCTCCAAAGGCGATCTTTAAGATACTTAAAGGCTCCATTTTTCGAGCTCCCAATATCAGATGGCATGCCCAAATACTTATTGTTGAGAGTTTCATTCAGGATATTCAGGATGCCTTTAATATCATTGCGAATGTTCTCAGGGACACCTTTACTAAAAAAGATGGATGACTTGCCATAATTGATTCTCTGACCTGAAGATTGACAATAATCGTCCAACACCTGGCTCACCTCGTTAGCACCCATACTATTTGCCTTAAAGAACAGCAGGCTGTCATCTGCAAGTAAGAGATGGTTCACCTGTGGCGCACTGGGTGCCACCTGTAGACCACTCATGTGTGATGACTCACTTTTTGATTTTAACAGGCACGAAAGGCCCTCTGCTGCCAACAAGAACAAGTAAGGTGATATCGGGTCCCCCTGTCGGATCCCTCTGGAGGGTGTGAATTCCTCAAGTTTGCGTCCATTAAATAAGACCGAGAATTTGACTGAACTTACCAAGCCCATCACAATACCAACCCATCGTTCCGAGAAGCCAAGTTTCAACATAATACCTTGAAGGTACTCCCACTCCACCCTGTCATATGCCTTCATCATATCAAGTTTCAGTGCACAAGATTGGTGTTTCTTTGCCTTGTTTCTTTTCATAAAGTGCAAACACTCGTAAGCTGTAATAATATTGTCAGAGATGAGCCTACCCGGAACAAAGGCGGATTGTTCCTTGGAGATGATATCTGGGAGTACTTGCTTCAAACGGTTGGCAATCACTTTTGAGGCTATTTTATAAAGTACATTGCACAAGCTGATGGGTCGGAATTGTGAAAGTAGGGTAGGATTTTTACCTTCGGAATTAGAACCAGCATGGTTTCATTGATGCATGCGGCTGACTCAGTCCCTTCCACTATTTGCAGTACCACTCTGGTGATGTCATCCTTGCATACCTCCCACTGGCGTTGGAAAAAATGTGCAGGGAACTTGTCCGGACCCGGTGCTTTGGTGGGAAACATTTGGAACAAAGCCACCTTTACCTCATCCTGACTATAAGGTGAATTCAAAAGCTCGTTCATCGCCGGCGTCACCTTGCACGGAACCGTGTCCAAGACCCTATTCATGTCATGCACGCCTTCAGAAGTGTACAGGTTTTTATAGAACGTTGTAGCCATCATCTCCATCTCCTCTCTGACTTCCGTGGTTTGGCCATTCTCCTTCAACAGGGATTTTATTTGATTTTTCCTGCGTCGTCGACTAGCACGAAGATGGAAAAAATACGTATTTTTGTCCCCGTGCTTAAGCCACTCGATGCGAGCGCGCTGTCTCCAGAGAATTTCTTCACGATGATACAATTCCATCAGGCGATCTGTAGCTTTTATTTCTGCATGGGAAGGTCCCATCCGACCTGGGATCTGGCGCCATACCTGTAGCTGGCTTTTCAATTGGCTGATCTCCCTTCTCACATTCCCAAAATGCTCCCGGTCCCACTGGGATAAGTCATCCCCCAAGCTTTTTAATTTATCTGCTACATGCGAGACTGTGTCCCCCTGCGAGTTGTTCCATCTTGCCTGCACGAACCCTTCCAGCGCTGGGTCCCGCTCCCATGCAAGCTCATATTTAAATTGCTTTGGGCCCCTTTTACATGCACGTACATCACTGAACTTGAGAAGTAATGGAACTTGATCGCTTGTGGCGGCTGTTTTGTGCTCGAGAACTGCATCAGGATAGGTCAGTATGAATTCTGCATTTGCGACACATCTATCCAGTCGGACCCTCGTGTAAGTGCCTCCAACGACCTTCTTCTCAAAGGTCCAGTTTAAGCCCTTATAGCCAATATCCGATAGCCCACAGATATCTAGCGCATCTCGAAAGGCATCCATTTGCGCCTGGCTGCGATTGTTCACGCCATCGTGCTCATGTGCTTGAAGGACTTCGTTAAAATCGCCGATAACTGCCCAAGGGCCATTACTCGTCCCCACTATTCCTTTAAGCATGTTCCAGGTCTTATATTTCTCAGATACCTGGGCTTCTCCATATACAAAGGTAAACCTCACTCGTGATTCCATTAAACCATCAACCTGGACATCTATATGACACTCAGAGTAGCCAACAATATCAACGTTTATTGCATCATTCCAAAATATTCCAAGGCCTCCGCTCCTTCCATTACTGCTAACGGCAAAACTTCTATCAAAATATAAAGTGCTAGATAAATTTTCAACACGAGTACCCTCTATTTGAGTTTCCAAAATGCATAATATAGAGGGGGCATATTGCTTCGACATATCCCGAAGCTCTTTGACTGTCGCGTGGTTGCCAGCCCCACGACAGTTCCACACAAGGAGACTCATTGCGCTAGGCGCGACCCACTTGGGAGGCCCGCCAAACGCGCATCAATAGGTTTGTTAACTGTAGAACTCTTCCCATTCGCTTTGTCCGCAGCTGATGGTGTGGGCTTGTTTCTTTTCAGATCCTGCTTCGCGGAAGGGCTTTGTGGGATCGCTGGGGCCGTGAGCAGGAGAGTCTGTTCAGTCTCATGCGTAGATGCAGAAGTATTCATCAAGGTCTTCGCGTCAGCTGCCCCTCGCTTCATGTTCTCCCTTTCCTGCATTATGATATCTTCAGTTTTCTCATACTCGTCAAAGCCGTGCTGTTCCGTTGGGGCACCTCTTCCCTGACCTCTGCCAGCACGCCCCCTGCCTCTTCCTCCTCCTGATCCTCTTCCTTCTCCCGGCCCTCTACCTGCACCTCTGAATCAAGTAGCTTTTAGGTCCTTGAAAACTAGGGCTTTTGGCTGATGAACCCCATCCCCACACTCCTTGAACAAGTGACCGAGGTGGCCACAAACAGCGCACCAGTCCGGAAGCCTTTCAAATTTCACCCTGAAGATCTCGCGGACGACCTCTTGCTTCCTTTTGACCACAAGTGATACAACATTCTTAAGGGGCTTGGTGACATCAATTCTGACCCGCACCCTCCAGAAGTTTCCTTCAAAGTCCGGAGATTTTGGCTCTGCGTATATGAACTCGCCCACCGTAGCCGCCAAAGCCTTTATTTTTGGGAAATACCCGTCTGGCAAGTCATGAATCTGCATCCATATATCTATTGTATTGAGAGCTATCGAGGAAGGCCGGGTGAACCCATTATAATGCGCAAGCACGACAGCTTTCCCCTTGTGCTCCCAAGGCCCCTCCTGCATTACTCGCTCCCAGTCACCAAGGCACGAGAACTGCATTGTGTACAAATTCTCTTCGAGGGGTCGGATCTTCACCTCTTGCGCCAAGTCCCAAGCAATTCTCATGTTCCTATAGAACCAGTACTGGCTATAGACCTTGTTCGTGTGCACCCGTGCTAGAGCCATCCATCTTGTTGCTTCCTCCGGCAGTTCATCCTCCTCGACCACCACATCTTGAAGATTCTCTTCATTGAGTCCCAATTCTTCCATCATCGCCTCCAGATCGGAAGTGGCAGAACCCGATCCCGAAGCGCCGTCATCCATTATCTCTTGCCCGAGAGAGAGTTTCCGCGGGCGGTGGTTCCCTACCTTCCCCCGCCCCCCTTGCCGGCCAGGGTCACCCCGACACCAGATCGGAGGGGAAGGGGAGAGGGGACGTGAAGTCTCTACGATGGTGGACTAGCCACCGCCGAGAGGAAGGCAAACCCTAACGAGAGGGGAGAGATCAGCATAGTGCAGCGGCCCAAACGAAGTCCTGGCCCAGCGGCTATGTATTTGGGTTGTCCAGGAAGGCGCTTTGTGCGTAGCTCGTTGACCGACCTCCTCTAGCATGGGACAGAGCGGGGCTAGCGAGGCCTGCGATAGCCAGGCGTGGAAGACAAAAAACATGATTTCAACTCTGTATGATACGAAGGAGGACTGTATATATTTTTAGCAAACTATAAAGGCCCACATGAGTAATTTTGGCCCATATATGTATTTGTACAATACAAAGGAGGCCCAGCACAAAGCAACAGACTTAAAATCACTTAAAATCGCAGCGCGGCAACGGACTGAGATAAGCGTTTAGTACCACCTCGCCACCTTGTAGATATAGATATAGATATAGATTCCAATACTAATCCCGAAGGAAAAAGGGAGTGTGCGATGGTGATCTTATCAATCTTGGAATCACTTCCAACACACATCATTACCTCGCCCTTAATTAATCTTTCTTTATTTTGCAAATCTCGTTTTGAGTTACTACTCTTAGCAATTGAACCAGTATCAAATACCGAGGGGTTCCTATAAACACTAGTAAGGTTCACATCAATAACATGTATATCAAATATACCTTTGTTCATTTTGCCATCCTTCTTATCCGTCAAGTATCTAGGGCAGTTCCACTTCCAGTGACCATTTCCTTTGTAATAGAAGCACTCAGTTTCAGGCTTCGGTCTAGCTTTGGGCTTCTTCATGGGAGTGGCAACTTGCTTGCCATTCTTCTTGAAGTTCCCTTTTTTCCCTTACCTTTTTACTTGAAACTAGTGGTCTTGTCAACCATAACACTTGATGCTTTTCTTGATTTCTACCTTCGTCGATTTCAGGATCACGAAGAGCTCAGGAATCGTTTTCATCATCCCTTGCATATTATAGTTCATCACGAAGTTCCAGTAACTTGGTCATAGTGACTAGAGAACTCTATCAATCATTATTTTATCTGGAAGATTAACTCCCACTTGATTCAAGTGATTGTAGTACTCAGACAATCTGAGCACATGCTCCCTGGTTGAGTTATTGTCCTCCATCTTGTAGGCAAAGTACTTGTCAGAGGTCTCATACCTCTCGACTCGGGCACGAGTCTGAAATACCAATTTCAGCTCTTCGAACATCTTATATGCTCTGTGGATTTCAAAACGTTTTTGAAGTCTCGGTTCTAAGCCGTAAAGCATGGCGCACTAAACTATCAAGTAGTTATTATACCGAGCTTGCCAAACGTTCATAACGTCTGCATCTGCTCCTGCAATAGGTCCGTCCCCTAGCGGTGCATCAAGGACATAATTCTTCTGTGTAGCAATGAGGATAATCCTTAGATCACGGACCTAGTCCGCATCATTGCTACTATCATCTTTCAACATAGTTTTCTCTAGGAACATATCATAAATAAAACGGGGAAGCTATACAGGAGCAATTGATCTACAACATAGATATGCAAATACTATCAGGACTAAGTTCATGATAAATTTAAGTTCAATTAATTATATTACTTAAGAACTCCCACTTAGATAGACATACCTCTAATCATCTAAGTGATCACGTGATCCATATCAACTAAACCATGTCTGATCATCACGTGAGATGGAGTAGCTTTCAATGGTGAACATCACTATGTTGATCATATCTACTATATGATTCACGTTCGACCTTTCGGTCTCAGTGTTCCGAGGCCATATCTGCATATACTAGGCTCGTCAAGTTTAACCCGAGTATTCTGCTTGTGACATGATATCAAAATATGTGACATGATATGGACATCATCATCTTGTGCCTTCGATCTCCATCTCCAAAGTACCGTCATAATCTCCATCGTCACTGGCATGACACCATGATCTCCATCATCTTGATCTTTATCAACATGTCGTCACATGGGCGTGTCGCCAACTATTGCTTTTGCAACTATTGCTATCACATAGCGATAAAGTAAAGCAATTATATGGTGCTTGCACCTTATGCAATAAAGAGACAACAATAAGGCTCCTGCCAGTTGCCGATAACTTTAACAAAACAAGATCATCTCATACAACAATTTATATCTCATCATGTCTTGACCAGATCACATCAGAACATGCCTTGCAAAAACAAGTTAGACTTCCTCTACTTTGTTGTTGCAAGTTTTACGTGGCTGCTACGGGCTGAGCAAAAACCGTTCTTAACTACGCATCAAAACCACAACGATTTTCGTCAAGTGTGCTATTTTAACCTTCAACAAGGACCGGGCATAGTCACACTTGATTCAACTAAAGTTGGAGAAACTGACACCTGCCAGCCACCTGTGTGCAAAGCACGTCGGTAGAACCAGTCTCGCGTAAGCATACGCGTAATGTCGGTCCGGGCCGCTTCATCAAACAATACCATCGAATCAAAGTATGACATGCTGGTAAGCAGTATGACTATTATCGCCCACAACTCTTTGTGTTCTAGTCATGCGTATAATATCTACGCATAGACCTGGCTCTGATGCCACTGTTGGGGAACACAGTAATTTCAAAAAAATTCCTACGCACACGCAAGATCTATCTAGGTGATGCATAGCAACGAGAGCGGAGAGTGTTGTCGACGTACCCTCGTAGACCAAAAGCGGATGCGTTATGACAAGGCGGTTGATGTAGTCATACGTCTTCATGTACCCTCCGTGATCTGCACACGTTCAGCTCAGTGACGTCCCACGAACTATAGATCCAGCTGAGTGTCAAGGGAGAGTTTTGTCAGCACGACGATGTGATGACAGTGATGATGAAGTTACTGACCTAGGGCTTCGCCTAAGCACTACAACGATATGACCGAGGTGAAAATCTGTGGAGGGGGCACCACACACGGCTAAACAATCAACTTGTGTGTCTATGGGGTGCCCCCCTCCCACGTATATAAAGGAGTGGAGGAGGGGGAGGGCCGACCCTCTCATGGCGCGCCCAAGGGGGGAGTCCTACTCCCGGTGGGAGTAGGATTCCCCCTTCCCTAGTTGGAGTAGGAAAGGAACAAAGGAGAAGAGAGGGAGAAGGAAAGGGGGGCCGGCCCCCGTGCCAATTCGGATTGGGCTTGGGGGGGCCTCCTCCTCTCTCCCACTAAGGCCCAACAAGGCCCATACACTCCCCGAGGGGTTCCGGTAACCCCCCAGTAGTCCGGTAAATGCCCGAACTCACCTGGAACCATTCCAATGTCCAAACATAGCCTTCCAATATATCAGTCTTTATGTCTCGACCATTTCGAGACTCCTCGTCATGTCCTGATCATATCCGGGACTCTGAACTACCTTTTTTTTGAACAATCAAAGACAGTAGGAAAGGTTCCTACTGACCTTTTTTTATATATTTTTTTGGTTACAGTCAGACATCCATGTTCACTATCAGTGCAGGTGATCAGCTCAAACAGGCTGAGAGACCACCAAAACAGATTAGTGAGATGATGCGCTACAGTACAAGGGATCTAAACAACTGATGAAGCAAAAGCTTTTACAAACTCCACCAGGGAGGGTTTTACTCTATGAGCCA
Source organism: Triticum urartu (assembly GCF_056163025.1). Classification (NCBI taxonomy): domain Eukaryota; kingdom Viridiplantae; phylum Streptophyta; class Magnoliopsida; order Poales; family Poaceae; genus Triticum; species Triticum urartu. Next base: position 647,684,075 of record NC_141875.1, on the reverse strand, counting down.
GGAGGACAAAGTCAGCTTTGAATCTCTCTCTCCAAGAGCGTAGGGAGTGTGGGATCCTTCTAAAAACTTTGTCATTACGTTCCTTCCATATGCACCATGCTGCCGTCATAAAGATTTCCATGAACATGTCGCTTGTACAGCGCCTCTTGCCTTCTTGGATCCTTTGTAGTCTGTTACCAGCATCCCCCCATGTGACACCGATGGATGACCAGCAGCTGATGGCATACTGGCAGTCAAAGAATAGATGTTCCACCGTTTCCTCAAGTCCTAGATTGCATAGGACACAATTAACTCCATCGCCCACGTTCCAATGTCTCCTTTTAATCATATTTTTTGTATTTACTATGTCCGCAGCCAAGAGCCACGCAAACATCTTCAGCTTCATTGTGCACTTGGATTTCCAAATCCAGCGGAAGGCCTCATCAGCCACCACATCTTTGAAGTAGAATTCATAGAATTTTTTCGAGGAATAGTCAGTGCCCCAAGAGCAGCTCCAAACATCCTTTTGTTCTCTCATGGGAATAGTGCCGGCAGTCAACATCTGGAGCTCCTGGACTTCTAGTCTGGCTTGCGGTGACAACGGCAAATGGAACTCATCGGAGAGGGCAGTCATCGTCAAGAAGGCATCCACTGCCACGTCTTCATTTTTCGCGAACGAAAACGCCCGCGGGTGGGATAATTCAAGGGGTTGCTCTTGCCACAGATCTTTCCAAAATAAGATCGAGGATCCTCCTCCCACTGTCGCTTTGGTGATGCCACGGTATATGTCACTGAGGCTCATGATATCCCTCCACCAGAACGAGCCACATGTGTCCGATGCATGTGGTATCTTCCCCTCATAGTACGTGGACCAGATTAATTTGCACCATGGAGTGTCCTGCTTATTGTAAAATCCATGCAGAAATTTCAGAAGCAAACCGGTGTTTTGTACCTTGATATTCAGTACGCCGAGCCCCCCACGTTTTTTAGGTCGACATACAAGGTCCCAGGCTGCTAGCGAGTTACAGGTTTCTCCATGATCTGTTTTCTTGCGCCACAAACAACGTCTTCTGATTTTATCGAGGTGTTCAATTAGTTGGGGAGGGAACTTGAGGGTGCACATGGGATAGATCATCAGCGAAGTGAGCATCGAGTTCAGTAGCTGAAGCTTGCTCCCCTGGTTCATCATGCTCAGCGACGATGAGAGTTTGCGTTCAACACGTTCGACAACCGGCATTGGATCAGTAATAGTGGGTCTGGTGGTCCCAAGCGGCAAACCTAGATAGGTGAACGGCATTGTTCCAATCGAGCACTGCCAGATTTGTGCCAATTGAGCAATCAGGGTGTCCTGCACATTAATTGGAACCATCGCTGATTTGTGGAAATTGATTTTAAGACCAATGGAGTCAGCATAGTCCACAAGCACTTGTTTCATGTTTTTCACTTGCTCAGTGCAGGCGGGCATGATTAGGATTGTGTCGTCCGCGTACTGAACCACCGGATAGTCCGTCTCGCCACGGGCTGGTATAGGTAGCTGAATGAGATTTCTACGGTAGGCATCATTGATTGCTGCCTGAAGTAACTCAGCAGCGAGGACGAAGATCAGCGGGGAGAGTGGGTCACCTTGCCGTACACCGCAATGACATTGGAATTGACGGCCAGGAACCCCATTCAGTAGCACCGACGAGCTGCCAGAGCTAAAAATTGTCTTGATCCATCCCAGCCAGCGGTCAGAGAAGCCCATGTGCTTCATAATTTCCAACATGGACGAGTGCTCAATTGTGTCGAACGCTTTGGCAAAATTAAGTTTGAGCAAAATAATGGGCTGCTTTGATGATTGACACTGATATATATACTCGAACGCCCAAGCGAGGCAGTCCTGTATTGTCCTGGTTCGTAGAAAGCCGTATTGGTTCTTGTGGACGATACGCAAGATGAGTTGTTGCAAGCGGTTGGCGAGTAGTTTTGTGATTACCTTCAGACAACAATTAAGCAATGTGATCGGTCTGAAATTGTTGGCTGTTTCCGGCGATCCAATCTTCGGGATCAGAGTGATGTAACCCGAGTTAACACTTGTGAGGTCCAGGTTGCCATTATAGAAATCTTCACATAGCTTGTAGAGATCCCCTTTTATTATGTGCCAGCAGGATTTTAGGAATCCTCCATTAAAGCCGTCCGGGCCGGGGGCACGGTCATTTGGCATGGTCCTCACCACATCATCTATCTCCTTGTGAGTGAACGGGGCAGCGAGAGTCTCCAATCCCTCAATTTTCTTGATGATCAAGGGTAGATCAAATTTCATGGTTGGCGTGGAAGATTCACCAAGTCTTTCTTTATAGGTGTTAAATAAGACGTCTTCCTTGGAGTTATGATCATAGACAACATAACCATCAGGGAGTTTTAGTGATGCAATTGAGTTCCTCCGATATCTCTCAGTAGCTAGTGCATGAAAAAGTTTGGTGTTCTCCTCTCCAAACTTGATGTATCTGATCGTGCACCATTTTCTCCATTATTCGTTCTGAAACCGCAGGAGTTTGAGCAGATGGGCCTTCACAATTAATCCGAGGTTGAATTCAGGTAATGAGAGAGCACGTTGGTCTTCAAGCCCATCAAGCCTACTAAGGGCCTCATTGCAGTTTTGAATGAGAATAGAAAGGTGGGAGATCCCTTTACTCCAATTTTTAAGATCATATCTTAGTGTTTTCATCTTTCTGCACAAGAGAGCTGCACTGTTTTTTGCATGGCACTGCTTGTTCCATGATTGCTGAACTATATCTAGAAAGCCCGAGTGGTTGATCCAGTAGTTCTCAAATCAAAATATTTTGCTCTTTGGTATTTTTGTTTCGATGTTTACCACACAAGGTGAGTGGTCAGACACCGGCTTGCCCAATGATGTAACCACGGTGTTTGGGAAGGTTTGTGTCCAATGGCAGGAAGAAAACACCCAGTCCAGCTGCTCCAGCAATGGGTCTGTCTGCATGTTACTCCAAGTATAGGAGCGTCCTTTTAGAGGAATTTCAATCAGGGCTTGAGCTCTAATGATATCATTAAATAGTAAGATATCACCATTATTTCCACCGGGCTTATTCCGATTTTGGGCTGATCGGATGAAGTTGTAATCGCCAACTAGAAGCCAATCTTCTGTATCAGGTATATTCAGATCATACATCCAATCAGTAAACTGTACACGGTCATCACCTCTGCAAGGGCCATAGATATTGTATAACTTCCAAGAGTTCCCCGATTGCTTGCAAGTGAGAGAAATCCCAAGAGCAAAAAAATCCGAGAATGTAAGATCCCATCAAAAGCAGAGCTATTCCAGATAGTGACTAAACCACCAGATGCACCCCGAGAGGGGACAAATTCAAATTTATCAAGGCGTCTTGGGCAAAAGGTTTTAATAAAGTTCTGATCAAAAGACGCGCACTTAGTCTCCTGCAAACATATGACGTTGCAACCACATGCATTGATCGCATTTTTAAGTGCTAGAAGTTTGTCTTCGGAATTTATTCCCCGAACATTCCAGACTAGAACGTTCCATTGTTGCTTCTGTGACATCAGACCTGCCGATTATGTAGAAGAGGAAGGCACGCCCTCCTTCGCCAAAAGCTTGGCCGGGGAGAGGTCTTCAGCCAAGATGCCACAGCGGGTGGTGCCGATCAGTTGCAGTTCTGAAATGGGAGTCGGCGGCGGCACCGCAACAGAGGCTGTCGAAGTAGTGTTAGGCAGGTTGGGTGCAGCAGGGACTAGGCGCGACTTCACTTTGCTCTTGCAGATCCTTCCTTCTGTCATGGACGGGGCTTTGAAGCCGTCATATTTATTGGCCCTCGTACTTCTGCGTAGCATACTGGGGTCAATCTCAGTCCCAGACTTTTTCCTTTTTTCTTTGCGAGCAGAGGGTAGCAGGATAGATTTAGAGATGTTTGGTATATCAATGGAGGCCTCAGTCACGTTGTTGACCTGAACACTGAGAGACTCACTCTGGCCAGTCCCAAATTGCAGCTCTGACTGTAAATGACCGGTCTCCACATTTATGGGTTGCATAATTGAGTGGACAGAGCCAAAATCAAGTGGGCTGCAAATAGGGCCCAGGCCCGCAACCAGCAGCGTCTGCATGTCCAGCCTAAAACCCTTGTTCCAGGCCTCTATAAAGTTGGAGTTAAGATCAACGCTTTCTGGGCTTAAAGCATGCAGAATAGATGTACATAATAGATAAATTTGCTTCCTGATAGTTGAGAACGGATTGAGTGGGAGCATTATACCCATCTGCTTAGGCGCCGCCATAATCTTTGGAATGTATATAAGCTTCATCATACTACCTATCCAACGCAGAAATTCCATATCCGAGCCAAACATCACTGTGGCAGCAACACCTCTTGCTCTGACAAAGTTTAGTCTGGATCCAGCGTCTGGGAGTTTCTGTTTCACAATCCAATGTTGCCTGTGTTGCGCGCCCTCCCGTGTCCGAAAATTTCGTGGAGTGTTGTTAACGAGAGCAATAGGATCCTCATTAACTGACAGTGTTTCAATCAATCGAGTCTTTTGTTTCCAAATGAGCTTCCCCTGTGACTGATTTGGACGACCACAATTTTGGGCTGAGTGGCCCAAAACGGAGCAAATATTGCAGCGTATTTTGCCTGGGCAGCAAAAGCCCAGATGGCCCCCTTGATTACAGACCAGACAAATGGAATGATCAGATGACTGGCCCAATAGGCCTACCCCTGCATGGAAGCTATGGTCGTTACAGCACATGCAAACACCATCGTCAACGAGGACGTGACACCGCTCACATACGTAGCCCGGGCAGTCATTGTTGACATGTCCTAATCGCGAACATAAATCACAAAATTTTAGCCGATTATAAATGTATTCCTTGGTGGGTACTTCCTGGATATTAATCGCACTCTTAACACTATCATCCTCATATCCCGCTTGCCAAAGATCCAGAATATGATATAGATGGAAATCTGAAATCTTGTCCCATAACAGATCACGATATTTATCTCCACGAAAGGAGGGAAGCCCCTGCAATCTCTCCGTAATATGTGGAGCAAGAAAGGAACCAAATCTCAACTGATTGTCCTGCCTTGCCGGAAATGATAGTGAGCCAAAAATGATGTCACCGTCGGTAGACTCCGGCAATGAATCGCCGGCGTTAGATACCGGCACTGAATCACTGGTGTTAGACTCCGGCAATGAACGGATTTTTTGCTGTGGCTGCAGAATACCAAATTGACAAAGAAGACTGGCAGACTCTGGCCGGATAGGAACATTAGCTTGAGATTTAAACCAGTTGGAACGAATGGCCGGTCCTTTAGACGCAGATAAATCAACCAATTCCGTATCTGCATGCCACCCACTGGAAGACTCCGATCGGTTGGCCACACCTGGGAAGAGATGAAAGTGGCATATGAAATCTGGCGAAATACGATGTTTGAGTCCGTAAATAAAATGTCCAACACGATTACAAGCCACAGAAAACCTGAATCTCCGATCACTTAATTGCCTCACATTGAAGCCCGAACTCAAACCACCAATGCAACATTGCAGAGCCAAACCAACTGATTCCTCCGAGAGACGAAAGGAGACCGAAGAGAATGATACCACCAGAAAGAATTCCGTGGCATTGGGGGAGGGTGAGAAGTGGACCGTGGATTTGAAACGTCGATGCACCTATGCCTCGACCGCAAGGCCGGGAGAGAAATCCCAATGAAGAAGCCCCTTCATGAGGAACACCGGTGAGATCTACCTAGGAGCGCCACATAAACTCATAATACCGATCGTCATCAAACGTTAAGCGTGCGGACCCTATGGGTTCAAGAACTATGTAGACATGACCGACACTCATCTCCGGTCAATAACCAATAATGGAACATGGATGCTCATATTGGCTCCTACATATTCTACGAAGATCTTTACCGGTCAAACCACATAATGGAACATGGATGCTCATATCGTCATCGGTATGTTACTTGCCCGAGATTCGATCGTCCGTATCACCATACCTAGTTCAATCTCGTTACTGGCAAGTCTCTTTACTCATTCTATAATGCATCATTCCGCAACTAACTCATTAGTCATATTGCTTGCAAGGCTTATAGTGATGTGCATTACCGAGAGGGCCCAGAGATGCCTCTCCGACAATCGGAGTGACAAATCCTAATCTCGATCTATGTCAACTCAACAAACACCATCGGAGACACCTGTAGAGCATCTTTATAATCACCCAGTTACGCTGTGTTTGATAGCACACTAAGTGTTCCTCCGGTATTTGGGAGTTGCATAATCTCATAGTCATAGGAACACGTATATTCATGAAGAAAGCAATAGCAATAAACTAAACGATCATAGTGCTAAGCTAACGGATAGGTCTTTTCCATCACATCATTCTCTAATGATGTGATCTCGTTCATCAAATGACAACACATGTCTATGGCTAGGAAACTAAACCATCTTTGATTAACAAGCTAGTCTAGTAGAGGCATACTAGGGACACTCTGTTTGTCTATGTATTCACACATGTACTAAGTTTCCTGTTAATACAATTCTAGCATGGATAATAAACATTTATCATGATATAAGGAAATATAAATAACTTTATTATTGCCTCTAGGGCATATTTCCTTCAATCTTCCACTTGCACTAGAGTCAATAATCTAGTTCACATCGTCATGTGATTTCGCACCAATAGTTCACATCTTTATGTGATTAGTTCACATCTGCACGTGACTAATACCCAAAGGGTTAACTAGAGTCAATAATCTAGTTCACATCGCTATGTGATTAACATCCAAAGAGTGATCATGTTTTGCTTGTGAGAGAAGTTTAGTCAACGGGTCTGCCACATTCAGAGCCGTATGTATTTTACAAATTTTCTATGTCTACAATGCTTTGCACGGAGCTACTCTAGCTAATCGCTCTCACTTTCAATGTGTATCTAGATCGAGACTTAGAGTCATCCAAATCGGTGTCAAAGCTTGCATCGACATAACTCTTTACGGCGAACTCTTTGTCACCTCCATAACCAAGAAACATTTCCTTATTCCACTAAAGATAATTTTGATCGCTGTCCAGCGATCCACTCCTGGATCATTATTGTACCCTCTTGCCAAACTCAGGGTGAGGTACACAATAGGTCTAGTACACAGTATAGCATACTTTATAGAACCTATGACTAAGGCATAGGGAATGACTTTTCATTCTCTTTCTATTTTCTATCGTGGTCGGGTTTTGAGTCTTTACTCAACTTCACGCCTTGCAACACAGGCAAGAACTCCTTCTTTGACTGTTTCATTTTGAACTACTTCAAAATCTTGTCAAGGTATGTACTCATTGAAAAAATTTATCAAGCGTCTTGATCTATCTCTATAGATCTTGATGCCCGATATGTAAGAAACTTCACCGATGTCTTCCTTTGAAAAAATCCTTTCAAATACTCTTTTATGCTTTCTAGAAAATTCTACATTATTTCCGATCAACAATATGTCATCCACATATAATATCAGAAATGTTGTAGTACTCCCACTCACTTTCTTGTAAATACAGGCTTCACCACAAGTCTGTATAAAACCATATGCTTTGATCACACTATCAAAGCATATATTCCAACTCCGAGATGCTTTCATCAGTCCATAGATGAATCGCTGGAGCTTGCTCACTTTGTTAGCTCCTTTATGATTGACAAAACCTTCTAGTTGCATCATATACAACTCTTTTTTAAGAAATCCATTAAGGTATGCAGTTTTGACATCCATTTGCCAGATTTCATAAAATGTGGCAATTGCTAACATGATTCGGATAGACTTAAGCATCGCTACGAGTGAGAAAATCTCATCGTAGTCAACACCTTGAACTTGTCAAAAACTTTTTGTGACAATTCGAGCTTTGTAGATAGTAACACTACTATCAGCGTCCATCTTCATCTTGAAGATCCATTTATTCTCAATGGCTTGCCGATCAATGGGCAAGTCAACCAAAGTCCACGCTTTGTTCTCATACATGGATTCTATCTCAAATTTCATGGCCTCAAGCCATCTGTCGAAATCTGGGCCCATCATCGCTTCCTCATAGTTTGTAGGTTCATCATGGTCTAGTAACATGACTTCCAGAATGGAAGGGCCAAAAGGGGTGGCCGCGTGCCCCCCATGGGCTGGTCCGAATTGGACTAGGAGGGGGCGGCGCCCCCTCCTTCCTTCTCCTAGTTGGAATAGGAACGCGGGGGCCGAATCCTCTAGGGCCAGCCTCCTCTTCCTCCCTCCTTTATATACGTGGGCAGAGGGCACCCCAAAGGCACTCCAAGATTTGTTTTAGCCGTGTGCGGTGCCCCCCTCCACAGTTACACACCTCGGTCATATCGTCGTAGTGCTTAGGCGAAGCCCTATGCCGGTAACTTCATCATCACCGTTGCCAGGCCGTCGTGCTGACGGAACTCTCCCTCGGCCTCAATTGGATCAAGAGCACGAGGGACGTCATTGAGCTGAACGTGTGCTAAACACGGAGGTGACGTACGTTAGGTGCTAGGATCGGTCGGGACTGTGAAGACATACGACTACATCAACCGCGTTGATAAAATGCTTCCGCTTTTGGTCTACGAGGGTACGTGGACACACTCTTCCCGCTCGTTGCTATGCTTCTCCTAGATAGATCTTGTGTGATCGTAGGAATTTGTTTTGAAATTACTGTGTTCCCCAACAGTAGCATCCGAGCCAGGTCTATGCGTAGATGTTATATGCACGAGTAGAACACAAAGAGTTGTGGGCGATAATAGTCATACTGCTTACCAGCATGTCATACATTGATTCGGCGGTATTGTTGGATGAAGCGGCTCAGACCGACATTACATAACCGCGTTCATGAGACTGGTTCTACCGCCGTGCTTCGCACACATGTGGCTAGTGGGTGTGTGTTTCTCCAACTTTAGTGTAATCGAGTGTGACTACGCCCGGTCCTTGTTGAAGGTTAAAACAACACACTTGATGAAAATTCGTTGTGGTTTTCATGCGTAGATAAGAACGGTTCTTGCTAAGCCCGTAGCAGCCACGTAAAACTTGCAAGAACAAAGTAGAGGACATCTAACTTGTTTTTGCAGGGCATTTTGTGATGTGATATGGTCATGATGTGATGAGATATAATTTTTTGTATGAGATGATCATGTTTTGTTAAAGTTATCAGCAACTGGCAGGAGCCTTATGGTTATCTCTTTATTGCACAAGATACAAGCACCATATAATTGCTTTACTTTATCACTATGCGATAGCAATAATTGGCGAGATGACCATGTGACGACACATTGATAGAGATCAAGATGATGGAGATCATGGTGTCATGCCGGTGACGATGGAGACCATGGCGGTACTTTGGAGATGGAGATCAAAGGCATGAGATGATGATGGCCATATCATGTCACATATTTCGTTTGCATGTGATGTTTATCCTTTATGCATCTTATTTTGCTTAGTACGGCGGTAGCATTATAAGATGATCCCTCACTAAATTTCAAGGTATAAGTGTTCTCCCTAAGTATGCACCGTTGCGACAGTTCATCGTGTCGAGACACCACATGATGATCGGGTGTGATAAGCTCTACGTTCAAATATAACGGGTGCAAGCCAGTTTTGCACACGTAGAATACTCGGGTTAAACTTAACGAGCCTAGCATATGCAGATATGGCCTCGGAACACTGGAGACCGAAAGGTCGAGCATGAATCATATAGAAGATATGATCAACATAGAGATGTTCACCATTGAAAACTACTCCATCTCATGTGATGATCGGATATGGTTTAGTTGATTTGGATCACGTGATCATTTAGATGACTAGAAGGATCTCTATCTAAGTGGGAGTTTTTAAGTAATATGATTAATTGAACTTTAATTTATCATGAACTTAGTCTTGATAGTATTTGAAATATATGTTGTAGATCAATAGCTCGCGATGTAGTTCCCCGTTTTATTTATGATATGTTCCTAGAGAAAACTAAGTTGAAATATGATAGTAGCAATGATGTGGACTAGGTCCGTGATTTGAGGATTATCCTCATTGATGCACAGAAAAATTATGTCCTTGATGCACCTCTAGGTGATAGAACTATTGCAGGAGCAGAGGCAGACGTTATGAACGTTTGAGAAGCTCGGTATGATGACTACTTGATAGTTTAGTGCACCATGCTTTACGGCTTAGAACCGGGACTTCAAAAATGTTTTGAAATGTCACGGGGCATATGCGATGTTCCAAGAGCTGAAATTGATATTTCAGACTCATGCCCGAGTCGAGAGGTATGAGACCTCTGACAAGTACTTTGCCTACGAGATGGAAGAGAATAGCTCAACTAGTGAGCATGTGCTCAGATTGTCTGGGTACTACAATTGCTTGAATCAAGTGGGAGTTAATCTTCCAGATAAGATAGTAATTGACAAACTTCTCTAGTCACTATCACCAAGTTACTAGAACTTCGTGGTGAACTATAATATGCAAGGGATGACGAAAGTAATTCCCGAGCTCTTCACGATGCTGAAATCGGCGAAGGTAGAAATCAAGACAGAGCACCAAGTGTTGATGGTTAACAAAAACCACTAGTTTCAAGAAAAGGGCAAAGGGACATAAAGGGAACTTCAAGAAGAATGACAAGGAAGTTGTCACTCCTATGAAGTAACCCAAAGCTAGACTCAAGCCTAAAACTGAGTGCTTCTACTGCAAAGGAAATGGTCACTGGAAGTGGAACTGCCCTAGATACTTGGTGGATAAGAAGGATGGCAAAGTGAAAAAATGTATATTTGATATACATTTTATTGATGTGTACTTTACTAGTGTTTATAGCAACCCCTTGATATTTGATATTGGTTCAGTTGCTAAGAGTAGTAGCTCGAAACGGGAGTTGCACAATAAACAGAGACTAGTTAAGGCTGAGGTGATGATGTGTGTTGGAAGTGATTCCAAGGTTGATAAGACCACCATCGCGCACTCCCTTTACCTTCAGGATTAGTGACGAACCTAAAATAAATGTCATTTGGTGTTTGCGTTGAGCATGAATATGATTATATCATGTTTATTGCAATACAGTTATTCATTTAAGTTAAAGAATAATTGTTGTTCTATTTACATGAATAAAACCTTCTACGGTCATACACTCAATATAAATGGTTTATTGAATCTCGGTCGTAGTGATACACCTATTCATAATATTGAAGGCAAAAGATGCAAAGTTAATAATGATAGTGCACCTTATTTGTGGCACTGCCGTTTAGGTCATATTGTTGTAAAGAACATGAAGAAACTCCATGCTGATGGACTTTTGGAATCACTCGATTATGAATCACTTGATGCTTGCGAATCATGCCTCATGGGCAAGATGACTAAGACTCCGTTCTCTGGAACAATGGAGCGAGCAACTGACTTATTGGAAATAATACATACTGATGTATGCGGTCCGATGAGTGTTGAGGCTCGCGGCGGGTATCGTTATTTTCTGACCTTCATAGATGATTTGAGCAGATATGGGTGTATCTAATTGATGAAACATAAGTCTAAAACATTTGAAAAGTTCAAAGAATTTCAGAGTGAAGTGGAAAATCATCGTAACAAGAAAATAAAGTTTCTACGATTTGATCGTGGAGGAGAATATTTGAGTCATGAGTTTGGTCTTCATTTGAGACAATGCAGAATAGTTTCGCAACTCACGCCACCTGAAACACCACAGCGTAATGGTGTCTCCGAACGTAGTAACCGTACTTTATTAGATATGATGCGATTTATGATGTCTCTTACCGATTTACGGCTATCATTTTGGGGTTATGCATTAGAGACAACTGCATTCACGTTAAATAGGGCACCATCTAAATCTATTGAGACGACACCATATGAACTGTGGTTTGGCAAAAGACCTAAGATGTAGTTTCTTAAATTTTGGGGCTGTGATGCTTATGTGAAAAAGCTTCAACCTGATAAGCTCGAACCCAAATCGGAGAAATGTGTCTTCATAGGATACCTAAAGGAGACTATTGGGTACACCTTCTATCACATATCCGAAGGCAAGATATTCGTTGCTAAGAATGGATCCTTTCTAGAGAAGGAGTTTCTCTCGAAAGAAGTGAGTGGGAATAAAGTAGAACTTGATGAGGTAATTGTACCTGCTCTAGAATTGGAAAGTAGTTCATCACAGAAATCAGTTCCAGTGATTCCTACACCAATTAATGAGGAAGCAAATGATGATGATCATGAAACTTCAGATCAAGTTGGCACTGAACATCGTAGGTCAACCAGAGTACATTCCGCACCAGAGTGGTATGATAATCCTGTTCTGGACATCATGTTACTTGACCATGATGAACCTACGAACTATAAGGAAGCGATGATGAGTCCAGATTTCGCGAAATGGCTTGAGGCCATCAAATCTGAGATGGGATCCATGTATGAGAGCAAAGTGTGGACTTTGATTGACTTGCCCGATGATTGGCAAGACATTGAGAATAAATGGATCTTCAAGAGGAAGACGGACGATGATGGTAGTATTACTATCTACAAAGCTCGAATTGTCGCAAAAAATGTTTTTGACAAGTTCAAGGTGTTGACTATGATGAGATTTTATCACTTGTATCGATGCTTAAAGGTTTGTCTGAATCATGTTAGCAATTACTGCATTTTATGAAATTTGGCAAATGGATGTCAAACCTGCATTCCTTGATGGATTTCTTAAAGAAGAGTTGTATATGATGTAACTAGAAGGTTTTATTAATCCTAAAGGTACTAACAAAATATGCAAGCTCTAGCGATCCATCTATGGATTGGTGCAAGCATCTCGGAGTTGGAATATACGCTTTGATAAGTTGATCAAAGCATATAGTTTTATACAGACTTGCGGCGAAGCCTGTATTTACAAAAAGGTGAGTGGGAGCACTACAGCCTTTCTGGTAAGTATATGTGAATGACATATTGTTGATCAGAAATGATGTAGAAGTTTCTGGAAAGCATAAAGGAGTATTTGAAAGGAGTTTTTCAAAGAAAGACCTCGGTGAAGCTGCTTACATATTGAGCATCAAGATATATAGAGATAGATCAAGAAGCTTGATAAGTTTTTTCAATGAGTACATACCTTGACAAGTTTTGGAAGTAGTTCAAAATGGAACAACCAAAGAAGGAGTTTTTGCCTGTGTTGCAAGGTGTGAAGTTGAGTAAGACTCAAATCCCAACCACGGTAGAAGATAGAAAGAGAATGAAAGTCATTCCCTATGCCTCAGCCATAGGTTCTATAAAGTATGCCATGCTGTGTACCAGACCTATCGAATACCTTGCTATGAGTTTGGCAAGGGAGTACAATAGTGATCTAGGAGTAGATCACTGGACAGCGGTCAAAATTATCCTTAGGTACCTAAAGAGGACTAAGGAAATATTTCTCGCTTATGGAGGTGACAAAGAGTTCGTCGTAAAGAGTTACGTCGATGCAAGCTTTTACACCGATCCAGATGACTCTGCGTCTCAATCTGGATACATATTGATAGTGGGAGCAATTAGCTAGAGTAGCTCCGTGCAGAGCATTGTAGACATAGAAATTTGCAAAATACTTATGGATCTGAATATGGCAGACCCGTAGACTAAAACTTCTCTCACAAGCAAAACATGAGCACACCTTATTACTCCTGGGTGTTAATCACATAAGCGACGTGAGATAGATTATTGACTCTAGTAAACCCTTTGAGTGTTGGTTACATGGCGATGTGAACTATGGGTGTTAATCACATAAAGATGTGAACTATTGGTGCTAAATCACGTGGTGATATGATCTAGACTATTGACTCTAGTGCAAGTGGGAGACTGAAGGAAATATGCCCTAGAGGCAATAATAAAGTTGTTATTTATATTTCCTTATATCATGATAAATATTTATTATTCATGCTAGAATTCTATTAACCGAAAACTTGATGCATGTGTGGATACATAGACAAACAGAGTGTCCCTAGTATGCCTCTACTTGACTAGCTTGTTTATCAAAGATGGTTATGTTTCCTGACCATAGACATGTGTTGTCATTTGATGAACATGAGCACATCATTAGAGAATGATGTGATGGACAAGACCCATTCGTTAGCTTGGCATTATGATCTTTACAGTTTCATTGCTACTACTTTCTTCATGACTTATACATGTTCCTCAGACTATGAGATTATGCAACTCCCGAATACCGGAGGAACCCTTTGTGTGCTATCTAATGTCACAACGTAACTGGGTGATTATAAAGATGCTCTACAAGTGTCTCCAATGATGTTTATTGAGTTGGCATAGATCGAGATTAGGATTTGTCACTCCGATTTTCCGAGAGGTATCTTTGGGCCCTCTCGGTAATACTCATCACTATAAGCCTTGCAAGCTATGTGACTAATGAGTTAGTTGCGGGATGAAGTATTACGGAACGAGTAAAGAGACTTGCCGGTAACGAGATTGAACTAGGTATGATGATACCGATGATTGAATCTTGGGAAAGTAACATACCGATGACAAAGGGAACAACGTGTGTTGTTGTGCGATTTGACCGATAAAGATCTTCATAGAATATGTAGGAGCCAATATGAGCATCCAGGTTCCGCTATTGGTTATTGACCGGAGATGTGTCTCGGACATGTCTACATAGTTCTTGAACCCGTAGGTCTGCAGGCTTAACGTTCGATGATGATTTGTATTATGAGTTATGTGATTTGATGACCGAAGTTTGTTTGGAGTCCTGCGTGAGATCACGGACATGACGTGGAGTCTCGAAATGGTTGAGAGGTAAAGATCGATATATTGGAAGGCCATATTCGGACATCGGAAAGGTTCCGAGTGATTCAGGTATTTTTCGGAGTACCTTAATGGGCCACACGGGAAAGGAGAGAAGGGCCTCAATGGGTGGCCGCGTGTCCTCCATGGGCTGGTCCAAATTGGACTAGGAGGGGGCGGCGCCCCCTGTTGGGGAACGTTGCAGAAATTAAAAAAATTCTACGCATCACCAAGATCAATCTATGGAGAGACTAGCAACGAGAGAGAGTGGAGTGTATCTTCATACTCTTGAAGATCGCAAAACGGAAGCGTTACAAGAACGCAGATGAAGGGGTCGTACTCGCAGCGATTCAGATCGTGGTTGATTCTGATCTAAGGCCGAACAACGGCGCCTCTGCGTTCAACACACGTACAGCTCGTGGATGTCTCCTCCTTCTTGATCCAGCAAGGGAATAGGAGAAGTTGAGGAAGAGCTCCGGCAGCATGACGGCGTGGTGGTGGAGCTTGCGGTTCTCCGGCAGGGCTTCGCCAAGCACTGCTACGAAGGAGGAGGTGTTGGGAAGGGAGAGGGCTGCGCCAGGGGAAGGGTGCGGCAGCCCTCCCACCTCTCCTCCATTTATAGGGGCAAGGGAGATGGGGGCCGGCCCCCTCCACATGGATCTAGAGGGGGGCGGCGGCCAAGGGGGTGGCTTGCCCCCCAAGCCAAGGGGGGCGCCCCTTTTAGGGTTTCCCCTAAACCCTAGGCGCATGGGCCTTAGGGGGGTTTGGCGCCCAGCCTACCTAGGGGCTGGATCCCCTCCATATTCAGCCCATAGGGCCCTTCGGGCAGGTGGACCCTCCCGGTGGACCCCCAGAACCCCTTCGGTGGTCCCGGTACAATACCGATAAACCCGCAAACACTTTCGGCGATCGAATAAGGACTTCCCATATATAAATCTTTATCTCCGGACCATTCCAGAACTCCTCGTGACGTCCAGGATCTCATCCGGGACTCCGAAGAACATTCGGTAACCACATACTAAGTCCCATAACAACTCTAGCATCACCGAACCTTAAGTGTGTAGACCCTACGGGTTCGGGAATCATGCAGACATGACCGAGACATCTCTTCGGCCAATAACCAACAGCGGGATCTGGATACCCATGTTGGCTCCCACATGTTCCACGATGATCTCATCGGATGAACCATGATGTCGAGGATTCTATCAATCCCGCATACAATTCCCTTTGTCAATCGGTATGTTACTTGCCCGAGATTTGATCGTCGGTGTCCCAATACCTCGTTCAATCTCGTTACCGGAAAGTCACTTTACTCGTTCCGTAATGCATGATCCCGTGACTAACTTCTTAGACACATTGAGCTCATTATGATGATGCATTACCGAGTGGGCCCAGAGGTACCTCTCCGTCATACAGAGTGACAAATCTCAGTCTCGATTCGTGCCAACCCAACAAACACTTTCGGAGATACCCGTAGTGCACCTTTATAGCCACCCAGTTATGTTGTGACGTTTGGCACACCCAAAGCATTCCTACAGTATCCGGGAGTTGCACAATCTCATGGTGTAAGGAAAAGATACTTGACATTATAAAAGCTTTAGCAGACGAACTACACGATCTTGTGCTATGCATAAGATTGGGTCTTGTCCATCACATCATTCTCCTAATCATGTGATCCCGTTATCAATAACATCCAATGTCCATGGTCAGGAAACCGTAACCATCTATTGATCAACGAGTGATACGTCTCCAACGTATCTATAATTTTTGATTGCTCCATGCTATATTATCTACTGTTTTGGACTATATTGGGCTTTATTTTCCACTTTTATATTATTTTTGGGACTAACCTATTAACCGGAGGCCCAACCCAGAATTGCTGTTTTTTGCCTATTTCAGTGTTTCGGAGAAACAGAATATCAAATGGAGTCCAAACGGAATGAAACCTTCGGGAACGTGATTTTCTCATCAGATAAGACCCAGGAGACTTGGACCCTCCGTCAAGAAAGCCACGAGGCGGTCACGAGGGTGGAGGGCGCCCCCCTAGGGCGCGCCCCCTGCCTCGTGGGCCCCTCGAAGCTCCACCGACGTACTCCTTCCTCCTATATATACCTACGTACCCCCAAACGATCAGGGACGGAGCCAAAAACCTAGTTCCACCGCTGCAACTTTCTGTATCCACGAGATCCCATCTTGGGGCCTGTTCCAGAGCTCCGCCGGAAGGGGCATCGATCACGGAGGGCTTCTACATCATCATCCAAGCCCCTCTAATGAAGTGTGAGTAGTGTACTTCAGACCTACGGGTCCATAGTTAGTAGCTAGATGGCTTCTTCTCTCTTTTTGGATCTCAATACAATGTTCTCCCCCTTTCTTGTGGAGATCTATTCGATGTAATCTTCTTTTTGCGGTGTGTTTGTTGAGACCGATGAATTGTGGGTTTATGATCAAGTCTATCTACGAATAATATTTGAATCTTCTCCGAATTCTTTTATGTATGATTGGTTATCTTTGCAAGTCTCTTCAAATTATTAGTTTGGTTTGGCCTACTAGATTGGTTGTTCTTGCCATGGGAGAAGTGCTTAGCTTTGGGTTCGATCTTGTGTTGTCCTTTCCTAGTGATAGAAGGGGCAGTAAGGCACGTATTGTATTGTTGCCATCGAGGATAACAAGATGGTTTTTTTATCATATTGCATGAAACTATCCCTCTATATCATGTCATCTTGCTTAAGGTGTTACACTATTTTTAACTTAATACTCTAGATGCATGCTGGATAGCGGTCGATGAGTGGAGTAATAGTAGTAGATGCAGGCAGGAGTCGGTCTACTTGTCTCGGACGTGATGCCTATATACATGATCATACCTAGATATTCTCATAACTATGCTCAATTCTGTCAATTGCTCAACAGTAATTTGTTCACCCACCGTAGAATACTTATGCTCTTGAGAGAAGCCACTAGTGAAACTTATGGTCCCCGGGTCTCTTTCTCATCATATCAATCTCCATCACTTTATTATTGCTTTGCTTTTACTTTGCCTTTACTTTTTACTTTGCATCTCTATACCAAAAATACCAAAAATATTATTTATCATCTCTATCAGATCTCACTTTCGTAAGTGACCGTGAAGGGATTGACAACCCCTAAGCGCGTTGGTTGCGTTGAGCTATTATTTTTGTGTAGGTACAAGGGACTCGCGCGTAGCCTCCTACTGAATTGATACCTTGGTTCTCAAAAACCGAGGGAAATACTTACGCTACTTTGCTGCATCATCCTCTCCTCTTCGGGGAAATCCAACGCAGTGCTCAAGAGGTAGCAAGAAGAATTTTTGGCGCCGTTGCCGAGGAGTCTGCGCAAAAGTCAACATACCAAGTACCCATCACAATCCCTATCTCCCGCATTACATTATTTGCTATTGCCTCTCGTTTTCTTCTCACCCACTTCATCTTTGCCGTTTTATTCGCCCCCTCTCTCTATCCTCCCTCTCTATTTGGCTCTTTTTGCCCGTTTGCTTTTTGTTTGCTCGTGTGTTGGATTGCTTGTTTGTCGCGATGGCTCAAGATAATACTAAATTGTGTGACTTCACCAATACCAACAATAATGATTTCCTTAGCACTCTGATTGCTCCTCTTACCGATACTGAATCTTGTGAAATTAATGCTGCTTTGCTAAATCTTGTCATGAAAAATCCGTTTTCCGGCCTTCCTAGTGAAGATGCCGCTACCCATCTTAATAGCTTCGTTGATTTGTGTGACATGCAAAAGAAGAAAGATGTCGATAATGATATTGTTAAATTGAAGCTATTTCCTTTTTCGCTTAGAGATCGTGCTAAAACTTGGTTTTCATCTTTAATTAAAAATAGTATTGATTCATGGAACAAGTGTAAAGATGCTTTTATCTCTAAGTATTTTCCTCCCGCTAAGATCATCTCTCTTAGAAACGATATTATGAATTTTAAACAACTTGATCATGAACATGTTGCACAAGCTTGGGAGAGAATGAAATTAATGATACGTAATTGCCCTACTCATGGTTTAAATTTGTGGATGATTATACAAAAATTTTATGCCGGATTGAATTTTGCTTCTAGAAATCTTTTAGATTCGGCCGCGGGAGGCACTTTTATGGAAATCACTTTATGAGATGCTACTAAACTACTAGTTAATATTATGGTTAATTATTCTCAATGGCATACTGAAAGATCTACTAATAAAAAGGTGCATGCGATAGAAGAAATTAATGTTTTGAGTGGAAAGATGGATGAACTTATGAAATTATTTGCTAATAGGAGTGTTTCTTCTGATCCTAATGATATGCCCTTGTCTACTTTGATTGAGAATAATAATGAATCTATGGATGTGAATTTTGTTGGTACGAACAATTTTGGTAACAACGTGTATAGAGGGAATTTCAATCCTAGGCCTTATCCTAGTAATCGCTCTAATAATTATGGTAATTCCTACAACAATTCTTATGGAAATTATAATAAGATGCCCTCTCATTTTGAATCTAATATTAAAGAATTTATTTCTTTGCAAAAGAACTTTAAAGCTATGATTGAAGAAAAATTGCTTAAGATTGATGATTTGGCTAGGAACGTTGATAGAATTTCTCTTGATGTTGATTCTTTAAAGCTTAGATCTATTCCTCCTAAGCATGATATCAATGAGTCTCTCAAAGCCATGAGAATTTCCATTTATGAGTGCAAGGAAAGAACCGGTAGGACGCGTGCTATGAAAGATGCCTTTATTAAAGCGTGTTCTTCCAATTTCTATGAAAATAAGGATGAAGATCTAAAAGTTATTGATGTGTCCCCTATTAAATCTTTGGTTTTCAATATTAATCTTGATAATGATGGGACT
This sequence comes from Triticum urartu, assembly GCF_056163025.1. Classification (NCBI taxonomy): domain Eukaryota; kingdom Viridiplantae; phylum Streptophyta; class Magnoliopsida; order Poales; family Poaceae; genus Triticum; species Triticum urartu. The sequence continues at coordinate 647,664,490 of NC_141875.1, read as the reverse complement.
GAATATGATCCACCTTTATCTAGAAGGCGTTCTAAAAATTCGAAGTATTTAGATCTTGATGATGAAATTGATAAAAGCGGGATTAAAAGAAATAAAACCCTAGATGATGCTAAACCCACTATATTGGATTTCAAGGAATTTAATTATGAAAATTTCTCTTTAATTGATTGTATTTCCTTGTTGCAATCCGTGCTAAAATCTCCTCATGCTTATAGCCAAAATAAAGCCTTTACCGAACATATCGTTGATGCCTTGATGCAATCTTATGAAAAAAAACTTGAGTTGAGAGTTTCTATCCCTAGAAAACTTTATGATGAGTGGGAACCTACTATTAAAATTAAAATTAAAGATTATGAGTTTTATGCTTTGTGTGATTTGGGTGCTAGTGTCTCTACTATTCCCAAAACTTTATGTGATTTGCTAGATTTCCGTGATTTTGATGATTGCTCTTTAAACTTGCATCTTGCGGATTCCACTATTAGTAAACATATGGGAAGAATTAATGATTTTCTTATTGTTGCAAATAGGAATTATGTGCCCTGAGATTTTATCGTTCTTGATATAGATTGTAATTCTTCTTGCCCTATTATTCTCGGTAGACCTTTCCTTAGAATGGTTGGTGCAATTATTGATATGAAGGGAATATTAGATATCAATTTCCATTAAAAAAGGGCATGGAACACTTCCCTAGAAAGAAAATAAAATTACCATATGAATCTATCATGAGAGCCACTTATGGATTGCCTACCAAAGATGGCAATACCTAGATCTATTCTTGATTGTTATGCCTAGCTAGGGGCATTAAACGATAGCGCTTGTTGGGAGGCAACCCAATTTTATTTTTATTCCTTGCTTTTTGCTCCTGTTTAGTAATAAATAATTTATCTATCCTTTTTTTTGGTTGTGTTTTTTGTGTTTAATTAGTGTTTGTGCCAAGTAGAACCGTTGGGAAGACTTGGGGAAAGTCTTGTTGAACTTGCTGTAAAAAACAGAAACTTTAGCGTTCACGAGAACTGCTGTCATTTTTATTTGGAAAGTGATATTTAGTTAATTATTTTTGCAGATGATTAATAGATAAATTACTCACGTCCAGAAATTTATTTTAGAAATTTTGGGGTTCCAGATCTTGTGCTATCTATAGATTACTACAGACTGTTCTGTTTTTGATAGATTCTATTTTTCGTGTATTGTTTGCTTATTTTGATGAATCTATGGCTAGTAAAATAGTTTATAATCCATACAGAAGTTGGGATACAGTAGGTTTAACACAAATATAAATAAAGAATGATTTCATTACAGTACCTTGAAGTGGTCTTTTGTTTTCTTTCGCTAACGAAGCTCACGAGATTTTCTACTTTAAGTTTTGCGTTGTGAAGTTTTCAAGTTTTGGGTAAAGATTTGATAGATTATGGAACAAGGAGTGGCAAGAGCTGAAGCTTGAGGATGCCCATGGCACCCCCAAGATAATATAAGGACACCTAAAAGCCAAAGCTTGGGGATGCCCCAGAAGGCAGCCCCTCTTTCGTCTACTTCTATCGATAACTTTACTTGGAGCTATATTTTTATTCACCACATGATATGTGTTTTGCTTGGAGCGTCTTTTATGATTTGAGTCTTTGCTTGTTAGTCTACCACAATCATCCTTGCTGTACACACCTTTTGAGAGAGCCATACATGATTTGGAATTTGATAGAATACTCTATGTGCTTCACTTATATCTTTTGAGCTTTATAGTTTTGCTCTAATGCTTCACTTATATCTTTTAGATCACGGTGGTGGATTTGTTTTATAGAAACTATTGATCTCTCATGCTTCACTTAGATTATTTTGAGAGTCTTAATAGCATGGTAATTTGCTTAAAATCGTAATATGCTTGGTATGCAAGATTAATAATAAAACTTTCTTATGAGTGTGTTGAATACTAAGAAAAGTTTGATGCTTGATGATTGTTTTGAGATATGGAGGTAATAATATCAAAGTCATGCTAGTTGAGTAGTTGTGAAATTGAGAAATACTTGTGTAGAAGTTTGCAAGTCCCGTAGCATGCGCGTAGTGCCAAGGTTTTTGATGACTTGTAGATTTTTGCAATAAGTATGTGAGTTCTTTATGACTAATGTTGAGTCCATGGATTATACGCACTCTCACCCTTCCATCCTTGCTAGCCTCTTCGGTACCATGCATTGCCCTTTCTCACATTGAGAGTTGGCGCAAACTTCGCCGGTGCATCCAAACCCCATGATATGATACGCTCTTTCACACATAAACCTCCTTATATCTTCCTCAAAACAGCCACCATACCTACCTATTATAGCATGTCCATAGCCATTCTGAGATATATTGCCATGCAACTTTCCATCATTCCGTTCATCATGACACATTCATCATTGTCATATTGCTTAGCATGATCATGTAGTTGACATAGTATTTGTGGCAAAGCCACCGTTCATAATTCTTTCATACATGTCACTCTTGGTTCATTGCATATCCCGGTACACCGCCGGAGGCATTCATATAGAGTCATCTTTGTTCTAGTATCAAGTTGTAATCATTGAGTTGTAAATAAATAGAAGTGTAATGATCATCATTATTAGAGCATTGTCCCAAGTGAGGAATAAAAAAAAGAAAGGCCATCAAAAAAGAGAAGGCCCAAAAAAAGAGAAATGTCATAAAAAAGAAAAAGAAAAGGCCCAAAAAATGAGAGAAAAAGAGAGAAGGGACAATGTTACTATCCTTTTACCACACTTGTGCTTCAAAGTAGCACCATCATCTTCATAGTAGAGAGTCTCTCATGTTATCACTTTCATATACTAGTGGGAATTTTTCATTATAGAACTTGACTTGTATATTCCAACAATGGGCCTCCTCAAGTGCCCTAGGTCTTCGTGAGCAAGCAAGTTGGATGCACACCCACTAGTTTCTTTTGTTGAGCTTTCATACATTTATAGCTCTAGTGCATCCGTTGCATGGCAATCCCTACTCCTTGCATTAACATCAATCGGTGGGCATCTCCATAGCCCATTGATTAGCCTCGTTGATATGAGACTTTCTTCTTTTTTGTCTTCTCCACATAACCCCGTCATTATATTCTATTCCACCCATAGTGCTATGTCCATGGCTCACGCTCATATATTGCATGAAAGTTTATAGGTTTGAGATTACTAAAGTTTGAAACAATTGCTTGGCTTGTCATCGGGGTTGTGCATGATGAGAGCAATCTTGTGTGACGAAAATGAAACATGACTAAACTATATGATTTTGTAGGGATGAACTTTCTTTGGCCATGTTATTTTGAGAAGACATAATTGCTTAGTATGCTTGAAGTATTATCATTTTATGTCAATATGAACTTTTGTCTTGAATCTTTTGGATCTGAATATTCATACCACAATTAAGAAGAATTACATTAAAATTATGCCAAGTAGCACTCCGCATCAAAAATTCTCTTTTTATCATTTACCTACTCGAGGACGAGTAGGAATTAAGCTTGGGGATGCTTGATACATCTCCAACGTATCTATAATTTTTGATTGCTCCATGCTATGTTATCTACTATTTTGGACTATGTTGGGCTTTATTTTCCACTTTTATATTATTTTTGGGACTAACCTATTAACCGGAGGCCCAGCACAGAATTGTTGTTTTTTTGCCTATTTCAGTGTTTCAGAGAAACAGAATATCAAACGGAGTCCAAACGGAATGATACCTTCGGGAACGTGATTTTCTCATCAGATAAGACCCAGGAGACTTGGACCCTCCGTCAAGAAAGCCACGAGGCGGTCACGAGGGTGGAGGGCGCCCCCCTAGGGCGCGCCCCCAAACGATCGGGGACGGAGCCAAAAACCTAATTCCACCGCCGCAACTTTCTGTATCCATGAGATCCCATCTTGGCGCCTGTTCCGGAGCTCCGCCGGAAGGGCATCGATCACGGAGGGCTTCTACATCATCTTCCAAGCCCCTCCGATGAAGTGTGAGTAGTTTACTTCGGACCTACGGGTCCATAGTTAGTAGCTAGATGGCTTCTTCTCTCTTTTTGGATCTCAATACAATGCTCTCCCCCTCTCTTGTGGAGATCTATTCGATGTAATCTTGTTTTTGCGGTGTGTTTGTTGAGACTGATGAATTGTGGGTTTATGATCAAATCTATCTATGAATAATATTTGAATCTTCTCCGAATTCTTTTATGTATGATTGGTTATCTTTGCAAGTCTCTTCGAATTATCAGTTTGGTTTGGCCTACTAGATTGGTTGTTCTTGCCATGGGAGAAGGTCTTAGCTTTGGGTTCTATCTTGTGGTGTCCTTTCCCAGTGACAGAAGGGGCAGCAAGGCACGTATTGTATTGTTGCCATCGAGGATAACAAGATGGGTTTTTTTAATCATATTGCATGAAACTATCCCTCTATATCATGTCATCTTGCTTAAGGTGTTACACTATTTTTAACTTAATACTCTAGATGCATGCTGGATAGCGGTCGATGAGTGGAGTAATAGTAGTAGATGCAGGCAGGAGTCGGCCTACTTGTCTCAAACGTGATGCCTATATACATGATCATACCTAGATATTCTCATAACTATGCTCAATTCTGTCAATTGCTCAACAGTAATTTGTTCACCCACCGTAGAATACTTATGCTCTTGAGAGAAGCCACTAGTGAAACCTATCTTTCTCATCATATCAATCTCCATCCCTTTATTATTGCTTTGCTTTTACTTTGCTTTTACTTGTTACTTTGCATCTCTATACCAAAAATACCAAAAATATTATTTATCATCTCTATCAGATCTCACTTTCGTAAGTGACCATGAAGGGATTGACAACCCCTAAGCGCGTTGGTTGCACTGACCTATTGTTTTTGTGTAGGTACAAGGGACTTGCACGTAGCCTCTTACTAGATTGATACCTTGGTTCTCAAAAACTGAGGGAAATACTTACGCTACTTTGCTGCATCATCCTCTCCTCTTCAGGGAAATCCAACACAGTGCTCAAGAGGTAGCAACGAGCTAGTCAACTAGATGCTCACTAGGGACATATTGTGGTCTATGTATTCACACATGTATTACGATTTCCGGATAACACAATTATAGCATGAACAATAGACAATTATCATGAACAAGGGAATATAATAATAACCATTTTATTATTGCCTATAGGGCATATTTCCAACACCCCTCCTTCCTTCTCCCCTCTTCCTCCTTCCCTTACTTCTCCTAGTTGGAATAGGAAAGGGGGGGGGGGGCTGAATCCTACTTGGACCGGGAGTCCAAGTAGGACTCCCCCTTGGTGCGCCTCCTCTAGGGCTGGCCTCCTCTTCCTCCCTCCTTTATATAGGTGGGCAGAGGGAACCCTAGAGGCACTCCAAGATTTGTCTTAGCCGTGTGCGGTTCCCCCTCCATAGTTAGACACCTCGGTCATATCGTCATAGTGCTTAGGCGAAGCCCTGCATCGGTAACTTCATCATCTCCGTTGCCACACCGTCGTGCTGTCGGAACTCTCCCTCGGCCTCTGTCGGATTTCGGGTTCCGGCAAAGCCCTTGAGGTTTGAACACCTGAGGTGCGCACGAAGATCTCTCCTCCCTCTAGCTCACGCCCTCACCACAATCTCAAGGCTCAGCACGTCGAACTCGTGGAACAAAGGGACACAAGATTTATACTGGTTCGGGCCACCGATGTAGTGTAACACCCTACTCCAGTGTGGTGTGGTGGATTGTCTCTTGGGCTGAGGATGAACAGTTACAAGGGAAGAACCGCCCTTGAGGAGAGGTGCTCTTGTGCTTGGTGAGTTCGTGTGTGGTCTTGGTGGAATGGATCCGGTCCCAGATGAGATGTCTCCCTACAGTGGTGGCTAGTACTATATATAGAGGCCCGTGTCCTCTTCCCAAATATTAGGCGGGAAGGTATCCCACAACGGCAAATTAGAAGGGGAACAACTAGTACGAGCTATCCTGACAAAAGATGGTCTTCGCCTGCCAAAGGCTCTGGTGGTGACACCATCCTGGGCTCCATGGTGACCTCCATCCTACCGTCCTACTGGTCTTGATCTCGTTGCACTGATATAGAAACCTTTGCATGCTGCCTTGGGACTCCTCGCCTGTGCTTGCCTGTTTAGCACCAAAGAGGAAATGAGGACACTACGCGCTGGCACCCGCCTGGCCTTGGTCGTCATGGCTTGCGTCATAGGAACCTCGCGAGGTGTCCCTTGCCTTGATCTCTCCGTCCCTCGCGAGCCAGCCTGGTGAGGCCGCCCCGGAGAAGGTCTTGCGTTGTCCGCCTCGCGAGGCTCGGTCCCTTGCGAAGGTCTTGAGTGTTTGCTGGTGAAGATGGGTCGTACGGGGCCGCTGACGGAGCCACGCCGCAGGCCACAGGTAGGCAAGTCTGGGGACCCCCGTTCCGAGGATGCCGACAGTAGCCCCCGGGCCCAAGGCGCGCTCGTACTTGGCTTCGAGGCGAAGCCAAAGGGCAAGTGCAGAGCACCGCGGGCCCCAACAGCCCGCGGCCTCGGTTGACGCGTGGCAATTGATGGAACGTGGGCGTCTCTGCTTCCCCACGCTGCCTCGGCAACTGCCCGACTTGACGAGTCCCTGCTGCATGCAGAAAAAAGGTCATTGTTACCTTAGATCGTGGAGGCCGGCGGTTGGCCTCATCTTGGCTATAAATGAGAAGGGGGGAGTTGAGCCCCCACCACCCATCTCTTCCTTCGCTCCTCCTGCATCTTCTTCTTCCTTGCTTCATCGCTAGCATCGACACCCATGGCACCGATACGGAGGTTCGTGGCCGCAGAGAAGGGAAAAAACCATCGATGAGCCCGAGCCACTTCCGCCGAAGAAGAGGCTGGCCCACGTCGCGACATAGTCGTGAGGCCGGACGTGTCGAGGCCTTGGTGCGAGCGGCCACCTCCCGGGTGTCCACTGCCTTTGTACGCCCAAGCCGAGGGCTCCGGAGGGAGATGGGCGAGCGGCGCCGCCCACGCCATGGTGACGCACGCCGTCACCCCAAGGGCCCACGCCGCGAACTCCTCGCGTGAACTCGTGATGTGCGTGGCGATGCCTCCGCGCACTTGGATTCGCATCCCGCAGTTCTTCTCCGCCGAGATGCCGCTGAGGGGCCCCTCGAGCTTTGGCTGCACCACGCCGACTGCGATGACCCGGCGACTAGAGCGGAGGTCGAAGCCGTCTCCTCAGGCAAAATCTTCATGACCCGTGGCTGGGGCGAGGTTGCTCGAATATGCCATGCGGAAGGCGCCCTCGCCCTCCCCTTTCCAACCCCGCAACAGCTTGGTGCTCTATGCCTACAGGTCCCGGTCCCCAAGCAGGCTGTAGCGGTCGCTGGTATGCTAGGTCGCGATGCCATGGTCAAGGCCAGGAGGTGAGCGGCCCGAGGTCTAATAAGATCTCCTGAGATGCGATGCTTAAGAGGTCCCCTTTAGCGCGCAAGCAGCTACCTAAGGATGGGAAAGGGAGGCGACGTCGCCGCAGTAGGGCTGCGAGAGGTGAGAATCTTATGCCATAGCGCTCGGCTGACCCGGGTGCGAAACTTATCTGGGTAGTCCAGAGTTGGTTCCTTGTGCTGCGCCGGACTCGTGCGCCGATGGCCATAGTGTAGCCAGGTTAGGCCCGTGCGAGCCTCCCCCTCTTCTCCATGCTCTTCTATGTGCTCTATGTCCTCAGGTCCCGGCCCTCGAGTGAGCTTAGCCGCCGCTGGTATGCCAGGTCGCGGTGCCGTGGTCAAGGCCAGGGGGTGAGGGCTGGAGAGCCAGTAAGAGCTCCTGAGTCGTGATGCTCAGGAGCCCCCCTTTAACACGCAAGCGAATTGCATGGGAGAAGAGGGAGCCCGTGGTACCACCTGCTATTGTCCTCAGGAGGTTCCTGCAAGTTAGCGTGAGGTGGGACACAAATTGCCACTACAATTGCCAGTTTGCCACTAGTTGCTCCGCAAGAAGATGAAGGCACCGAGGGCCTGGTGAGGTGACGTGCGCGGGTGTGCCGTGAGCCAGAGCTCGACCGCTCAGCGTTGTAGGGACGGACCCGAGCACAAGCGTCGTGCCAGCATGAATGGCTCCCGCAGTGGGTGGCAGTCAAGCAGGTGATGACTATAAATAAGTCATGCATGGGAACCTGATAGCTTAGATAGATGCGAGAACAATACATGCCGCTGGGATGGACCCGAGCGGCATGGGGATGATGCAACCTGAGGGGCGCCCCTAGTAAAGTAAGCTAAAGACGTAAAAAGGATACATGCCATAGGGACAGGCCCACGCGGCCTGGGAATAATGCAGCCCGGGGGCGCTCCCAGCTGAATAAACTTGGAAAATGTCACCTGGTTTTGTTGTCGAAGGAGTGTTGGGGTAGCTGAAGGCGCGCGCTGAAGAAGTCGCTCCTCACGAGCTGTCGAGACCCTGAGCCTCGGGAGGCTCTAGGGGCTCGGGTGGCTCCCTGAGGACCATCTCCATCTCCGCCAGGACCGCGTGATGCCTGGCCTCCTGGGTTGCCAGGTGATACGTCTCCAACGTATCTATAATTTTTGATTGCTCCATGCTATATTATCTACTGTTTTGGACTATATTGGGCTTTATTTTCTACTTTTATATTATTTTTGGGACTAACCTATTAACCGAAGGCCCAGCCCAGAATTGCTATTTTTTTGCCTATTTCAGTGTTTCGAAGAAACGGAATATCAAACGGAGTCCAAACGGAATAAAATCTTCGGGAACGTGATTTTCTCACCGAACGTGATCCAGGAGACTTGGACCCTGCTCCAAGGAACGAAAGAGGCAGTCACGAGGGTGGCCCCCCCCTAGGGCGCGCCCCCTGCCTCGTGGGCCCCTCGTTGCTCCTCCGGTGTACTTCTTCCTCCTATATATACACACGTACCCCCAAACGATCAGAACAGGAGCCAAAAACCTAATTCCACCGCCGCAACTTTCTGTATCCACGAGATCCCATCTTGGGGCCTGTTCCGGAGCTCCGCCCGAAGAGGGCTGTCATCACGGAGGGCTTCTACATCATCATAGCCTCTCCGATGAAGTGTGAGTAGTTTACCTCAGACCTTAGGGTCCATAGTTAGTAGCTAGATGACTTCTTCTCTCTCTTTGAATCTCAATACAAAGTTCTCCCCCTCTCTTGTGGAGATCTATTCGATGTAATCTTCTTTTTGCGGTGTATTTGTTGAGACCGATGAATTGTGGGTTTGATCAAGTCTATCTATGAATAATATTTGAATCTTCTCTGAATTCTTTTATGTATGATTGGTTATCTTTGCAAGTCTCTTCAAATTATCTGTTTGGTTTGGCCAACTAGATTGGTAGTTCTTGCCATGGGAGAAGTGCTTAGCTTTGGGTTCGATCTTGCGGTGTCCTTACCCTGTGATAGAAGGGGCAGCAAGGCACGTATTGTATCGTTGCCATCGAGGATAACAAGATGGGGTTTATTTCATATTGCATGAATTTATCTCTCTACATCATGTCATCTTGCTTAAGGCGTTACTCTGTTTTTAACTTAATACTCTAGATGCATGCTGGATAATGGTCGATGAGTGGAGCAATAGTAGTAGATGCGGAATCGTTTCGATCTACTTGTCACGGACGTGATGCCTATATACATGATCATGCCTAGATATTCTCATAACTATGCTCAATTCTATCAATTGCTCAACAGTAATTTGTTCACCCACCGTAGAATAATTATGCTCTTGAGAGAAGCCACTAGTGAAACCTATGGCCCCCGGGTCTATTCTCATCATATCAATCTCCATCACTTTAATCTTGCTTTGCTTTTTATTTTGCTTTTACGTTTTACTTTGCATCTTTATATCAAAAATACCAAAAATATTATATCTATCAGATCTCACTCTCGTAAGTGACCGTGAAGGGATTGACAACCCCTAATCATGCTGGCTGCGAGTAGCTATCGCTTTGTGCAGGTACGAGGGACTTGAGCGTGGCCTCCTACTGGATTGATACCTTGGTTCTCAAAAACTTAGGGAAATACTTACGCTACTCTGCTGCATCATCCCTTCCTCTTCAGGGAAAACCAACGCAAGCTCAAGACGTAGCACCAGGATACTTCGTAGGTTGCGCTGGAAGGCGGCTGCCATGCTCGGCAGGCGAAACGACATGTGAACGTAGTTGTGAGGTGGTCCCTCGCAACGTCCCACGCGCGAAGGCCATAAGGCTCCTGAGATGCGGCCCTGTTGAGCCCTGGGATGTTAATGCAGACACACAGCTCGCCACCCTTGCCTGGATGGGGAGCTGCACCAGGTGGGTGGCGGTCGCCGCGTATTGCCCTTGCTTCCTGAAGTTCCTGGGATGGTCTTGTTGATGAACTCCTGAGCATCGGACGCTCCTCGCCCGGTGCCCTCCCGAGGGAAACGTGCTGCGAAGCACGCCTCCACATGGTGCCCGAGCGCCTCCCTCGTGATGTTGGCCGGATCTGAGGCCCTCCAGAAGAGTGCCCCCGAGCCCTGCCCCGAGTAGGCGCCCTAGGTGCGGGCGCCGATCCTGATGTGGCATCGCTAGAGGCATCACTCCCCTGGGGACATGTGCGGAATAGCTGTTTCTTCTTCTTGGGGGTGGCCTCAGGAGGGTACTGCGTGCCCTCGCTATCAGGGTCTTCGATTGCTCTGGCTTGGAAGGCGCGCTCGAGGGAGCACACCGCATCTCTTTCTTCGTAGGGGACTGTGATGATCCCACCGCTTCCTAGCATCTTGAGGATGTTGTAACCGTGGTGGGTCATCGCCATGAACTTGGCTAATGCTGGGTACCCGAGGATGGCGTTGTACGACAGACGGATGTGGGTGACGTCTAAGTCGACGTGCTCAGTGCGGTAGTTGTCGCGCTGACCAAAGGTGACAGGGAGACGAACTTGCTCTATCGGGGTGGTGGAGCCATTGGTCACTCCTGAGAAAGGCTTGGTGGGCTGAAGCTGATCATATGGCACTTGGAGGCTGTCGAACGTATCAACGGACAGGACACTGAGCCCCGCGCCACCGTCGATGAGGGTCTTGGTGACTTGGACATTGCTGATGATGGGTGAACAGAGCATCGGGAGGACGCCGGTGGTTGCCGCGCACTTGAGTTGGTTCGCCGAGCTGAAGGTGATGGCGTACTTGGGTCACCTGAGCGGGCGTGTGGCCTCGAGCCTGGGGAGGGCCGCATTCACCTCACGAGAGAACTTCTTGAAGATGTGCTGGGAAGCCGGGGCCTGAGCACCACCCAAGATGAAAGCGATGGCGCGCGGTTCCTGGAAGTCCCTAGTTCCCTCGTCCTGATGGAGGTCATCTTCCTTCTTGGTGGTAGCGGCAGCGGAGGGAGGCCAGGATTGCCCTGAGGATGGTCCTCGCGAGGCTGGCCGCACCAGGTGCCCTCACGAGGCTGCTCTTGCCAGTGGTCCTCACGAGGTCGGTCGCACCACTCCTGACGGGGGCCGCAGTCGTCCCAGCATCCTCCACCTCGTCCTCCTCCTCGGCCATAGCCCCGGTCGTTGCGCTCGGGGCGTCGACCGAAGCGTCCATCTCGGATGGCCCTGAGCTCTTGAAAATCGTTGGTGTTGTGGCTGTGCACGTTGTGGAAGGCGCAAAACAGACGGCCGCCTTTGGACGACTCGGGGTGGTCCCGGCCGCGCTTCATGTCCGGCTCTGCCGCGAGTACGACCACTCCCTTGCGCTTCACGTCCTTGACCTTGGCCTTCTTCTCCTCTAGGTGGGCAGTAGGGAGCTCGAGGAGTGAGAGACGCCCTTCCTCAGCTCTTGCGGACTTGGTCGGTATGTTGAACAGCTCCAGGGTCGTGCATAGCTCCCCATGGATGGCGAGCTCCTCCTTCATCTTGATGTCACGGACGCCATTAGAAAACACTGAGATGATGGCTTCGTCCGTCACCTTGGGGATCTTGACGCGGACGTTGTTGAAGCGCTGGATGTACTTCTGCAGGGTCTCTCCCGGCTGTTGCTTGATGCGACGCAGGTCACCCGCGGCCGGAGGACGGTCGCGAGTGCCCTGGAAGTTGGTGATGAAGCGGTCGCGCATCTCACCCCAGGAGGAGATCGATCGCGCGGGCAGGTTCAGGAGCCATGAGCGGGTGCCATCCTTGAGAACCATGGGAAACCAGTTCTCCATGACCTTTTCATCGCTGTTGGCCACCTCGATGCTCAGCTCGTAGAGCTGCAGGAACTCCGCGGGGTCGGGGGTGCCATCGTAGCGCGTAGGTAGATCCGACTTGAACTTGCCTGGCCAAACGATGGTGCGCAGCTCAGGAGCGAAGGCGCGGCAGCCTGCGGTGGCCACCGGAGCCCTCTGCAGGGGCAGAGCCTGCCCTTGATGTCCGCGCACCGCCGCCGAAGGCGGCACACGATCTTGCCGTGGCGCCGGGAGCGCTGGAGCGTTTTCTTGCGGCCGGGGAACCTCTTGGCAGCTTCCTTCTTCGTGCGCGGGCACACGGCATGGCAGATCACGCCGCGGGACCGTGCGTCTTGGGGCGAGGACACCGTCTTGACACGGAGGGGGCGGTGGGCGCTCTGTGAGCTGCGCGTCTCGGGGCAAGGGCGCCGTCTTGATGCGGAGGCGACGGTGGCGCTCCGTGAGCTACATCACCCGCGGCTGGAGGTGGGCGAGGCAGCGAGAGCACTATAAGAAATATGTCAACTTGTGACCTTCTCTCAGTGACCCAGCTAAATTGGTCATAAATCCATGGCCATTACGCTTGGAAGGGCTCAAACCCTGAAATTGACATACACCAAATGGTCATAAAGCAGACAAGAGTAGTTGACGGCCTTATTTTTACCTGATTACGACCAATATAAATGGTCATGAGGTTGTGAACGTGGATGCATTGGTACTTAAGGTGTCGTTCAAGGTGGGCTTGGGCCTCAGTGGAACGATGCCACCTCCTTTTAAAAAAATTCATGTGCCATGTAGCCCTCGGTCCATCCAGGAAGAAATGTGAGATGCCCTTATATTACTGAAAAAAACATATATTCGGCCCAATGAAAATTGGAAAATAACAAATTTTTCATTATTACCATTTGGTAAGGATGGCCAGTTATCTGAAAAAAAGTTGTCATTACTGTCTAAAAACAGGTTTCATTGTATAACTCTAAAAAGGTTTTCCTTATAGAAAAATCTCGAAACCAATTGAACAATATAAAATTATCAAAATAGGAAAATAATGAGCTCCTTCGTGAATCGCTATATGGTTTAGCAATTAGAAAACTAAACGTGTAATTCAAAATAATGTTAATACTAATACATATTTCAAAAAATGTAATCATGTGTTTAAAAAACTAAATCTGTGTATTTGAAAAGTTTTATGCATATAAAAAATGATAATCATATTAATAGATATGTATAAAAAAAGTTTCATGTGTATGCAAAATAGTCATCAGTACGTATATATGAAAAATTTACAATATATATATATATGGAAAAGTAGATAAAAAATTCTAAAAATGTTAATCATGTATTTAAATTTTTCTAACCAATATTAACAATGTTTTATATGTATACAAAAATGTACAATGTGTAAAAATAAATATAGACATCAAAATGTATGTATGAAAAGATGTTTTTTTGTTGAAATATATGAAAATATGTTAATCATGTGTTTAAAAAAATTTAAACATATATAAACAATATGTACAATGTGTCTTAAAAAATGTAGACATGTGTTTAAAATATTAGACATCAAAATATTTATTTAGAATGTTAATGATGTAAGTAAAAACCGTTTAATATCTATGAAAAATGTTTCTAGTGTACACAAATTTGTTCATAAAATGTGGTCTAATTTTCCTGAAAAATGTAGAAGTTTTTTAGAACAAATATTTGTTAGGTTCTTCAAAAAAAGACTCATTTTGGGAACTCAAAAAAATGGAAAATGAATATGCGGAAATTTGTCTTTTTCGTGATAGGTGGATTAAAAAAAATTACACCCACCATGTGATCAATTGTACATTAAATATGGTCTAGTATGTTAAAATTTTGATTTGGTCCAATTTTGCAACAAACATATGGTAAGTTCTTAAAAATCCTCATTTTGGGCTCGAAAAAATGGAAAATTGATTTTTTGTCCAAAAAAATAAAAAGCTACCTTATGAAACATTGTTAGTCATTGCAAGATGCACCCTTGTGCACTATATGAGATCATTTGAATAAACTATGCCATGATTTTTCATGTCCGTTTCAAAATGCGGTCAAAACGGCGGGCATGACCGTTTCTATCTAGTGGTTGAATCTTGGAAAACTTTTGGTGTTTTTCTAATTAAATAGATACTTTTGTACCTTAAAATGATTTTTCGGAAAAATAAATAGCAAACTATGAGGCAGCTGCAGTTAAATTTTAACCCGCTTCCAACTAAATCGGCCAAAATTTGTCTTTTTCACGAGAGGTGGATAAAAGCTTTTGACAACAAACCATTTTGTCAGTTATGCATTAAATATGGCCTAATATTTTAGAAAAATGATTTGATCCCATTTTTCAACAAATATATGGTAGGTCCTTCACAAAAAAACTCATTTTGGGTATTCAAAAAATGGAAAATGAATTTTTCATTCAAAGAAAATGAAAACTTCCTTAGCCAACATTGTTTGTCATTCCAATATGCACGTTTGTACACAATATGAGATAATTTGAACAAACTATGACATGAATGTGACCATAAGATTGACCATTTAGCTTGAGCCATGAATCTTCATACATGATAGCTCGTTTCTGAGAAGACTTTTTTAAAATAATTAGCATATTACAGGATTATTATTTTTCGTAGTAACTTGGTCACATGTAATCACACAATGCGAAGTTTTTCTCATTTTTCTCATTTTTTGATTGTTTTTATTTTTTAATGCCCGGTTCAAAATGTGGTCAAAACAGCGGGCATGACTGTTCCTAGCTAGTGCTTGAATGTTGGATTTTTTTGGTGTTTCTATGATTAAATAGATACTTATGTACCTAGAAATGTTTTTTTGAAACAATAAGGAGCAAACTATGAGGCAGCTGTGGTTCAAATTTGACCCTCTTCTTGCTGGATCGCCAAAAAATTGTCTTTTTCACGAGAGGTGTATCAAATTTTTTGATACCCAACCATTTGGTCAATTGTGCATTAAATATGTCCTAGTATTTTAGAAAATTGATTTAGTCCAATTTTGCAACAAATATATGGTAGGTTCTTCACAAAAACTCATTTTGGGCACTCGAATAATGGAAAATGAATTTTTCGTCCAAAGAAAATGAAAACTTCCTTAGCCAACATCGTTTGTCATTCCAAGATGCACCTTTTGTAAACAATATGAGATCATTTGGACAAACTATGTCATAAATGTGGCGATAAGATTGAGCATTTGGGTTGAAAGTCATGAATCTTCCTGAGAATATTTTTTTTAAATAATTGCCGTAATACAATTTTATTATTTTTACTGGTAACTTGGACACATATAATGGCACAGTGCGAAGGTTTTCCAATGTTTTGATTTTTTTTGAATGTTTAATGCCCATTTCAAAATGCGGTCAAAACGGCGAGCATGATTGTTCCTTGTTAGTGGTCGAATCTTGAAAAACTTTTAGTGTTTCTTTGATTAAATAGATACTTTTGTACCTAGAAATGATATTTGAAAAATATAAAGAGCAAACTACGAGGTAGCTGCAGTTCAAATTTGACCCGCTTCCAACTGAATCGGCAGGAATTTTTTCTTTTTTACGAGAGGTGGATCAAAGCTTTTCGCACCCAACCATTTGGTCAATTGTATATTAAATATCGACTAGTATTTGAGAAAATTGATGGATTCTAATTTTGCAACAAATATTTGGTAGGTTATTCACAAAAAAAAAACCATTGTTGTCACTTGGAAAATGATTAAAAATAGCTAGAAAGATAAAAAATGCATACAAATTTGTTCTCATCCATAAAATGTGGTGTAACTCTAGTGAAAATTTGTGTGGTGCCCTTTTGCAAAATATTTTTGATAGCTGCTTCACAAAATCCCTCTATTTTTAGTACTTGAAAACTGTTTTAAATCACCGATTTTCCGAACCAATCAGAACTCTTCCCACGGATCGATGACATGGCGCCCATCCATCCATCCATCCATCTCTCCATCCCACATCCATCCATCTATCTACAGAAAAAAGAAAACAAAAAGAGATACCCCACCCGCAACCCAAACCCTAGCTCAAATCCCCCCATCGCACCCCTCCCCCCTCGTCCCCTTCTCCTCGCCGCCACCACCTCCTCCCCGTCCCCCTCCCGATCCAGTCCTCTCGCCGCTGCTCCCACCCACCGCTGACCTCGCCGTCCTCCTCACCCACCACTGCTGACCTCGTCCCTCCCTCCCCTCACCATCTCTCCCTACCCTAGCTCAGATCGAGTCGACCAGGTCGGCATCCCATCTCCTTGTGGCATCCCATCGATCCACGGCCAGATTCGCCGCCCACCCCGACCCACTCCTCATCCCATCCACTCGCCGATGTTGGCCTCCTGCGTCGCCCGCATCCAGCCGCCCAGCCTCTGCCTTGTCCGCATCCAGCCGCGCAGTGTTGTGCCGCTTTGTCTCGCTGCGGGTGGAGCTTGAGAAGTGCCATCTTCATCCTCATCCAAGGGAAGAAGCACCGGGGACCGGGCGAACCGCGCAGGGGCGCCTCCTACTCCCTCCCCACTCCCGTTGAGACCCCCCCGCTCCCCTGGATTCGTAGCCTTTTGCTTGTGTAAGATATACTGGAGCATACATTCTGTGTCTTTGTGCTATGTGCTGTCGAGTCTCGGTTCAAGAACGATTCACATTTGGCTAATTGGTGCTTAACCAGATTGAATGTATCACCAAATAAATCGTGTAATGAGTAGGTTTGCTAGGAGAAGTACCATTACCATTTTATGGAGTCCCTCGGTTCATAGGCTGAGTAGCTCTGGTTCCAATGTGTGCCTCCTTTTATGCTGAAGTGTACGTTTCCCCTTGCATGAACAATAAGACTGCGTAGAAGCGCAGAAGGATCTGTTTTAGCAAAAGACACCGTCAAGTCGGTCCTCAAGTAGTCTTTTATGGCTACATAACTTTTACTCCATGCCTTGGTTCATATGCTACAGAAAACTGCAGCTCTAGCTATGTTTAATTTATTTCTTATACATCTCTATAAATTAGTTATAGCAGTTTGGATTGCTCTGTCTTCACAGTGCTCAAATGGACTAGATTTACAAATCAATGGTGAACACTAATCTAGTGAATGAAATAATGGAACAAAAACATGTCCCCTTTTTCTTTAGATGACATACTAAAGTAAAACTCAACTGAAGCTGAACTGTTCATGTCGAGGGATTAAACACATCACGCGCAGTTTTCTGCTCCGTTCATTATACTTGTGCATCGTGTGCTTATACTACCATTTGCTTGGTTCTTAACACAAGTGAAGTGTCCAACTATGATTCTCACTAACCAGTCACACTGGCAAGTCGAACGCGCAGGGAGAGACGACCCTCGTTACCACTTTGTACGCTGATCCTGATTTGTTGTATGGCTAATGTTTGCCCTCCCTGCTCTCAGTTCATCCTTGGATCTTGCAGACTAGGTGTGCAGTACGTCCGCAGGTGCCACGGATCCACAGCCTGATGTTGCTGTTGAAGAGCAGAGCGATCAAGCTCCTCCAAAGGGACATCAAGAGGGCCTTACTCATCAGGTGGGCTGATGTTTGCTCGAGCGCTTTGACTAGCAATGCTTTTTTTCTAAGAAAGAGAGGAGTGATATTGATGCTGTGGTTGTTGTTTCGTGCTTCATGAGATGGTAGTTTGTAGTGGGATAGGCTGCTGTCCTCGTTGGGTAGAATGTCTGCCTCGCCCTGATTTGGTTTGTGTGTTGTGCCTGTGTTCTAGTGTTGGTAAGATTGTGAGAATCCAGCAACAGATGTGAGGCTTGCCACTCAATAATGTTGTTGGCCAACTTTTTTATAAACCGAACACCTGTAAGAAAAGGCCTATGTAGTATTGCTTAGTCTATACTTAATATTGTATATATTTTACAACCTAATATGATCAACATAGAATAAAATAGTGCAAGTGCCTGCCAGTAGCAGCATGATCAACTTTGCATACTAGTAGCTGCTATACACGTCCAGATTTCACCGTGAGTAGTTATTATAGGCATAGAAGCTGAACCCACCTTCAACAGTTATTCTAAACACAAATTTTGATGTGTGACCTGTTAATGAAGTATTGGTTGGTTGTGATTCCAAGCATAGATCTCTTGACGTTACTACTTCTTACTGCAAGCATGTTGTCTTGACATACTGCATTTTGATCTGAATATGTTGGCAAGAGCGTCTAAATTAATTTAGTATATATGCATGTTTCATCTTAGTCTCTCAGTATAGTTGGATGTGTGCTTTAGGGGGATAAACTGCTATTTGTGCTTGTTATTGGCTCTGAAGTTTTATGTCTGTCAAGTGTGTAAGGAGCTCTAATTTCTCTTTCTAGCGCCTAAATTATGCCATGTGGCCCCTTCAATCAAAAAAGAACAACTAAAGCCATGAAGAACAAGGTGGAAGCATTACTATTAATAACACATATTACTATTAAGTATAAAAGTTCCGTTGAAACAAGGTGGAAGCATATTCTTTCTTGCAAATGTTCTATTAGCTAATATGAAGATAGAGCATTGAGTTCAATCCATTACTGGGATTCTTGTTGTTTGTCTTTGAACAATGCTTGCATTTTAGCTACTGCCACTTTGAGTTGTTGTAGCTTGTAGTTATAAATTCCAGTTGGGTTTATATATTGCATTTCTGGAGCAGTCGATCGACATTTCTGAGTTTTTTGTTATATAAGATGAACAAATGTTATGTTTACAGAGTGAGCTGACTAGTAATACTAGAGAGAACCAGCTCCTTTTTTGCAATTTTTATGGTACATTATATGGTTTGTTTAGCTATGCAATGCGACACTTATATTTTAATTTTCTGTTTAATGTAAATTTTGGTCTCGTTCTCAATTTCGGTGCCTCTGGTTGATGCAGGTGCACATGAGTGTTCTGGACGACATGGTCTCCTTTTCGGCATGTGGAAGTGTCAGGTGGTGCTTGCCTACATGGTTTACTGGCAAGCTTCAGTTCAGGTGGGCGCTCCAGCTCTCCCTTCTCATGCTATACATCCAGGTACACCCTTCCATCGGTACCTACACATACCAATGCCCGCTGGCTAGATCTCATCGGAACATATCTTTTGGCTTAATTTTACTTTAGGAATTGTGTCCCTTGGATGCAAGGGAATAGTCAAATACTTCGCTGGATTGTTCCTTCTGTGTCATCATCATTGTTTTGTTAGTTCCTTGTGTAATCACTGGCTGAGGGGGGGTACATTATGATGCAAATCATACTATTTGGAGCTAGATCAATACTGTTGCTTGCTTGCATCATTAAATGAACTTGCACTAAATGGACACAAATAAAGGAGCTGAGTATTAAATGAACTTGTACTAATTGGAAACAATTTCTGTATGGTGTACATAAATATTGAGTTGATAGCTGATCTGTAGCAAATATAGCTGCGTGTAACTTTTTTACTTGGTTCCTCTTTTACAGGAGCAGCTGCGTGTAACTTCTTTACTTGGTTCCTCTTTTACAGGAGCTCCAGGCCTAAGTTGGAAGCGCGAAGACATGAAGAAAAGCGCGAAGCCGTGAAGTGCTACTTAGCAAAGAGTAGTTGTTTGTTCTATTTGACTGTAATATTGTAATAGCTGGTATACCTGGGTTGTAATAGTCTACAGAAATAGTAATACACTAATTTAGTGTTATTTGATGAATTTCACATGTTCTCTTATTTGTTTGGAATATTTGATTATGAATGTGATTTGATAGTGTGTGAGATGGGAACTTGACCAGTGCAACCCACTTATGAAATAATATGACTAGTTCATAACTTTCTGTGTGTGCGATCAATATATGAGATTAACATGACTAGTGGGATCAACTCCAAAATATATTTTCCAAAAATATATAATCAATAGACTGTAAAATGCCAAAGCCCCGAAATAAAAAGGCTGAAATATTGGGCTTGGCCCATGTAGCCCAATAGAATTCATAGGAAAAATAATAATAGAAATATTGAATTTGTTGGGCTTGGCCCATGTAGAACACTGAATTGGACCGGGCTGAATCTTATCCATGTCAGCTTGCCACGCTGGATCCTACGTCGCTTGGGGAGGCTACCAGTGACCAAAAATTTGGTCGTCGAACCAACGACCTTTTACATATCACAAAGAAGATCGCTAATTTCAGTTTATGACGGCCAGCTTTTGACCATCTGTTTTTGGTTAAAAAAGGTCGCAAATGGAAAACAATGACCATTCAGTGACCAATAGTGATGATCGCAAGTTGACATATTTCTTGTAGTGGAGGGATGGTGCAGGAGAGCCCCCAACGATGCTGACGAGCTCGGCAATGCGGTCTAACCAGTCCTCGTAGAGGTCGTCGACCGGTTGGTAGCGCAGGAGCTCGCGTGCCATGAGCAGTGCAGCCTGCACGTCCGTGGGTTCGCGGCGAGCATGAGACGACGAGACGGCCGGAGTCAGCGACGGGGTGGCGGTGCGGCCGTCCCGCCACACGGAGGGGTGCAGTGAGGACGCTTGCTGCTCGTTTGCTGTCGGGCCGGTAGCGGCGTTGGCAACAGGAGATGGAGAACGACGGGGAGGCCCGCTAATAGGGGCTGTCTGAGTGACACGGACGGCGAGGGCGGCCCGGCGCTCTGCGCGCATCTGACATGGATGCAGTGGAGCGGTGGAACGCGGATCAGCGGAAGGAAAGCTTCAACGCACCCCTACCTGGCGTGCCAAATGTCAGATTTTGGGTTCCGGCAAAACCCTTGAGGTTCGAACACGGGAGTGCGCACGAAGATCTCTCCTCCCTCTAGCTCACGCCCTCACCACAATCCGAAGGCTCAGCGCGTCGAGCTCGCAGAATAAAGGGACACAAGATTTATATTGGTTCGGGCCACCGATGTGGTGTAATACCCTACTCCAGTGTGGTGTGGTGGATTGCCTCTTGGGCTGAGGATGACCAGTTGCAAGGGAAGAACTGCCTCCTGAGGAGAGGTGCTCTTGTGCTTGGTGAGTTTGTGTGTGGCCTTGGTGGAATGTTTCCGGTCCCAGATGATATGTCTCCCTACGGTGGTGGCTAGTCCTATATATAGAGGCCCCGGTCCTCTTCCCAAATATTAGGCGGGAAGGGATCCCACAATGGCCAATTTGAAGGGGGACAAATAGTACGAGCTATCCTGACAGAAGATGGTCTTCGCCTGCCAAAGGCTCTGGTGGTGACGCTGTCCTGCGCTCCACGGTGACCTCCGGCCTACCGTCATGCTGGTCCTGGTCTCGTTTTGCACCGATATGGAAACCTTTGCATGCTGCCTCGGGACTCCTTGCCTGCGCTTGCCTCTTTAGCACCAAAGAGGAAACGAGGACACTACGTGCTGGCGCCTGCCTGGTGCCCGCCTGGCCTTGGTCGTCATGCCTTGCGTCACAGGAACCTCGCGAAGTGTCCCTTGCCTTGATCTCACCGCCCCTCACGAGCCAGCCTGGTGAGGCTGCCTCGAGGAGGTCTTGCGTTGTCCGCCTCGTGAGGCTCGGCCCCTCGTGAAGGTCTTGAGTGTTTGCTGGTGAAGATGTGCCATACGAGGCCGCTGACAGAGCCACGCCACGGGCCACAGGTAGGCAAGTCTGGGGACCCCCGTTCCTAGGACATCGACAACTAGCCTCAACTGGATCAGGAGTACGAGGGACGTCACCGAGCTGAACGTGTGTTGAAAATGGAGGTGTCGTACGTTCGGTGCTAGGATCGGTCGGATCGTGAAGACGTATGACTACATCAACCGCGTTGATAAAACCCTTCCGCTTTCGGTCTACGAGGGTACGTGGAAACACTCTCCCCGCTCGTTGATATGCTTCTCCTAGATAGATCTTGCGTGATCGTAGGATTTGTTTTGAAATTACTGGGTTCTCCAACACAATGTTGTTAGTATAAATTCTTTGAATATCCATGATGCTAATGATATGCAAAGCTACGAGCTTGGGGATGCTATATTTGATGAATATGATATTTTTAGTCCCCCAAGTTTTTATGAGAAAATTTATTATGATGATTGCATGCCTCCTATTTATGATGATTATATTGATGAAAGTGGATTTGGAGAGGACATGACTTTATTTAATGATGAATCCACTATTTTGGAGGAGGTTGCAATTGACTATGAAAACAAAGTTCCTATCTATGATGATTGTGGTGATGACATGTATGCTACAAAGAATTATGATAAGCATGAAACTTGTCTTCATGATTTTAATTTTCAATCCCATGATAGTTATTTTGTTGAGTTTGCTCCCACTACTACTCATGAGAATAAATTAGCTTATGTGGAGAGTAATAAATTTTCTATGCTTGTGGATCATGAAAAGAATGCTTTATGTGATGGTTATATTGTTAAAGTTCTTCCTGATCACTATTGCAAGATGCTGCTAATGCGACACTACGATCAGAGACCCTTTCACAAAACTGTGTGCGATGCATTAATCACAAATGGGGATGTAAAAAACCCGTCAAAAAAGGTGCAAAATGTTTGCAATGGAGGATGCATCAAACATGGTTCGGATTTTAGTTGTGTGTGCGATCCAGGGCATACGGTTCAGTCCAATGAACCGTTTGTGATGAGGCGGAACAAAAGAAACGGGCAGCTTGATGAAGGCGTGTGCGATGTACATCATATGGTTCACTCAGATGAACTGCTTGTGATTAGGCGACACAAAAGGAATGGTTAGCCAGATCAAGGTGTGTGTGATGTCTAGCATACGGTTCACTTGGATGAACTGTTTGTGATTAGGCAACACAAAAGAAATGGTCAGCCAAATCAAGGTGTGTGCGATGTACGACATGCGGTTCACCCGGATGAACTGTTTGCGTTGAGACAAGAGAGCAGAAATTGTTCAATATAACAAATACCATAAATATTGCAAGGTTCAAATTCAAAGATTACAACGCCCAAATTCAAACATTTCAAACCGCGTAATTTCTGAAAAGGGATCAGCCACTGACAAGTCATGTATGGGTTTGACACAATAACTTCCAATTGCTTTGCCATATGCTCTTCCAATACAAAGTTTGGCACTTTTGGAGGCACTTCCGTTCTGCAGTACCAGCCGCCTCTGATAATCATACCATTGATCTTTCCTAATTAAATGCGTGTTCAACCTCAGTACCCTCAACACCTTTGCTGTGGCAAGAAAGAACATGAAGAGTGTAATCTCCAATGGGGTCCCCCGGTAGGAGTTCAAAGTAATATTTGAGAGATGCAGATCCAGGCATTCGATGTGATTGTTGTTATCAACATCTTCCACTGGGCCTAATATGCACTGCAAAAAGAAGAGAATGTGTTAGTGCCTACATGCAGTTTTGAACATTGCTACACGCCCATTTGGTTTGCAGGATTTGTAAAATGCACCAACGTGCCATCTTCGATCTGTCATGATTAACATGGACATTAATTTGATTACAATCTAGAAACATGTAGCCTTCTTCACAAGAGGTTGGATTGGATGAAAAATTCCCGAAGAAAACTAGTACAGATGAATCCAAAGGAGAAATGCTTATCGACAATTGTAACCATATGAATGAAGCAACCAATATGGGGTGGGGGTGTATGTCCTAAAATCCTCCAAAATTCCTTCAGAAATCGTAGTACATAGTCATTGTAAACTTGGGAAAAGGTGCAAAAAACCAAACTCCCTTATGGTTAACATTTAACAGGAAAGGAACATCACCTCGATATACAGCTTCTTCAGGCACGGAAAGCATCTCAGGCAACTGAAAACTTGGTCCATGTTGGGGACGACAGATTCTAGTGCCAAGACCTTCACTGTGCCAAGAGTCTGGGTGAAGCTTCGCTAGATGACAAACGAACATACATCTTCAAAACTAGAAATAACGTTGATATCAAGAAGTAGATCTATATAAGGCGACTGTTGTACATGAAAGTTCTAGTATTTGACAGACGAGTAGCCCACCACTTTCAATTTTGGCGCATAAATGACATTGATTCTTGTTGGACCTTGTTGATCAACTACAAGTAATCTCTCAACTGAAGGTGTGTCCTGGATGACCATATTGTGGTCCACCTTTTGTGATCTCTCGTTGCAGCATAAGCAACACACATAAATAGTGCGGAGAGTCCTGGAGGTGACGTGCAAGGTACTCGACCAATTCATCGCCTAAAGATGAAGGAACTCGAGTGCAGCACAGCCGCGGAGCAGGTGCTCCATGTCATCCTTTGGGATGCGGACGGCGACGAGATCGAGGTGCTTCAGTCGCGGCATAAAAAGAGCGGGCACGTCATTAAGGGGGGGGGGGGAATGGCAGTTCATGAACTTGGCAAGGCGCTACGTGGGCGGGAAGCGGTGCGCGGATGTTCGCAGCAAGCTCATATGCCCATCATTATAACTTAGCTTCTCGAGCTGATCTATGGCGCGGGATCGGAACCACTCGTCAAGCTTGGCTCGCTCCTTCCCATTGGAACGGAATTTGCCCACGATAAGGCCTTTGATTGGGCCATGGTGACTGTCGAGGATCTGGGAGAACGCATCCAAGCTTTGGTGATAGCCATGGCAGAGCTTGTGGGCGTGGAGGAGGTCGACAGGGGTGCGGAGCCATAGTATGTGCCACCACCGTGGAACGGCGGCTGTCCTTGCCCGATTTCTGATTGGGAGGAGGGATATGATGACTATCAACATATTATCGGGGAGGTTGTTGATGAAGTCTAGGCCTGCTGGAGTCGTTTGCGGTTCTTTCTCGACCCACCTCCGCTTGTTGGCAGCCTCATTCTTCACCTCGTCGGCGGGGACGGGAACCTCTGTCTTCGTATTCACGCCGTGCTCCGGTGCTTCAGCAGCCCCGGCATCGCCACTCCCTCTGATGGGGCGCTTCGGTGGCATCATCGTACATTGACGGCGTCGAGGATGCGGGCGGAGAGAGAGGAATTGTATGTGTGTCGAGGATGGGGGGTGCGGCCGCTCGGCGACGCCATTAATATAGG
The DNA here is from genome assembly GCF_056163025.1 of Triticum urartu. Lineage (NCBI taxonomy): Eukaryota > Viridiplantae > Streptophyta > Magnoliopsida > Poales > Poaceae > Triticum > Triticum urartu. The sequence goes on along the minus strand of NC_141875.1, from coordinate 647,639,457 downwards.
CCAGTGGGAGCGAGGCGGGCGGCGGTCCAAGGCTGTCTTGCTTCCCGGTGAGAACGACTGCTTAATCTCTAGTATGAATGAAATCTATGCTTAATTACTGAATTTTAGTTGCAAAAAATAGATAGTGATATTGATTTTTAGCTGCATATTTTGACAAATCGTAGTGTCTCTTGGCTTATCGCCGAAGTCTGGCTTTAATTTGCATACCGTAATCTGAACCGTTTGTGTTGAAGAGATGCACAAATGCTTATTTATCATCAACATATTTTACTGATAGCATGCAAACCCTTACTTAACCTGATGACTAACTACCTTATATGTGTTGCAGGGAAACAATGGGAAGCATTGAGGTTTACAAGATGGTACTAACTATTATACCTTGCCTTTTTGTATTCCTTTGCCCCATTTCCAATATAGAGAAGATATTTATGCACATCCTTGTTTTCAGGCTTCACTGACGATTACCTCTCAAACCACCTCTGTGGTCAGGAGGCGAGGAAAGTTTTCATACAACACCCACGGTTCAATATTGAAGTGTTCCTGAAGAGGTCGACAGATGGACGGTCAATCATCCACAGGCACTGGCCTAAAGTTGCAAAGACCTTCAACATGAATGAAGGCTCAATATTCGCCTTCCACTTCAGCAGTTTTCCAGATGAGATGCATCTCTCTATGTACCGTCTATGATGCTAATTTCGAAAGGTTCTAGATGTTGCATGTGAAACTTGTTGCTGGTGCAGTTGTGTAATGGGGTAGCTGAGTGCTAAAGCTATATCATGTTGTACTCTGATGTATTTCAATTATGAAATCCTGCTTCCTTAATATGGGAATGGAATATATTATGTGCTTAATATGAATGTCAATTAGATTAGTAAATGGATTATTAATAATAGAGCAATTAGCCCGCTAATTGGCCAATTAGCTTGCTAATTGGGTTTTCCTATTGCAAACGGTTAATGAGAAATCACCATGGGCGATGACCTCAAGCAACGCACACAGTTTCTAGGAATAAACCATGTTGGATCAATGAAAAATCACACATGACATTCTCTTAAAAACTGTTTGCGTTACGCCACCTTGTGCAAACGTTTTCCTTGTAGTGACTGTGTGGGATGTATATACGAACGGAAACGTTTAATGGTGACTGACTGTGTGGGATGTACTTACGACCGGGAATGATTTCGCCTGTATAATTGTATTTTTTGAGCACTACTGTACATATTTTTGTATTTGAGTGCTCGCCGGTCACACATGACCTTATTTTGCCAAGCGTGTGTGCCAGGAGGGCATATCCCCAATGGATTTTGGGTCGTGTGGGAAGGTCCCCCCTATCGCCCACACTCACTTGGTGACGGTTCCGAATGCCATCGGGGAAAGGGGTTAAAAACCGTTTGTTTAGGACTGACGCGCACCAGTGGATGCTACTGAAAATTATTATGAGGGAGGAACTTATGCTTGTAGGAATTGCAATAATATCAAGTTTTCTCTTCATGTGTTGAAAATCTTGAAGTTTTACTTGTTTTGCCTTCCTATGCTAGTTGATTCTTGTTCCCATAAGTTGGTTGCTCACAAAATACCCATGCATAGGAAGTGGGTTAGGCTTAAATGTGCTTGCCATGTGTTTCATGATGCTCTTGTTATGTTTCAATTCTTATCTTTTATGCGAGCATCATTGAAATCATCATTCCTAGCTAAAAGGCATAAAAGAAAAGCGCTTGTTGGGAGACAACCCAACACTTTTACCTACTGTTTTTGTGTGTTCACATGTTTATGCTACTGTATTAATCATGTTTTATAGATTTTGTTTCAATAAAGTGCCAAGTAAAGCCTTTGGGGTCATGTTGGGTGATAGTTGATTTGACCCTGCTAAAAATAGAAACTTTTGCGCTCATGAAAATGATTCTCATTTTTAAAAGAAGAGTGCTATGGAGTTGATTCTTTTTGCATAAGTTTAATATACAAATTGCTCATGTGGTCATAATTTTTGGAGTAGCAGAAGTATGGTTTGAGTACACATTACTACACACTGTTCTGTTTTTGACAAATTTTGTTTTCAATGCATAGTTTGCTTGTTTTCTAGTTTCTATGGCTTATATTACTCACTATAAATTGTGGAAATTATGAGGTATAGTAGGCATTGTGTGAGAACAATTATGAATCTTGTCTTTAACAGTACCAAAAGTGAAATGGTTTGCTCTTTATCAAACTAACCTATTTCACGAAGTTCCGTTAAGTTTTGTGTGATTGAAGTTTTCAAGTTTTGGGTGGGATATCGATATGAGGAAAATAAGGAGTGAAAAGACCCTACGCTTGTGGATGCCCAAGGCACCCTAAGTTAAAATCCAAGGAATATCCAAGCTACTAAGCTTGGGGATGCCCCGAAAGGCATCCCCTCTTTCGTCTCCAACATTATCGGTAGCCTCACTTGGAGCTATGTTTTCATTCGTCGCATGATATGTGTTTTGCTTGGAGCATCAATTTATTTTGTTAGGATTTGGTTTCTGTTATTTAGAATAATGTTTGGATCTTTTATTTCAATAAACATGGCAGTGATAGCCTTTGCCATGCTTATCTTGCAAGTATACATGTTGCTGTTTGAAAACAGAAAGTTTATCGATGTTGCAAAAATTCCCGAGGAAAGTCAGAGTGTGATAAAATGTTGAAACTTATTGCATAATAAGATCTGATAAATTTCCTACAGTGTGGTAGAATTTCATAATGCTTCGAGTTAAATAAGTATTGATACTCTTGCATTCTTCACAGACTGTACTGTTTTGGCAGATTGCTGTTATGTTTGCATTGTTTGCATATGCTTGCTTGTTTAATGATTCTATTTGAGGATAGGAGTATTTAATATGCATCGGCATTTAGTATGGAATGTTGAATAATAATTTGACTTGCTACAGTAAATAATGAAAGGTTTTTGCATTGGTTTATACTAACTTATCTCACAAGTTCTTGTTGAGTTTTGTGTGGATGAAGCTTTTGAGATTTAGGAAAACCGTGATATGAGAGGAATTAAGGAGACACAAAAGCTCAATCTTAGGAATGCCCAAGGCATCCCAAGATAATATTTCAAGAATTCTCAAGCATCTAAGCTTGGGGATGCCCCGGTAGGCATCTCACCTTTCTCCTTCAACAATTATCGGTTAGTATCGGTTGAGCCTAAGTTTTTGCTTCTTCACATGAGTTGTGCTATTCTTAGAATGTCATTTTATTTTTGTTTTCCTTACTGTTTTAATAAAATACTTAGATATGGAAGTCTTAAATAAGAGAGAGTCCACACATAGCTATCTATTGTCACAGCCCCAGTTCAGCCCTTCCTTGACTTTGCTTGCTCATCATGTCATCATGTTGAAATTTCATGAAACTTGAAATGGGGATTGTTGAAACCCTAGCACCTAATGAATTCAACTAGGTTCGATAAAAATATTTTCAATGATCCCAAATGCCCTTTAAAAATGTTCATGATTTCTGATAAAGGTGAAAACCTCTGCCAAAAATGATGAATATATTTCTAGGACATTCTGGATCTTTGAATTAACTCATATCGTATTTGAATTGGAGCATTTAAATCCTATAAATATTTTTAAATGCTCAAATAATTCTGAAACTAGTTGTGGGTCGTTCGAAATAATCCAAACACCGGCCACAATTATTTTCAGGATTTTACAAAATGGATTAGTATTTTTACTAATTCAAAACAGAATAAAAGAAATAGAAAACTGAAACAAAAGGAAAAGAGAGCTTACCTGGACCTTACCTGGCGGCCCAGCTGTTGGCCCATCCCACCAATGCACCAACCCACCTTGCCAGTCGTCTCCTAGCTTCTGCCAGGAGGACGACGCCGTGTCGACGCGCGTGCAACCGAGCTCCACCTCCTGCTTCCACCTCCTGCTTTCGCCCCCGCCCTCGATCGAGCGCCTGGAGACGCCCAGCACATTCTCCCTCACTCCCCCCGCCTCTCTGGTGTCTCTCTCCCTCTCTAGCCCCTGCTCCCCGCGACCACCCGAGAGCCCCGCCGGCCACCGCTGCCGCCCGCGTGGCCATCTCCATCCCCTCGCCCCCTTCCATGTCCATCCGAATCGCATCAACGCCGCGCCTCTACAAGAAGAAGATCGGGACCGCAGAAGCTCTATGTCATCGGCATCAAGCTCGTCCCCGCCGCCTCTGGTCGAAGCTCGTCGGCGTCGATCCGTCGTCTCCGGAGCGTCCCCGGACACACCGAGCTTCTCCTCGTCACCACCGTGAGGTCCTCTCCCATCTCCCCTCTGTCCCCTGCTTAAACTCACGCCGTAGTCGCTGTTCCATCGCAACCGAAGCTTGCCGCCACCGTGGCTCCTCGCCGCCGTGGCCAGGGCACCCAAAGCTCACGTCCGAGCACATCATTGTGGTCCTACTGGTCCGTAGTTGCTGCCCTGCTGCTTAACTTGCTCCGATACATGCTCTAGCCGCAGCTGCCGCACATACTGAACTCCGGCCGCCGCCCAAGTGCTCGCCGTCGGTGAACCAGGCCACCCCGCGACCTTCTGACACATCCCCTGGATACGGGAAAGCACGCGCTTGCCTCCGGTGCCCTCGGTGCATCCAGCCGTGGCCTGAAACGGCCGACCGGTGATCGCCGCCGCGCCGGATTAGCGCCACCGGTTAGCCGCTGGTTAACCCATGCGTTAGCACTAATTAACCCCGGATTAATATCCACTTAACAGCGAGCCCATGACATGTGGACCCAGCAGGTCAGGTTTGACCCTGGCCACGCAGTTGACTTGCTGACGTAAGTGCTGATGCAGTGCCGACGTCATAAATATTTTTTGCAATTTAAAATAAATCAGAAATGATTTATAAATTTCAGAAAATACCCCAAACTTCTAAAAATCATAGAAATTCAACCGTAACTCCAAATAAGATAAATTATATATGAAAAATGATAAGAAAAATCCAATCTTTCCATCGGTACTAGTTTCATGCATGTTAGAACACTTTAACCTTGCTGTTTAGGTGAAACAAGTTAATGCACTAATATGACTTCATACAATGGGTTTGCATTTGAATCTTTGGTTCAAGTGGACTCATTTCAATATGTTCTAGCTTGCATCAGCCCAAAACACATTCATATTGTCATGTAATAGCATGCATCATATTGTTGCATATCGTCATGTGTTGATTGTGTTCTCTCTCAGTTGCTGGTGTTTGTCCCCCCTCAGTAGACGTTGATCCAGCCATGAATTCGATGACACCGATGAAGAACTATACTATCTTCAGAAGTGCCAGGAAAGCAAAAACCCCTTGTTCATTCCGATACAGTCCCACTCTCTCGCTCCTGATCTCTTTTACTGCATTAGGACAACACCGAATCAACTGTTACATGCTGCGGTAGTTGAACCCTTTCCTCCGCATGACCTGTCATTGCCATAGTAAATAGATGAAACCCACTAGCATGAGTAGGAGTTGTTTGAGCCCTATTGTGCCTACTCATTCATGCTTGTTTGTTATGCCTGCTACTGCTTAGAGTTGAGTCAGGTCTGATTCATCGGGGATGAATTGGAATGTGGTGAACATGTCCTACCGTTGAGAGCTAAGTGTGTGAACACGATTTGGTAAAGGTAGCGGTGAGAGACCATGTAGGAGTACATGGTGTGTTGTCTCATTGCAGCCGTCCTCAGGAACTGAGTTCTGTGTTTGTTATCCATGAACAGTTACTACCACACATTGGGTTCCGGTAACTCTGCCCCTCTTGGCTTATTAATCAACTCGATCTCTGTCCAGGAGTTGCAACTAGTTTCTAGTGTTTGTAGGTAGTGTTAGTAGTCTACCAAGTGGCACCCGATACAAGTGGGCTTGGGACAGACTAGGCACAGTGGCACGGTGTACCAAGTGGCACCCAAATGGTGGGCTTGGGAACCCTGCTCACATCGTTTGGGGCCGTGAGCGACACCCCGGCCGGATCTCCTTGCGGATGGAACCCGAATAGGCGATAAACCTGGACTAGAGACTTGTTGGTTAGTCAGGTCATGGCCGACACCCTCGCCCGGCTTCCGCTTGAAGGTTGCCAAGGTACATGACATGTACAGGGCGATAAGTGGCGAGAGCGTGTGTGAAGAAGTACACCCCTGCAGGGTTATCATTATCTATTCGAATAGCCGGATTCCTCGGATATGGAAACTTGGACCCCTTGCATAGTTCATAGAAAAGTGAAAGTGGATACTCTAAAATGCGCAAGATAAGCGTGAGTGCTATGGATGGCCTTCTCGTAGGGAGACGGGAGCGGATCCATAGTGGAGTATTGATATGGTGAATATGTGGACTCGTGTGTGCCACCTCAAAAGAGTTACTTGAAGTCGTAGTTCAGGATAGCCACCGAGTCAAAGCTGGCTTGCTGCAGTTAAACTCCACCACCCCTTTATTGATACTGATGCATATGTAGTTAGTTCTGATGTAAGTCTTGCTGGGTACATTTGTACTCACGTTTGCTTAATTTATGTTTTTGCAAAGAGATTTCAGTCTCGCTAGTAGTTCCACATGGACTTCGACGTTTAGCTTGTTACCTCAGCTATGATCTTGTACCCTTGGAAGGGTCTTGCAGATAGTCAGGCTTCTCAACCTTTTTCATTTGTAGTTGTCTGTACTCAGACAAGTTAAACTTCCGCATGTGCTTGTTGCTTGTATGCTCTGTATGTTGGGTCATGAGACCCATGTTTGTAATATCTCGCTCCTTGGAGCCTAATGAATAAATACTTTGGTCGTAGAGTTATGTTGTGATGCCATGTTGTATTTACACATATCGAGCATATTGTGTGTATGATTGAAATGCTTGGTATGTGTGGGATCCGACAATCTAGTTGTTTATCCTTGGTAGCCTCTCTTATGGGGAAATGTAGTCTAGTGCTTCCATGAGCCATAGTAGTCCGCTAAAGCCCGGTTCACCGGAGTCCTGCTAGCCTAGCACTACTGCTCAGGACACTCGACTGGCCGGCACGTGATTCACTTTGTTCCTGTGTCTGTCCCTTCGGGGAAATGTCACGCGGTGACATCCGGAGTCCTGCCTAGCCTGCTACAGCCCGGTTCACCGGAGTCCTGTTAGCCTAGTGCTACATCCCGGATTCGCACGCTGCTGACTGACATGCTCGATGTTGATTCATGTATGCCTGTCCCCGTAAGTTAGTGCCACTTTGGGTTCACGACTAGTCATGTCGGCCTGGGTTCTCTGTCATATGGATGCTAGCGACACTATCATATACGTGAGCCAAAAGGTGCAAACGGTCCCGGGCCATGGTAAGGCGACACCCGTGGGAATACCATGTGTGAGGCCGCAAAGTGATATGAGGTGTTACCGGCTAGATCGATGTGACTTGGAATCGGGGTCCTGACAGCTTTGGTATCAAAGCCTGATTGCCTATAGGTTTACCAAGCCAAACTGGTCGAAGTCGAGTCTAGAAATGCTTTAGTTATATAAGGGAATTGATTGTGGAAGGGAACGCAAGGATATTTTTACTCCTTTACCTTATGCCCTTCTGATCTGAGTCATCCTCTTCCTTTCTACGGGGTTAAGAACTAGGCTTCTCTTCTATCTCTCAGGATGATGTGTTACTAAACTGTAGTTTCCTAGGATTGTTGAGTTCAAGCCTCAGTTCAGTTCCTCCTACTTCCATATGTTCATAACTGGCCTCAGAACCTTGATATTGTGATGTTGAGTGGTTATGCCACCATTTTTGCAGGATGTCTCAAATCATTTTGAGCATTTACAGCCGTTATGCTGTCCGAGTCATTCCAGGTTTCTAAATAGTCTGATGCATTTGCAATCCCTTCCTCCTATTTCCGATGTTCCTTTGGGCTAGATTAACCACACTATTCAGCAAGTTGAGGTACTCTATTTCCTCGACGTATACATTGGAGCTATTATTATGACCCTTGGTGTCTTAGAGTACCATCTAGTAATCTTGCCATGTTTCGTATCCCCAGTGTGATGATTCTGGCCATCATTCTTGAAAGCATCCCGTGATGCCATTTAGTAGTAGATATTCTATTTCTGGGTTCTTAAGCCCAAGATTCACCCTACTTGCTTCATGTTGATAGTGTTGCTAGTTCCTTTAGGATATTAGTAACCTTTGCGATAGTCCTCGAGGTCCGTGGTATTTCCTTCTTCCAAATACCATGAACCATTAAGGCAGAAGTTCTTTGAACCAAAATATCACAATCAGAGTACACTTTAGGAGTTCTCCATACATAATTGTGATTCTGTCAGTTCTACCTTTATGCATGGGTTATCTGGAAGAAACCTGTTGAACTTGGTTCGACATATTAATCTATGCATCCACAACTCAGAAAATAATATGTTCTTTGAGTTGTCCCCCTTTAGTTGTATTCCGACCTTAGCCTATCAATTGATAGTCAAGAGTATGCATGCATTCGCTGTCGATGCCTATTATTCTTGTGGTCTATCAAGCCATTCTATTCCAGAATGACTAGGAGAAACAAACTCCAGTACCTCATCCATATCTAGGATTGGGTCAAAGCAGTTGTATTCCGCAGATCAAAATGCCAATCCAGTTTTTGATTCCATTCTACCCTGAAGTATTGCCCTCTTTATGTCAGGAATATCATAGGAATTGCACAACCTCCTATGGACTCTTGATACAGTGATACTTCTTGCCATCATTATTCATTCCTCAGTCCCGTGTTGTTGTAACCGGAATGCCGACAAGTAAACTGTGATGTGTGAAATCAATATTCCTAGCAACCCTATTGCTTGGTAGATAATGGACAATAATCTCATTCTTAACGTGTTGGTTATTGAACCACCATTCTAAGATTGATCTTGCTACCTAGTCCTTATTTCTGGTGCACTCCTCGATCAATGAGTGAGGATTATTCCATTCCTTGCTTATCTGATCATATCGTCTTGCTCTGAAAAGCAAGATTGTTCTCGAGTTTAGTAACATATCGGTGGTTCGTGATTTTCCGAATATCTTCTCGGAAGTGTTACCAGGTTGTCACCTGACCGCTATGTTGAGTTCGTGATCAAGTTGGTTCCTTGTAGCCACGCCTTTTCTCCAAGAATCTGTGTTGGATACCCCTGAGCTAGCTGGTTAAGCTAAGCAACAACTTGGAGAGTTGGAAGATAAAAGCTTGTCTGACCTAGTTCATGTTAAGGTATATCTTTGTGTGTGTGTGTCGAAGAAGGATGATATCTTCATCAATTGGTCCTCGTGATCAGTTGTTGGATCTATTGTCTTGTCCAATCCTTGATTTGGGTATGGGCTATCATCAAATCAAATCAGAATCAACGATATTCGTAATGTTGTCTTACTCATGGTTGTTTCCTCGAGCATACACCATTATATTCTTTGGGTCTGACCAATACTATCACCTTGTTCACATAGTTGTGGAATTCCACCTATATGGAAGTCAGGATGGATTGTTGTTAAGCCCATCGACAACATCCTTATCTTCTCCATGATTATGTTGAACATCCAGCTAGTGTTGGAAACTTGTGAGCAATGCTTTTGTGATCCGTTCATGAAGCATATGTTTGGATGAAAGAAGTGACTTTCTTAGTTCATGTGCATTCGATGCAACTTGCCGCCGTGAATTCGAGAAAGCTTGTTTTGCTTCCTCTGGAATCATCCCAAGTCATTCATACATATGTGCGAAGTATCATGTGGTTGGAGACTTGCAACCTTCATTCCATATGTTCCCTAGCACCCCAAGCCACTGATTGATTTGTTCAAATAAAAGGAGTTTGTTGTGTTAATTCTAGACCATGCACAAGACTCCAATAACCTCAATGATGGTTCCCAAACTGAACTCGGTAGTGTTTTATCATAAGACTACTATGTGGTCATGCTTGTCTGGGACAGCATGTTCACATGTGTTTAGCAGAACCAGCTCATGTTTTGGAGCTTGGTACCTTAGTTCATTCCTCCAGAATCTCGCAACGCCATCTCGTCGAATTGTGTTGCAAACTTTCTTTTCAGACATGCTGAGTCTGAAGTATCCTATTACCAATCGGATCTGAATCTCAGGCAGATATGATGGTTGGAACATTCCCAATAGTTGCATCCTATTCCCTGCTTGCACCGCCATTGTGCCAATCCCCCGTGGGCTGCCCTTCTCGGTAGTTTCTGTCCAATATCATCTTCAAAAATGGACTTACCATGGGTCCCGTCCACCTCCAATGATAAGCAAATCATCCTTTGCGTTGTCTTCGACAAGGTAGTCCATATCACCCATTCTAGTCCGGGTATGCCATCCCTTTGTACTCCGCCAAACGATTGTTGTGAATTGCCTTAGGCTAGTATAAAGAGTTTCAGTGATCTCTGAATCAAAAGTAATTCTTTTTGCCACTTAAGGGAATAGCTCTAGAGCCACCTCCTCTAAGTGCCCCGTTCGACATGAAGGGAAACTTAACTCCTCACTACTTGAAACGCATCCACCATCTTCTTAAGCGTGGAAATGTTGCCTACCAAATTGAACCTTTGTTATCAGTTTCACTCCATCCGTCTTGATGTGTGCATTGTGTCCCGGCTTGAGAGACGTTCTATCGTCTCATTCCATGAGTTGATCATGTATCGCTTGATCTTTGTGAAGATCGAATTCTGTCGAGTTTCCTCTCTTCCGTCATCATAGTTGCAAGAAGATTTCAAAGCAAAGACGTCAAGATCAATTGGAGAAATGAATCAACATCTTCGAGAAGAGAAAATCGGATCATGAAGATCGTGTTAGCTTGTGACCCCTTTATCTTCTTACCTCACGACTTGAATCTCGGGACGAGATTCTTGTTTAGTGGGGGTGAGCTGTCACAACCCCAGTTCAGCCCTTGCTTGACTTTGCTTGCTCATCATGTCATCATGTTTAAATTTCATGAAACTTGAAATGGGGATTGTTGAAACCCTAGCACCTAATGAATTCAACTAGGTTCGATAAAAATATTTTCAATGATCCCAAATGCCCTTTGAAAATGTTCATGATTTCTGATAAAGGTGAAAACCTCTGCCAAAAATGATGAATATATTTCTAGGACATTCTGGATCTTTGAATTAACTCATATCGTATTTGAATTGGAGCATTTAAATCCTATAAATATTTTTAAATGCTCAAATAATTCTGAAACTAGTTGTGGGTCGTTGGAAATAATCCAAACACTGCACACAATTATTTTCAGGATTTTACAAAATGGATTAGTATTTTTACTAATTCAAAACAGAATAAAAGAAATAGAAAACTGAAACAAAAGGAAAAGAGAGCTTACTTGGACCTTACCTGGCGGCCCAGCTATTGGCCCAGCCCACCAAGGCGCCAACCCACCTTGCCAGGCGTCTCCTAGCTTCTGCCAGGAGGACGACGCCGTGTCGACGCGCGCGCAACCGAGCTCCACCTCCTACTTTCGCCCCCGCTCTCGATTGAGCGTCTGGAGACGCCCAACACATTCTCCCTCACTCCCCCCGCCTCTCTGGTGTCTCTCTCCCTCTCTAGCCCCTGCTCCCCGCGACCACTCGAGAGCCCCGCCGGCCACCGCTGCCGCCCGCGTGGCCATCTCCATCCCCTCGCCCCCCTGCCATGTCCATCTGAACTGCATCAACGCTGCACCTCTACAAGAAGAAGATCGGGACCACGGAAGCTCTACGTCATCGGCATCAAGCTCGTCCCCGTCGCCTCTGGTCGAAGCTCATCGGCGTCGATCCGTCGTCTCCGGAGCGTCCCCGGACACACCGAGCTTCTCCTCGTCACCACCGTGAGGTCCTCTCCCATCTCCCCTCTGTCCCCTGCTTAAACTCACGCCGTAGTCGCTGTTCCATCGCAACCGAAGCTTGCCGCCACCGTGGCTCCTCGCCGCCGTGGCCAGGGCACCCAAAGCTCACGTCCGAGCACATCATTGTGGTCCTACTGGTCCGTAGTTGCTGCCCTGCTGCTTAACTTGCTCCGATACATGCTCTAGCCGCAGCTGCCGCACATACTGAACTCCGGCCGCCGCCCAAGTGCTCGCCGTCGGTGAACCAGGCCACCCCGCGACCTTCTGACACATCCCCTGGATACGGGAAAGCACGCGCTTGCCTCCGGTGCCCTCGGTGCATCCAGCCGTGGCCTGAAACGGCCGACCGGTGATCGCCGCCGCGCCGGATTAGCGCCACCGGTTAGCCGCTGGTTAACCCATGCGTTAGCACTAATTAACCCCAGATTAATATCCACTTAACAGCGAGCCCATGACATGTGGACCCAGCAGGTCAGGTTTGACCCTGGCCACGCAGTTGACTTGCTGACGTAAGTGCTGATGCAGTGCCGACGTCATAAATATTTTTTGCAATTTAAAATAAATCAGAAATGATTTATAAATTTCAGAAAATACCCCAAACTTCTAAAAATCATAGAAATTCAACCGTAACTCCAAATAAGATAAATTATATATGAAAAATGATCAAAAAAATCCAATATTTCCATCGGTACTAGTTTCATGCATGTTAGAACACTTTAACCTTGCTGTTTAGGTGAAACAAGTTAATGCACTAATATGACTTCATAAAATGGGTTTGCATTTGAATCTTTGGTTCAAATGGACTCATTTCAATATGTTCTAGCTTGCATTAGCCCAAAACACATTCATATTGCCATGTCATAGCATGCATCATATTGTTGCATATCGTCACGTGTTGATTGTGTTCTCTCTTAGTTGCCGGTGTTTGTCCCCCCTCAATAGACGTTGATCCAGCGATGAATTCGATGACACCGATGAAGAACTATACTATGTTCAGAAGTGCCAGGAAAGCAAAACCCCCTTGTTCATTCCGATACAATCCCACTCTCTCGCTCCTTCTCTCTTTTACTGCATTAGGACAACACCGATTCAACTATTACATGCTGCGGTAGGTGAACCCTTTCCTCTGGATGACCTGTCATTGCCACAGTAAATAGATGAAACCCACTAGCATGAGTAGGAGTTGTTTGAGCCATGTTGTGCCTACTCATTCATGCTTGTTTGTCATGCCTGCTACTGCTTAGAGTTGAGTCAGGTCTGATTCATCGGGGATGAATTGGAATGTGGTGAACATGTCCTACCGTTGAGAGCTAAGTGTGTGAACACGATTTGGTAAAGGTAGCGGTGAGAGACCATGTAGGAGTACATGGTGGGTTGTCTCATTGCAGCCGTCCTCAGGAACTAAGTTCTGTGTTTGTGATCCACGAAAAGTTACTACCACACATTAGGTTCCGGTAACTCTACCCCTCTCGGCTTATTAATCAACTCGATCTCTGTCCAGGAGTTGCAACTAGTTTCTGGTGTTTGTAGGTAGTGTTAGTAGTCTACCAAGTGGCACCTGGTACAGGTGGGCTTGGGACAGACTAGGCACAGTGGCACGGTGTACCAAGTGGCACCCGAATGGTGGGCTTGGGAACCCTGCTCACATCATTTGGGGCCATGAGCGACACCCCGGCCGGATCTCCTTGCGGATGGAACCCGAATAGGCGATAAACCTGGACTAGAGACTTGTTGGTTAGTTAGGTCATGGCTGACTCCTTCGCCCGGCTTCCGCTTGAATGTTGTCGAGGTACATGACGTGTACAGGGCGATAAGTGGCGAGAGCGTGTGTGAAGAAGTACACCCCTGCAGGGTTATCATTATCTATTCGAATAGCCGGATTCCTCGGATATGGAAACTTGGACCCCTTGCATAGTTCATAGACAAGTGAAAGTGGATACTCTAAAATGCGCAAGATAAGCGTGAGTGCTATGAATGGCCTTCTCGTAGGGAGACAGGAGCGGATCCATAGTGGAGTATTGATATGGTGAATATGTGGACTCGTGTGCGCCACCTCAAAAGAGTTACTTGAAGTCGTAGTTCAAGATAGCCACCGAGTCAAAGCTGGCTTGCTGCAGTTAAACTCCACCACCCCTTTATTGATACTGATGCATATGTAGTTAGTTCTGATGTAAGTCTTGCTGGGTACATTTGTACTCACGTTTGCTTAATTTATGTTTTTGCAGAGAGATTTCAGTCTCGCTAGTAGTTCCACGTGGACTTCGACGTTTAGCTTGCTACCTCAGCTACGATCTTGTACCCTTGAGAGGGTCTTGCAGATAGTCAGGCTTCTCAGCCTTTTTCATCTGTAGTTGTCTGTACTCAGACAAGTTAAGCTTCCGCATGTGCTTTTTGCTTATATGCTCTGTATGTTGGGTCATGAGACCCATGTTTGTAATATCTCGCTCCTTGGAGCCTAATGAATAAATACTTTAGTCGTAGAGTTATGTTGTGATGCCATGTTGTATTTACACATATCGAGCATATTGTGTGTATGATTGAAATGCTTGGTATGTGTGGGATCCGACAATCTAGTTGTTTATCCTTGGTAGCCTCTCTTATGGGGAAATGTAGTCTAGTTCTTCCATGAGCCATAGTAGTCCGCTACAGCCCGGTTCACCGAAGTCCTGCTAGCCCAGCACTACTGCTCAGGACACTTGACTGGCCGGCACGTGATTCACTTCGTTCCTGTGTCTGTCCCTTCGGGGAAATGTCACGCGGTGACATCCGGAGTCCTGCCTAGCCTGCTATAGCCCGGTTCACCGGAGTCCTGTTAGCCTAGTGCTACAGCCCGGATTTGCACGCTGCTGACGGACATGCTCGATGTTGATTCATGTATGCCTGTCCCGTAAGTTAGTGCCACTTTGGGTTCACGACTAGTCATGTCGGCCCGGGATCTCTGTTATATGGATGCTAGCGACACTATCATATACGTGAGCCAAAAGGCGCAAACGGTCCCAGGCCATGGTAAGGCGACACCCGTGGTAATACCATGCGTGAGGCCGCAAAGTGATATGAGGTGTTACCGGCTAGATCGATGTGACTTGGAATCGGGGTCCTGACATCTATTTACTTGACTACTCATTTGATCTTCACTTATATCTTTTTGGAGTAGCTTGTCATTTACTTTTTTTGTTTCACTTATATCTTATGAGTAAATTGTTGAATAAATTGAATGTCATGAAGTTGAAATCATATCATGCCTAGTGGTAGCTTCACATTGGGTTTAGAAAGTGAAATCTTTTGAGGCTTGACAATCGCAATACTGATCATACAAGCAAATCACAAATAATTAGTATAAGGAAGAGAACTTTCACATGCAAATACACTGTCATGGAAATCTTTTGTGATTGTGAGCCCCCATCAAAATATTATATGCCAAAAATTGTTGACATTGGACAAGGAAGACAACGTAATGATTTATGTTTGCTCACTTTCACATAAAAGTCATATTGTCATAGATCCTTCAACATGTGGTTCTTGCCCCCCATCTTTGCTAGCCAAAAATTCCACACTAAGTAGAGATACTACTTCTGCATCCGAAAACCCTTAAACCCAAATCTTATTTTCATGAGTTGTCAGGACCCCGATCCTAAGTCACACCGATCTTGCATGTAACACATCATATCACTTTGCGGCCTCACTTCCCACGGGTGCCACCTTACCTGGCCCGGGACCGTTTGCGCCTTTTGGCTCACTTATATGATAGTGTTGCTAGCATCCATATGACAAAGAACCCGGGCTGACATGACTAGTCGTGAACCCAAAGTGGCACTGACTTATGGGGACAAACATAGATGAACCAGCATCGAGCGTGTGGGTCATCAGCATGTGAATCTGGGCTGTAGCAACTGGGCTGACAGGACTCCGGGAACCCGGGCTGTAGTAGGCTAGCAGGACTCCGGAAGTCACCGTGTGACATTTCCTCGAAGGAACAGACACAGGAACCAAGTGGATCACATGCCGGCCAGTCTAAGTGTTCCAGAGCAGTAGTAACTGGGCTAGCAGGACTCTAGTAAACCGGGCTGTAGCAGACTACCATGTCTCAGTGGAAGCACTAGACTACATTTCCCCATAAGAGAGGTTACCAAGGATAAACAACTAGGTTGTCGGATCCCAAACATACCAAGCATTTCAATCATACACACAATATGCTCGATAGGTGCAAATACAACATGGTGTCACAACAAAACTCTACGACTCAAAAGTATTTATTCATTTGGCTCCGAAGAGCCAGATATTACAAACATGGGTCTGATGACCCAGCATTCAAGTTGTACAAGCAACAAGCACATGCGGAACCTTAACATGTCTGAGTACATACATCTACAAATGAAAAAGGCTGAGAAGCCTGACTATCTACCAGATCCTGCCGAGGGCACAAGATCGTAGCTGAGGTATCAAGCTAAATGTCAAAGTCCACAAGGAACTACTAGCGAGACTGAAGTCTCTCTAGAAAAACATAAATTAAGAAAACGTGAGTACAAATGTACCCAACAAGACTTACATCAGAACTAACTACGTATGCATCATTATCAACAAAGGGATGGTGGATTTTGACTGTAGCAAGCCAGCTTTGACTCGGTGGCTATCCTAAACTACGACTGCAAGTAACTCTTTTTAAGTGGCGCACACGAGTCCACATATTCACCATATCAATACACCACAATGGATCCGCTCCCGTCTCCCTACGAGAACGCCATCCATAGCGCTCACACTTATCTTGCGCATTTTAGAGTATCCACTTTCACTTGTCTATGAACTGTACAGGCAACCCAGAAGTCCTTTACCACGGACACGGCTATTCAAATAGATCATTTATAACCCTGCAGGGGTGTACTTCTTCACACATGTTTCCACCACTTAGCGTCTGCACACGAGATGTGCTCGGGAGACTTCAAGCGAAAGCCGACGTGGGTGTAGACCACGACCTGACTAACCACACCAGTCTCTAGTTCAGGTTTATCGCCTATTCGGGTTCCATCCATGAGGAGATCCGTTCGGGGTTTCACGCACAGCCCCAAATGACGTGTACATGGTTCCGCGAAACCAAACGAGCGCCCGGCATACCCGACCACGGTGTATCTACCGCATCATAGCCCACTCCTAGGGTCAGCGCTACGCACAACCTCCAACACATATCCTACAAACACCAGAAACTAGTTGCAACTCCTGGACAGAGGACAGGGGCGGTTAATAAGTCAAGCGGGGTCATATTTCAGGGCCCAATGTGTGGTAGTATCTCTTCATGGATCACAAACACAGAACTCAGTTCCTGAGGACGGTTTCAATGAGACAACCCACCATGTACTCCTACATGGCCTCTCACCGCTACCTTTACCAAATCGTGTTCACACACTTAGCTCACACACAGTAGGACATGTTCATCACCATTCCAATTCATCCCCGATGAAGCAGACCTGACTCAAATCTAAGCAGTAGCAGGCATGACAAACAAACATGGATGAGTAGGCACATCAGGGCTCAAACAACTCCTACTAATGCTAGTGGGTTTCATCTATTTACTGTGGCAATGACAGGTCATGCAGAGGAAAGGGGTTCAACTACCGAAGCATGTAACAGTTGAATCGTTGTTGTCATAATGCAGTAAAAGAGAGCAGGAGCGAGAGAATGGGATTGTATCGGAATGAACAAGAGGGTTTTGCTTGATTGGCACTTGTGAAGATGATATAGCTCTTCATCGGTGTGATCGATCTCATCGTCGGAACATACGTCTACCGAGGGGGAACAACCATAGAACACAATCAATGCAATGCACAATATGATGCATGATCATGACATGGCAATATGAGTGTGTTGGCCTAATGCAACTACATCCAAATGGGTTTGGGTCATTTTGAACCAAAGGTTCAACCCAACACTCATCTTATGAATTTAAATAGTGCTTTATCATGTTTTGATATAAACAATAGGGTTAAGCTGGTTTAACATGCATGTAACCAGTACAAATGGATAGATTGGATTTTTATGATCATTTTTCATATATAAATCTTTGTATTTGGAGTTACAAATTAATTACTATGATTTTTAGAAGTTAACACTATTTTCTAGAATTTCCTGAGTAAGAATAAATCCAGAAAATACCTTATTGTGTCAGCATTGCATCACTGTGACGTCAACGGTCAATGGCGCAGTCCAGGTCAAACCTGACCATTGGGTCCCACGTGTTAGTGGTGAATTAAACTAACTAAATAAATTAACACTAACCTAGGTTAATTAGCAAGGCTGGCCCCATGCGTCAGTGACCCAGGGTGGTCAAACCCTGGTCAGACGGGGTCAAACCCCCGGGTCAACTCGTCGGAGTTGACCCGTGGCTCGTCGCCGGCGACGCCAGGGACGGCGGAGGGCGTCAAGATTCCTCGTCCAGCGACTAAATGGCCAGCGGAGGGCATCTACGTGCTGCTGGTGAAATCACACATCGAGTGGAGCAAGCGGTGTGTGCGGGGGTGGCCGGAGTTGACGACAACAAGCTCTAAGGCGGCGGCCGGAATTCGGGTGAGCTCGGGTTCGGTGTTAGGGAGCTCGGCAGGTGGCAAGGAGGGGTGCTACGGCTGTGTGCTTGGTTGCAGCTCTAGGCAATGGTGGCCATGACGGCGACATGGCCGGCGGCGAAGAGCTCTCGGCTCCGATGGCATTGGCATTAGATGAAGAAAATGAGCCAAGGGAGAGGGGGTCAGCAAGGGAGCTCACATCGCGTCGAATGGAGCCGTTCACGAGCTCGGGGAGGCACTGGAGCAAGCGGAGCAGTGAGGGGGATCTCCGGTGGCCGGTGATGAAAACAAAAAGGTGGCGTCGCTTCAGGCATTCCGCGGGCACGTAACTTGGTGGAGAGGGTGAGGGCATCGAGGCGAAGCTCGTGGGCACGTCGGAGAGGTGAGGGGGAGGTGGTAGCTGTGTCTACGGCGAGCGGAGGCGACGAGCTCCGCTCGGGTAGAGAGGGAGAGAGAGCAGAGGAGGGGAGGAGCACGAGAGAGAGTGAGAGAGGTCCAGGGGTGTGTGGCATCTCCAGGGACGCCCAGGCAGTCAAGGGGGGCACACAGGCAGAGTGGAGGCGGCCGGCGTGTGGCTGCGCGCGCCGGGCACGTGTCGTCCTCCTAGCAGGGGAGGACGACGACAGAGCAGGAGGCGGTGGTGGGCTGGGCCGCCTGGTGGGCTAGCTCTGGTGGGCGGCACTGGTAAGCCAGGTAAATCTCTTTCTCTCTTTTATTTCATGTGTTCTATTTTTCTGCAACTTTGTGGCTTTATTTAAAATACTAAAACTAACTCAAAAATCATGAAACTGCTCAAAGCCACTATTTGGAATAAATCCAACAGTAAACATTTCAGTTTATGATTATTTGGACATTTAAAATATTTTATAGCATTTAAATGCCCAAATGCAAATACTATATGATTTAATTTGGTGACCCTCTGTTGTCCCAGAAAAGTGTGCACCATTTTTGTCACAGGTTCTAGACCAAGGCAAAGATGATGAACATTTTAGAAGGGCATTTTGGGTTCAGTGAAAATGATTTTATTTGGACCCTAGTTGAATTTCATTTGCTGCTAGGGTTTGTTAGCCCCCATTTCAAAGTTTCATAAAATTTAGACATGATGCATGGAGGCTAATGCAAAGGCAGGCAAGGCCTGAACTGGGTTGTGACAACTCACCCCCACTAAACAAGAATCTCGTCCCGAGATTCAAGCATAGGGTAAGATGAAGGGGAAACGCAAACTAACACAACCTTCACGATCCAGGTTGTACTTTATAAGAACATGGATACGATCACCATCTTTGTCTCGATGTCTTGCTCTGAGAACTCCAACTAACATGACATCGAGAGGAAAAGGAAAACTCTAGAAGGATCAATCTTCTCGAAGATCGAACAACTCAGGATCAACTCATGGAGGGAGACATTGAAACATCTCTCGAGCTGAGACACGACACATACATCCAGAGGGATGGAGTGTAACAGATGACGAAGGTTCACTAGGTAGACAACAATTTCACGCTTAAGAAGGTGGTGAATGGTTGTCAACGTAGCGAGGAGTTGAGTTGCCATGATACCATAATGAGACATCTTAAGGAAGATGACTCGTAGAATATTCCCTTAAGTGGCAAAAAGAATTACTTTTGATTCAGAGATCATTGAAACTCTTTATACCAGCCTAAGGAAAATCACAACAATCACTTGGCAGAGTACAAAGGGATGGCATACCTGGACTAGAATGGATGATGTGGACTATCTTGTTGAAGACAACGCAAAGGATGATTTTTTCTTATCATCGGAAATGGGTGAGACCCATGGTAGGACCACTTTGAAGATGATCCTGATCAGTAATTAATGAGAAGGGTAGTACATAGTAGGATGACAGAATGGCAGTGCAAGCTGTGAACAAAATGCAAATGCTGGGAATGATTCTAGTAACTGGGGAGAAACCAAACATTAGAGAGAGATTCCACTACTGGAAAGGTTATAGCATAAACGAGGAAACTGAGAGCGGATCCCAATTCATGCCGACGATAAATCCTAGTGATTGCGCGTGCTCTCAAGAACTTGAGCATTTCCATATTCAACAAGTTTTACCAATATCCGTGTCAAGGATCCTGGCAACACAACATACTACCATGATGAATAATGGTGGAGGATGCAGATGCAAAGAAAGATAACACTTTCTCAGATTTCACCTTAGCGAGGCCAAGGGATTAAAATCTGGATGATTGACCAAGAGACATTTAGCACTCCGCTTCTAATGTTCTCCTTGATGTGCTAGCGTAACCCATTTATTGATATGGTTTGGTATCTAGAACATCAAGTAAAAGGTCGGACTTCGGGAACACAAAAATCCATAAGGAACAACTACTGTCATAAATTCTATGAGATCCTTATGGGGAGGTGGCCAACTTCTTCAAGCAAGATACTACAATAATAGGTCTTCCGGTTGGGTGTGTTGGCCACGACATCCACTCTACCGGTTGCAGAGAGACCAATATTATAGATCTTGGGAAATGTTCCAACCATCACATCTGCCCGAGATTCAAATCTGGTTGGTGTCGGGATATTCCAGACTCATCGGGTCTAGAAAGAAGAATGAAAGTTTGCAACACAAATCGACGAGATGACATTGCGAGATTCTCGGGAGATGAACTACGATAGCAAGCTCCAAAACATGAGCTGGTTCTGCTACAACATGTGAACACGCTGTCCCAGACAAGCATGACCACATAGTAGTCCTACAATAAAACACTACCGAGTTCTGATTAGGAACCATCATTGCGGAGAGCGAAGTCCTGCGCATGTACCTTTGGGTCCTTAAGGATTAGCACTTAAGAACTTATTTTCCTTGAACAAATCAATCAGTGGCTTGGTGTGCTAGGGATTGATATAGAATGAAGGTTGGAAGTCTCCAGACCAAAGAATACTTCGCACGTATGCATGACTGACTTGGGATGATTCCATAGGAAGCGAAACAAACTTTCTCAAATTCACGGCGGGAACTTGCATCAGATGCACATGAATTAGAGGAAGTCACATCTTTCATCCGGACATATGCCTCATGAATGGGACGTGAGGATAATGCTCTTAGAAGTTTCCAACACTAGCTAGATATTCAACATGAATCATGGAGGATATAAAAATGTTGCTGATGGGCTCAACAACAATTCATCAGGTTTCCATATAAGTGGAATTCCACAATTATGTGAACAAGATGATAGCATTGGTCAGACCCAAAAGATATAATGGTGTATTCCCGAGGGACAACTGTGAGTAAGAAAACATTATGAACATCGTTAATTCTGATTTGATTTGAGGATAGCCCACACCCAACTCAAAGTTTTGACAAGATGATAGACCCAGCAACTGATCACGAGGACCAATCGATGAAGATATCATCTTTCTTCAACAACTATTCAAACACAAGGATATCCCTTTGGGATGAACTATGTCAGACAAGCTATCATCTTCCAACTCTCCAAGTTGTCATTTAGCTTAACCAACTATTTCAGGGTATCCAACACAGATTCTTGGAGAAAGAGTGGTTTATAGAAAAACAAGCTTGATCACGAACTCAACATAGCGGTCAGGTGACAACCAGGTAATACTTCCAAAAAGATATTCGGAAAATCACGAACCACCGATATGTTATTAAGCTCAAGAATAATCTTGCTCTTCAGGCAAGACGATATGATCAAAAGAGTGAGGAATTAACATAATCCAAACTCATTGATTGGAGAGTGCACCAGGAAATATGGACTAGGTAGCACGATCAATCTTAGGATGATGATTTAGTAACCAACACGCTAAGAATGAAATTATCGTCCATTAACCAGCAAGCAACGAGGTTGCTAGGAGTATTGATTTCACACATCATGGTTCACTTGCCGGTATTCCAGTTGCAACAAGATGGAACCGAGGAACGAATGATGATGGCGAGAAGTATCACTGCATCAAGAATTCATAAGAGTTGGTGCAATTCTCATGACATTTCTGACATTAAGAGGCAATACTTCAGGGTAGAACAGAATCAAAAGCTGGATTGGCATTTTGATCTGCGGAATACAACTGCTTTGACCCAATCCTAGATATGGATGAGGTACTGGAGTTTGTTTCTCCTACTCATTCTAAAATAGAACGACTCGACAGACCACAAGAATAATAGACACTGACAAACACGATGGCACAACTATTGCTGACTATCACTTGATAGACGGAGGTCAGGATACAACTAAAGAGGGACAACTGAAAGGAACATATGTTTTCCTGAGTTATAGATGCATAGATTAGTATGTCAAGCAAAGCTCAACATTTTTCTTCTAGATTACCCATGCAGAAGAGGGAGGACTGGCAGATTCACAATTTTTGAATGGAGAACTCATCAAGAGCACTCTTGTTGTGATTATTGGCTTAACGAGTTTCTACCATAATGGTTCATGGTATTTGGGAGAATGATATATCACAGACCTCAAAGACTATCACAAAGGTTACTAATATCCTAAAGGAACTAGCAACACTATCAACATGAGGTAAGTAGGGTGAACCTCGGGTTCAAGAACCCAGGAATAGAATGCCTACTAGCTAAGTGGTATCACGGGATGCTTTTGAGAATGATGGCCAGAATCATCACACTGGGAACACAAAACATGGCTAGATTATTAGGTGATCCTCTAAGATGCCTAGGGTCATAATAATGGCTTCAACATATATGTCGAGGCAACAGAGTACCTCAACTCACCGATTTGTGTGGTCAAACTGGCCCAAAGAAACATCAGGAACAGAAAGAAAGGAGTTGCAAATGCATCAGACTATTTCGAAACCTGGGATGACTCGGACAGCATAACGGCTGTAAATGCTCAGAAAAAGATTTGAGACATTCACAAGGATTTGCATAGTCACTCAACAACATCATATCAAGGTTCTAGTTCAACTGACAACATACTAAAGTAGTAGAAATTGAACTGAGGCCTGGAACCAACAATCCTAAGATTCTACGGATTAGTAACACGTGAACCTGATAGAGATATGAGATACTAGTCCTTAACCCACGTAGGAAGAAGAGGATGACTCAGATCAGAAGGGCATAAGGTAAAGGAGTAAAAAGATCCTTACGTCCCTTCCCACAATCAATTTCCCTACATATAACTAAAGCATTTCTAGACTCAACTTTGACCAGTTTGGCTTGCTAATCCTACAGGCAGTCAGGCTCTGATACCAAAGCTGTCAGGACCCCGATCCTAAGTCACACCGATCTAGCATGTAACACATCATATCACTTTGCGGCCTCATGCACGGTATTCCCATGGGTGCCACCTTACCTGGTCCGGGACCATTTGCGCCTTTTGGCTCACGTATATGATAGTGTCGCTAGCATCCATATGACAAAGAACCCGGGCCGACATGACTAGTCGTGAACCCAAAGTGGCACTGACTTACGAGGACAGGCATACATGAACCAGCATCGAGCATGTCGGTCATAAGCATGTGAATTCGGGCTGTAGCAACTGGGCTAACAGGACTCCGGGAACCCTGGCTGTAGCAGGCTAGCAGGACTCCGGAAGTCACCGCGTGACATTTGCCTGAAGGAACAGACACAGGAACAAAGTGGATCACATGTCGGCCAGTCTAAGTGTTCCGGAGCAGTAGTAACTGGGATAGGAGGACTCCGGTAAACCGGGCTGTAGCAGACTACCATGGCTCAGTGGAAGCACTAGACTACATTTCCCCATAAGAGAGGCTACCAAGGATAAACATCTAGGTTGTCGGATCCCACACATACCAAGCATTTCAATCATACACACAATATGCTCGATATGTGCAAATACAACATGGCATCACAACAAAACTCTACGACTCAAAGTATTTATTCATTAGGCTCTGAAGAGCCAGATATTACAAACATGGGTTTGATGACCCAGCATTCAAGTCATACAAGGAACAAGCATATGCGGAACCTTAACATGTCTGAGTACATACATCTACAAATGAAAAAGGCTGAGAAGCCTGACTATCTACCAGATCCTGCCGAGGGCATAAGATCATAGCTGAGGTATCAAGCTAAATGTCAAAGTCCACACGGAACTACTAGCGAGACTGAAGTCTCTCTAGAAAAACATAAATTAAGAAAACATGAGTACAAATGTACCCAGCAAGACTTACATCAGAACTAACTACATATGCATCATTATCAACAAAGGGATGGTGGAGTTTGACTGCAGCAAGCCAGCTTTGACTCGGTGGCTATCCTAAACTACAACTGCAAGTAACTCTTTTGAAGTGGCGCACACGAGTCCACATATTCACTATATCAATACACCACTATGGATCCGCTCCCGTCTCCCTACGAGAACGCCATTCATAGCACTCACGCTTATCTTGCGCATTTTAGAGTATCCACTTTTCACTTGTCTATGAACTGTATAGGCAACCCAGAAGTCCTTTACCGTGGACACGGCTATTCGAATAGATCATTTATAACCCTGCAGGGGTGTACTTCACACATGTTTCCACCACTTAGCGTCTGCACACGACATGTGCTCGGCAGACTTCAAGCGAAAGCCGATGTGGGTGTAGACCACGACCTGACTAACCACACAAGTCTCTAGTCTAGGTTTATCGCCTATTCGAGTTCCATCCACGAGGAGATCCGGCCAGGGTTTCTCTCACAACCCCAAACGATGTGTACAGGGTTCCGCGACAACAAACGGGCGCCCGGCATACCCGGCCATGGTGTATCTACCGCATCATAGCCTACCCCTAAGGTCAGCGCTACGCACGACCTTCAACACATATCCCACAAACACCAGAAACTAGTTGCAACTCCTGGACAAAGGACAGGGGCGGTTAATAAGTCGAGCGGGGTCATATTTCAGGGCCCAACATGTGGTAGTAGTTGTTCATGGATCACAAACAAATAACTCAGTTCCTGAGGACGGTTTCAATGAGACAACCCACAATGTACTCTTACATGGCCTCTCACCGCTACCTTTACCAAATCGTGTTCACACACTTTGCTCACACACAATAGGACATGTTCATCACCATTCCAATTCATACCCGATGAATCAGACCTGACTCAACTCTAAGCAGTAGCAGGCATGACAAACAAACATGGATGACTAGGCACATCAGGTCTCAAACAACTCCTATTCATGCTAGTGGGTTTCATCTATTTACTGTTGCAATGATAGGTCAAGTAGAGGAAAGGGGTTCAACTACTGCAACATGTAACTGTTGAATCATTGTTGTCCTAATGCAATAAAAGAGAGCAGGAGCAACAAAATGGGATTGTATCAGAATGAACAAGAGGGTTTTGTTTGCCTGACACTTCTTAAGATGATATAGCTCTTCATCGGTGTCATCGATCTCATCGTCCGAACATACATCTACCGAGGGGGAATAACCACCAGAAAACAAGGAAGGACACAATCAATGCAATGCACAATATGATGCATGATCATGACATGGCAATATGGGTGTGTTGGCCTAATGCAACTACATCCAAATGGGTTTGGGTCATTTTGAACCAAAGGTTCAACCCCAAACTCATGTTATGAATTTAAATAGTGCTTTATCATGTTTTGATATAAAATCAGGGTTATGTTGCTTTAACATGCATGAAACGAGTACAAATGGATAGATTGGATTTTTTGATCATTTTTCATATATAAATCTTTGTATTCGGAGTTACAGATTAATTACTATGATTTTTTAGAATTTAGCACTATTTTTTGGAATTTCCTGAGTAAGAATAAATCCAGAAAATACTTTATTGCGTCAGCATTGCGTCACTGTGACATCAGCAGTCAACGGCGCGGTCCAGGTCAAACCTGACCAGTGGGTCCCGCGTGTTAGTGGTTAATTAAACTAACTAAATAAATTAACACTAATCTAGGTTAATTAGCAGGGCTGGCCCCACGCGTCAGTGACCCAGCGTGGTCAAACCCTGGTCAAACGGGGTCAAACCCCCGGGTCAACTTGCCGGAGTTGACCCGCGGCTCGTCGCCGGCGATGCCAGGGACGGCGGAGGGCGTCGGGATTCCTTGGCCGACGACGAAATGGCTGATGGAGGGCATCTACGTGCTGCTGGTGAACTTGCGCATGGAGTGGAGCAAGTGGTGTGTGCGGGGGTGGCCGGAGTTGACGGCGGCGAGCTCTAAGGCGGTGGCCGGAGTTCTGGTGAGCTCGGGTTCGGCATTAGGGAGCTCGGTAGGTGGCAAGGAGGGGTGCTACGGCCTCCTGGAGGTGCACTGAGCACGACTGTGTGCTTGGTTGCAGCTCTAGGCAACGGTGGACATGGCGGCGACATGGCCGACGACGAAGAGCTCTCGGCTCCGACGGCATTGGAGTTAGAGGAAGAAAAAGAGCCAGGGAAGAGGGGTATCAGCAAGGGAGCTCACAATGCGTTGAATGGAGCCGTTCGCGAGCTCGAGGAGGCACTAGAGCGAGCAGAGCAGCGAGGGGGATCTCCGGCGGCCGACGATGAAAACAAAGACGGTGGCGTCACTTCAGGCCTTCTGCGGGCGCGTGACTTGGTGGAGAGGGCGAGGGCGTCAAGGCGAAGCTCGTGGGCACGTTGGAGAGGCGAGGGGGAGGCGGTGTTTGTGTCTACGGTGAGCGGCGGCGATGAGCTCCGCTCGGGCAGAGAGGGAGAGAGGTCCAGGGGGTGCGTGGCGTCTCCAGGGATGCCCAGGCAGTCTAGGGGGCACGCAGGCAGCGTGGAGGTGGCCGGCGTATGGTCGCGCACGCCAGGCACGCGCCATCCTCCTGGCAGGGGAGGAAGACGACAGAGGAGGAGGCGGTGGTGGGATGGGCCGCCTGGTGGGCTGGCTCTGGTGGGCGGCACAGGTAAGCCAGGTAAATCTCTTTCTCTCTTTTATTTCATGTTTTCTATTTTTCTGCAACTTTGTGGCTTTATTTAAAATACTAAAACTAACTCAAAAAAATCATGAAACTGCTCAAAGCCACTGTTTGGAATATATCCAACAGTAAACATTTTAGTTTATGATTATTTGGACATTTAAAATATTTTATAGCATTTAAATGCCCAAATGCAAATACTATATGATTTAATTCAGTGACCCTCTATTGTTCTAGAAAAGTGTGCACCATTTTTGTCACAGGTTCTAGACCAAGGCAAAGATGATGAACATTTTAGAAGGGCATTTTGGGTTCGGTGAAAATGATTTTATTTGGACCCTAGTTGAATTTCATTTGCTGCTAGGGTTTGTCAGCCCCCATTTCAAAGTTTCATAAAATTTAGACATGATGCATGGAGGCTAATTCAAAGGCAGGCAAGGCTTGAACTGGGCTGTGACATGAGTCCACCATACCTACCTAAGGATAGAGCAAGATCTTTCAAGTAAGTTGTGATCGGTGTAATAAGGCAATAAAAATTGCTTCTAAAAGTGTGAGATCATTTAGTGTAAGAGAAAATTGATCATTGTACGAACTTATGATGGCAAAGCAATAAAAGCGACGGACTGCATAATAAAGGTTTCTATCATAAGGGGCAATATAACGTGACGTTCTCTTGCACTAAGGGATTGAGCATACAAACAAATAAGCGCATGGCAACCTCTGCGAAGGTGTCGGTGTACAAAAGTAGGGGCCTTCCGTACCCCTTTACTTGAGCACAAGCAGTTGTAGCCACACCTGCGGCCACGCTCGATGGGGCAGAGGAAGCAAAGATATGAGACTACCAGGGTTGTGCTAAGAACAGAGGCGCATAGAGTGAAGGGGCAAGGTGGGTTTCCCCCGGCAAGAGCCTTGTCGGGGCAACTTGCCTGCTACCTCTTGAGCACTGCATTGGTTTTCCCTTGAAGAGGAAAGGGTAATGCAGCAGAGCAGCGTAACTATTTCCCTCAGTTTTTGAGAACCACGGTATCACCAGTAGGAGGCCACGCACGAGTCCCTCGCACCTACACAAACAAATAAACTCCTCGCAACCAATGCGATAAAGGGGTTGTCAATCCATTCACGGTCACCTACGAGAGTGAGATCTGATAGATATGATAAGATAATATTTTTGGTATTTTTATGATAAAGAGAAATAAAG
This sequence comes from Triticum urartu, assembly GCF_056163025.1. Lineage (NCBI taxonomy): Eukaryota > Viridiplantae > Streptophyta > Magnoliopsida > Poales > Poaceae > Triticum > Triticum urartu. The sequence continues at coordinate 647,611,115 of NC_141875.1, read as the reverse complement.
ATGCAAGTAAAATAAATGGCAAAGGAAATAACTAAGTATTGGAAGATTAATATGATGGAAAATAGACCTGGGGGCCATAGGTTTCACTAGAGGCTTCTCTCGAGAGCACAAGTATTATGGTGGGTGAACAAATTACTGTTGAGCAATTGACAAAATTGAGCATAGTTATGAGAATATCTAGGTATGATCATGTATATAGGCATCACGTCCGAGACAAGTAGACCGACTCCTGCCTGCATCTACTACTATTACTCCACACATCGACCGCTATCCAGCATGCATTTAGAGTATTAAGTTCAGGAGAACAGAGTAACACTTTAAGCAAGATGACATGATGTAGAGGGATAAACTCATGCAATATGATATAAACCCCATATTGTTATCCCCGATGGCAACAATACAATACGTGCCTTGCTGCCCCTACTGTCACTGGGAAAGGACACCGCAAGATTGAAGCCAAAGCTAAGCACTTCTCCCATTGCAAGAAATATCAATCTAGTAGGCCAAACCAAACTGATAATTCGAAGAGACTTGCAAAGATAACCAATCATACATAAAAGAATTTAGAGAAGAATCAAATATTGTTCATAGATAAACTTGATCATAAACCCACAATTCATCGATCTCAATAAACACACTGCAAAAGAAGATTACATCCAATAGATCTCCACAAGAGAGGGGGAGGACTTTGTATTGAGATCCAAAAAGAGAGAAGAAGCCATCTAGCTAATTACTGTGGACCCGTAGGTCTGAAATAAACTACTCACACTTCATCGGAGAGGCTATGGTGTTGATGTAGAATCCCTCCTTGATCAATACCCCCTCCGGCGGAGCTCCGGAAAGGCCCCAAGATGGGATCTCGTGGATACAGAAAGTTACGGCGGTGGAATTAGGGTTTTAGCTCTATATTTGGTAGTTTGGGGGTACGTAGGTATATATAGGAGGAAGGAGTACGTCGGTGGAGCAACATGGACCCCACGAGGGTGGAGGGCGCGCCTGGTGGGGTAGGCACGCCCCCTACCTCGTGCCTTCTTGGTTGATGTCTTGACGTAGGGTTCAAGTCCCTTTTTATTTATTTATTTATTCTCTTTTGGGGGGGATTCTTTTTTTGGCCTTTATTTTTTTATTGGGACAATACTCTATGAATGATAATCATCACACTTCTATTTATTTACAACTCAATGATTACAACTCGATACCAGAACAAAGTATGACTCTATATGAATGCCTCCGGCGGTGTACCGTGATAGCAATGATGCATGAGTGGCTTATATGAAAGAATTATGAATGGTGGCTTTGCCACAACTAAAATGTCAACTACATGATCATGCGAAGCAATATGACAATGATGGAGCGTGTCATAGTAAACGGAACGGTGGAAAGTTGCATGGCAATATATCTCGGAATGGCTATGGAAATGCCATGATAGGTAGGTATGATGGCTGTTTTGAGGAAGGTATATGGTGGGTGTATGATACCGGCGAAAGGTGCATGGTATTAGAGCGGGTAGCAATGGTGGAAGGGTGAGAGTGTGTATAATCCATGGACTCAACATTAGTCATAAAGAACTCACATACTTATTGCAAAAATCTATTAGTTATCAAACCAAAGTACTACCCGCATGCTCATGGGGGATAGATTGGTAGGAAAAGACCATCGCTCGTCCCCGACCGCCACTCATAAGGAGGACAATCAATAAATACATCATGCTCCGACTTCTTAACATAACGGTTCACCATACATGCATGCTACGGGAATCACAAACTTCAACACAAGCATTTCTCAAATTCACAACTACTCAACTAGAATGACTCTAATATCACCATCTCCATATCTGAAAAACAATTATCAAGTTTCAAACTTCTCATAGTATTCAACACACTCATAAGAATTTTTTATTAATCTTGAATGCCTAAAATAATTAATGGAAATTACCACGCTGTTTCGTAGGACTCTCAAAATAATCTAAGTGAAGCATGAGAGAAAAAAAGTTTCTATAAAACAAGTCCACCATCGTGCTCTAAAAGATATAAGTGAAGCACTAGAGCAAAAACTGTATAACTCAAAAGATACAAGTGAAGCACATAGAGTATTCTAACAATTTCTGAATCATGTGTGTCTCTCTCAAAAAGGTCCGTGCATCAAGGATGATTGTGGAAAACTAACAAATAAAGACTCAAATAATAAAAGACGCTCCAAGCAAAACACATATCATGTGGTAAATAAAAATATAGCTCCAAGTAAAGTTACCGATAGAAGTAGATGAAAGAGGGGATGCCTTCCGGGGCATCCCCAAGCTTTGGCTTTTAGGTGTCCTTAGATTATCTTGGGGTGCCATGGGCATCCCCAAGCTTAGGCTCTTGCCACTCCTTATTCCATAACCCATCAAATCTTTTACCAAAAACTTGAAACCTACTGTATTCCAACTTATCTATGGTTTATAAACTATTTTACTAGCCATAGATTCATCAAAATAAGCAAACAACACACAGAAAACAGAATCTGTCAAAAACAGAACAGTCTGTAGTAATCTGCAGCTAACTCAAGTTCTGGAACCCCAAAAATTCTAAAATAAATTTCTGGACGTGAGGAATTTATCTATTAATCATCTTCAAAAATAATTAACTAAATATCACTTTCCAAATAAAAATGGCAGCAGTTCTCGTGAGCGCTAAAGTTTCTGTTTTTTACAGCAAGATTAAAAAGACTTTCCCCAAGTCTTCCCAACAGTTCTACTTGGCACAAACACGAATTAAACACAAAAAACACAACAAAAACAGAGGCTAGATAAATTATTTATTACTAAACAGGAGAAAAAAGCAAGGAATAAAAATAAAATTGGGTTGCCTCCCAACAAGCGCTATCGTTTAACGCCCCTAGCTAGGCATGAAAGCAAGGATAGATCTAGGTATTGCCATCTTTGGAAGGCAATCCACAAGTGGATCTCATAATAGATTCATAAGGTAATTTAATTTTATTTCTAGGGAAGTGTTCCATGCCTCTCCTTAACGGAAATTGGAATCTAATATTCCCTTCCTTCATATCAATAATTGCACCAATCGTTCTAAGGAAAGGTCTACCAAGAATAATAGGACATGAAGGATTGCAATCTATGTCAAGAACAATAAAATCCATGGGCACATAATTCCTATTTGCAACAATAAAAACATCATTAATTCTTCCCATAGGTTTCTTAATAGTGGAATCCGCAAGGTGCAAGTTTAAAGAGCAATCATCAAAATCACGGAAACCTAGCAAATCACACAAAGTCTTTGGAATCGTGGAAACACTAGCACCCAAATCACACAAAGCATAGCATTCATGATCTTTAATCTTAATTTTAATTGTAGGTTACCACTCATCATAAAGTTTTCTAGGGATAGAAACTTCCAAGTCAAGTTTTTCTTCATAAGATTGCATCAAAGCATCAACGATATGTTTGGTAAAGGCTTTATTTTGACTATAAGCATGAGGAGAATTTAGCATGGATTGCAACAAGGAAATAAGATCTATCAAAGAGCAATTATCATAATTAAATTCCTTGAAATCCAAAATAGTGGGTTCATCGATATTTAAATTTTTGACTTCTTCAATCCCACTTTTAACAATTTTAGCATCAAGATCTAAAGACTCCGAATTTTTGGAACGCCTTCTAGGTAAAGGTGGATCATATTCAGTCCCATCATTATCAAGATTCATATTACAAAACAAAGATTTAATAGGGGACACATCAATAACTTTTAGATCTTGATCTTTGTCTTCCAAAAAAAATTCCGGCTTAGCGGCCATCTTATTAACTAAGGTGGCTTGCTTATTCGAAACTTCAGCTATTAGCTTCTCAAGATGAGCAATTTGAGATTTGAAACCATCAAATTCTTTAGACATATCATCGAGCTCTTTGTTAATATAACCCATAAAGCTTTTTTGTTCTTTAATCTCATTTCTAAAGAAATTATTATGCTCAAATTGTAAGACCATAAAACTCCTGATGTTGCCCTCGATCTCTTCTAACCTTTTAAGGTGAAGATCACCAAATCTAGATAGAGCCATCGTGACAAGCAAGCACTCCTACACACTAGCAAACAAGAAACGGGTAAAAAGAGGCGAATAGAGAAAGAGAGGGAGGATGGAGAGAGAGAGGGCGAATAAAACGGCAAGGGTGAAGTGGGGGGAGAGGAAAACGAGAAGCAAATGGCAAATAATATAATGCGGGAGATAAGGTTTTGTGATGGGTACTTGGTATGTTGACTTTTGCATAGACTCCCCGGCAACGGTGCCAGAAATCCTTCTTGCTACCTCTTGAGCACTGTGTTGGTTTTCCCATGAAGAGGAAAGGGTGATGCAACAGAGCAACGTAAGTATTTCCCTCAGTTTTTGAGAACCAAGGTATCAATCCAGTAGGAGGCCACGCACGAGTCCCTCGCACCTACACAAACAAATAAACTCCTCGCAACCAACGCGATAAAGGGGTTGTCAATCCCTTCACGGTCATCTACGAGAGTGAGATCTGATAGATATGATAAGATAATATTTTTGGTATTTTTATGATAAATAGAAATAAAGATGCAAGTAAAATAAATGGCAAAGGAAATAACTAAGTATTGGAAGATTAATATGATGGAAAATAGACCTGGGGGCCATAGGTTTCACAAGAGGCTTCTCTCGAGAGCATAAGTATTATGGTGGGTCAAAAAGTACTGTTGAGCAATTGACACAATTTAGCATAGTTATGAGAATATCTAGGTATGATCATGTATATAGGCATCACGTCCGAGACAAGTAGACCGACTCCTGCCTGCATCTACCACTATTACTCCACACATCGACCACTATCCAGCATGCATCTGGAGTATTAAGTTCAAGAGAATAGAGTAACTCTTTAAGCAAGATGATATGATGTAGAGGGATAAACTCATGCAATATGATATAAACCCCTTCTTGTTATCCTCGATGGCAACAATACAATACGTGCCTTGCTGCCCCTACTGTCACTGGGAAAGGACACCGCAAGATTGAACCCAAAGCTAAGCACTTCTCCCATTGCAAGAAAGATCAATCTAGTAGGCCAAACCAAACTGAGAATTCGAAGAGACTTGCAAAGATAACCAATCATACATAAAAGAATTCAGAGAAGAATCAAATATTGTTCACAGATAAACTTGATCATAAACCACAATTCATCGATCTCAACAAACACACCGCAAAAGAAGATTACATCGAATAGATCTCCACAAGAGAGGGGGAGAACTTTGTATTGAGATCCAAAAAGAGGGAAGAAGCCATCTAGCTAATAACTATGGACCCGTAGGTCTGAAGTAAACTACTCACACTTCATCGGAGAGGCTATGGTGTTGATGTAGAAGCCCTCCATGATCGATACCCCCTCCGGCGGAGCTCCGGAAAGGCCCCAAGATGGGATCTCATGGATACAGAAAGTTACGGCGGTGGAATTTGGGTTTTGGCTCTGTATCTGGTAGTTTGGGGGTACGTAGGTATATATAGGAGGAAGGACTACGTCGGTGGAGCAACATGGGCCCCACGGGGGTAGAGGGCGTGCCTGGGGGGGGGGTAGGTGTGCCCCCCTACCTCGTGCCTTCCTGGTTGATGTCTTGACGTAGGGTCCAAGTCCCCTGGATCACTTTCATTCCAAAAATCACGTTCCCGAAGGTTTCATTCCGTTTGGACTCCGTTTGATATTCTTTTTCTGCGAAACTCTGAAATAGGAAAAAAACAACAATTCTGGGTTGGGCCTCAAGTTGATAGGTTAGTCTCAAAAATAATATAAAAGTGTATAATAAAGCCCAGTAATGTCCAAAACATGATATAATATAGCATGGAACAATCAAAAATTATAGATATGTTGGAGACGTATGATTGCCCAACGCCAGCAACGCCAGCAACGCCAGCATGCCCTCTTGAAGCTCAACCTCAAAGCTCCATTTTCCTCGAGATTTGTCTAGGTTTAGCGGCCCGTCATGTCCCATTCCCATCTTCACCACCGTCGATTGCCCGCGCCGATCTCGTCGCCGGCACCACCATGGTGAGCCTCTTGTTCCTATCTTCTTTCTGAAAGAAAAAAAAATTCTTACTTTAGATAGATACTTGTCTAATTTTCTTACTTTTATTATTGCTTGTTATTATCTATATAGTGTGATGGTTTTGGTATCCTCCCTCGTCGGCCCTCGTCCTGGCTATGATTCGGATGTGGTATATATTATCTTTTTATAACTATTTGGTTCATTTATTGTTTATGACAATTATGCCGACCAACGTGACATAGATTTTATTTATGTAGGAGGTAGTTGAACCGAAAATTCCAACCGACCCTATTGTCGAGAGGTTAAATTTAGTTGAAGAAGAAAACAATTACTTGAAGGAAAAAATAAAAAAATCAAGGATGAGAAGATGATATTGGAGTTGCATGTTGCGGATGTCGTCGATGATCACAAGATCAAGATGGATGCAATGCGGTTGAAGATGAGAAAGATTAGAAAATATGCCATTCATACCGAGGCTTGGTATCATTATGTCGTTGGATCAATTGTTACCTTGGTTGCGATTATGATCGCATTTGTTTTCGCATTGAAATGTTTTACATAGTTTCAATGTATGCTTTAATTAATTAGATGCTCTGGAGAGCTATATGTTGTTAGATGAGAACTATGTATGTACTTTGGTTTTAATGTGATGATGAACTTCTATTAATTTGGTCACTTAATTATCTATTCATGTTGTTCTGCAATGGTTTTTGACACATTAATTATATAATGCACGCAGATGAACCAGCAATGGATGTACGGTGACAAACACACCTCCAAGTACATTAAGGGCGTGCATGATTTTCTCGAAGTGGCTGAGGCAAACAAGCAGAATGGTTTTATGTGTTGTCCATGCCCTAAATGTGGGAATACGAAGTCTTACTCTGACCGGAAAATGCTTCACACCCACCTGCTTTACAATGGTTTCATGCCACACTATAATGTTTGGACGAGGCACGGAGAAATAGGGGTTATGATGGAAGATGGCGAAGAAGAAGAGGACGATGACAACTATGTGCCCCCTGAATACGGTGATGCTGCAACAGGGGAAGCTGCTGAAGATCAAGAGGAACCAGACGATGTGCCCAATGGTGCTGCAACGGGGGAAGCTGCTGAAGATCATGAGGAACCAGACGATGTGCCCGGTGATGATGATCTCTGCCGGGTCATTGTCGATGCAAGGACGCAATGCGAAAGTCAAAAGGAGAAGCTAAAGTTCGATCGCATGTTAGAGGATCACAAAAAAGGGTTGTACCCCAATTGCGAATATGGCAACACAAAGCTCGGTACCGTACTGGAATTGATGCAGTGGAAGGAAGAGAATGCTGTGCCTGACAAAGGATGTGAGAAGCTACTGAAAATATTGAAGAAGAAGCTTCCAAAGGATAACGAATTGCCCGACAGTACATACGCAGCAAAGAAGGTCGTATGCCCTCTAGGATTGGAGGTGTAGAAGATACATGCATGCCCTAATGACTGCATCCTCTACCGCGGTGCGTACAAGGATCTCAACGCATGCCCGGTATGCGGTGCATTGCGGTATAAGATCAGACAAGATGACCCTGGTGATGTTGACGACGAGCCCCCCAGGAAGAGGGTTCCTGCGAAGGTGATGTGGTATGCTCCTATAATACCATGGTTGAAACGTCTATTCAGAAACAAAGAGCATGCCAAGTTGATGCGATGGCACAGTGAGGACCGTAAGAAAGACGAGAAGTTGATAGCACCCGCTGACGGGTCGCAGTGGAGAAAAATCGAGAGAAAGTACTGGCCTGAGTTTGCAAGTGACCCAAGGAACGTATGGTTTGGTTTAAGCGCGGATGGCATTAATCCTTTTGGGGAGCAGAGCAGCAATCACAGCACCTGACCCGTGACTCTATGTATGTATAACCTTCCTCCTTGGATGTGGATGAAGCGGAAGTTCATTATGATGCCAATTCTCATCCAAGGCCCTAAGCAACCCGGCAACGACATTGATGTGTTCCTAAGGCCATTAGTTGAAGAACTTTTACAGCTGCGGAATGGAAACGGTGTACGTACGTGGGATGAGCATAAACAGGAGGAATTTAACCTGCACGCGTTGCTATTTGTAACCATCAACGATTGGCCCGCTCTCAGTAACCTTTCAGGACAGACAAACAAGGGATACCACGCATGCATGCACTGTTTAGATGAAACTGAAAGTATATACCTGGACAAATGTAGTACGAATGTGTACCTGGGCCATCGTCGATTTCTTCCAACCAACCATCAATGTCTAAAGAAAGACAAGCATTTCAAAGGCGAGGCAGATCACCAGAAGAAGCCCGCCATGCATACTAGTGATAACATACTTGCTATGGTCAATGATTTACACGTAATCTTTGGAAAGGGTACCGGAGGACTAGCTGTTCTGAATGACGCCGAGGGACACGCACCCATGTGGAAGAAGAAATCTATATTTTGGGACCTACCCTACTGGAAAGACCTAGAGGTCCGCTCTTCAATCGACGTGATGCATGTGACGAAGAACCTTTGCGTGAACCTGCTAGGCTTATTGGGCGTGTATGGGAAGACAAAAGATACACCTGAGGCACGGGAGGACCTGCAACATTTGCACGAAAAAGACGGCATGCCTCCGAAGCAGTATGAAGGTCCTGCCAGCTACGCTCTTACGAAAGAAGAGAAAGAAATCTTCTTTGAATGCCTACTCAGTATGAAGGTCACGACTGACTTCTCGTCGAATATAAAGGGAATAATAAATATGCCAGAGAAAAACTTCTAGAATATAAAGTCTCATGACTGCCACGTGATTATGATGCAACTGCTTCCGGTTGCATTGAGGGGGCTTCTACCGGAAAACGTCCGATTAGCCATTGTGAAGCTATGTGCATTCCTCAATGCAATCTCTCAGAAGGTGATCGATCCAGAAATCGTACCAAGGCTAAGGAGTAATGTGGCGCAATGTCTTGTCAGTTTCGAGCTGGTGTTCCCACCATCCTTGTTCAATATCATGACGCACGTCCTAGTTCATCTAGTCGACGAGATTGTCATTCTGGGACCCGTATTTCTACACAATATGTTCCCCTTTGAGAGGTTCATCGGAGTCCTAAAGAAATATGTTCGTAACCGCGCTAGGCCAGAAGGAAGCATCTCCATGGGCCATCAAATAGAGGATGTCATTGGGTTTTGTGTTGACTTCCTTCCTGGCCTTAAGAAGATAGGTCTCCCTAAATCGCGGTATGAGGGGAGACTGACTGGAAAAGGCACGCTAGGAGGGGACTCAATAATATGCAGGGATGGATATTCTTGGTCTCAAGCACACTACACACTTCTACAGAACTCTACCTTGGTGACCCTGTATGTCGATGAACACAAGAACAGTTTGCGCTCCAAACACCCAGAGCAGTGCGACGACTGGATTACATGTGAACACATTAGGACTTTCAGCAGTTGGTTGGAAACACGTCTCAGAGGTGACAACACTGTTTGTGATGAGCTGTACTTGTTGTCCAGGGGACCATCTTTGACTGTATTGACTTACAAAGGATACGAGATAAATGAGAATACATTTTACACGATCGCCCAAGATCAAAAGAGCACCAACCAAAACAGCGGTGTCCGCTTTGATGCAGCAACCGAGAGGGGAAAGGACACATATTATGGTTACATAGTGGACATATGGGAACTTGACTACGGACATGATTTTAAGGTCCCTTTGTTTAAGTGCAAATGGGTCAATCTGTCAGGAGGCGGGGTACAGGTAGACCCACAGTGCAGAATGACAATAGTGGATCTGAAAAATCTTGGGTACACTGACGAACCATCCGTCCTAGCCAATGATGTGGCAGAGGTTATCTATGTGAAGGACATGTCTACCAAACTGAGAAAAAAGAAAATATAAGGAAGCGAATACATCATATGATGAGCCAAAGCGCCACATAGTTCTTTCAGGAAAAAGGGACATCGTGGGAGTGGAGGGCAAGACAGGCATGTCTCAAGATTATGAAAAGTTTCATGAAATTCCTCCCTTCAAACAAGGCTGACCCAAGCATCCTGATAAACGATGAAGATTATCCATGGTTATGGCGCAATAAGAAAATGACACAAGCGAAGAAAAAGTGAAGACTTTCTCCTGCAACTATTATGATAATACCATGCCAACTTTGTAACAGACGAGTATGATACAATTGTCCGTTTTGTACATGCACATGCTATGTGGGTGAAATTATGATACCATGCCAACTTTCAACCTTTTTTGACCTAATACCATTATTCAAATTTTAACTATTCAAATTTGAAAACTAATGGCACTAACATAAAGTTTATAATTTTTCTAAAACAAATGGCACTAACAGAAAGGTTATAATTTTTCTGACCTAAAAGCAAAAAGTATTAAAAAATAAAGCAAAAAATAAAAGAAAATAAATAATGCAAAAAACAAAACAAAAAAACTATTTTTATAGTAAAGTTAATCACAAACTTGTGATTCACACAAATATCAAAGAATTCAAATTTTAACTATTCAAATTTGAAAACTAATGGCAGTAACAGAAAGTTTATAATTTTTGTGACCTAAAATAAAAATAATTTAAAATAAACTTTAATAAAATAAATAAAAATAGAAACAATAAGTATTTTGTTGTAAGTAGAAACAAAATAAAATAAATAAAGCAACAAAGAAAACAAAAAAGTGCCACCTACTAGGCCCCCACGGCCTGAATACGACTAGAAACCCTACCATGGGTCAGGATTCAGGCCCGCAGGTGGCCCAGTAGGCCCACAGGCACACAGCGTATGGTTAGGCCCGAAATCCTACAATTGAGAGGAGCTCGAGAGGGTGGGTGCATCAGCGCTTATAAACCACTCTCGAGCTCTCTCAGCTAGCGAGGTGGTACTAAACTTCTGACGCGGGGCAGCACAAGGCCTCTGGTCCCGGTTGGTACCACCAACCGGGACTAAAGGGGGCATTGGTCCCGGTTCGTGGCACCAACCGGGACCAATGCGCCTCGCCCCTGGCCCATGACCATTAGTCCCGGTTTGTGCCACAAACCGGGACTAAAGGGTTGGTCCTCGTTGTGGTCAGAGTTTAGTCCCACCTCGCCAACCGAAGGGGGCTCACACCGATTTATAAGCCCTTCCCTCTCTGCCTTGTTGAGCTCCTCTCAAAGTGAAAATAGATGCCCTTATGCAGGAAATTTGACCTAAATTCAGAGTGAATTTCTCTGAAATTCATAGAAATTTACTATGAATTTAGGTTGAATTTTCTCTATAAGCGCATCTATGCTCATTTTTTAGTAAAGTTAATCACAAACTTGTGATTCACACAAATTTCAAAGAATTCAAATTTTAACTATTCAAATTTGAAAACTAATGGCACTAACAGAAAGTTTATAATTTTTCTGACCTAAAAGCAATAAGAATTAAAAAATAAAGAAAAAAATAAAAGAAAATAAATAATGCAAAAAACAAAACAAAAAAAATGGAAAACAAACTATTTTTATAATAAAGTTAATCACAAACTTGTGATTCACACAAATTTCAAAGAATTCAAATTTTAACTATTCAAATTTGAAAACTAATGGCACTAACAGAAAGTTTATAATTTTTCTGACCTAAAAGAAAAAAGAATTAAAAATAAACTTTAATAAAATAAATAAAAATAGCAACAATAAGTATTTTGTTGTAAGTAGAAACAAAATAAAATAAATAAAGCAACAAAGAAAACAAAAAAACTAATTTGAAAAACTAATGGCACTAACACAAAGTTTATAATTTTTGTGACCTAAAAGAAAAATAATTAAAAATAAACTTTAATAAAATAAATAAAAATAGCAACAATAAGTATTTTGTTGTAAGTAGAAAAAAAGCAACAAAGAAAACAAATTTGAAAAGTAATGGCACTAACAGAAAGTTTATAATATTTGTGACCTAAAAGAAAAATAATTAAAAATAAACTTTAATAAAATAAATAAAAATAGAAACAATACGTATTTTTTTGTAAGTAGAAACAAAATAAAATAAATAAAGTAACAAAGAAAACAAAAAAAGGTGCCATCTACTGGGCCCCCACGGCCTGAATATGACTAGAAACCCTACCATGGGCCAGGATTCAGGCCCGCAGGAGGCCCAGTAGGCTCATAGGCACACAGTGTACGGTTAGGCCCGAAAGCCTACAATTCATAGGAGCTCGAGAGGGTGGGCGCAGCAGCGCTTATAAACCACTCTCGAGCTCTCTCAGCTAGCGAGGTGGTACTAAACTTTTGACGCGGGGCAGCACAAGGCCTTTGGTCCCGGTTGGTGCCACCAACTGGGATTAAAGGGGTGCATTGGTCACGGTTCGTGGCACCAACCGAGACCAATGCCCCCCTTTAGTACCGGTTGGTGGCACCAACCGGGACCAAAGGCCTCTGCTTCCCGCCCTTTGGGTTGCTGAAAGGCATTAGTCCCGGTTGGTGCCACCAACCGGGACTAAAGGCTTTGCTATATAATATGACACTTAGGAAATTTTCACTTCTCATTCGCAGTTGCCCCCGACGACGCCGACGACATCGGCGCCGCCCGCCGCCCCCACCGTCACCGTCGCCCACCGTCACCGTCGCCCGCGCCTCGCCATGGCCCGCGCCCTCGCCTGACACCGTCGCCGCTCGCTGCCCCTGCCCTGATGCGCGCCGCTCTGGCCCGCCCATCGTCGCCGTAGCCCTGCCCCGCCCCCTTCGTCGCCATCGCCACTGCCCCGAGCGCGCGCCCCTGCCCCGTCGACGTCATCGCCGTCGCTATCCTCGCCGCCGACCCCGCGCCCCTGCCCCTCCTAACCTTGGTCCGGCCGGCGCCCTCTCTGTCCTATGCTTTTTTTCATGTATATATGCTTGTTTTTTTCATATATATGATGATATATATATGCTTGTTTTTTTTCATATATATATGCTTGTTTATTTCTTATATATGATGATGTATATGCTTGTTATCATAATTGTTTTTGTTCATATATATGATGATTTTTATATAGAATATGATGTTTTTTTGTTCATAGATGATCATATATATGATGTATGTATGGATGTGGATGACATGAGATGAGATGTTTTTTCTGTTGGACAAGAAAATATTTTTTCCATGCAAAAGTTACATTTTTAGAAAAGTTCTATATAACTAGCTAGGAAAGGAAGAAGAAGAAAAAGAATGAGAGGAAAAGGAAAATAAGAAGAGGAAGAAAGGAGAAGAAGAGGAGAGGAAGAAGAGGAGAAATAAATAAGAAGGAGAAAAAAGAAGAAAAAGAAGAGGACAAGAAGAAAGGAATAGAGGAGAAGAAGAGAAAATAGAATATTATATTTTCTCTTCTTCTCCTCTTTTTTTTCTTCTTTTTTTCTTCAATCTTCTCCTCTTTTTTGTTTCTTCTTCGTCTTCTTATTTTTTATCGGATATGTCGTTGTCGATATACCCCGTGTCCCGATAACTTCAACACGAGGGGGTGGGGGGGTTCGACCTACCCCCTCCCCAATAACATTATTTTCCCATGTATGTATGCAAAAGTTACATTTTTAGAAAAGTTTTACATATCTAGCTAGGAAAGGAAGAAGAAGAAAAAGAATGAGAGGAAAAAGGAAAATAAGAAGAGAAAGAAAGGAGAAGAAGAGGAGAGGAAGAAGAGGAGAAATAAATAAGAAGAAGAAAAAAGAAGAAGAAAAAAGAGGAGAAGAAGAAAGGAATAGAGGAGAAGAAGAGAAAATAGTTCTTCTCCTCTTTTTTTTCTTCTTTTTTCTTCAATCTTCTCCTCTATTAATATCTTCTTCTCCTCTTTTTATTTCTTCTTCGTCTTCTTATTTTTTTTCGGATATGTCGTTGTCGATATACCCCGTGTCCCGATAACTTCAACATGAGGGGGGGGGGTTCGACCTACCCCCTCCCCGATAACATTATTTTCCCATGTATGTATGTCGTCGTTTCGATATAACCCCCTCCTGGATAACTTCGACCGTGATAACTTATAACACGGGAGCACCCCCCGGCCCTCTCGCTCGACCAAAACTCACGAGGACACCCAAATCCTAGAAAAAAACGATGTCGGTCTCCTACCCCCTCCCGCCGTGCCCCTACCCTTGAAGTGTTGCCGAGGCCACCCCAAACCCGGAATAAGCTAGGTCTACGTTTGCCACTAATATATCCACATGATGTCATGTTTGTGTAATAATTGCCATGTTGTAATATTTGCAGAAACAATGGAGCACGGACGAGACGAGGAAGAAGAACAGGTGTTGGGGGACATAATCTTAGCCGGAGGTGATGTCTTGTCGTATCTTAACGACAATGATGGTCTGGAAGAACAGGGTGAAGAAGAAGCAGGCTACGGTGATCGAAGAATGGAGGAGGAAAGACATGATTATGATGGCTCCGGTGACCCAATGCTGGTGCAAGAAGGAGCCCGTGGTGACGGCTCCAGTGACCGAACAGAGTCCGGCCAGGTAAATATATTAGTTAAGCCTATGATGACTAGCTAATTGATGCATTCATTGTTTTGGTATGTACACATATTAATTAACTCTCGTCTAATTCTTCTTTTTTCTAGCCCTCCGGATCGAGCACAACTTCGGTAAAGAGACGAGGCCCGAAGAAAAAGTTGCGCTCGGATGAAAGGTTTGAGATCACAGCAATCGCACGCGATGGCATGCCGATTGAACCCATCTAGACAAAGGAAGCATTTGCTGCTCAGTGCGGGGTTCTTTTTAGGGACAAGATCCCGATCAGCATCCAGCAATGGTATAAGCCTAAGAATGAAGACCCTGAGGTGTCTTATGTCAATGATATGCAGAAAGATGATCTTTGGACTGAGCTAAAGGAAAATTTCACCCTACCGCCAGAGGTGGATCCGGAGAAGCCAGTTAAAGAGCAATTAATCAAGTCTCATGCTCTTAAGAAGATGGCAGACCTATTAAGGGGGTGGAAGAATGAGCTGAAAACGTTTGTCGACAAAGAAGAGACACCAGAATTCATCGGCAGATATGTGAAGATTAGAGATCACTGGCCCGCATTTGTGGCCTACAAGACATCAAAAAAGAGTAAGAAGATGTCGGTGACAAAGAAGAAAAATGCTGCAAAGAAGAAGCTTCACCATTGCACGGGGTCAGGTGGCTACCTCAAAGCCCGGCCTAAGTGGGCCAAGGCTGAGAATGATCTGCTTGATAAAGGGATCGAACCAGAGACAATGAACTGGCTAGACCGTTGCCGGACTTGGTTCTTCGGGGCTAGTAGAACCTTGGACCCTGTATCAGGGAAATGCGTTTGGACGGACGAGCAAATGAACATACCAGTCAAGAGGCTTAAGAACTATATCGATGCAGCGAAGCAAGGGACGTTCGTTCTAGACAGAGAGAACGACGGGCTCACAATGGCCCTCGGGAATCCTGAGCACCCTGGACGGACACAAGGCATGCCAGGCTCCGTTCCGTGGAAGGCTAGTTTTCCGAACGCAGGCGGTTAGAAATGCCAGGAGAGGAGGAAAAAAGTGGAGCATGCCCAAATTCAGACGCTGCACGAAAGGGTTCAAGCGCTAGAGGAACGAGAAGTAGCTCGCAGCAAGTGACCTGCCGAAACTACCCCCGAAGCTACCCCGCCATCTCAGCGGAGAAGCGGCGTGGCTTCCACCGAGCTGCTTCAGCCGGAGCATGTCTTGACGGCTCCTGCTAGCTACCCCGTGGATGCTATCACGGAGTCTCAACTTCAAAGTCAAGGCGGCTGTCGACTCTGTTCGACCTCCTGAACCCGGTGCAACTTTTCACTGTAGTCCAATTCCAGAAGGATATGTCAGGGTGAAGGTGGACGAAATAACAGAGGGATTTGAGGACCTCCAGCTTGACTACCCTACCGGTGAAGGGGAGACTCGGCTAGGTTCTTGTCTATTGACTCCATGCCTATGTCGGAAGGAGCTCCTCAAGCTTCTGAACTGGACGCCTCCGCCTCCTCCTCCTCCTCCAGCGAGTTAGGGCACTCCGCCTCCTCCTCCGCCTCCTCCTCCGGCGAGTGATCAGGGCACTCAGCCTCCTTCTCCGGCGCGTGGCGGCACTCCGCCTCCTACTCCGCCTGCGCCGGTGCACCCGAGCAGCCATCCTCCTCCTTCTCTGCCTCGTCGGCAAGGGCGGAAGAGACCCGCCACTGCTCCGGCTGCTCCGGCGCGTCGTAGTCCTTCTCCTCCGCCTCATAAGCAAGGAAAGAAGACAGCCGCAGCCGCTCCGTCTGCTCTGTCGGCGTCTAGCAGTACAGCTAGAAGCAAGAGGCAATACAGATTCGGTCCTTCTCTGAAGACTCCAGAGAAGTTACCATATGAGAGGACCCCGGAGGAGAACGCGAAGATCGCGCGAGCCGAAGTGACGAACTTCTTTGAAGGGGTGAAAGCAAAGAAACATCCACCTCCGGAGGAGAAGGTACATCCTGTGAAAGCGAAGTGCACTCTGGCTGCCCTGAAAAAACCAGCAAAGTCTCCGCCGAAAGGCAACTACGATCGCATTATTGCAAAGAAATTTGTCGAAGCGGAGCGGTCGGGAAGTACTATTAGTGATCAAAGGATAAAAGAACAACGAGCTGGGAAAAAAATTGCCCAGCTCGGCGGACAAGCGAACCAATCATGCCCCCCGCTCAAGGTGTCTAGCGACATCGTCGCTAATGATCCGAGGATGGTGCCCGGTTATAGCAATTTTGGAGATTACCTGCCGGGCGATGTACATTATGATTTCTTGGAGGTGGAGGAACACAAATATGAGTATGGGAAGCCTCTCGTCAAAGATGAAAGATCTCTAACAACGATGATGCGAAGATTCCATGATAGGTACATGAAAACCTGCAGAGTGTCTGGGGGAGGAATACTTTGACGCTGAGAGTTAGAGAGGAGCCTGACCTCATTGGAATTGAACTATTGAATGTTCCATTTGAGGAGTTCTTCCAGTTTTTCAATCAAAAGGCCCTTGATAAAGCAACGATCACTTGCTACTATCTGTAAGTAGTACTACTTCTGTCATTAAGTCTCTCTATATAGGTCAACTCTTTCATTGCATGTATTTATAATTATCCTCACTATATTATGGAGATTGAAGATCACCGAATTGAAGAAAAGACAAATCGGTGATATTGGGTTCATTAACACAAATATCATAGATGCAACTGAGGTTAAATATTGTGCCGAAGATACCGAGGCCAACTTGCTACGATCGTTGGTAATAAATGAAAACAAAGATATAATACTCTTTCCTTACAACTTCAAGTGAGTGTTACTCTCTTGTGCATATTCGGTTTCCCTTATAAGTCCAGGTTATAGTAATGTAATTGATGAGTTATGCATGCGTGCGCAGCTTCCACTATATTCTCCTAGAGATTAAGCTTGAGTAGGGACTAGTAACCGCCTTAGACTCGAGACGAAAAGATCCCCAGGACTATGTGGATAATTCCTGCTCGTCCTCGAGTAGGTAAATGATAAAAAA
The DNA here is from genome assembly GCF_056163025.1 of Triticum urartu. Lineage (NCBI taxonomy): Eukaryota > Viridiplantae > Streptophyta > Magnoliopsida > Poales > Poaceae > Triticum > Triticum urartu. The sequence continues at coordinate 647,593,630 of NC_141875.1, read as the reverse complement.
GATAATTTTTGATGTGGAATTCTACCTAGCATAATCTTGATCATATGTCTAATCATGGCATAAATATTAAGACACGAGTGATTCAAAGCAATAGTTTATCATTTGACATAAAAACAATAATACTTCAAGCCTACTAATAAAGCAATCATGTCTTTTCAAAATAACATGGCCAAAGAAAGTTATCCCTGCAAAATCATATAGTCTGGTTGTGCTCCATCTTCTTCACACAAAATATTCACATCATGCACAACCCCGATGGCAAGCCAAGCAATTGTTTCATACTTTTGACGTTCTCAAACCTTTTCAACTTTCACGCAATACATGAGTGTGAGCCATGGACATAGCACTATAGGTGGAATAGAATGGTGGTTGTGGAGAAGACAAAAAGGAGAAGATAGTCTCACATCAACTAGCCGTATCAACGGGATATGGAGATGCCCATCAACAGATATCAATGTGAGTGAGTAGGGATTGCCATGCAACGGATGCACTAGAGCTATAAGTATATGAAAGCTCAAACTGAAACTAAGTGGGTGTGCATCCAAGCTGCTTGCTCATGAAGACCTAGGACATTTGAGGAAGCCCATCGTTGGAATATACAAGCCAAGTTCTATAATGAAAATTCCCACTATTATATGAAAGTGATAACTCAAGAGACTCTCTATATGAAGAACATGGTGCTACTTTGAAGCACAAGTGTGGTAAAAGGATAGTAACATTGCCCCTTCTCTCTTTTTCTCTCATTTTTTTCTTTTTTTGTACGCTTCTGTAGCCTCTCTTTATTTTCGGGGGGCTTCTTTGGCCACTTTTATTTTGATAACCTCACATGGGACAATGTTCTAATGATGATGATCATCGCACTTTTATTTACTTACAACTCAATATTACAACTCGATATCTAGAACAAAGATATGACTCTATATGAATGCCTCCGGCGGTGTACCGGGATGTGCAATGATCTAGCGTAGCAATGACATCAAAAAACGAACAAGCCATAAAAACATCATGCTAGCTATCTTACGATCATGTAAAGCAATATGACAATGAATGCTCAAGTCATGTATATGATGGTGATGAAAGTTGCATGGCAATATATCTCGGAATGGCTATGGAAATGCCATGATAGGTAGGTACGGTGGATGTTTTGAGGAAGATATAAGGTGGGTTTATGGTACCGGCGAAAGTTGCACGGTACTAGAGAGGCTAGCAATGGTGGAAGGGTGAGAGTGCGTATAATCCATGGACTCAACATTAGTCATAAAGAACTCACATACTTATTGCAAAAATCTATTAGTCATTGAAACAAAGTACTATGCGCATGCTCCTAGGGGGATAGATTGGTAGGAAAAGACCATTGCTCGTCCCCGACCGCCACTCATAAGGAAGGCAGTCAATAAATACCTCATGCTCCAACTTCGTTACATAACGGTTCACCATACGTGCATGCTACGGGAATCACAAACCTCAACACAAGTATTTCTACAATCCACAACTACCCACTAGCATGACTCTAATATCACCATCTTTATATCGCAAAACTATTACAAGGAATCGAACACATCATATTCAGTGATCTACAAGTTTTATATAGGATTTTATGACTAACCATATGAATGACCAGTTCCTGTCATCTCTCTAAATAGATATAAGTGAAGCAAGAGAGTTTAATTCTTTCTAAAAAAGATATGCCCATGCTCTAACAACTATAAGTGAAGCAAAAGAGCATTCTACAAATGGCGGTTTTCTATGTAAAGAGAAACAGGCAATCCAAACTTCAAATGATATAAGTGAAGCACATGAAGCATTCTATAAAGCCATACTCAAAAGATATAAGTGAAGTGCATAGAGCATTCTATAAATCAACCAAGTACTATCTCATACCAGCATGGTGCATAAAAGAAAAATGAAAACTAAATGCAAAAGACGCTCCAAGATTGCACATATCGCATGAACGAAACGAATCCGAAAACATACCGATACTTGTTGAAGAAAGAGGCGATGCCTTTCGGGGCATCCCAAACCTTAGACACTTGAGTCTCCTTGAATATTTACTTGGGGTGCCTCAGGAATCCCCAAGCTTGAGCTCTTGCCTCTCTTCCTTCTTCTCACATTGAGACCTTCTCGATCATCTCGAACACTTCATCCACACAAAACTTCAACAGAAAACTCGGTAAGATCCGTTAGTATAATAAAGCAAATCACTACTCTAAGTACTGTTGCAAACCAATTCATATTTTGTTTTCTCATTGTGTCTACTATAATATAACTTTTCCATGGCTTAATCCACTAATATAAATTGATAGTTTCATCAAAACAAGCAAACTATGCATCAAAAACAGAATCTGTCTAAAACAGAACGGTCTGTAATAATCTGAACATTCACCATACTTATGATACTTGAAAACTTATACCAAAATTAGGAAAAATAAACAATTTGTATAGGAAGACAGTGCAAAAAGAATCATAACCATTTGACGTTCCAGCTAAAAATGTAAAGTCTCGCACTACAGCCAAAGTTTCTGTCCTGCACCGTGCAAACCATCAAGAAAATGTAAACATCCTAAAGGCAAACCATGGCACATTATTTTTATATTTAAACTTTATAAAAGCACACAACAGAAATAAATGACTCTCTAAAACTTCCGGGTTGTCTCCCTGGCAACGCTTTCTTTAAAGCCATTAAGCTAGGCATATAGTGCTCAATTAATGGATCCACCCGGATCCCAAGGTATATCAAAGCCAATTTTAATTAACAATGATTTGTAATTTAGTAGTGAGCACAAAGTAACATATATCATGCAACAACGAAATCTGACTCTTTTTCTATGCATCGGCATGTCATAAAAGAACAATTCATGCACACATAGTAAAGGCCAATGCATAGTATAAATAGTTTCTTGCAATTTTATCGTATTGGAAACATAGAGAGGTGGAGATATAGTTCCTCTCTCGTAATAATTGCAAGTAGGAGCAGCAAGCACATGAATATTATATTCCTCAAAATCATCATGTGCAACGGTAAAAGGCAACCCATCAATATAATCCTTAATAAGCACATACTTCTTCGGTATAGTGTAGTTTGGAGAATTCAAAAAGATAATAGGACTATCATGTGTGGGTGCAATAGCAACAATTTCATGTTTAACATAAGGAACTATAGAAAGTTCATCTCCATAAGCATAATTCATATTGGCATCTTGGCCACAAGCATAGCAAGCATCATCAAAAAGGGATATTTCAAAAGAATCAACGGGATCATAGCAATTATCATAGTATTCATCCTTCGGTAAGCATGAAGGGGAATTAAACAATGTTTGAGTTTAAGAGTTACTCTCATTAGAAGGTGGGCACGGGTGATCAATCCGCTCGTCCTCCTTTTGTTCTTCGCTCTTCTCCTCATCTTTCTCACCCAATGACCTCACACTTTCATCAATTTCTTCTTCCATAGATTCCTGCAAAATATTAATCTATTCTTCGACAGCGGAGACTTTCTCAATAAGTGCATTAATATCGTAATTGTATTCACAATTCTCATAGCAATATTTAAGGATGGCTAAACTTTCAGGTCTATAAACCGAATCATCAAAATCTTCAAACTCTTTAAACATAGATTCAATTTCATAAGCACCCATAAAAGCACCAAATTCTTCTATTTGTTCCACATCATAGTAATCATATATACCTCTAGCATAAGAAGCTAAGGTTTTATTATATTAAATTCGCATAAAAAGGGAAGGTATGGAGCCTTCATCTTAGAGCAACAAGTATAATCATATCTCAAGCATAGTTGCCTAGCATACCAATTCAATATATGAATTTGATCCCATAATAGTTTACCTTTTTGTGTCAAGCGGTAATCCCTAAAGTATTCACGTTGATCCAACGTTACTCCCATTACATAATTGAATTGGGTTTTCTTAGGATTATTAAAGTAGTACATAATATTTTTCACATAACCAGCACCGAGGGTTTTAGGAGGTTCCCCATCTCCATGAGTAGCAAGTACACCTAATTTTTTTGTATTTCGTGTTCCATATACATAACTAAAGATAAAGAACAACTAAGAACAGCAAATAAAAATTACTTAGTGATAAAGCAAACAAGCACACACGAGAATATTCACCCCATGCTATTGCTCCCCAGCAACGGCTCCAGAAAAAGGTCTTGATAACCCACAAGTATAGGGAATCGCAACAGTTTTCGATAAGTAAGAGTCTCGAACCCAACGAGGAGCTAAAGGTAGAACAAATATTCCCTCAAGTTCTATCGACCACCGATACAACTCTACGCATGCTTGACGTTCGCTTTACCTAGAACAAGTATGAAACTAGAAGCACTTTGTAGGTGTTGTTGGATAGGTTTGCAAGATAATAAAGAGTACGTAAATAAAAAGTAGGGGCTGTTTAAATAAAGAAACCATAACGTAAATATAGCGAGTGTGGAAAAGTGGTGGTAGGAGTTGCGAAATTGCCCCTAAGCAATTGACTACTTTACTAGACCGATAGCAAGTATTATGTGGGAGAGGCCACTGCTAGCATGTCAGCCCTGACTTGGAATTCTATGCACTTATGATTGGAACTATTAGCAAGCATCCGCAACTACTAATGTTCATTAAGGTAAAACCCAACCATAGCATTAAGGTATATTGGTCCCCCTTCAATCTCGTATGCATCAATTTCTATGCTAGGTTGAAGCTTCTGTCACTCTTGCCCTCCAATACATAGTCCTATCAACATACAACTAACCCTAGGGTGTGATCCACGCGCGCAATCATATGATGGGCACCAAAGGACAGAAACATAACCACAAGCAAATTAAATCAATCATAGCAATTCATCAACCACCGATAGGACAACGAAAATCTACTCAGACATCATAGGATGGCAACACATCATTGGATAATAATATGAAGCATAAAGCACCATGTTCAAGTAGAGGGTACAGCGGGTTGCGGGAGAGTGGACCACTGTAGATAGAGGGGGGAAGGTGATGGAGATGTTGGTGAAGATGGTGGAGGTGTTGGTGTAGATCGCAGTGATGATGATGGCCCCCGGTGGCACTCCGGTGCCACCGGAAGCGAGGGGGAGAGAGCCCCCTTCTTCTTCTTCTTCCTTGACCTCCTCCCTAGATGGGAGAAGGGTTTCCCCTTTGCTCCATGGCCTCCATGGCACAGGAGGGGCGAGAGCCCCTCCGAGATTGGATCTGTCTCTCTGTCTTTCTCTGTTTCTGCATTCTCAGATTCTTCCCTTTCACCGTTTCTTATATTCCCGGAGATCCGTAACTCCGATTGGGCTAAAATTTTAACAAGATCTCTATCCGGAAATTAGCTTTCTTGCGGTGAAAGAAGGGCACCAACTGCCTTATGGATGGCCCACGAGGGTCAGGGGTGCGCCCCCTACCTCGTGGCCACCTCGGGCACCGTCTCGCGTGGATTTTTCTTCCCAAAAATCATATATATTCCAAAAAAAATCTCTGTCAATTTTTATCCCGTTTGGACTCCGTTTGATATGGATATTCTGTGAAACAAAAAACATGCAACAAATAGAAACTTGCACTGGGCACTGGATCAATATGTTAGTCCCAAAAATAGTATAAAAAGTTGCCAAAAGTATATGAAAGTTGTAGAATATTGGCATGGAACAATCAAAAATTATAGATACGACGGAGACGTATCAGCGGACATGACTCAAATGCTCGAGAAGTAAGTTAAATCGATCATTATCCACCTTATCAGCAACTTTGTTGATTTCCTAATATCAAGTAATTGTTTTCTTTGTCTGGCAGGGTTTGGAGAAAATTCACCAAAAAAGCTCCGGACTGCCGAAGAAGCAGCAATTTAGACACCCGAAAGTAAGTACTATAGTAACATGTTCCGCGCATCTCCTAGTGATTCAAGCGCTAGTTTCATGAATACCATTTGGCATGCTTGCTTATCAGTTTGATTGACCCCTATTTCTTGTAAAGTGGTTGTCGCAGGAACAAGGGAATAATTTCTGTGGATACTACGTTTGCGAGTCCATCCGCCACACGACGTGTGAACAGGGGTAATCTGACGAACAATATGAAGTGCATAAGCAATAATATTCACAATTTTATTTTATTACCATCATTTGTGTTGAGTTTCATTTATTCATATATATATATATATGTATGTATTGACCCCCTTGTTCAAATTAGATGTTTCGGATGCGGGATGAACTCCTAGCACCAGATTGTATGCGAGCAATTCAAGAGGCACTACTAGGAAAAGGGCTACTAATGGCGCACCAGTTTTTCCTACTAATGGCGCATCACTGGTGCGCCATTAGGAATTGGCGGCATTCTTCCTTGACCACGTGATCGTTGAAGACGGAGAATGCTATGTGGACCCTGTGTTCATATATAATTAGGAGATTATATTGTAAGAGATAATTATTGCATATATGTAGCCGGTAGTGTCAGATAGATATACGAGAACTTTTTGTTCGGCCAATATCTCGGAGAAGGAGAGGTGGTCGATATCACTTCTCTCTGTATGCATATGTTCATGACGATCTTCTGTTTCCTTCATTTGCTTACTAGCTAGCGTGTCTAGTCCTCTCTATATATACGTATATATAGCGTCGACCAAGCACGAACATAAGAGAGGACACTTCTCTCTATTAATTAGCTAGATAACACAATATATGAAACACCTAAATTAAACCCCCAAAACCCCCAACCCCCCCTTCAAAAAAACAAAAACCCCAGCCCCTGAAATGCTGACGCGTGGATGCCTATTGGTCCCGGTTGGTGCCACCAACCGGGACCAAAGGCCCTCCTGCCTGGGCTCGGCCCACCAACCACGTGGAGGCCCATCTGTCCAGGTTCGTGTAAGAACCAAGACTAAAGGGTTAGGGCATTAGTAACGACCCTTTAGTCCCGGTTCACGAACCGAGACAAAAGGCCCTTATCAACCGGGATGAATGGGGGTTTTTCTACTAGTTCCCTTTGACTATAAAAGGAGGCCCGAGGCGTACTGAGCAAGGATTCGGACTTTTTGGACCCTGCACATCTTGTAGCTAGTCCAAGAACACCAGATAAACACACCAAAGCAGGATTAGGGTATTACGCATAATTTGCATACCGAACCTGGATAAAATTCCCCCGCGTTGATCTTCTAATCCCGCTCTTTCCACAACCCTGCGCCATGTCAACCGTACTAGGGATTCCCTGAGATCCCATAGGTGTCGTTTCCCCGACATCTTGGGCGTGCCAGATAGGGGGCGCAGGCTGTGAAAATCCGGTTTTGAAGTCAACTCATCGACTCATTTGTCGCGATGGCTCGAGAGAAGGAGGCTATGTCGATCAGCCTCACCGTGGCATCGTTAGCCAGGCGAGGCAATGCTGTCCGCAGCGGCAATAGCCACTCTTGTGGCAACGGAAAAGCTAAGTCACGCGAAACCTTGAGCAATTCCTTCTTTAATATAAAGTTATCCTCCTCGAAAGACCTTGCCCCTTGTATGGAAAACCTGTGCACGATGGTACCCTTCCGCTATTAACAACGCCCTTGTTCTGTTTCGAGTCTGCTCAATCGTTCAAGCGGCTACACTGAGAACGGCAGGGTGGCTTGCCCGCCAGCAAGCACCCCCTGGCTGGCTGCTAAGGATTCGTCCTTCAAAGCACCATAGCATTGGTTTACGCGCCGGTAAACCTATCCAACTAGGCGTAGGGCGTGTACATACAAGGAAAGATCGGGCATGAACATAGGATGCTTCATTTCAAAGTACTGCAAAGTTATATTACATCAATAATTGCTGCGGTTCTAACTTAAGATAAAATTGTCTTCGTCATGAACTCGCAGCGGCAATCAGAAATGGGGTGGATAGTCCCGGCGCTGGCGCTCCACCCTCTGGACTCCGTCGACGCAACTGATGATGGGCTCGATACGCTCTTCCAGCATCGCGAGGTCCGTCCCCTCCGGCAAGCTCTCCAGCGCATCGGCAAAGTCGACGCCGAGGTTCCAGAATGCCACCTTGGTGAGTACCTTGGTCAGGGCGCCCCGGCAGAGCCTCCGGGACTCGTTGGCCAGATAGGCTGCTCGATTGGAGTGGAGCCGCTCCAAGGCTTCGAGGACGCCCTCGAAGAATAGGGTCAACCTGGAGTTGGGGCTCACGTTCGGCTCCTGGGAGTAACTGACATTTGGCAAGCCCATGATGGCGAGTTGCGTAGTGAGCTTCCCGGCGACATCGACGAGGCGGCTGATCCAGAGGTTTACGCCCTTCACGTAATCCTTGTGCTCGGCAGCGTCATCGCTCCGTAGCCGCTTCTCGTCCTCCAGGGCCTTGTTCAGGGTCTCCTCACGAACCCCGTCCTCCGAAAGCTTCCCCCCAAACCGTCCAGCTTCAGCTTCAGGTCATTGATGGAGTCATTGGCCTCGGAGAGTAGTTTGGCCTTGTCGGAGATGGCGACCTGTGCCTCCGCCAGAGTACGACTGGCCGTGTCCCTCTCCCCCATCAGCTTCGAGGACTTCTTCATTAGCTCCTCCCGCTCCAGCTCCAGCTTCTTCACTTCACCGGCGTGAACCCGGGCCAGAGCATCGAGTGCGTCCTTGTGCCTCTGCTCCAGCTCCTGGGTCCGCTGCGCGACGAGCTTCTCGATCTCCTCATCCTTGCCGCGAAGTGTAGCGGCGAGCGCCTCCTCACGAGCGCCAAGGTCCTCCTCCTGGGAGTCCAGCAGGGCCTGCTGCTGTTGTAGGGCAGCTTTATCTGCGGCGGCCTGATTCTTCGCCACCTACTGGGCCTTCTCGATATCGGCCTGCTTCAGGATGAGCTCCCACTTGCGCTCCTCCGGCTCACCTTGTGTAGCCCTCAGTTCATCCCTGGCCTCGCCGAACAAGACCTACATCTCAGCGACCACTACAAAAAAAGACACATCCGTGACATTTTTGGGCCGAACGAAAAAAAAATTCTGTCATACATATGACACTTCTATGACGATAATTGTGACAAAACCCGGTATCATCATAGATGTGGTGGGCTCCTACTTCTATGACAAAAAAACATGACAGAAAATGGGCTTTTCGTCCTGGGCGGGCCGGAGACGCAGCTGCATGACTTTCTTTGGTCCGTCCATGACGGAAAAAACCGTGGTAGAAGCGAGGGGGAGGAAAATTTCAGGGAGTTCCCGGTTACGGTGGGAGGTCAGGGGCCGAGCGATGCGCGCTTCTCTCGTACACGTACGCACGTGTGTACGAGGCATTGGCTCTAACTGAACCCGAGCGAGGCGTTGGGCTCTAACTGAACCCAAGCGATTGCACTGCAGGCTACACGTTACTGAACCTGAGCAATCGATCGATGGCTGTTGCTAACTGAAGCTAAAGCTAACTGAAGCTGATCGATGCTGCCTCTGGATGAACAGTGAGTGTTGCGGGGTGGGGGGTGGATGAAGAGTTCCCGGTGGGGGTGGATGAACAGGACCCCGATCGATCGAGCCGGTTGGGGCTGGATGAACTGGACCCCGTGGAGGGCTGGATGAACAGGACCACCCCGTGGAGGGCAGGATGAACAGTAGACGGTGGAGGGCAGGATGAACAGTAGCCCATGGAGGGGTGGTTGAACATGAGCCCATGGAGAGGGCTGGTTGAACAGTAGCCGGTGGAGTAGCGCGCGGTGGAGGCTGGATGAACAGGAGCCCGTGGATTAACAGTCGCAGGTGGAGGCTGGAGGAGGTCGATGGTGGATGAACAGTAGCTCGTGGAGGCTGGAGGGGGTCGACGGTGGAGATGAACAGTATCCCGTGGAGTCCCGTTTTGCGGTACGCCACACCCCTCCCGATGAACATGACCCCCGTTTCGACCGTAGTGCTCCAACACAAGCCCGTTTCGTCCGTTTTGCGGTACACCACACCCCTGCCGATCAACAGGACTCCCATTTCGACCGTAGGAGGTCCGTTTCCTCCGTTTTGCGGTACGCTAGACCCCTCCCGATGAACAGGATCCCGTTTCGAACGTGGCCGGTCGAACACAAGGCCGTTTCCTCCGTTTTGCGGTACGCCAGGCCTCGTTTCCATTGCCTGTTCCGTCCAAGCCCTCCCAATGAACACGACCACTTATTCCGTTCCGACCCACCCAGTTGGCTCCCACGCGTTCCGTTGCCTCCCCATGAACACGACGCGTTCCGTTGCCTCCCCATGAACACGACGCATTCCGTTGCCTCCCCATGAGCACGACGACGACGCTGTTTCTCTGTTCCGACCCAGCCATGTACACGAGCCCTGGCCGTACGTATGCGCGAGTAGGCGTTCGAGACCCCGCCCGTACGTACACATACATGGCCGTATTTTCTTTCTTGCACCCTGGCCGCTGTACATACGTGTACATGCTACGTGCGCGCCTCTACTACGACACGTGCGCGCCTCTACTATGACACGTGTGCGCCTCTACATCGACTAGTATGTACGTACACGCTCACGACCAGAATGACAACGCTATGTACGCTTCGACCAGGTGGGTCCCAACTATCAGGCACTTCCTTGTGTGCGAAGATGTAGCTGGTGGGTCCCAGTAGTCAGGGGCAAACGTTTTTTTCGCGAAATACGGTGGCCCGTCCGGTGGGTCCCCGCTGTCAGGTGGAGGAATAATTATTTTGCACGTAATAAGGAGGCACTTCCTTGTTGCGGCCGTGGGCCCAGCTGTCAGCCTCTCCACATACAGTCCACGTCCGATGGAAGCCGTTCCTTGACCACGTTGACCACGCCGCGCCGAGAGCACCAGGGCGGTGGACGACGGCGAGGCCTAGGAAGGGGACGACGCGGAGCCGGGGAAGACGCGGCAGTGGATGCCCACGTGTAGAGGAGTACGAGGGTTCACTGGTTCGCTGCGGTGTGAGGCTGCCGTCGCCGCAGAATAATAGGGGGTGTGGGTGAGTAGAGGGATGGCCTGGCCAGCGGTGGGAGTAGTAGGGGCGGTGAGGCCTCCGCCGCATCGCAGCTGGCCACGGGAGGCAGGAGCACGAGGCACGACCGGCGCTGGTTTGGGCGGCTGGAGCAAGAAGACCAGAGGTTGAAGAAGCACTACGGCCGTTGGATGGACATCGTACGGTCACTGGAGCTAGAATCGTGCATATTGACTAAGTTGACAAAGCCCTCCATCCCCGTCAACTTAGTAGGCCCACAAGTCAGCCTCCCACCAAGGTGGGTCCCAGCTAGCAGGGGGTATTCATTTTTTGTGCATAATAAGGAGGCACTTCCGGTGGGTCCGAGCTGACAGCAGGGGAACGTTTTTTTCGCGAAATACGGTGGCCCGTCGGGTGGGTCCCAGCAGTCAGGGGAAAATGTTTTTTTCGCGATATACCGGTGGGTGTCCGGTGGGTCCCTACTGTCAGGTGGAGAAATAATTATTTTCCGCGTAATAAGGAGGCACTTCCTTGCGGCTGCCGTGGACCTAGCTGTCCGCCTCTCCACGTACAGTATTCTTCCGATGGAATTCGGTCGTTGACCACATTGACCATGCCGCGCCGACAGCACCACGGAGGTGGATGATGGCGAGGCCTAGGAAGGGGAAGACGCGGAGCTGGGGAAGACACGGCAATGGATGCCCACGCGAAGAGGAGTACGAGGGTTCACTGGTTCGGCTGCGCTGCCGTCGCCACAGAATAACAGGGGGTGTGGGTGAGTGGAGTGGAGGGATGGCCTGGCCAGTGGTGGGAGTAGTATGGGGGCGGTGAGGCCTCCGCGGCAGCACAACCGGCCACGGGAGGCAGGAGCAGGCGGCACGAGCGGCGCCGCTTTGGGCGGCTGGAGCAAGAAGACCAGAGGTTAAAGGAGCACTAGGCCGTTGGATGGACATCGTACAGTCAGTCGAGCTAGAATTGTGCATATTGACTAAGTTGAAAAAGCCCTTCGTCCCCATCAACCTAGTAGGCCCACTATACTGGGTCCCAGCTAGCAGGGGGAGTATTCATTGTTTTGTGCATAATAAGGAGGCACTTCCTTGCGTGCGAGGATATAGCTGGTGGGTCCGAGCTGTCAGCGGCGGTAACGTTTTTTTCATGAAATACAGAGGCCGTTTCGGTGGGTCTCAGATATCAGGTGGAGGAAATCATTATTTTGCACGTAATAAGGAGGCATTTCCTTGTGTGCGGCCTCAGCCGCTCCACGTACAGTCCACTTCAGATGCATGTCGGTCGTTGACCACGCTGACCACGCCATGCCGAGAGCACCAGGGTGGTGGACGACGGCGAGGCCTAGGAAGGGAACGACACGGAGGCAGGGAAGACTCAGCCATTGTTTTTGTTTCCCACGTGGAGGGGAGTACGACTATACGAGGGTTTATTGGTTTGTCTGCCATCGCCGGAGAATAACAGCAGGTGTGGGTGACTAGAGGGATGGCTAGGCCAGCGATGGGAGTACGGTGGGGCGGTGTGGCCTGCGTGGCAGCACAGCCGGCCGCGGGGAGGAGGGAGCAGGCAGTCCCGCCAGCGCTTGTTTGAGCGGCTGGAGCAGGAAGAGCAGAGATTGAAGAAGCACGACGACCATTGGATGGACATCCAACAGTATACAGGCCATCTGTGGAAAGCCTCAAATCTGTGGAAAACAGCATACAGCTCATCTACCATTATTTCAAATAATTTACAGACCATTTGCTAATTCTTACGGGTTTTTTTGGAGCCCATATTCTTTATGTAAGATTTACAGCCCATATTGTGGCCACGGTTAGAAAATTATACGAAATTTTACATATGTCGGTGCGGTCTGAACTGTTAAAAAATCCCGAAATTTCGAGTCACATTCAGACTGATTTTAAAAAGAAATGTATATCAATATAAAATCCAATTAATTGTCCACGCATAAAAATCAATGCAATTTATCATCTCGAAATGAAAAAAAGATATTTGAAAATAATTTCCGGTTTGATGTGTTTTAAAAATGTACAACCCATTTCTCATTACTGATAGGCCATTTTCTCGGCCAGCCGAATGAAGCTCTCCTCGTCTTCAAAGATTTGCAGCCCAACAGGCCTGATAATGCGACTTACTAGACAAATCACACACAGCCCAGTTGACACCCTGCTTCCGTCTCAAAAACAAATTAGATAAATGCCACTCAAATTATGGCGATTCATAAAAATGCCATTGCAATTTCCAAACTTTGAAAAATGCCACTGCAATTTTTGCAAACTTTGAAAAATGCCACTGCAGTTTGCAAACTTTGAAAAACGCCACTCCAGACTTCGAAAAATGCCACTAGAAATGGCATGAAATGGCATTTTTTGAAGTTTGGAAATTGAAGTGGCATTTCTCGGATACACCAGATTTGGAGTGGCATTTATCAAATTAACCCAAAACAAAAATAACTGGGCGAGCTGTTGGGTCCCTGGTATCAGCCGCTTGTTGTGCAATTCTCTCGTTTATTGACTATGTTGACAATGGCATGGGACCCAAATGTCAGAAATCCACTAGGAAGAGCCATATTTTTATTGGCTCAAAATAAGGAGGCACTTGATTCCGTACTGCCATGACCTTGGCGGGTCCCTGTTGTCATCCTCTCCACGTACAATCATCTCCTGATTGTGTACGTGTCAACTTGCTAGGCCCACAAGTCAGCCTCTAAACCGTGGAGGACAAATACAACCCATTTTCTCTGCATATAGTACCAGTTAGTCGTGCTTCAAAACTGATCGGCACGCCATTAAAAAAATAAAGGCCGATAACTAATGCGGCACCTCGGGCCAACACGGCCAGATCGCATTTTGCACGAGAAATTACACACCATGTTTTGTTGACATGTGGTCCCGTTCCAACATATCAGTGAGACGACGACGAGTAGTAGGAGTATTTCTGAACGGACGTGTAGGCCGGGGCGCCTCTTCGTGAACCGTGGCAAACTCGCAACCGTCCACTGACTCTTTGCCTTTCCCTCTCGATTTGGAACTGCTGTCGCACGCTCTTCCTCTCCCTCCTCCATTTTCCTTCAACCCTTCACCCTTTCTTCTGCCATTGTTCGATCGTCTTCTCCATGGAGGGAACAGGCCGGAAACGATCCCGTTATTCTTGCCCCGATCTGAAAGATGACGTGGTGGAGGAACTCATTGATCGGTGCGACGTCATCACCTTGCCTAGCATGGCAGGTTCGTTCAAGCCCATCCTTGACTCAACTAATAACATCATTGCAAGGAACCCAAGAGTCAAGGAGCGGTTTGATCTCCCCTATCTTCTTCGCCATGACCCTGATGACTGGCGCCGGCACGACGGAGGCCTCGCCCTCTGCAAGTTGATGCCGCTTGATAATGATGCGTATGATGTTAAGATGCCATCGCTTGAGGGCAAGGCTTAGGCGGGCGCAAATGGAGATTGGGTTGTTTACATTGGGACCAACTGCGAGTGGGAACTTGTGAATGTGTACACTCGTCACCGGGTTCCACTTCCAAAAATCTCAGCACACTGCCCAGATGTTGAGCACACCGGTAATGTACACACGTTTAAATACGATCATGGTGACTGTCTTCTATGGAAGATAGAAATTTGTCGAGTTCCCAACCGCTCTTGGAATTACAACAACTATCAAGTTGTTGCTATCTTCGACAAACTTGTTGCCGTCCTTCGTGGTTCGACTCGATGGATATTGCTCAAAAATTAGTTTCTGTACACGGATGAGTACTATGATGCAATTCAATACGAGGGCCTTGTGTTTGCTGCCACCACTCGTGGCACTGTTTTTGCATGGCATCCTAGTAGTTTCGGTACGTTTGTCTTCCACCATAATTATAATTGTTTCATCCACATGCATGCGGGTTAGCAAGTTTCCCTTTACTAATTAACCTTCTTCTTGTGTTTCCAAGGTCCTGTGAACATCCCACCACCTATACTTGAAAAAATTTATAACCAAAGGGGAGATGCCGATGGTGATGATCACGAGCAGCGCCCATATACTCTGTGGCGCCTGGCAACTAATTCTGATGGATCACCTCTTCTTGTGTGTATACAGCCCACTGATGATGTTACTGCTAAGGAAGAAGGTGTCTCCCATGGTCGCCCTCTCCGGACCTATACCAACACCCGTTGCATGGTATTCGGGATGGATACTAGTGTGCTAGCGCCAACTCCTTCTCCTTGGCGCAGAATTGATAGTCTTGGAGAAAACTCGCTCTTCCTTGGACAAAACTATCCGATGATGGTGAAAGGTGATCCAACTGCTGTTGACACATTTATGAGAAGCAGTTGTGTGTATACCTCGGACATTTGGGTGGTTCCCTACCCTGGTACTGATATAGTAGGTTGCTTCAGCCTGAATGATCAGTCCTGTGTTGGTCTCCAGATCAGCAACAGATGGCCCGTCCCAGAGAATCACTTGTGGTTCAAAGCAAGCGTTTCCAATGCCGCGGAATGGTTGAGTTGAAGTTCATTTCATGGCTTGTTATTTGTTGTGTGGTGAAAACTTTAGTATTTATAATGTATCCTCGTTGTCGATGTGGGTTGATGACCTGTTGTATGTAATAAAATGATATGCCTATGATAAACTTACAAAATTTATGAATGGACTTCAAGTCGCTTCTCTGAGTGAGTGGTGCGACGAGGCAAAAAATATTTTCTGAATACATAATTGTACGTGCATTGCAACAGGTTATCGAATGAGGCCAATCAACAATAGTAGTACACTATTTGTACTAGCTTCACATGCTTCGCGCGTCGGGTGGGTGTTTTTACTGTAGCCATATGTTAATGTGTTCGTTGTACGTAACCAGCACCTCGAATCCTCGATACTAGTATACTATATACTCCCTCCTTTCAGGTTTATAAGGCTCAATTCAAAAATCTCACCAATCAAGGTAGATGATGAGTGGTGGAATATTTTTTGTAGTTTGCAAAAGCACCCAATTAATGCTCTTGTTTTCCTCAAAAAATTATGTTTACGAATGCATTAATTGCAATGCATGCATGCATAAAGTGCATGCATTGGTCAGTTTTCTCTTAATACTTGCATGCAATGATTTAATGCACCTTGAAGTCTGAACATGTGATGGGGAACAACCAAATTGAGCCTTATAAAATGGAAAAAACTAAAATTTTGAGATAAGCCCTATAAACCGGAAAGGAGGGAGTAGCAGGAGTAAGTAGCAGGAGTAGTAGGGTGACATGGGCCAGAACAAGCATTCATGTCCAGGAGTACGGCACACGCCACCACCACGACATCCATCTGACACCATATTATTTCTTGGAGTCCGTGCTAGAGCAATCTCTTCAACCTCGTCGTTTCTCTAACTTCAGCCATAGCACGGCGGGCGAGGTGGGGGTTTGCCGATAGTCGGTTTCCTTAACTGCGGTCCCACTTGTAAGGCCAACTCCAACGCATGACCCCAAACGCACCTCCGTTTTGCACGAACTCCAACGATAATTTTGACTAGAAAAGCAAGACCAAAGAAAACAAGAACCACAAGAATACATTTTACTACTCCTGTAAGTTGGATTAGTGCCTTCTCGATGCATCCATTGTTGATCTGCGGAGGCTCGATCCTGCGTCTGTGCTAGCTAAAAGTGATAGAACATCTACTAAATTGCGCTCTATCAATATATGGATGTACTCTTTTTCCCAATACAAAAACTTGCATCCATTCTACTCCCTCCGTTGCACAATATATGCCTTCTATTTGTCAAAATATATATGTATCTAGACATGTCTTAGTATATAGGTACATCCATTTTTGGACAAATGGAAGTCAAGTATTTTGGAACGGAGGGAGTACACAATAAATTTTTTAAGTTAGCACAACTAGTCTAATCCGAGGGCAGAACCGGAGGTTTGGTCGGGTTCTTCCTCCTTTTGCCGACACGTGGGACATCCAGCATCCAGGTCGTGTCATGAAAGAAAATAGAGTGGTAGTTGAAGCCACGAGATGTGCATCTTGGGTTAAACTGTAAATATAATCTTACTACTCTTGAGTAACTCCAAAAGCGGCCACCGAAGATCTTTATTGGATTTGTTTTTCATCACCAGCATGTCGAGGTGAAAGATGTGCAGGTTCAGTGGGTCCTCTTGCGTTTTCACTGACATGTGGGGCCACATGTGAGCAAATAGACAATGGGCTCCGCGCGTCCACTGGCTGGCTGAGAAGAGAGATAGAGGAGGGCTGAGCACGGACTGCAGGAAATTTGTTCAACGTACCTCGATATAGGCTCGATATAGTGGGGTGGCATGGGCCATAACTAGCATTCACGTCTAGCGGTACAGCACACGCCACCCACACGAGTCCCATCCGACACCAATTTTCTTGGGGTCCATGCTACAACCATCTCTTCTCCCTCCTGTTTCCTCAGCCATCGCACGATGGGCGGGGTGGGGGTTTGCCAATAGTCGGTTTGCTCAACTGCGGTCCCACTTGTAAGTGAAAATGCAACACCGCACGCATTCCTGCTTGAGCGGCGTGCCAGACCAACCGTGTGGGGGTGCGACGTGAACATGGCAGGCTTTTCCTTTTGAACTCGTAACTTGTAAATTTTGGTTCTGCTCCATGGCGTGACCGATAGATAGAAAATAATGATTTTGCCTAGAGTAATGAGAAGTTTGGTTCTGGCGCCGTTCATGCATGGAGTACGTACGAAAATTATGAAGTTGATGCGAAAGGTAAGATAATTACTGTAGTATCATATACTACTACATGGATTTGACGGAAAGATAAAAATACATACGGATCCATCAACGTTCAACGACATCCTCACGCCCTAGTGCGCCGGGTCACCAACCGACGTGTGAGGAGCAGCGGCGTTGGCGGCGAGCTCAACGTGCTTCTGAACAGTGTCGTCCAAGGTTGCCCTGTGCCCCAAGAAGGCCAACGTCCTATCGTCCTCCTCTTGCATGTAGTAGTCCTTGTGGACAATTTGCGCATAGACATGGGTGATTATGTCGATGGTGTCTTGCTGCGCCACGCGCTGCGCGGCGAGCGCGACCTCGAGGTGGACATTCTCCGGCGCGACGGCGGGTAGTCGCAGGGCCACCAGTGAGTCGAAGAGGTGGTTACCATAGTGGCCATTGAGGGTGGCGAGCATCGTAGAGCCTGGGCGCGTCGGCTGGAGGCTTACGTCAAAGTCGTCCGCAAGCTTCTTGACGATGGTGAACTTGTCGAGGAAACCGACGAGGACCTCATCGAACAAGGAGACGAAGCTGTCGTCCAAGAAGCCCCTCACCCTGGCGGCCTCAAGCAATACTACCTGGAGACGATCCTCGGTGTCGGGCCGCAGGCCGGCATCATGGACCATCTGGCACAGCCGGCTGATGCTCGCGCTCATCGCCTCCATGGGTCTAGCGTAGCTTCTAGTCAACTGATCTTGCGATTCGAGTGATCACTCAGCCCTTGGTTAGCGTGCGTAGGTGCGTAGGATTTCGTACTACTCCTCGGCCCTCTACTGCACCTGCCTTCGGCTGTATGATAGGTGGGCCAGCCACCCCCTGGGGCCACATGTCATTCACCCAAAGGCAGTTGCCGTAAGTCAATGAAGCTGCGCCCCCCTCCGTGCCGATTCAATATAGTCATCTCACCGGACCTCTAGTTGGGGCCAAACGAGAGAAGTTTGATGTTTACTGGTTTATTGGTCCCCTTTGCATTTTGCGCCAAGTTTTGACCTTTGATTTAACTAATAAAATGTTAATGCATGTAAACAAAAATATTCTGTAAGTCACCTTACGAAAACCAAATAATCCCAAAATACTTAGGCACGGTGCATTAACTCCCTCCTTGTTTCTTATTTCGTGACATATCAACCAATGAGAGTGTGGGCCGTGCATGCTTTCAATGACTTGAGACTACCAAACATGACATGCAGTGTTTAGTTCATTGCATGTAATCCTATTAGTACTCTAGTTAGGAGTAGCAAAAAAACATTAAGTTCTCTCGCCGATAGGAATAAAACACCATGTATTTATTTACAGAGGGAGTAGTACATTTTGGTGACATGCATTACTAGATATTGCTAGTCAAATACTAAAATCCAGATGGACGTGGTAGTACTCCTAAATCCAGACGGTGGTGCTACTAGTACTAGTAGTAGTACTACCAATGTAGTAGTAGGAGTACTAGCACTGTACTACCCGTTGGTCAAATTATTACGTGCTGCTCCTCACAGTGAAGTGACAAGACCCTGCACCAGATATGACGCCTGAGTATAGGCGTCGTGTTCGGCATACCATAGTCAGCCTCATCGTCTGCAGTCACTATCATCATGGTTGTAGAGCTAGCCTGCTTACAACTAGCCCTGTTCGACATAATTTCCCGTGCGTAGATGCCCGTGCATTGCATGGAACACCAAGATTGGGGGTGGATGGCTCCGGCAGCGGCCATCACGCCAGATTTTTCCACGGCCTTCTACTCCTATATGTGGTGGGGAGGAGATGAGGCTGATTGTGAGAGACAAGGAATTGTTTGTAAATAGGGAACAAGTGCGGGCATCTTTTTGCAAAAATGGAGAAGCTTGGTTTGTATGCATCGGATCTAGATCCGACGGCTATTGGTGAAAGATGGGAGGCACAACATCATCACCAACTCAGGACCTGTTTGATTCACAGGATTTTGAAAACGCAGGAATAGGACACGGCAATATTACAAGTTTCAAACTGATATTACAAATGTTAGGAGTAATGCTGCACATATGAAGAGGGAATTACTAGGAAGTTTACGTAAGAACTTTCGTTACTTTAGGTGGATGCAGCAATATCGTACAAACTAAAATCCACTGCCCTGACAAGTCACTAATGGGCAAATAAGTTTTCGAGTCTCTGGCCACTTGATGTTTCGAAAACAAATTCAGCTTCTGCGGAGACTTTGTCATTTAGGCTTAGACACTTGCGGTGATCAGCACGCCATTTATTATTGCGCCAGAGAACGCCAAACCTCATTACCTTGAGCACACTTGCCTCCAGAACAAAGAACCTGGCCAACTTAATCTCAGATGTGCTGCCTCGGTAGTCGATCAAATCAATTTCTGTAAGATGGAGATCAAGGCATTCGATGAGATTGTTATAGTGCAGCACATTTTTCACTTTCAGGTCTTTTTTATCTGCAAAAGAAGAGAACATATTAGAGCAGCTGGCTGCATAAGATTAACATGTCATTAAGAGGTACCAATATCATTCGCTCATACGATAGGGTTGGCTGGCTAGTGATATTTTCTCTCTCTCTCTCTCTCTCTTTCTGTTTCCTCTCATTTAACTAGGAGCACGTGAAGAGCTTGGGCATTTGTTGCCTTCCACTATGTGGCCGATGCCATATTTCACAAAAGTATGCCACATAACACGCATCGATGTCAAATCAAAAGATTTTGGCACCGCTCTCACGATGTGAGAGAGTTGGCACCGCTGTGCACACAAACCCACATGTATAAACAAATCAATCAAACCAACTACACCAGCCTCTCACTCTCCCAAACAAGTGTTTTTTTATTGCCTCAGTCCTCTCTCTCTCTCCCACGCCGTGTTTTTTCATTGCGTGAGTTAATTTGGCACCGAAGCAAAGTAGGTGATCCAGATTAGGACACCAAGTGAGCAATGGAGGGGCATCGATGCCAAATGCATCACAAGTGAATTCGGCACATGTTTTGGCCTACATAGCCCACTTTTGTAATAATACCTCATATTTAGTATAAAATTTTGACCATAGATTTACCTAAGAAAATGCCACACCATTTCAAATTATGTTCAAATACGAATCCAACAATATAGTTCTTAGTGACATGCATTAACATTTTGCCAGTTAAATCTATGGTCAAATTTTCATACTACAAAATTGGAAGAGTAAACCAGGATGGAGGTAGTACTTGCTCTTAGGGTAACCATAGAGTTACTGGAGTAGTCTAAGTTACTTTCCACTATCACTAGCCTAGGCTACTATAGTAGTACAATATAAAAACGATGCAGGTGATCATGTGAGAAAAAATACTAAAAACATTTCTTTCGGTGCAGTGCGTAGATGCAGTTTTGAACACTACACTTGTCATCATAATTTGGGAAAATTATGAAAAAATTGAGCTATGTTGTGATTACCGTTTACTTATAGGAAAGAAGTTTCACCTCGATGAGTAGCTTCTCCATGCACGAAAAGCATATAAGGAATCCAACAACTTGATCCATATTGGGGCCGATAGATTTTAGTGCTAAGATCTTCACTATGCACATGGACTGGGTCAAGCTTGTGGGAATCATTTTCTGGAAGACGGTCGTAAATGCATCAAGAAGAAATTTAAAAATGTGAATTTCAAGAAGACGGAGAATAAGATGAGTCTTGTACCTGAACGATTACAGATCCAATAAAGAGTTCAGAGAATTTGGCAGACGAGTACACCAACACTGTCAATTTCGGCGCGTCAATGACCCTGATTTTTGTTGGACCTTCTAGATCCGATACAGGCAATCTCTCACGGAAAGGCGCATTCTCAATGAACATAACATGGAACAGCTGGAGTGATCTATTCCCAATTGATGTCTTGTTGCGGGGCCAGCAAGACACATAAATCCACCGGAGACTCGTCGAGGCGATGTGGAGGCTAATGAACCCATGGATCTGCTCAAGACGAAGGTACTCAAGCGCACTACAGCTGCGGAGCAGGTGCTCCATAGTCTTCTTCGAGATGACAACGTCGAAGAGGTCGAGCTGCTTGAGTTGAGGGAGAAGAAGAGCGGGTGCAGCATTAATCTGGGGAAGATAGCAGGAGCTGAAGCTGGCGTGGCGCAGCGTTGGCGTGAGGTGGAGCACGGACAGCGGTAGAGAGCGACATCGTCCAGCTTCAAAGCTGAGCTCCTCGAGCTGATCTAGGGCAGGGGATAAGAACCACTCGTCAAACTTGGGTTGGACCTTGCAGTTGGTACTGAACATGCGGATGTCAAGGCGTTTGGCTGGCCCAGGGTGTGATGAAAGGATCTTGGAGACTGCGGCCATGCATTTGCAATCCCCGTCGCAGAGGCAGCTGTCGATGGTGAGGTTGAGGGGGACGCAGTGCCAGAGGGGGTGCCACCGCCGGGAGAGCAGGGCGGTCCGCACGGCAGATTTGGTGGGGAGGAGGCCGATGATGATGAGCAGCGTGTCGTCCGGGAGGCTGTTGATGAAGTCCAGGCTCGCCAGATGTGGTTTTGGCTCGAGCCGCCTCCGCTTGTTGGCTGCCTCGCCGTCCATCTCAACCGGCAGCGACGCTGGTGTACACGTGTGCTGGTGTGTGTTGTGTGCTGGGTGTGCGCGAGTGCGTCCTTCTGTGCATGCCGCCACGCAGTGGTGAATTGTGCACGAGTGCATCCTTCACGCGCAAGAAGTTTGTCCTCAATGCGCCCACAATTTACTAGCGTTCGGGGTGCTACCCCAAGTGGTTTCAACTTTGTTTACTTCACCGCGTGTCAGATGAGCCTCTAGTTTACTTATTTTCACCCACTACCACATGGGCCAGCACACGAAGATACATAACACGAGCTGACAAGGCAGCATGTGGATTGGTTGACCGGTCAACTAAACAATATACGGAGCTATACGCTGACACAGTGAGCGTATAATCCGTCGGTATAGAGAGTTCGAGTGAGAGGGGAGGCCCGTGAGAGATAGTAGAGAGAGAGAGAGAGAAAGAGCTACTCCCTCTGTTCGATAATGTAGTTCCAACATTTTTTTAAGTCAAACTTTTGAAACTTTGACCAAGTTTATAAAGAAATTACTTATATCTACAATACCAAAGATAAATGATAGTATGAAGTAAGTACATGTTGTGATGAATCTAATGATCGTTCCAGATGTAAATGTTTTTCCTCCACATATACCTGGTCAAACATTTCTGAGGTTTGACTTTTCAAAACATCCATATGCTTATGGACGTGACAGAGTCCCTAACAAGAGAGAGAGAGTGTGTGTGAGAGAGTGAAAAAAGTGTGTGTGTGTGTGTGTGTGTGTGTGAAAGAGACATGGACAACACACGATAAAAGTAGAGAAAAAGCGTGCGTGTCTTATGCAAACATATCACACATGCATCTTCGACAACGGAGGCAAGGTGAGGAGATAGTGTGTGGTTGTTTGGAACCGAGAGAGCAAGACCCCTAGCACGTGGCCAAGAGGGGTCTGATAAACAAGGGAGAGAGGTCGAGAGAGACGTACAGAGAAAATGCAGACATGGGGAGGAGAGAGTATATGTTTGTCATAGAGAGATCCCCTGGAGATCGTGATGGGACTACATGGGTGGGAGATCGAGTGACAAGGTGTGTGCGCGATAGAAGATGCCCCGAGAGATATCGAGATAGACGTATGGATGGAAGGAGACAATACGTGTGTTCCTGTTGGCTAGTAAGAGATAATCATACTTAGGAGGGGTGGGGAGTGCTTGCGCCTAAGATGGATTGAGGGATTATGGTAGTTAGGGGGGTGCGTGTCACATGGAGAGAGAACAAGGGCGGAGAGTGTTGGATGGGTCTATATGTATAACGCGAGCGAGACATGTGTATGTGTGAACCAGGGAGATATAAGGGCAGTTTGGCTTGCGTCCTGAGCATCTTTTGCCTGGCCTGGGGTTGTGGCTGGATTTCATGCACGCTTGTTTGGTTGCTACCCTGTGAAAAAGAAAGCCCGCCTGGCCTGGGTTCCCTTGCACTTTAATTAGCCTGGCTGAACTCCAGACACTGCAAGTAGCCTGGCCCAGGCGATCGATTTCGAACGCCTGGTCGTGTGGCCACGAGGCTAACAGCAACATGGATGGATATTAGCATTAAATAATTGATGCATGGATTGATTGATGGGACGTTGATGCTTTGCCTGGCCCAGGCATGAACCAAATGCTTCAACACCACACAAGCCTGGCCAGGCAGAAATATTTTACATCTCACGTCCACACCAGGTAGTACCGGCCATCAAGGCATGAGGGTCAGGTCACGAACCAAAATGACCAATAAAGTTTGAGAGAGATTGAGGAGCCCCAATAAGGCTGAGTGCTGCGTCAGATAGCTGAGAGGAGGAAAGAGATATTCCATCCGCTCGATAATGCAGTGCATGTAAATTTTTTAGAAGTCAAACTTTGGAAACTTTGATCAGGTTTACGCAAATGTTATTTATATCTACAATACCAAAGATACATCATACAAAACTACATCTCATGGTGAATCTAATGGTATATGGTACTTTGTGATGTTTGACTTTTCAATAAATCTATATGCTATGGACCGAGGAGAGTGCCTCAGCCGAGAAAGATCAAGTGCGTGTGAAGGAGAATGAGTAAGTGTGCAAAAATCGTATGTGTGTGAAAGAGAAAGTGACAACAAACGATAAATTAGAGAGAGTGTGTGTTTTTTCGTTTCTTATGCGAACATATCATGCATGCATCTCCGAGATGGAAAAGCGAGGCGAGGAGATACACGAAGATAGCTAGTGTGTGATTGTTTGCAACGGAGAGAGACACCCCTGTAGCACATGTCCAATAGAGGTGTGGCCAACAAGGAACAAAGGTCGAGAGGGACACATGGATGGCATGGGCGCATGGGGAGGGAGAGAGGGTGTGTTTGTGATAGAGAGATCCCGTCGAGATCGTGAGGGGACTATATGGGAGGGAGATCGAGGGAGCGCGTGCGCGATAGAAAGATGCCCCGAGAGAAATCGAGATAGACCATGCACATGTTTGTGATGGAGACTAAGATTAGCTAGTCATATACATATAGGGGGGACTGCGTGTGCCTACAATTGAGTGAGAGACCATCATACATGGCTAGCTGGGCATGAGATTGTGTGTGTGCGCGTGTGAGATGGAGAGAGAATGAGGGGGAGAGATAGAGTTTTAGATGGGCCTATCGAGTGCGAGTGAGATATGCATGTGTATGTGTGACCCGGGTGGATGGAGAGTTTGAGAGAGGGGGGAAGAGCTCCGAGACGACATAGTGGTGCGTGAGAGAGTTACAGGCAAAGAGCCAAGGAATCTGTGTGCGTACGATGAGTGCACCCAAGATATCTAGCTTGGACTAGCTAGAGTATCATACATAGTGTGCGAGAGAGACCTATAGATGGTGTATATATGCATGCGAACTAGAAAGACCCCCCCCCCACACACACACACACACAAAGAGAGAGAGAGAGAGAGATGGAGAGAAAGGGAGAGGGATGAACAAGGTTTTTGTGTTGGATGCGTGCGACGGAATTGAAGATTGTCGGCGAGAGAGAGATAGAGAGGGAGAGGGAGAGAGAGAGAGAGAGAACAGGAGCCCGGGAGAGGGGGAGGTCGCGTTTTATGCATCAAAGACTGATATAAACCATGTTTTGATATAAACTTGCATTCAAATATTTAAATTGGAGAACATGTTGTATGCAATCCACACATGAACGGATATATGCGTATATCAAACAAGTTCATTAATTTGACTTTCAACATGTTCATGGAGTACTATAATACTGTACAACATGCTACTCGATTAAGGTGTTCAATTTTGGATTTAGTTCACTATTTTGACCTACTGAACGAGCTATTTCATTGAATCGAGATATTTCATTTTGGGTTTGATTCGCGTTTTTGAGTGGGTCAACTATTTGTCATATAGTAAATCGCTAGCAATGAGCATGTAAAAACACATTACTCCCGAGCATCATCTCTCCATCTAAAAAAGAAGTGGCAAGCTAATATTTCAAAATTTGATCCGAATCGACTTGGTAAGGTAGACGTGGATGCTCATTCTCCCAAAATTTGAACGAACCGTTAAACATCCTCTCTACTCGGTGGAATTCGCCCAAGCAAATAAATGGGAGACGCGAAATTACCGTCCTATGTGGGACACGCATCAATTGGCCCATTGTACATCGAGGGTAGGTTCGTAACTTCATCCAAGCGCGCCTTCTCCTCGACTAAAATGACATGTACCGAATAATTCATAAACCATGGTCGGAAAAACACGCTCTCCTCGCCTGAAATAGCTCGCGCCCACTATTTCAAAACACGCTCTCCTCGCCCGAAATCGCTCGCGCCCACTGTAGTTCAAAACACGCCCTCCTCGCCTGAAATCGCTCCTGCCCAGAGAAGCAAAGTTACTCTACTATCCCTGATCCTCAATACACAGACCCAAGCCAAGAAGCCTATAGGCAAGGGTAGAACTATAACTCCCCCTCACATTTCAGACAAATGCGTCCATAAGACATGGTTCCACTCCCCTCCCAATTTCTCCCGCCCGCCCACATTCATACCTCGTGGGCGCCAAATCACCTCCTCCCCGGGAAGCTCCCTTCACCCGAGCCGCGAAACCTCAGCCCCACCTCCATGGCGCCCCCACCGCACCAATTTCACAGCCGCCCTCCTCCCTAATGCCAGAGACGCTGTCCATTTGCCGTTGTGCACTGGGCCGTGTGCCTCTTACTCCGTGCTGCTGGTGCTGCCTCGACGACGGCCGTGTGAACCGTACCGGAGCCGATTCACCCCTGCCGTTGTTCATGGCGCCGGAGCGGCTCCAACCTCGGATCCGTCCAGAGTCCTGGCGCTGCTTCGGCATAGCCGTCGACCGTCGCGACATCGCTCTTTCCCTGCCGCCGCTCGCCACCGCAACCGCGCCGGCCTCACCGACTCGGTAGCTGGACCTGCCTACTTCACCATGCCGCCAGATAGGTCGCACCCTCATCTCAAATCACTTTATTTAGGCGTCAGTTGTCTGAATTTTTATTCTGGGCCAATCGATTTGCAATGGGAAGCAGCACCCCTCGAGGCGGCGGAGCTCCTAGGCTGTCGGTTGGCTGGTGTCTAACGTAAGGGTGCGGGGCTGCAAGTTCGCCGTGGAAGCAGAGCTTAGATGGCTATATTTTAGAGTTGCGTGGGTTGAAGGTACTGCCACCGCCGGATCTGGATGACGGGGAGTCTTTGTGGATTGGCCCGGGGGCGGCGCAACCACGGCAGTGCGGTGGGGCGGGGAGCGGGGTTTTGGCCAGGGCCACGGACGGCGGAGGCAGGCTGCTCTGCCGTTGGTCACTGGCTCTTCGGGGAAGATTCCGAACAGTGTCAGCCGGGAGGCACAAGACGGCCAGCCATCTGGCGTAGATCGGACAGTACCAAAATAAAATAAAATCGTATGACCCCAATTTAGTCTTCAGTCAACAGACGTGTGACCACTCTCGTACCTTGTTGTTGATCTCTTAGTGTATTCCTTCAGATCAAAGAGATATGTCATTCTTAACATTATGCGTTATCTGCATCTTCAGACACACCATCTTCCGACTCACCCCAGCTGCTCCAACAAGGGAAGCATACACCAGAAGGGAGCTATAGTCCCCACTCAACAGTTCCCTGCATCAAATGCGCGTGCCCGACATGCACAGCCACAACAACTGCAGGGCCATCGACAAGTCAGCACATGATGCTCACTCCTATGGATGGCAGCCAGATAGGTTGTACCCTCATCTTACTTGTGTGCAACATTTATGGCTTTGTTATTCATCTAAGCATGGAAAATAGATCATCACATTTCACTGTATATTCATGCTGATCTCTTACGGGTCTTGTTCAGGAGTTAACGTTGTTCCATAGTTCAGCTAAGATACTTGTTCTTTAGGTAACACTGTTCCATAGTTATCATCCATCAGCCAATGCTATCCCACAGGCTGGTGATTATAGTATTATACCACTTCTAGTATTTCCTATGTTGTTCTTTAATACTTTTGTGTGCCATCTAGTTAATCTCGAGTACAAACGATACATATTCTGTAGCTTTCATATGTGTTCTCCCTTTAGTTTATGAGACCTGTTGCTGCTAGTTAACCCCAGTCCTACTATTTATGTCGTCTCCTACAGGCACTCAGTACATAAATCTAACTACTAGTTGTCTTCCATGCATGTCAGATATAATTGCACACACTGATATATCCACAAGAACCTCATGGAGCAATGTAAAGGCCAATAAACTTGATGTCAATGATACCCAATATGATGGAACATGTAAAGGCAGTTCTTCAGAAGACTTGCAGAAAGATGATGAATCCTCTTCACCCCACAAGGTCCTTGCTCTAACTTGGTCTGTGATATGGGTACAACATGCATATAATGTCCTGGAGTGTATCTACTCTGTTGCAATCCCATGTGCTTAGCATGCTGATCATGCATGTAAATATGTCATGTCTTCCTGTTTTTCATTACCTATTCCATTCATGATAACATGTTTTCAAATTCAAGTACTGTCATTCTACTCTATCGCAATGCCATCTGCTTAATTTGGACATCATGCTTCTGAATATCTTATGCATTGTTATTCATCAGTATGTACTTCATCTGTCTACCATACCATGTTTTTTTACATTGAAGTGTTGTTCTAGTGCTCTGTTGCAATGCCATCTTATTTTCCCAATCATACACATGTATGTTGCATTAGTTATTTCTGTATGTATTCCGCTAGCATACAGTTTTACATTCAACTAGTGTTTTTTTGCTATGTTGTCCTGTCGTATCCCTAGCTCTTACACCATACTCCCTCCGTCCGGATTACATGTTGCCAAAATGGATAAAAAGG
This sequence comes from Triticum urartu, assembly GCF_056163025.1. Classification (NCBI taxonomy): domain Eukaryota; kingdom Viridiplantae; phylum Streptophyta; class Magnoliopsida; order Poales; family Poaceae; genus Triticum; species Triticum urartu. The sequence continues at coordinate 647,565,205 of NC_141875.1, read as the reverse complement.
ATGTATCTAGAACTGAAATACGCCTAGACCCATCCATTTTTTCCGGATGGAGGGAATACATGTCAATATGTCATGCCTTTCTATTCTTCAGCACCTATTCCATCTCTCTGCTACCGCATGTTTTATAATTAAAGCAGCATTCTTCTATACAAGGCATGCAAGGGGAAGACAACTATGTTAGAATCTAAAGGGTTAGAAACAAGGCCTTTGCAAAAGATCCAAATGCCAGGAGATAATAAACCAACTCCAGTTTTTATATATACTGCTCCAGCACAGAGAAACCCAACTCCTACTTATAATAAGCAGATTCCAGTGGCCAAAGAACTAGTCCGCTCCAGTCCAGCAAAAATATGTCAACTCAATTCTAAGAAGCGTGTGCGTATCCTTGCATCATGAAATTTTATAGCATGCTGATCATATTTTCTACATGTTTCTTACTCATCTCTCTTTTAGAAAATAAGCTGATTTTCTGCAATGGTATCGTTTATGAGGAAAGATTCTTGCAGGAATTCTCTGTGCTCCAATGTAGATGTAAGTACCTATTGTATATCACTATATTTTTACATCAGCATGTATTTTGTTAATCGGCGTGAATCCAACCTTTATCTGATCTAAATTTAATTGTAGCAAAATGTATGATTAAAGGCCACATTGTTGATTTTTGCAAGGAAAACTGCCTGGTAGTTTTGCATCCTGAGCTGCATGAGTGTACTATCTCATATCAGTGGGTTTGAATAATTTGGTTCTGTAGTGGGTTTTTCAGTGTTTTTTACTGTGTTGTCCTGTCGTATCCCTAGCTCTTACATCATACTCCCTCCGTCCGGATTAAATGTCGTAGAAATGGATAAAACTGGATGTATCTAGAACTGAAATACGCATAGACCCATCCATTTATTTCTGGATGGAGTGAATACATGTCAATATGTCATGCCTTTCTATTCTTCAGTACCTATTCCATCTCTGTTGTAGCATGTTTTATAAAGGAATCACCATTCTTCTATATAAGGCATGCAAGGGGAAGACGACTATGTTAGAATCTGAAGGGTTACAAACCAGGTCTTTGCAAAAGATCCAAACGCCTGGAGATAATAAAACAACTCCATTTTTCATAGATACTGCTCCAGCACAGAGAAACCCAACTCCCACTGATAATAAGCAGATTCCAGTGGCCAAAGAACTAGTCCGCTCCAGTCCAGCAAAAGAATGTCAACTCCATTCTAAGAAGCGTGTGCGTATCCTCGCATCATGAAATTTTATAGCATTCTGATCATATTTTCTACATGTTTCTTACCTGTCTCTCTTTTAGAAAATAAGGTTAAACGATACAAGACTTCCTCCATTGGGATCGTATTCAAGGAAAATATCTTGCGGGAATTCTCTGTGCTCTAGTGCTGATGTAAGTACCTGTTGTATATCACTATATTTTTACATCAACATGTATTTTGTTAATCGGTGTGAATCTAACCTTTATCTGATCTAAAATTAGTTGTAGCAAAATGTTAAAGGCGCCAATGTTGATTTTTGTAAGGAAAACTGCCTGGCAGTTTTGCGTACTGAGCTGCATGAATGTGCTATCTCATATCACGCACATTACTGAATTGTAGTGCTTCTCTGGTTTCCCATTCATTCATTGTGTCAATGTTGCTTTCGTATTACCTTACCTGGCTGATGATAGTTGTGCCATATTGTGATAATTTGGTGTAGGCTAGTTGCCCAAACGTTCGTTGTGTCAATGTTGCTTTCCTATTATCTGACTTGGCCAATGATAGCAATGCTGGTGTGTTAATTTTGTGCAGGCTGTTGAAGATAAGAAGACAAACTCTGAAAACAGCAAGGCAACCCCATTGTTTCTTTCTAGTAAATCTAGGCCAGGTAATATGGCAATAACTCATGATTAATCTATTTGGTTTACTATGGCAATAACTCATGATAAATTCCCCCTTCAAAACCGGTTTACTATGTGTCCACTGTCCTTACTCCATGCAAATCACGGTACCCGCATTATCAAAAGATAGCGTACGCGGTATTTATGGCATCCCGGAAGCTACGACACTACTTTCAAGAGTGTTCGATAACGGTAGCCTCGGAAGTACCACTTAACGATATTATAAACAACCACGACGCGATGGGCCAGATTGCCAAATGGGCCATTGAGCTCCTCCCGTTCGACATAACTTACAAGCCACGGCGAGCTATTAAATTGCAAGTTTTGGCTGACTTCGTCGCGGGGTGGACGGAAGCTGAACTCCCTAAGGAGTACGACACATATTCAAATTGGATCATGCACTTCGACGGCTCCAAAATGTTGGCTGGTCCGGGGGCTGGCGTCGTTTCGACGTCCCCAACAGGAGATTCAGTTCAATACGTACTACAGATAATGTATACGGACTCCAAAAACGCAGCCGAATATGAGGCCCTTCTACATGGTCTCCGAATGGCAGTATCCATGGGCATTCAACGCCTAGAGGTGCGCGGGGATTCGACCCTCGCGATATCCCAAATAAATGGAGACTTTGATGCCAAGGATCCGAAAATGGCAGCTTATCGCAATGCCATCCTAAAAATGTTAGCTCGGTTCGAGGGGCTCGAATTTCACCATGTGGCTCGGGAAAACAATCAGGCGGCGGATATCCTCGCCCGCATCGACGCAAAATGTGACACGGTCCCTCCCAACATATTCCTAGAAAGGCTCTTCAAGCCATCCGTAGCATGGGAAGGGGACACCGGTAACAACAGTCCGGACCCGGCCAAAATACCCGATACCGAACTCTCTGACACAATCGGAGGCTCCGCCACCGAAACAACACATTCAGCCCACGAAATAATGGCCATTATTGCCCCGTGGACAGAACCATTCCTGGCCTACCTAACTAGACAGCAACTTCCGGGGGACCAAAATGAGGCACGCTGCATAGTGCGACGATCCAAGGCCTACAGGGTCCATGAGGGAGAATTGTACAAAAAAAAGCGCTACCGGAGTCCTTCAAAGGTGCATCTCCAAAGAGGAAGGGCGGAACCTTTTGGCAGAAATTCACGCCGGACTCGGCGGTCATCACACTGCAGCCCGGGCTCTTGTAAGCAAGGCCTTCCGTACAGGATTCTATTGGCCAGCGGCCCGGGAAGATGCACAGGACTTGGTCCAACGTTGCGCCGGTTGCCAGCTCTTTGCAAATCAAAGCCACATGCCACCCACCGCCTTCCAAACAATCCCCATTACATGGCCCTTCGCGGTCTAGGGGCTTGACATGGTTGGACCCCTTAAAGGGGGAACCCACAAGAAAAAAAATACTTATTGGTCATGGTGGATAAATTCACCAAATGGATAGAGGCTAAACCGGTTAAAACAGCCGAATCCGAACTGGTGATAGATTTCATATCCGGGGTTGTACACCGTGACGGCGTCCCCCACAGCATCATCACTGATAACGACATGAACTTCACGGTCGACGAGGTAAAACTCTGGTGTAGCAAAATGGGCATCAAGCTCGATTATGCTTCAGTCTATCACCCACAAACCAACGGTCAAGTCAAACGAGCAAATGGTCTTATAATGAGCGGCATTAAACCCAGATTAGTGCGCTCCTTAACGGAGTGTGACACGCACTGGGTAGAGGAGCTCGACTCCGTACTCTGGGGGCTGCGGACCATGCCGAATCGTAGTACCGGATATACACCGTTTTTATGGTGTACGGCGCAGAGGTAGTCCTGCCCTGTGACATAATTCATGACTCACCTCGAGTGCGCATGTATGAAGAAAGAGAAGCCGATATCGATCGGCAGGACAGTCTGGACACCTTGGAGGAAGAGCGCGACGTAGCCAAAGCCCGTTCCGCATTTTACCAGCAACAGGCTCGCAGATACCAAAGCAGAGAAGTACGTGCCAAAACTTATAACGTTGGCGAACTAGTTCTACGACTGCCGAATAAGAAAAAGAACAAGCTCGAGCCGAAATGGGAAGGTCCCTTCATTATCGACCAAGTTCTGACCGGTGGAGCATACCGACTACGGGATGCATCGACTAGTCGACTCGAGCCGAACCCATGGAACGCAGCCAGGCTTCGAAGATTCTACGCCTAGCACCGGACTCTATGTTAGTCCCCTCCCTTTGTCCATTTTCTGCATATGCATCATCTGTCTTGTTTCCCTTTCTTTCTTTTATTTCTCTAGGCCTTCAAGGGTCACCTTGTGCATCACTCGTACATTACAGATGCACTAGCCGCACTCTTCATACCTGGGGGCTTCTTTCACAGAAGCTTAAATTATTTACCTGGGCCTCACGCTCAACACATGTGTTATACTTCCACATGTACCTTTTTTTCACCATTATATGCATCGATATGACTTAAGTTTTGGCCAAGCTGGGTTGCCTGGCTCTTGTATTTATGCCCTACGTTCCCGTTAATTCGGCTAGGGCATAAGGGGAGCACCTCTGCGATTGTTACCGCCGGGTCAGCCGGACATGTACCTCAGACTGGGTGAAGCCGAAAGCTAGCATTCTTAAGGGAATATTCGGTCGGTGAACAAAAGATGACTTTTATTTATTATCCATATTTGCCCCCAGATGCTTTTTCTGCGCTTCTTATCGTAGTCCAGACATGCACTTTAGGGCATGCTTACCCAGGGAAAGGAACCCTTAACGGAACTATTCTCCCTGGAAGATGTTTCTTACTACCCATGTAATATAACATAACTAGTTGGGCACTTGTCTGATAAATCACTAATGACCCCTACGCCTGGTCTCCACGCATGCCCCGATTCTTACATAACCGAGAGGGTATTCAAATACACTCCGGACCGTCGGGTCCCGAGGTTGAAGTGAAAAGGTCCGCCACGACAAACGATCTACAATCCGGCTAGAAGGCATTATATATGTCACTTTAAAATTACATAGTCAATTTGACTGGTTGAATTCCTCTTCAATACCATCCAATAGGCTGTCTAGTCTACAGTCCTGTTGGGAATACTTTGCGGCCAATTCTACTTGGTCATACACTAAGCTCATAGGGATCTCCTTCCCATCGGGCCCCATAGGTCCGACTTCGGCCATGTGGTTCGGGTCAGCCTTCGTGTACCGTATCTTCACCATTGCCTAGGCTTCCCTGGCGCCCTGACGGCAGGCCGATATCTTCCATAATCGGAAGTGCCGTAGCGCTCCCTTCAGCTTTTCTGCAAGCTCTCCAAGGCCTCCGGGTATGGAGACGGATGGCCACAAGGCCTGGGCGACGCCTTGCATCACCTGCCGAACTCGTTCGTGCAGGTGTGAGAGCTCGGGAAGAAGGTCACCCGTTGAACCGGGCATTTCCTCGGCAGGATGACCTCTTAGCATACCTACAGACATAACTCTGTCAGCCAGTTTCCTCGCCGAACTCTTTTTCAAAGTTCGTTCAAGCACTTACTAAATATGCCGCGTCGAAGCCGCCGATTCTCCTTAACAGATTCTGACAGTTGGGCATGAACATCTTTTAGTTCCACACCCAGCTTGGTGTTGGCATCTAGGAGATCATTCTTCTCCTGCCTCACCCTTGCAAGCACGCTCTCACCGGCCTTCAGCTGGCGTAGGAGCTGTTGCTTATCCGGATTTATTACAGCGTCATCTGCAATTTTATGGTCAGATCTGCATATACGCCGCATTCTATATGATACTTATCATTCGAAAGATATGTTACCAGAGGGGGTCTCTTTGGGCTCCACTGCTGCGGCCAGTGCAGCCTGAAGTTGGGCTTTGCACTCTTCCATCTCCTGGGACAGTTGAGTATTCTTTTCTGTAAGAACCTGCATAACAAATGATCCTTAAATCAGTTATCCTAACTGTTTCAAGTCTCAGGGGCTCCTGATATATATAATCACCAAATTTTCTCACTCGTATGTCTTTTCCATACTGCTCTGTGGCTCTGGCTAGACCATTTTGAGCGGCACGGAGGTACGCATCTCCCGAGTTGAAGGCATCCAATGCCTCTTGGGAGAAACAAGCGTCACGGAGAACAGTCCGGCGACGCATGTGGTTCATGGCACTTTCCACCTCGGAATTGGTGGCGGACAGTTTATCCGCATCCTCTGTCGGAGGAGCGCCAGGCGCACGCCTCGTATTCGTTCCCGCCTCCGAATCCGGCCTTGGAGCCTGGCTGGTGGAGGCGCGATTGGTAGCCTCTCCGGGTACAGTCCAGCGAGCGCTCTTTTTCCTGAAAAGAAGGCATGGGCGTTAATATAACTCTGAGAATAATGTCTTGCAATAAAGACGGCGCGCCGTACTGCTGCGCCGGTGTCTCAATCCGGACTGCGGGTCTTTTCAGCCCGCCTGGCCTCGCGGCCCCTTGTTGGCTAGTCGCTGCAGGCTCGGCCTTCCGCCTCGAGGACCTCCCCTGCAAAACACGGCTGTTATACGGCAATAAAAAAATGCAAGGACGGATCCCCTTTCGAAGTGCTGGGACTTCGGTCTCAGTCACCTATGAGGCTGGAAGTAGCCCAGGGTAATCGGCCGTAATGGCCACCAAAGCGTTGTCATTACTCGATTGGTAAAATACCCCATCGATCAGCTCCATAGATATGTCCGGATCCTCCTGGGAGGCCGGGTCAAGGGACCATCCAGGGTCCTCGGGTTGTGGAGGAGGGCTGTTTATCTCCTTTACAGCCTCGCGCACCTCCTGCAATGAAATCGCTAGACGGAATACTTAACTACGGGAATACGAAACGGATGGGCGAGAAAAAGTCTCCGCTTACCCAGCTCGGAGGATTGTACATAGAAAATCCGCCATGTGGGTTGACACGAAGGAATTCCTCCTCTTCTCCCTTGTACAAAGTGGATAAGATCTTTATTAGATCAGCAGCCGATCCCGGCCCTTTGCGGCCATGGCGGGTGGCGTCATCGTCCCCGTTGAAATCCCACATGGGGTGGCCTCTATATTGAAGCGGTTGCACCCCCCCGCATAATACATATGGACATGACCTCGATCATGGTCAATCCGGATCGAGCTAAAAAACTCATCCGGCTCATCAGGTAAAGAACGTCCCTGTCATCTTCCTCCAGGGAGCTCCATGGACGCCAGCTCTGGCGCTTCTTCAAAGGGGCGTTGTCGAACTCCGGATGGCCGATTCTAATAGGATCCGGGAGGGGGACGTCTTCTATATAAAACCACTCTGAAGGCCAGTCTTCGGACGTCTTCTTTGGGGTTCCGGATAGGTATCCGGTCCTGACAATACGCCACACTTCGGCTCCGCCCACTTGATATATTGACCCCTTCTGAGAACGGGGCACAAGGCAGAACAGCTTCCTCCACAGAGCAAAATGAGCCTCACAGCCCAAAAACAACTCGCAAAGGGCTACGAATCCCGCGATATGCAGCATGGAGGCAGGCGTAAGGTTATGCAACTAGAGGCCGTAGAACTCCAGGAGCCCCCGGAGAAACAGACGAATTGGAAATCCAAGCCCTCTTACCAAATAAGGGACAAGGCATACCCGCTCTCCCTTGGAGGGATTGGGAAGGCTCTCCACTTGCTCTCCGCCATTATAGGTGGCAAGCCCGGCTCGAACTGGGACCAGTACGCTGGGGGAAGAAATCCCTTGGTCTGAAGCATCACTAATTTGCTGTGCGGGACGGAACATCTCTCCCAATATCTAGGCTTGGGGCTAGGGGAGCGAGAGGAGGAGCTGCATCGACCGGCCATGATAGAATGGATCTCTGTCGAATGCGCTCCGATGAAGGCTTGCCAAGGGAGGATGGTGTGATTTTGATCTGAATCCTCGTCTTTTCAATAGGCAGCCATTCACACAGCTAGGGGGGTAAGTGTAAAAACACCCTGGCTCTTCACATTCGCTCGACACGTGGAAAGTGGCCATTATTGGGCATGGAAGCCAAGGAGTGCAACATTCACAAGAGGCCGGACACTATTTCGATAGGTACACGGAATTTGGAGAGGAACCCGCCTTGCAATGCCGAAGACAATACTGCGCGCCGGACTCGTCGTCATTGAAGCCTGGTTCAGGGGCTACTGAGGGAGTCCTGGATTAGGGGGTCTCCGGACAGCCGGACTATTTCCATTGGCCGGACTATTAGACTATGAAGATACAAGATTGAAGACTTCGTCTCGTGTCCGGATGGGACTCTACTTGGCGTGGAAGGCAAGCTAGGCAATACGGATATGGATATCTCCTCCTTTGTAACCAACCATATGTAACCCTAGCCCTCTCTAGTGTCTATATAAACCGAAGGGTTTTAGTCCGTAGGACAACAACCACAACATATAATCATACCATAGGCTAGCTTCTAGGGTTTAGCCTCTCCGATCTCGTGGTATATCTACTCTTGTACTACCCATATCATCAATATTAATCAAGCAGGACGTAGGGTTTTACCTCCATCAAGAGGGCCCGAACCTGGGTAAAACATTGTGTCCCACGCCTCCTGTTACCATCCGGCCTAGACGCACAGTTCGGGACCCCCTACCCGAGATCCGCCGGTTTTGACACCGATAGTTCCCGTCCTAATTTATGTTATGATGCAGTGGTCAAGACACTCTCCACTATCAATAATACAAGCCTGCCAAAATTGCCATCTAAATCTGTTTAGTATCCTCTGTCTCGAATGCAACGGAATAAATGTATGTTTGTGAAGCAATTAATGGCTGAAGCAATGATGGAAATGGTGGATGAATCAGAGGTGCAGAGTCGTGCGACACAACAACTAATCAATGTTTTCAGAGACAGTGTGGCAAAGCAGCAAGAACTTGCCCACATGCTTATGTGCGTCATCTGTGCTGAGGTTGCAGATTGTGACGTTGTAGATGGTTAGGTTCTGCTCATTTATTTGCACTGGCATCAATCTTTGATTGCCTAGTGGATGTAATTTCCTGTAATATATTCTGGATGAGCAACATTATTCCCCATATGGTCGAGACATAAAGATTGATATATTGGAAGCCTATATTTGGATATCAGAAGTGTTCCGGGTGAAATCGGGATTTTACCGGAGTACCAGGAGGTTACCGGAACCCCCCGGGAGGTATATGGGCGTTAGTGGGCTTTACTGGAAGAGAGGAGAGGTGGCCAGGGATGGGTCGCGCGCCCCTCCCCCCCTAGTCCGAATAGGACAAGGAGAGGGGGGCGGCGCCCCCCCTTCCTTCTCTCTCTCCTCTTTCCCCCTCCTCGAATCCTATTCCAACTAGGAAAGGGGGGAATCCTACTCCCGGTGGGAGTAGGACTCCTCATGGAGCGCCCTCCTCCTGGCCGGCCGCACCCCCCCCCTTGAACCTTTATATACGGAGGCAGGGGGCACCCCATAGACACAAGTTGATCCATGTGATCATATTCTTAGCCGTGTGCGGTGCCCCCTTCCACCATAATCCTCGATAATATTGTAGCGGTGCTTAGGCGAAGCCCTGCGGCAGTAGTACATCAAGATCGTCACCACGCCATCGTGCTGACGGAACTCTTCCCCGACACTTTGCTGGATCGGAGTCCGGGGATCGTCATCGAGCTGAACGTGTGCTAGAACTCGGAGGTGTCGTAGTTTCGGTGCTTGATCGGTCGGGCCGTGAAGACGTACGACTACATCAACCGCGTTGTGCTAACGCTTCCGCTGTCGGTCTACAAGGGTACATAGATCACACTCTCCCCTCTCGTTGCTATGCATCACCATGATCTTGCGTGTGCGTAGGAATTTTTTTAAAATTACTACATTCCCCAACAGTGGCATCCGAGCCTAGGTTTTATGTGTTGATGTTATATGCACGAGTAGAACACAAGTGAGTTGTGGGCGATATAAGTCATACTGCTTACCAGCATGTCATACTTTGGTTCGGCGGTATTGTTGGACGAAGCGGCCTGGACCGACATTACGCGTACGCTTACGCGAGACCGGTTCTCCCGACGTGCTTTGCACATAGGTGGCTTGCGGGTGACAGTTTCTCCAACTTTAGTTGAACCGAGTGTGGCTACGCCCGGTCCTTGCGAAGGTTAAAACAGCACCAACTTGACAAACTATCGTTGTGGTTTTGATGCGTAGGTAAGATTGGTTCTTGCTTAAGCCCGTAGCAGCCACGTAAAACTTGCAACAACAAAGTAGAGGACGTCTAACTTGTTTTTGCAGGGCATGTTGTGATGTGATATGGTCAAGACATGATGCTAAATTTTATTGTATGAGATGATCATGTTTTTTAACCGAGTTATCGGCAACTGGCAGGAGCCATATGGTTGTCGTTTTATTGTATGCAATGCAATCGCGCTGTAATGCTTTACTTTATCACTAAGCGGTAGCGATAGTCGTGGAAGCATAAGATTGGCGAGACGACAACGATGCTACGATGGAGATCAAGGTGTCGCGCCAGTGACGATGGTGATCACGACGGTGCTTCGAAGATGGAGATCACAAGCACAAGATGATGATGACCATATCATATCACTTATATTTGATTGCATGTGATGTTTATCTTTTATGCATCTTATCTTGCTTTGATTGACGGTAGCATTATAAGATGATCTCTCACTAATTATCAAGAAGTGTTCTCCCTGAGTATGCACCGTTGCGGAAGTTATTCGAGCTGAGACACCACGTGATGATCGGGTGTGATAGGCTCTATGTTCAAATACAACGGGTGCAAAACAGTTGCACACGCGGAATACTCAGGTTATACTTGACGAGCCAAGCATATACAGATATGGCCTCGGAACACGGAGACCGAAAGGTCGAGCGTGAATCATATAGTAGATATGATCAACATAGTGATGTTCACCAATGAAACTACTCCATCCACGTGATGATCGGACATGGTTTAGTTGATTTGGATCACGTGATCACTTAGAGGATTAGAGGGATGTCTATCTAAGTGGGAGTTCTTAAGTAATATGATTAAATTGAACTTAAATTTATCATGAACTTAGTCTCGGTAGTATTTTGCAAATCATGTTGTAGATCAATAGCTCGCGTTGTTGCTTCCCTGTGTTTATTTTGATATGTTCCTAGAGAAAATTGTGTTGAAAGATGTTAGTAGCAATGATGCGGATTGGATCCGTGATCTGAGGTTTATCCTCATTGCTGCATAGAAGAATTATGTCCTTGATGCACCGCTAGGTGACAGACCTATTGCAGGAGAAGATGCAGACGTTATGAACGTTTGGCTAGCTCAATATGATGACTACTTGATAGTTTAGTGCACCATGCTTAATGGCTTAGAATCGGGACTTCAAAGACGTTTTGAACGTCATGGACCATATGAGATGTTCCAGGAGTTGAAGTTAATATTTCAAGCAAATACCCGAGTTGAGAGATATGAAGTCTCCAACAAGTTCTATAGCTAAAAGATGGAGAAAAATCGCTCAACTAGTGAGCATGTGCTTAGATTGTCTGGGTACTACAATCACTTGAATCAAGTGGGAGTTAATCTTCCAGATAAGATAGTGATTGACAGAATTCTCTAGTCACCATCACCAAGTTAGTAGAACTTCGTGATGAACTATAATATGCAAGGGATAACGGAAACAACTTCCAAGCTCTTCGTGATGCTGAAATCAACGAAGGTAGAAAACAAGAAAACATCAAATGTTGATTGTTGACAAGACCACTAGTTTCAAGAAAAGGGCAGAGCGAAGAAGGGGAACTTCAAGAAGAACAGCAAGCAAGTTGCTGCTCAAGTGAAGAAGCCCAAGTCTGGTCCTAAGCCTGAGACTAAGTGCTTCTACTGCAAAGGGACTGGTCACTGGAAGCGGAACTACCCCAAGTGATTGGTGGATAAGAAGGATGGCAAAGTGAACATAAGTATATTTGATATACATGTTATTGATGTGTACTTTACTAGTGTTTATAGCAACCCCTCAGTATTTGATACTAGTTCAGTTTCTAAGATTAGTAACTCGAAATGGGAGTTGCAGAATAAACAGAGACTAGATAAGGGTGAAGTAACGATGTGTGTTGGAAGTGGTTCCAAAATTGATATGATCATCATCGCACACTCCCTATACTTTCGGGATTAGTGTTGAACCTAAATAAGTGTTATTTAGTGTTTGCGTTGAGCATGAATATGATTTGATCATGTTTATTGTAATACGGTTATTCATTTAAGTAAGAGAATAAATTGTTGTTCTGTTTACATGAATAAAACCTTATATGGTTACACACCCAATGAAAATAGTTCGTTGGATCTCGATCGTAGTGATACACATAAACATAATATTGAAACCAAAAGATGCAAAATTAATAATGATAGTGCAAACTTATTTGTGGCACTGCCGTTTAGGTCATATTGGTGTAAAGCGCATGAAGAAACTCCATGCTGATGGGCTTTTGGAATCACTTGATTATGAATCAGTTGATGCTTGCGAACCATGCCTCATGGGCAAGATGACTAAGACACTGTTCTTCGGAACAATGGAGCGAGCAACAGATTTGTTGGAAATCATACATACTGATGTATGTGGTCCGATGAATATTGAGGCTCGCGACAGGTATCATTATTTTCTGATCTTCATAGATGATTTGAGCATATATGAGTATATCTACTTGATGAAACATAAGTGTGAAACATTTGAAAAGTTCAAAGAATTTCAGGTGAAGTGAAAAATCAACGTAACAAGAAAATAAAGTTTCTACGATCTGATTGTAGAGAAGAGTATTTGAGTTACGAGTTTGGCCTTCAGTTAAAAACAATGTGAAATAGTTTCACTACTCACGCCACCTGGAACACCACAATGTAATGGTGTGTCCGAACGTCATAACCGTACTTTATTAGATATGGTGCGACCTATGATGTCTCTTACCGATCTACCACTATCGTTTTGGGGTTATGCATTAGAGACAGCTGCATTCACGTTAAATAGGGCACCATCTAAATCTGTTGAAACGACACCGTATGAACTATGGTTTGGCAAGAAACCTAAGCTGTCATTTCTTAAAGTTTGAGGTTGCAATGCTTACGTGAAAAAGTTTCAACCTGATCAGCTCAAACCCAAATCGGAGAAGTGCGTCTTCATAGGATACCCAAAAGAAAATGTTGGGTACACCTTCTATCACAGATCCGAAGGCAAGACATTCGTTGCTAAGAATGGATCCTTTCTAGAGAAGGAGTTTCTCTCGAAAGAAGTGAGTGGGAGGAAAGTAGAAAACTTGATAAGGTAATCGTACCTTCTTCCTTATTGAAAAGTAGTTCATCACAAAAATATGTTCTTGTGACAACTACACCAATTAGTGAGGAAGCTAATGATGATGATCATGTAACTTCAGATCAAGTTACTACCGAATCTCGTAGGTAAACCAGAGTGAGATCGGCACCAGAGTGGTACGGTAATCCTGTTCTGGAAGTCATGTTACTAGACCATGACGAACTTGCGAACTATGAGGAAGCGATGATGAGCCCAGATTCCGCGAAATGGTTTGAGGCCATGAAATCTGAGATATGATCCATGTATGAGAACAAAGTATGGACTTTGATGGATTTGCCCGATGATCGGCAAGCCATAGAAAATAAATGGATCTTCAAGAGGAAGACGGACGCTGATAGTAGTGTTACTATCTACAAAGCTAGACTTGTCGAAAAAGGTTTTTGACAAAGTTCAAGGTGTTGACTATGATGAAATTTTCTCACTCGTAGCGATGCTTAAGTCTGTCCAAATCATGTTAGCAATTGCCGCATTTTTATGAAATCTGGCAAATGGATAAACAAAACTACATTCCTTAATGGATTTAAAGAAGAGTTGTATATGATGCAACTAGAAGGTTTTGTCAATCCTAAAGGTGCTAACAAAATATGCAAACTCCAGCGATCCATCTATGGACTGGTGCAAGCATCTCGGAGTTGGAATATACGCTTTGATAAGTTGATCAAAGCATATAGTTTTATACAGACTTGCGGTGAAGCCTGTATTTACAAGAAAGTGAGTGGGAGCACTACAACATTTCTGATAAGTATATGTGTATGACATATTGTTGATCGGAAATAATGTAGAATTATTCTGCAAAGCATAAAGGAGTGTTTGAAAGGATTTTGTCAAAGAAAACCTCGGTGAAGCTGCTTACATATTGAGCATCAAGATCTATAGAGATAGATCAAGACGCTTGATAAGTTTTTTTCAATGAGTACATACCTTGACAAGATTTTGAAGTAGTTCAAAATGGAACAGTCAAAGAAAGAATTCTTGCCTGTGTTACAAGGTGTGAAATTGAGTAAGACTCAAAGCCCGACCACGGCAGAAAATAGAATGAGAATGAAAGTCATTCCCTATGCCTTGGCCATAGGTTCTATAAAGTATGCTATGCTGTGTACCAGACCTATTGTATACCCTACACTAATTTTGGCAAGGGAGTACAATAGTGATCTAGGAGTAGATCACTTGCCAGCGGTCAAAAATTATCCTTAGTGAAATAAGGATATGTTTCTCGATTATGGAGGTGACAAAAGGTTCGTCGTAAAAGGGTTACGTCGATACAAGTTTTGGCACTGATCCGGATGACTCTTAGTCTTCATCTGGATACATATTGAAAGTGGGAGCAATTAGCTAAAGTAGCTCCGTCTAAAGCATTGTAGACATAGAAAGTTGCAAAATACTTACGGATCTGAATATGGCAGACCCATTGACTAAACTTCTCTCACAGGCAAAACATGATCACACCTTAGTACTCTTTGGGTGTTAAGCACATAGCAATGTGAACTAGATTACTGACTCTAGTAAACCCTTTGGGTGTTGGTCACATATCGATGTGAACTATGGGTGTTAACCACATAAAGATGTGAACTATTGATGTTAGATCACATGGCGATGTGAACTAGATTATTGACTCTAGTGCAAGTGGGAGACTGAAGGAAATATGCCCTAGAGGCAATAATAAAATTATTATTTATTTCCTTATTTCATGATAAATGTTTATCATGCTAGAATTGTATTAACCGGAAACATAATACATGTGTGAATACATAGACAAACAGAGTGTCACTAGTATGCCTCTACTTGACTAGCTCGTTAATCAAAGATGGTTATGTTTCCTAACCATAGACAAAGAGTTGTTATTTGATTAACAGGATCACATCATTAGGAGAATGATGTGATTGACTTGACCCATTCCATTAGCTTAGCACTCGATCGTTTAGTATGTTGCTATTGCTTTCTTCATGACCTATACATGTTCCTATGACTATGAGATTATGCAACTCCCGTTCCGGAGGAACACTTTGTGTGCTACCAAACGTCACAATGTAACTGGGTGATTATAAAGGATCTCTACAGGTGTCTCCAAAGGTACATGTTGGGTTGGCGTATTTCGAGATTAGGATTTGTCACTCCGATTGTCGGAGAGGTATCTCTGGGCCCTCTCGGTAATCACTCTCTATTTGAAAACCCAGCACTCTCTAGTCATACAAATAGCCGTGAATCTGGGAAAAGGGCCTCCTAGTCATACAAATACTTGATCGTCCATGCCAGATTCACGGCACCCCCGACAAGCCTCCTAGTCATACAAATAGAGAGTGTTGGGTTTTCAAACAGGCCGGCAAATTAAACACCGAGAACTGGGAAAAGGGGTCGCAAAGCAAGGACGACAACGAAGAGCCCCGGCAACCGAACACAGGGGGACAGAAGAAGTTTCCCCCTCAGGTTAAAATAGTGAACATGATATATGCTACCCACATCCCCAGGAGGGAGTGCAAGCGTGCGCTCAGGGACGTCTACGCGATAGAGCCAGCCGCCCCGAAATTCAATCCATGGTCGTCATGCCCGATCACTTTTGATCGCTGGGATCACCCGACCAGCATCCGTCACGGAGGCTCAGCCGCACTGGTCTTAGACCCAATAATTGATGGGTTCCACCTGACTCATGTCCTTATGGACGGCGGTAGCAGCCTCAATCTGCTCAATCAGGATATAGTGCGAAAAATGGGCATTAACCCGTCAAGGATCAAGCCTACAAGGACCACCTTTAAAGGAGTCATTCCAGGCGTAGAGGCCCGTTGTATGGGCTCAATCACACTAGAGGTTGTCTTCGGATCTCCGGACAACATCCGAAGCGAGCAGTTAGTCTTCGATATCGTCCCGTTTCGCAGCGGCTATCATGCACTGCTCGGACGAACTGCATTCGCTTGATTCAACGCAGTGCCACACTGTGCTTATCTCAATCTCAAGATGCCCGGCCCACGCGACGTCATAACAGTCGATGGCAATACGGAACGCTCTCTCCGTACAGAAGAGCACACAGCTGCCCTGGCTACAGAAGCACAAAGCGGCCTTCTCAAGCAGAACCTTCATTCGGCTGCCGAGCCCTCGAACACCCTTAAGAAGGTCCGAACTACTCTGCAGCAGGAGAGCATAGCTCGTCAGGAGCTCTACTAGCAATCCGGCCTCCGTCTCAGTCCCGAACAAGCAGTGGCATACGTGCCGCGCGTACATAACTACGCACTCAAAATTCCATGGGCATCGACGGTGGCATAGCTAGCTTGCGATCCACAGCACGGCTCAACTAACATCGAATACACGCATACTTCACTTTTGTTTGTTTTCTTTCATGTTTTAATCCTAGAGGCCCCATTGGGGGGGTCTGGCTATCGGTCCTCTTGAAGGATAAATACACCAAGATGGCGAGGAGCGCAGACATACGGGGACTTTTTAGGTGATTCCTTTAACAATAACTCTGCCTGTTTTCCAGGACCCACACACAGCTCTCCCTGGGTTTCGGCATGTTAAATAGCACGTTTCTTATTGCACTACTTGTATCAATGTGCCTTGACGTACTAATTACATTGAAATGAAAACAGTTTATAGCTGGGGCAGTAGGACCCCGGTTTTTTACCTTTATATCTTTTCTGTTTTCTTTCCCTCTTTTCTTTATTTTTTCAGTTTCCCTGTGGATAACCCAATAAGGTAGCACCCCTACACTTTGATACGTTTTGATGTTTGCCAGGGGCTTTACAGCACCCCACATTACGGCAACAAAAGTCCAAACACTTCTTGTAAGTATAGTTCGGCACCCTGAATTTAGCATTATATGCATTGGCTCCGAATCATGTCTTTGGTCAATAGTTGGGTTGCCCGGCTCCTATGCTTGCTATCCTACATTCCGCTACATTGGCTAGGGTAGTAAAGGGAAAACTACTGCGATTGTGCCCTGGTCTAAACCGGATGAGGACTTCAATAGAGAAAGCCGAAAACAGACTGTCATGATGCGCCGGGAGCCGGTCAGCTGTTCGGAGGTCTCAAATCATTGGAGGTTTTTCCGCATTTTGCGAAGGATCGTACTTCCCGATCAGATGCTGACAACACTCGGGTTCGTATACCAGGGGCTGCGTCTATGTTTTATTATAAAACTCCTATGGCTAAGTGAGGGCATTCAAGCCGTATAGTCTGGTTGCCTGGTTCGTTGCGCTAAACAACTCCTTCAAGGACCATATAATTGGATCAAGATTGTTTAGATACCATCCTGAACACCTCTGTAGTACCTACGTGAGGGCAGAAGCCGACGACTGGCCAACCCTCATATTTCATACAAATACGGCCGCACAGGAGGATACAATCAAAACATAATATTTTTGTTATTACAAAGCGGATTTGTTTTCATCACACAAGGCAAAATATGAAGGTGTTCATTCGAGGATAACGTCCTTCCCGCACTGTGTTGCTAGAAGTCGAGATCCCTCCAAGACATCCACAAAATATCGCTCACGTGTGCGGTGCTCCTTGCCCTCTGGTGGCCCCCGGGCCACCTCGCTAGCGTCCATCTTCGCCCACCACATCTTGCAACAAGCGAAGGACATGCAGGCACCTTGGATGCAAACTGATCGCTTGACGATGTCTAGCCGTGGACAAGCCTCCACCAACCGCTTCACGAGGCCAAAATAACTGCTAGGTATAGCTTCGGCTAGCCATAGTCGGATTATTAAATCCTTCATGGCCAGTTCGGCCATCCTGTGCAGCTCGACCAACTGTTTCTGTTGATCGGCAAAGGCCACAGGATGTTCCGGCACAGCATACTACGACCAGAACAGCTTCTCTGGAGAATCCCCTTCCCTGGCTCGGAAGAACTCCGCAGCATCAGATACACTGCGCGGCAGATCCACAAAAGCCCCTGGGCAACTCCGAATTTGGGTTAGTAAAAGGTACTTCCTCTCCGCTTGCTTTGCATGTTAAATGCCTTACTCGCTGCGATCTTCTTTGCCTCCTGGATCTCCTGGAGAGCGTCCCGAGCCTCATTCTGTGCGGCCTCCGTGCTCTGACGAGCCTTGGTAAGTTCGGCCTCTCGAGCCGACGCCTCGCGCTCCAAGGCCTCACACCTCTTCACCACGTCCTGGAGCTCTTGTTGGACCTCGCCGACCCAGGCCTTGAGCTTCTTATGGGCGGCTTGCTGTTGGACAACCTTCCCCTCGGCTCTGGCCAGGGCCTTTCTCAAGGCCTCGACCTCGGTCGTCGCTTCTGTACAAATCATGGCATTTTGGTCATCGCATATCATTTTCTTATTTTCGAAATATATAAAAGGTCATTGCTTACCTTGTTTCTCCTGGAGCTGCCTCTTCACTTGGCTCAGCTCTCCCTCGGCCTCTGCCAGTTTCTGCTTCAGTCCGAAGACTTCGGCATTATGCGAGGCCGCGGCCAATAACGACGCCTGTATTTAAGAAAAAATTAGTTAGTTTCCTATCTTAGGAGATTGATCCTCTGTCCGGTTTTTTCTTTCCGAACACCGGATAGTGTCTCGGGGGCTGCTATCTACATTGGATTCTCTCCTTTTGGCGTCACTTACCCCAAAACCTGTCAGTAGGTTGTTGCAGGCCTCGGTTAGTCCGCTCTTGGCAGACTGAACCTTTTCAATCACCGTTCCCATAAGGACACGGTGCTCATCCATAATGGTAGTGCCTCGTAGCGCTTCCAGCTGATTATCCGGTGCCCCGGTTGGACAGGGGGCACCAGTGGAACAGGCATCCCCCCTCCTTTCAAAGGAGGGTGTGTGCTGGATTCCGGAGCTGCCTCGGTCTCCGGAATTGAGTCCGGTTGAGGCCCAAATTGTATACGGCCCTCCTCGCCAGTCTCCGGGGGGGTTGACTCCCCTTGGTGTCCGGCGACGGGGGTTTCATCTTCGGGCACCTCCTTAGCCTCTCCTCCGACGGGAACAGTTCTTCGGGACAGCACCTCCGCTTCATCCCTGGTCTTGGGGGAGTGTGCAGCTGGCGGGGAGTCGCTGGCCATCGCCTTGGAATCTAGCGAGCCTCCTGACGAGGATCGCAGAGGACTGTTGTGGGCCGGACCACATTAATATAACTAATCATCTTGATACAATGAGGAGGGGAAACTTCATGGGCGGATAAGGTATTAGTACTTATGATGCGGCCCGAGGCTTAGCGCGGGGCATCTCTCCAGACTATCCTCGACGTCCCATGCGGAGTTATCCGCGAGAGAGCCCTTCCCCCTTTTGGGCGCCTCCGCCTCCAGAGTTGCGGAGGCCGCCCTTGTAATGCCCCAAGACCGGAGCTTCAGACGCCTTCTATGTTTTCCGACTTTTGTCGTGTGAGTTGTTGGTTTGTTGCATTCATCATTGCATCTTTTGCATTGCATCATGTCATCTTGCCATCATGTCATTTAATTTTGTAAAACTCAACTAAATAAATTGCATGGAGCTTCGGTCCATTTAAACCGAGGGAATTCACATGGTGATTCTCTTTACAATATATCCTCCCAATATTATTCGGGAGCTATAAAAATATTCCATTAATTTGGAATTTACCGCAAGACACATGCATGTTAAATCCCTTCCTTTCCTTCTTCAAGTTTTGATTCTCTTACTTTGCCAAATTCTTTTCCCATCTATCGAGGCTCTTTCTATAATCCCAACATTTTTTAGCACTTCAAAACCTTAGTCCTAGTTCAAACCATTTGATTAAATTCAAATGAGTTTGAATTCATATCTTCCGATCTTGCCACTTCTAATTTTCTCGGACCAATCATATTTTTGTGAGTCCAAGGAAATTTTCCTCGTGCTCAAATTCTTCTCATATCTCTCTCTCTATATATTTCCAAACCCTCTGTTTAATTGCTAAAACAAGGAAAAGGGATCTAGGAGAGAGAGAGAGAGCAGGACCTCAGCCCATCCAAGCCGGCCCATCCCCGCGGCCCACCAACTCTCCTGAAGCCCAGCCGCACCTATAGCCAACCCTAGCCCGAAACCCTTGCAGCCTCTCCTCCCCCTTGTCTCGATCCTCTCCTTCCCCCCCCTTGCGTCGTCAGGAGGTCAGAAAGAGAGGAGCACCTTCTTCCCGTTCCCCCATGCTCGACCTCCTCCATCCCTCGTCCCGACCAGCGCCGGCCTCGACCTCCTCCCTCACGCTCGGCTCGCGTCCCGCCTTCCTCTCCTGCACCTCGTCCCCGACCACCCAAGACGGAGATGCCGCCGCTGCGCCTTGGACAGGAGGTCCCTCATGGACGCCCGCCTCCTTGCTGCGCCCTCCGCCGCTTGGAGCCTCTACCCGCCGCTCCTATGAAGTTCCTCACTGGAACTGCGTCAGGCTGCCACCGCACCTTCGTGCCCCTTCGTCGCACCAAGTCCCACAACATCGAGCCGCCCCGAGCTCCGTTCGTGCCGCCATTTCCCCGGTCCGAACATTCCTCTGCCGTCTAGCGCCGCCCCATCCGGATCCGTCAAGCCCAGCTGCGCACCTTCTTCGCCTCACCATCCCTCGTCCCGACCAGCAGCAGGAGCTCGAGCCCTGCCATGGCTGCTGCTTTTTTCCAGCGTCGCCGGCCCCCTCATTTTAACTGGCTGGTCAAGAACGACCCCGTCGCATCCTTCCTGCACCTCCACACACCGTCTGCGAGCGTCAGGAGCACCCTCACACGATGACCAGAACCGCGCCAAGTCATTGCCTCTTTGCACCTGTGATGTCTTGCGTGGACGCATTCGAAACCGGATTTGGAACCTCAAGCGCCAAGTACCATGAGTCCAAAGATCTTGGATGCACCAAGTCCCTCGACGACAAGTACCAATATGAACATGAACGACTACCATCGAGATGTACAACTACACGATGCCCGCCAAGTTCGACGACGCTCTCCGCCTGAACGACTTCCACCGACGCGTACCTCTCCGTCGTCGTGGGTTTCGTCAAGTCCAATGGTGAACCCCGAAGCCCTCGGATCCTTCAAGTCCGAAGACCCTGAGTACCACGACAACCCCGAAGGAATTCGTATTCGTCAAGTTCACCTTCAAAATGTGTCCCACTACCGCCGCCCGAACGTCTACACAACATGTACCACAACCATCAGTGAAGACCCCGTGGATGTCAAGTTCCTCGCTGTGACCCCGAACACCTACGGAGTGTGTACAACTACGAAGCGATAACGACTACTTCCACTACGAACATCCCGAGAACGTATACTTCCTCTACTTTGCACCGAACGAGAACCGTCCCATTTGCACGCTTCGAAGGTATAACCCCGGGACGACCGCCCATTTACGAATGCATGTGTTGTATGAGATGCATGTTTGGATGTTGTATCCTCCCGTGAACGTTAGTTGTTTCCCTCGCTTGACACCGTCGTCGACCCATGGGAACCCGATATCCGGGATCACCCCACCATCCTTGCATGACATGCTCTCGTCGCTTTTTCTTTTGCACCGACATCTCGATGAGTTGTCGGATCATCGGAATGCTGTCGTGCATCATTTTCGTTGTTGTTGCCGTGGCACCCCTTTCTTTCCGCCGTGGTGACCAAAATGCTCCACATCTTATAACTTGCCAACATCTTCATAAAATTGCATAAAACTTGCACATGTCATCCGCATCATGATAACAACATCAAGAATGTTTAAATTGTTTGCTTCAATTGCTAAATGCACATGGGGATTTTATGGAATTGTTGTTTATTGTTCCGGCCTCATTTAAACTTGTCTAGATAGGTAGTTTTCATATGCTTCACCTCTTGCCATGTTAATCAACATTTAATATTGTGGGGTACATAAACGAGATCGAACTAAATAATCGAATCTGGTGTTTCGTCAATATGCAACTCGTTGCATATTGAGCTCCATTTAACTTGTAGTATTGTTTGTGCACTTTGCCATGCCATATATAATTAAACCGGACATGCGTCATACTTGGTTGTGCATCATGCCATGTTTATGTGATGGTTGTTTACCATGTTGTTTGCTCCTTTCCGGTGTTGCTTCTTCTTGTTAGTTCCGGTAACGTCGCGTTTGTGAGGACCCGTTCGACTACGTCCGTTTGTCTTCTTCATGGAATCGTTCTTCTTCCTTCTGGGATTTCAGGCAAGATGACCATACCCTTGAAATCACTTCTATCTTTGCTTGCTAGTTGTTCGCTCTATCGCTATGTCACGCTACCTACCACTTGCTATATCATGCCTCCCATATTGCCATGTCAAGCCTCTAACCCACCTTTTCCTAGCAAACTGTTGTTTGGCTAAGTGATCGCTTTTGCTCAGCCCCTCTTACAGTGTTGTTAGTTGCAGGTGAAGCTGAAGTTTGTTCCATGTTGGAACATGGATATGTTTGGTATATCACAATATATCTTATTTACTTTAATGCATCTATATACTTGGTAAAGGGTGGAAGGCTCGGCCTTATGCCTGGTGTTTAGTTCCACTCTTGCCGCCCTAGTTTCCGTCATATGACGGCACAATGAAAGCACCAATGTCGGTGTCAAAACCGGCGGATCTCGGGTAGGGGGTCCCGAACTGTGCGTCTAAGGCGGATGGTAACAGGAAGTAGGGAACACGATGTCTTACACAGGTTCGGGCCCTCTTGATGGAGGTAAACCCCTACATCCTGCTTGATTTATTCTTGATGATATGAGTATTACAAGAGTTGATCTACCACGAGATCGAAGAGGCTAAACCCTAAAAGCTAGCCTATGGTATGATTGTATGTTGTCCTGCGGACTAAAACCCTCCGGTTTATATAGACACCGGAGGGGGCTAGGGTTACACAAGGTCGGTTACAAAGGAGGAGATATCCATATCCGTACTGCCTGGCTTGCCTTCCACGCCAAGTAGAGTCCTATCCGGACACGGGACGAAGTCTTCAATCTTGTATCTTCATAGTCCAACAGTCCGGCCAAAGGATATAGTCCGGCTGTCCGGAGACCCCCTAATCCAGGACTCCCTTAGTAGCCCTTGAACAAGGCTTCAATGACGATGAGTCCGGCGCGCAGTGTTGTCTTCGGCATTGCAAGGCGGGTTCCTCCTCCGGATACACCACAGAAGAGTTTGAATAAAAGGATAGTGTCCGACCCTGCAAAATAAGTTCCACATACCACTGTAGAGAGAATAATATTTCCATGAATCTAATCTGCTGACACGCTTTGGCAACATGACATCATGCCATGGCTCGGTGATTATTCGAACCGTGTTTCTTTAACCAGCCCCACACATAACGCAAGGAAATTTCTTGACACGTCTTGTCAAAGCAAAGATCGTGTCCCCATTATTACGGGATTCTCATCAATACGGGCATGGGTAACCCAACCGCGCCATCAATTACGGTGCTTGGGGGATAAGCGAGTTTTACCAGGCTAGTGGGGGCGCATAGTTTTGGCCGCCCTTATAAGGGGATAAGGTTTAACCTTTTTCTACCCACTCCTTCTTCCTCCTCGCTCATCCATTCTTGCGCACTCGAGCTCCAACGCCCAAGTCCACATCCTTCTCCTAAACCTTCTCCAAACATGTCCGGAGCGGGAGGCAAGTGGATGGCTTCCTCCGTCATGGAGGGACACATCAAAAAGCTGCACGGAGCCGGATACTTAGCCGCGAATATCGCGCATCGGCTGCCCGCTGCGGGGTAGATCGTTCCTACCTCGGAACCTCACGAGAGGGTAGTTTTCCTCCACCACTTCCTCCACGGACTGGGGTTTCCCCTTCATCCATTCGTCCGTGGTCTTATGTTCTACTACGGGCTGGACTTTCATGATCTGGCCTCGAACTTCATCCTCAAATTTCGGTGTTCATCGTCGTGTGTGAGGCTTTCCTCCGCATCCGGCCCCACTTCGGCCTGTGGCTGAAGACCTTCAATATCAAGCCGAAGGTGGTGGGAGGCCAACAAGCGGAATGCGGCGGAGCCATGGTGGGCAAGATGCCCAATGTTATATGGCTTGAAGACTCCTTCATGGAGACCATAAAGGGGTGGCAATCGGCGTGGTTCTACATCACCGAGCCACGCGACACCAACTGGGTGGTGGCCCCCGAGTATGAAATTGGGCCTCCTCACCCTTCGGCCCCCCAGTTGGTGTCGCGTGGCTCGGTGATGTAGAACCACACCGATTGCCACCCCTTTATGTCTCCACGAAGGAGCCTTCAAGCCATATAACATTGGGCATCTTGCCCACCATGGCTCCACCACATTCCGCTTGTTGGCCTCCCACCACCTTCGGCTTGATATTGAAGGTCTTCAGCCACAGGCCGAAATGGGGACGGATGTAGAGGAAAGCCTCACACATGACGATGAACGCCAAAATGTTGAGGATGAAGTTCGGGGCCAGATCATGAAAGTCCAGCCCGTAGTACAACATAAGACCGCGGACGAATGGATGAAGGGGAAACCCCAGTCCAGGGAGGAAGTGGTGGAGGAAAACTACCCTCTCGTGAGGTTCCGGGGTAGGAACGATCTGCCCCGCAGCGGGCATCCGATGCGCGATATTCACGGCTAAGTATCCGGCTCCGCGCAGCTTTTTGATGTGTCCCTCCGTGACGGAGGAAGCCATCCACTTGCCTCCCGCTCCGGACATGTTTGGAGAAGGTTGAGGAGAAGGATGTGTACTTGGGCGTTGGAGCTCGAGTGCGCAAGAATGGATGAGCGAGAAGGAAGAAGGCGTGGGTAGAAAAAGGTTAAACATTATCCCCTTATAAGGGCGGCCGAAACTATGCGCCCCCACTAGCCTGGTAAAACTCGCTTATCCCCCAAGCGTCGTAATTGATGGCGCGGTTGGGTTACCCACGCCCGTATTGATGAGAATCCTGTAATAAGGGGGACACGGTTTCTGCTTTGACAAGATGTGTCAAGAAATTGCCTCGTGTTATGTGCGGGGCTGGTTAAAGAAACACGGTTCGAATAATCACTGAGCCATGGCATGATGTCATGTTGCCAAAGCATGTCAGCAGATTAGATTTGTGTAAATATTATTCTCTCTATGGTGGTATGTGGAACTTATTTTGCAGGGTTGGACACTATCCTTTTATTCAAACTCTTCTATGGTGTATCCCCCGCCTTGCAATGCCGAAGACAACACTGCGCGCCGGACTCATCGTCATTGAAGCCTGGTTCAGGGGCTACTGAGGGAGTCCTGGATTAGGGGGTCTCCGGATAGCCGGACTATATCCTTTGGCCGGACTGTTGGACTATGAAGATACAAGATTGAAGACTTTGTCCCGTGACCGGATAGGACTCTACTTGGCATGGAAGGCAAGCCAGGCAGTACGGATATGGATATCTCCTCCTTTGTAACCGACCTTGTGTAACCCTAGCCCCCTCCGGTGTCTATATAAACCGGAGGGTTTTAGTCCGTAGGACAACATACAATCATACCATAGGCTAGCTTTTAGGGTTTAGCCTCTCTGATCTCGTGGTAGATCAACTCTTGTAATACTCATATCATCAAGAATAAATCAAGCAGGACGTAGGGTTTTACCTCCATCAAGAGGGCCCGAACCTGGGTAAAACATCGTGTCCCCTGCCTCCTGTTACCATCCGCCTTAGACGCACAGTTCGGGACCCCCTACCCGAGATCCGCCAGTTTTGACACCGACACCGGTGTTATGTTCCTTGATTTTGCGTCTTGTTACCATCCGCCTTAGACGCACAGTTCGGGACCCCCTACCCGAGATTTGCCGGTTTTGACACCGACATCGGTGTTATGTTCCTTGATTTTGCGTCCCTTACGTGGTTGGGTATTATGGGAACCCCTTGACAGTTCACTTTGAATAAAACTCCTCCAGCAAGGCCCAAACTTGGTTTTACATTTGCCTAACAACCTATTACCCTTCCCTTGGGTCGGCTAACCCAAGGGTCATCTTTATTTTAACCCCCCCGGGCCAGTGCTTCTCTAAGTGTTGGTCCGAACCGAGCTGCCTGCGGGGCCACCTCGGGGAAACTTGAGGTTTGGTTTTACTCATAGCTAGTCTCATCCGGTGTTGCCCTGAGAACGAGATACGTGGGACTCCTATTGGGATTGTCGGCACATCGGGTGGCTTTGCTGGTCTTGTTTTACCATTGTCAAAATGTCTTGTAACCGGGATTCCGAGATTGATCAGGTCTTCTCAGGAGAAGGAATATCCTTCGTTGACCATGAGAGCTTGTGATGGGCTAAGTTGGGACACCCCTGCAGGGTTTGAACATTCGAAAGTCGTGCCCGCGGTTATGTGGCAGATGGGAATTTGTTAATGTCCGGTTGTAGAGAACTTGACACTTGACTTAAGTAAAATGCATCAACCGCGTGTGTATCCATGATGGTCTCTTTCCGGCGGAGTCCGGGAAGTGAACACGGTTTTGGGGTTACGGTTGTGCGTAAGTAGTTTCAGGATCACTTCTAGCTTCTCGATCGTTGCGTTGCTTCTCTTCTCGCTCTTATTTGCGTCTGTTAGCCACCATATATGCTTAGCGCTTGCTGCAGCTCCACCTCATTACCTTCTCCTACCCATAAGCTTAAATAGTCTTGATATCGCGGGTGTGAGATTGCTGAGTCCTTGTGACTCATAGATACTTCCAAGCAGTTGCAGGTGCAGACGATACCAGTGCAGATGACGCAACCCAGCTCAAGTGGGAGCCCGATGAAGATCTTGATCGTTGTTTTGTGCCTTTTCCGGTTGATCAGTAGTGGTGCCCAGTTGGGACGATCGGGGATCTAGCATTTGGGGTTGTCTTCTTTTATTTTGGTTCCGTAGTCAGACCTTGATTGTATCTGGATTATGTATGTTTAACTTGTATTTGTGTGAAGTGGCGATTGTAAGCCAACTCTTTATGCCTTTCTTATTCAGTACATGGGATGTGTGAAGATTACCCCTCTTGTGAAAAACCTACCATGTGGCTATGCCTCTAAGTCGTGCCCTGATACATGGGAGATATAGCCGCATTGTGGGTGTTACAAGTTGGTATCAGAGCCATCCCCGACTTAGGAGCCCCCTGCTTGATTGAATCGCTAATGTTGTTGAGTCTAGAACAAAATATTTTGAGTCTTAGGATTATATATATCGGAGAATAGGATTATTTTTACTCCCCAGTCCCTTCGTCGCTCTGGTGAGGCCTCCTGACGTAGAAGTTTTGACTCTCCTCTCATCAAATTTCACGAATTGTTTTTAGCATCACGCGGGTATATTGGAATCGTTCCGATAGTTTTGTGACAAGAACATTGTTCTTGGTGCCTCCTGCATTTAGGCGTTGTCGCAGTGTCCCGGGGAGTTGAGCTCCGAGGTGTTGTCATCACAATTTTATCGTTGCAGTTCTGGAATACCTGAGTTCGCTGACATCAAAAATCACTTTTATGCAGTTGTTGGTGAGATAACCTCGATGCCACCCAGTACTGGGGCGGGATTTCGGGAGTATTGCCATAACTCATATAACTGATGCTTTTCGAAGGTTGAGGTACACGATTTCCGAAGGTTTCTTGGTTATGTGTTGAAGGATGGATACAGCTGGATGTAGGGATTGTTAGTTTGGGTGAGATATATTGCTTCCCTTGTATCCCCAACACCTGATTGCATAACCAGGAAGTTTTGGGAGTTTATAAGTGGGAATTCAAGTGTCTCATAGGATATCTTTCCAACAGACACATGATAAGATATGGGATCTATCATATGTTTGTTTCTGGCTTATTTTGCAAGCGAATCCTTTGTTTTGTTTTGAGTTGTGGTATTCGAGTTGCTTCAATGTCAAGTGTTGATTCCATACCTTCCCTAAGTGGTGTTCTCACACTTCTATGTGAATACCAATCCTTCTTGATCATCGCGGTTGTCATGTCAATTCTTTCCAACCGGTGTGATTTTCTTCAAGATAATTGAGGGAGTCCTGGATTAGGGGGTCTCCGGACAGCCGGACTATATCATTTAGTCGGACTGTTGGACTATGAAGATACAAGATTGAAGACTTTGTCCCGTGTCCGGATGGGACTCTCCTTGGCGTGGAAAGCAAGCTAGGCAATACAGATATGTAGATCTCCTCCCTTGTAACCGACTCTGTGTAACCCTGGCCCCCTCCGGTGTCTATATAAACCGGAAGGTTTAGTCCGTAGGACAAGAGACAATCATACCATAGGCTAGCTTCTAGGGTTTAGCCTCTACGATCTCGTGGTAGATCAACTCTTGTAATACTCATATAATCAAGAACAATCAAGCAGGATGTAGGGTTTTACCTCCATCAAGAGGGCCCGAACCTGGGTAAACATCGTGTCCCTTGCCTCCTGTTACCATCCGCCTTAGACGCACAGTTCGGGACCCCCTACCCGAGATCCGCCGGTTTTGACACCGACATTGGTGCTTTCATTGAGAGTTCCACTGTGTTGTCATCATAAGTAGAGATGGCTCATCTCGTTGTCAAGGACAACATCACCTCTGGGGGAGCCCTGGCTATAGACCAAACTCTCCGACTAGGCAGCTTCATCATGACCGCCCGCTCGGCCGCTGCGCCGACGGTGACTTCTCAGGTCATCGAAAATAGCATCCACATCGGCTCGAAATTCGCCGAGCAGATGGATCCAATGGAGCTCTCCTCTTTGAACGAGCTCTTGGATTGCATCACCGCTCTGGGAGTCGCTACGGACTACGATCGCATCGGGCTTAAACCCGACCAAAGGGAGATTAACTCTCCGCCAGTCACCCATCAGATAGCGGTGGTGGAGGAGCAATGAGGCGATTCACCCTCTCTCCTGAGGACGAACTATGTCCGAATTCCCGAGCTCTCCGAGCCGGATACCCGCTCATAGGAGGACATCTCCCTAACCCTGAACCTAGAATCAGGTCGCATACCGAACCCGCGGGGCAACAACCTGGAGCCCGAACTTTCAAGATCGGAAACTCCCCTGCCCCAGGATCTTAGATTGGGTCAAGGTCTGGACTTAAATCCACCCACCCACTCAGATGCAAACGATCTTTCCCACATTAGGCAAGCGCCCCAAGAGACAGGTCATCACTATTGGGCCAGATTCCTCCTTGTAATGAACAAGGTCAAGGACTGTCACGAGGAAGATGCAATTTCGTTCTTTTGCAACAATTGCACGGACAAGGGAATCCTCAACGCCATAAGTCTCCGTGACATAGCACACTTCGCTGACATGGCGGCCATAGTACGGAAATACTGTGCAATGGAAAGCGCCTGGAAAACCCAAACACAATTTTGGGATAATCCGGCTCTGACAAAACCCCCAGTCCGAACTAAAAGGGTGCACTCTCATAAGTCGCCCGACTCAATTACAAAGAAGCAAAAGCCCACTACAGGGCATGGAACCGTATTGGAGGGATGGCTTAACGGGCCCTGCAAAATTCATAGTACAACGGATACCATATCAACACACAGCCTTAGAGCATGTTGGGTACTCCGGCAGGTGGCCAAGAGCGGTGAGGATCTCCTCACCCAAAATACCTCAGAACACCTTCCCGTGGATAACAATACGGTATTGACGGTCTTCGAGACCTTCGCCTCAAATAATAGGCGTAAGCGAACACTCCGCAGCCTTGCCGAAATCTGCCACGTGGCAGCAATAAATCCATGGAGCGACACAGCCATCACCTTCAATGCCAGTGACGAACCTAAATTCCGAACAACCCGAGCACCAGCCGCTTTGGTCCTCCGTCCAATTGTGGACGGCTTTCGGCTCACTAAAGTACTCATGGACGGCGGCAGTGGACTAAACCTAATTTATGAGGAGACTCTTCAAAAAATGGAAATAGACAGCAACCATATTGAGCAAAGCAGCACGACCTTCAGAGGAATTATCCCTAGTCGGGAGGCACGTTGCACTGGGAAAATCACACTAGATGTGGTATTCGGCACTCCGTAGAATTACAGGTCCGAAGAAATCATATTCCAAGTGGCCCCGTTCAGTAGCGGATACCACGCCCTTATAGGGCGGGGGGCATTCACGATTTTTCAAGCCATACCCCATTACGGGTACATGAAGCTAAAAATGTCCGGACCCAATGGAATCATCACTCTAGCTAGTGATCCGGACATAGCACTCTGCGCCGAGAACAAAACAGCCGCACTGGCCCTCGAGGCATTATCCGAAGCCCTTGTGGCGGAGGACTTAACCGCGCTGCACTCCACAGTAGACAGGGACGACGTGATACTAGACAAAAGATCCAAGTCCACCTCCTTTAAACCAGCGGATGAAATAGTCAAATTCCAAGTCCATCCAACAGACCCCACAAAAACAGCATCCATTGGGGCACAGTTAAACCCCACCGTAGACGCCACACTACGGGAGTTCCTGCGCAAGAATTGGGACATATTCGCCTAGCATCCTTCAGACATGCCAGGAATCACATGCAGGCTGGCCGAGCATAGCCTTAACATTCTAAAAGGATTCAAGCCGGTCAAGCAGACTCTTCGGCGTTTCTCCGATCCTAAGCGACAAGCCATGGGAGAGGAGCTAGCCAAATTACTGGAGGCCGGATTCATTAGAGAAATAAAGCATCCGGACTGGCTAGCAACCCTGGTGATGGTGCCAAAGAAGGAAAAATCCTGGCTCCTATGCGTCAACTTCAAGGACCTCAATAAGGCTTGCCCAAAGGATCTCTTCCCCCTCCCTCGCATCGATCAAATTATCGACGCTACCACAGGACACGACTCATTGTGATTCCTCGACGCATACTCCGGTTACCACCAAATTAAGATGGCGGAGTCCGACCAAGACGCAATGACATTTATCACCCCATACGGCCCCTTCTATTTTAACACAATGCCCTTCGGGCTCAAAAACGCCGGTGCAACGTATCAGCGCATGATTCAGACATGTCTGGAAAAGCAGATCGGCAAAACAGTGGAGGCATACGTCGACGATGTGGTCGTTAAAACCAGACACGTCGACTCCTTAATAGACGACTTGAGGCTCACGTTCGACAATCTCCAAACATACGACATTAAGCTCAATCCGGAAAAATGCATTTTTGGCGTACCCGCCGGAAAGCTCCTGGGCTTTATCGTCTCCAGCAGAGGAATTGAAGCAAATCCAGCCAAAATCCGGGCTCTGTCGCAGTTGGTTATCCCAACTGAACTCAAGCAAATCCAGAAGTTAACTCGATGTGTGGCGGCTTTAAGCCGCTTTATCTCCCGACTAGGAGAAAAGGCACTCCCCCTTTATCACCTTCTTCGGCGCACCGAACACTTCGAGTGGATGGACGCAGCCACGGCCGGACTGGAAGAAATAAAAGCCATCCTGGCCACCAACCCAATCTTGGCCGCGCCAAATGTTGGCGAACCAATGCTATTATATATAGCGGGAACTCACCAAGTGGTAAGCGCAGTGCTCGTCATCGAACGAGAGATGGACGGACATAAATTCCCACTTCAAAAGCTGGTACATTATGTATCCATCGTCCTCACTCCATGCAAATCACGGTACCCACATTATCAAAAGATAGCATACGCGGTATTCATGGCATCCCAGAAATTACGACACTACTTTCAAGAGTGTTCAATTACGGTGGCCTCCGAACCACTCAACGACATAATAAACAACCGCGATGCCATGGGCCGGATTGCCAAATGGGCTATTGAGCTCCTCCCGTTCGACATAACATACAAACCACGGCGAGCCATTAAGTCGCAAGTACTGGCTGATTTCGTAGTCGAATGGACAGTAGCCGAACTCCCTAAAGAGTACATTACATACTCCAATTGGATCACGCACTTCGACGGCTCTAAAATGCTGGCTGGTCTGGGGCCTGGTGTCGTCCTGACGTCCCCCACCGGAGATACGGTGCAATACGTACTCCAAATACTATATACAGACTCCAACAACGCAGCCGAATACGAGGCCCTGTTACACGGTCTGTGGATGGCAGTTTCCATGGGCATTCAACTCCTGGAGGTGCGTGGGGACTCAAACCTCGCAATATCCCAAATAAATGAAGACTTCGATGCCAAGGATCCAAAAATGGCGGCATATCGCAACGCCGTCCTCAAGATGTCAGCTCGGTTCGAGGGGCTTGAATTCCACCATGTGGCTCGGGAAAACAACCAAGCGGTGGACATTCTCGCCCGTATCGGTGCTAAACGCGACCCTGTCCCACCTAACATCTTCCTGGAAAAACTGTTAAAACCATCTGTGGTATGGGAAGGGGACACCGGCAACAATAGTCCGAACCCGGCCACAACCCCAGATATCGAACACTCTGACACAATCGGAGGCTCTGCCATCGAAATAACACCTTCAGCCCACGTAATAATGGTCATCATCGCCCCGTGGACAGAACCATTCCTGGCCTACCTAACTAGGCAGGAACTATCCAAGGACCAAAATGAGGCACGCTGCATAGTGCGGCGATCTAAAGCCTACAAGGTCCATGAGGGAGAGCTTTATAAGAAAAGCACTACCAGAGTCCTTCAAAGGTGCATCTCCGAAGAGGAAGAGTGGAAGCTTTTGGCAGAAATCCATGCCGGACTCGGCGGCCATCACGCCGCAGCCCGGTCCCTTGTAAGCAAGGCTTTTCGTACAGGTTTCTATTGGCCGACGGCCCGGGCAGATGCGCAGCATCTGGTC
Source organism: Triticum urartu (assembly GCF_056163025.1). Taxonomy (NCBI): domain Eukaryota; kingdom Viridiplantae; phylum Streptophyta; class Magnoliopsida; order Poales; family Poaceae; genus Triticum; species Triticum urartu. The sequence goes on along the minus strand of NC_141875.1, from coordinate 647,532,553 downwards.
CAGCATTGCGTCGGTTGCCAGCTCTTTGCAAACCAAAGCCATATGCCGCCTACCGCTCTCCAAACAATCCCCATTACTTGGCCCTTTGCGGTCTGGGGGCTTGATATGGTCGGACCCCTTAAAGGGGGAACCCATAAGAAAAAATACTTACTAGTCATGGTGGATAAATTCACCAAATGGATAGAAGACAAACCTGTCAAAACGGCTGAATCCGGACCAGTGATAGACTTCATATCCGGGGTCGTACACCGTTATGGCGTCCCCCACAGCATCATCACTGACAACGGCACGAACTTTAGAGCCGACGAAGTGAAACTTTGGTGTAGCAACATGGGCATCAAGCTCGATTATGCTGCTGTCTATCACCCGCAAACTAACGGTCAAGTCGAGCGAGCAAATAAACATTTATCATGGAATAATAAAAAAATAACTTTGTTCTTGCCTCTAGGGCATATTTCCTTCAAGCGATAGCAATAAAACTAAACAATCATTATGCTAAGCTAACGGATGGGTCTTGTCCATCACATCATTCTCTAATGATGTGATCCCGTTCATCAAATGACAACGCATGTCTATGGTCAGGAAACTTAACCATCTTTGATTAACGAGCTAGTCAAGTAGAGGCATACTAGGGACACTCTGTTTGTCTATGTCCACACATATACTAAGTTTCCGGTTAATACAATTCTAGCATGAATAATAAACATTTATCATGATATAAGAAAATATAAATAACAACTTTATTATTGCCTCTAGGGCATATTTCCTTCGATTCCTCCAGAGGATCTAGATGAAAACCCTACTCTTGGATCGTTGCCAAGGCCAACGATGGTGGCATTTTCTGCGTCGTCCCCTGCTTGAGGGCATCGTCGTGGAGAAGCTCTAGACCCCTATCCATCACCTCCCGGAAATCCCTAGATCGGTCGCTTGGATGAAGCCGGTGCTCTTTGACCATATCCTCTTGGGAGCATCATTCTTGGAGGTATGCATAGGCTCGAGGGACCAGTGGACGGCATCTGCGGTGGACCGGCGTTCCATGTGACGGATCGACGACGTGGAGTCTCGGCGACGGATGTGTGATGATGGACGCACGTAGGAAGGAGGTGTTGTCTAGCGCCGTGGTGGCGTCGATAGCAGGCCTGACAAGGTCGATGCGTCAGTATTTGCTCTAAAGATGGATCGATGGAAGACGGACGTGAGGACCCATGAGAATGTGTCAGACTGGTTTGTGCCCCGAACTTGGTGTGTGGCTTGTTTGGGGCCTCCAGCTTTAGGTGTTAGGCTTAGGTGAGAAGTCTGGGTATTTGGCCCACATTTTCTACACCCCTTCATCAATGGTAGGAGTAGCGACACATGTTGCCAAGATAGCGGATTCGGACATATTGATGTATTACTTTATAAGGTCTTTATGAATAATTCATAAAGTGACTACATGCATCTCCTAGATGAAGAGGCTGGGGGACATCCTCTTTTTTTTTAAATGATATCCTTATGTTATGTTGATGTTTACTATCAGGTTTATCTGAAACAAATATATATTCTGCTATTCACCATCTAAAGTGCTGTTTGTTGTATGCTTTGTTGTTGCAATCGGTGAAACTCAGTTGGTTGTGGGTTTGTGGCGGGCTCATGTGTGCAGGCTGGGAGTTCCTGGCGCCCGCTTAGGTGTTTGGCGTGCAGCCGTATCACACCTAGCCTGCATCCTCACTTTTAGGAAATGTTTAGTCAATGGTATAGTATGGATTTGCCTAACAGGGCCCCACCTGACTTCTAGGAAATGTTCAATCAATGGCATAGTAGTGTTCCATTGTTTTTGTCAAAGGGATTGTAATGTTCGTGTGTACCTTACAATGTTAGAGTCATGTCATGTTCTCGTAATTTGTAAAGTAATGCTATGGTAGCTAGGTTTGTGAATTATGAACATGGGGAAATGTCAAGCTTATTCAAGACTGCACCCATACCTCCATCTGACTAATTTGCACAACAAAACCTGAAAACAAAAACGACCAGAAAAACTAAAATAGAAGTTTTGATGAAATACTAAAAACTATACACGAACATGATTTAAGCCACCACCGAGTAATCGTACCCCTTCAGGTTTTTGTATTTATGTTTGCATTATGTAAAATTTCTAAATAAAAACTAGCTTATTTTTTTCATCCCTGCAGCATGCACAATGAATTCTCAAAAACTCGGCATAAAAAATTCTCTCCTTTTGTGAGAATCGCATAAACAATTCTTGAACTAATCAACATAGTGTGGCGTGCCGCCGCGCACTACCTGCTAGTGATGTACAATAGGTCATCTCTTATACTTCTCTACAATATACAAGATATATACCTAAAAAATATGACGAGAGATATTGTTTCTAAGAGATCATTTCTTAATATGTATTCTGCGTAGTCCTGTCATGCATGGCTCCATGGTTCAAATTAAGTGCAAATGTCCATGCAGCACTTCCTGCCAACTAAACTTCGAGTTCAATTTTTTGGTCTATTGGATCGAAAGGAAGCAGAATCAAATGACAGTTAACCTCTTGTGGGCCAATGTTTGAATACATGAGGCCATGAAAATAGGATCGCGGAACCACACAGCATGCAAACGGAACTCATCAACTGACAAACATTGAAGTATTTCCAAATGATATAATATCACAGAAAATATACCTAGAAATCATTTCTGGACTCCTTGTGAACATAAGAACATCTGACAAGTTCACAACACCATCTCATATATACATCTCTAACTGCTAGGATGAAGGCGCATTATTTCTTCTTCAAGCCATGAGTTAAAGATCTAGCTATCATTGGATGAACCGACGATGGTGAGATCTGCCTTCACAACGCAACTGGATCCCACAACATAGCCCCCCGATGGGTCCTTGAGTTTTTTGATTTCAAAGAAGTTACGCGATCCCAATCCCAGTCCACGTACAGATCCATGTCCCTGTCCACATACCCAGAGACCTGCGATCACCACAAAAGTAAGATCCTATAATCATCATGAAGTTACAGATACCAGCTGCTTGAATCACACATATCAGTAGCACTTATACTTGCTAAGGAGAGCTGAACCTGAAGTTACAGTCCGGTGTTTCGCATTCTTTTGGTCCCGGATGGATAGTGTCAATTCAACCAACTTCCCAGACTCCAAAGGGAGCTCAATCGAGTCATCCAGGCATAAGTACAAGCTGAGGCAATCATTGCTGTACTTGTCACCACGCGGGTACATGCCGATGTACCTGTTGACAAGAATGGGAAGTGACACTTCAAATATAATTGGTACCCAGGAAAATATAATTGGTTACTGAAAGGAGAAACTTTGGTCACAACTTGGTGGCATTACAATTGTACAACAAAACTAAGCAAAGCATGACTACAGTACAAGATATTACAATGTTACGCTAAAACAATTTGAGAAAATAATTGATTGTATGTGACACATACAAGAACCGGTTGTACCAAATATATACATGATAATAAAATTTCTGGATTATTTTTCCTCCTAAACAACATAACATCCAGTCATGAAATCTTATATGCCAACATAGATTTTAGTACTACATTGTTTCTAATTTGTTCCTGAATTTTTCGTACACCATGCAAAACCCCTTCTGTATTGAAACTGGAATGTGCTACCATATCTGTAAATATCTTGGTTGCATGCTTAGGGATCAAGCTAAAATATCCGGTTGTTGGAATATCTGAAGGACTGGTACGTAAGTTAAATGATCGATACATATAAGCTAAAATGTTGGATAACACATGCATGCTATTTATATAAATTATTTGTGATGTAACTAGATGTATACCATTTAAGTCCGCCAACTTCAAATGTAGGAGAACGGACGAAGTGCTTCAATTCCAATTCAAGGAAATTGTCCATGGTCCAAGTGTATGTCCCTTTAACGAACCCTTTCTTCTGGACAAAGAGATTCTGAACTGTGGTAGCCTTCTTCTGAACCACAACATCCTTCTTTTCAGGAGAAGAGACATCGATTTTTAATAGAGGTAAATACATCAGAGGTCTTAGAACTTGCGTGCGGCGGTTACTTTGGTGCACAAAGTTGTAAAATACGTGTTTGTGGTCACTAAACTTGCGAGGCCGTTCAAATACAGTCACTCTCACCGTACGCATGCGTATCCGTAGACGCCAGCATGGCACGGGCCCCCTGTTAACCACCGTAATTGCTCTTGTATGATAGATTTGTAGAAAAGCCCACAGTTCTTTTTTTATTTACATAGGAACCCCTAAAATAAGAAAAATAGTGGGGCGGCGGGGTTCCATACTTGGACGTACTGCTAAGTGGCACGATTGAACAACCACCACGCCAACAGTATCATGTGTTTACTTTGCACTACTATATTATACTGTATATCCTATCCGGGTGGACCCAAAAAGTGATAATGAAGAAATTTATGTCTTCTAATAATAAGAATGCAAAGTGCAATCGGTGGGTTCGAACCTGTGACATGGAGATTCACTCGCGCATAAGCCAACCACCAAGCAACTGCGACATGTGATGTAATTTAGAGATAGACAATGTATATGTTTTTATCACTCTTGTTCCCTATAAATATGTGCCATTTTAAAAAATGTTTAAACATTGTAAAAAATGTTTGTGTAATTCAAAATATGTTCATGCAATAGAAAAACTACGCGAACAGTTTTTTGAACCATGCGAGCATAATTGTACATTGTGTAAAACTCACAATTTTTTTTGAAATGTGTCAACATTTTTTAAATGCAATGTACATTTCTTAATTTACATGAATATTTTTCACAGTGTTTAAACATTTTTATAAATGCCATGTAGTTTTTTTAACGCATGTACATATTTTGAATTGCACAAAAAATATTATTTGAAAATAATACATGAACAATTTTTTCTGATCCACGAATTTCTCAAATAAAACGAATAGGTGTTATTATGAATATTTAAAAACTATTTGTGTTATTATTATGCAAACATTTTTATAATTCATAAGTATTATTTTAGAATAATACATGAAAATTATTTGAAATTATCTTATTAATGGCATTATAATTTGCATACTATCTACAAATTTCTGAAAAATAAACAAGTGCAAAATGGGTCGCCGGACCACAGCCCATTTCTGTTCCATGAGCGCTTCCGTTTTTGTACATTAATCTTAATTACTCTTAATAGCTGTCTATAGATGTGTGGTGCAGTTTGTGTGACCTGTATTGTACTAGCATTAGGTCGGGGTTCGAGATTTGGCAGATAAACTTTTCGTCCCATCGATTGTTGATTTTTTATTTTGTATAGAAGAAGAAGAAGAAGAAGAAGGGGTTTTGTGCAAAAATGCGTCCATGTGTCATTGACAGCGGGCCCATGCCATGCTGGCATCGACGGATACGCTCGCGTACAGAGAGAGTGACTGTATTTGAACAGTCTCGCAAGTTTAGTGACCCTAAACACGTATTTTACAACTTTGTGCATCAAAGTGACCGCCGCGTGCAAGTTCTAAGACCTCTGGTGTATTTACCTCTTTTTAATATCTCCACACCAAAGACACAACTATCATCAACTAGAAAAGGAGATGATTTCAGTAGCTCTTGAAGAGGAATCAAGCAATGCGGCTTCGAGTAGGTATTCTTCAAATCAAATTTGTAGCTAGCTGCATTTAGGTAAAGGTTAGAACTTAGAAGATTAGAGAATGAAGAAGTTGTAGCTAGCAGCGTTTAGGTAAAAGTTAGAAAATTAGAGAAAGAAGAACTTGTATCTAAGATGAAAATATCCCAAATAACACACGATCAACTTTTCCGTGAAAAGAAACATTTAATCAGCTTTCACCCCAGTTAGCATTTAAGGACAGGTCATCAAAGAAAAAAAATCAAAGTAAAAGAGAACATGCATATGTACTTTGGAACGTTGTTCCAATCAGAAGAGTCTCAAGCGTGTGACACATAGTACAGAAGGTCGACGGACAAACTTAAACAGTGAAGAAAATATGAAGCAACTTGTTAATGGTAAAAGCAATTGATTACGTCACGAAATTTGTAGGTATTGATTTGTAATGATGGAATCTATAGCTCAAACTTGTGATGCACACAAGACTGTGTATGGACTCCCAGCTAATAGGATGGATGCACTCTTTTTTGTGGGGAAATTGGACGGATGTACTTGAAGAAACACATTCACGAGTCTATATACCTTTGCATCCACAATACTCTCCTTTTGAATGGTTGAATTTTTTTTTTGAGGAAAAAGAGTATCACTCCATTACTCTTGAGCCGATTCCATGTCAGCTCTCATCTCTTCCACTAAATCATCCGGGACACCTGCAACTTTGTACGCGTCTCCTTTTTTTCTCGCCCGGGCCGCCAAGCAGTGAGCCAATTTGTTCTGATTCCTGTTGACATAGTCCACCCGAGCATTTCTGAATTTTGATAGTTCAATCTTGGCATCGTGTATGAACGAAAAACAGGCAGAACGGTTGCTGGCTTCAGATTGGATTTCTTTTGCTAAAAAGGAGCAGTCTGTTTCCGCAATGATGGGCCCTCTGAACAGAGCCGCTAAAGATTGGAGCCCCGACAAGAGAGCTCGGGCCTCCGCTTCCTCGACCGACGAGCAACACTCGATACTTTTAGACTGCGAGAAGACCACCAGGCCCCTGTGGTCGCGAGCTACTGCACCAATACATGCCTGCCCACTGTTAGCCAAGAAAGAGGCATCAGTATTCAGTTTCACCAGGCCATTACTTGGGGGGCACCAAGCACCAGAGGACGCCAAGTTGCAGCCCGATCTCACCTCCATAGCTCCTCCCGCTGACTCCTTTCCAACAGAAGCATTCCTGAGCTGCCCCAGACCTTGCTTGCCTTTCATATCTGAAATAGAAACATAGCTATTGTCGTTTATCTCCTCTATGTATTGCTGCAGGAATAAAGCCGATCTACTAACCAACTCTTTCCCTGTACTATGAAAATAGTCGTCCCGAAGAAACCAGCAACGCCACAGCAGCAACAATACTTTTGTTCTTGTTTCCATATTGCATAGCCCTAATAAATTTTGTAACCAGTCCTCCCCAGTAAACTGAAAGAGCGTTTCACTGGGGATGTTCCAGACCTTTCTCATCTCCGTTCTTAGGGCTCTGCTCTTGGTACAAGAGACTACAGCATGGTGTTCGTTTTCCTCTCCCATTCCACAAATATTGCAGGTACTGTCCATATCCAAAGTACGCTTCCATTTGTTCAGCTTGGTCGGCAGCGTATTGGTGGCCGTCCTCCACCCGAAGATTTTGATCTTTTCTGGTACCTTGGCCTTCCAGATGATGTCCCAAATGCTACGGTTGTGTGATGTGTTCGTAGAACTCGATGCCGCACCCTCAGACTGATCTTGAAGAGAGGCCGCCAGCTTATACGCACTCCGGACAGTGAAAACTCCAGACTTCTCATAATTCCACGCCAAAGTATCCTCCGCAGCCGAATTCGGGATCCTGATGCTACATATCGCATCCGCATCAAAACCATAAAATAGCTAGTGAATCAGTTCCGAATTCCATCCACTTCCATCTGCAAGCATCAATTGATTCACCCAACGCAATCTGGATCGACGAATGAGGTTAGCAGGTTTCAAACCACTCTCACGAGGGATCCACCGGTCCCGCTGGATATTAACCTTTCTCCCATTTCCGATCCTCCAGACAATGCCCTCCTTCAGGAGCTCGAGACCATGCTCAATGCCTCGCCAAACCGGAGAAGCATCAGAAGCAAAAACTGTGTCCAGCAGCTCCCCCTTAGGATAGTATTTTGATTTCAGCACTCTCGCGCACAGACTATCGGGCCACTGAATAAGTCTCCAAGCTTGTCTCGCTAACAAAGCTTGGTTGAAGAGTTTCATATCTCTAAAACCGATACCCCCTCCTCTTTTAGGCTTGATCATTCTCTCCCAAGACATCTAGTGGACTTTCCTCTGCCCATTTTCTTCTCCCCACCAGAAGTTCCGGATAAGTTTCTCATATTTATCGCAGAAACCTTGTGTCATCTTAAACACCCCCATGCAATACGTTGGGAGGGCTTGAAGAACAGACTTGATGAGGACCTCTTTTGCTGCATGGGACATGAATCTTTCAGACCAATCCGAGCATCTCTTGATGAACCTCTCCATGATTGGTTGAAAAGATGACTCTTTCATACGCCCCTCTGCCGTAGGTAGCCCCAAATACTTACTCTCGAATGTAGAAGCCGTTATCTCAAGTACACTTTTGATTTCCTCCTGGACATCACTTGGGCACACTTCACTGAACATGATTGAGCACTTGCTGTAGCTTAGGAGTTGACCCGAACCCCTTTGAAACTCATCCAACACTTGCTTCACACCCTCGGCCTCCTCTTTGGAAGCTTTGAAAAAGAGTAGGCTGTCGTCGGCGAACAGGAGGTTTGACACACCCAGGCTGCCTCTAGCGATCTTAAGAGGAGTTAACCTTCCCCGCCGAATCTCTTTGTCCAGCAGGCAGGACAGGCCATCGGCGACGAAGAGGAAAAGGTAGGGACTCAGCGGGTCGCCCTGGCGAAGTCCTCTCGAGGGAAGGAAAAAGTCCAGCAACTCCCCATTATATTTGACTACATATCGCACTGACGTAACACAGCACATAACCCACTGAACCCATTTGTGATCAAAACCCAACTTCAATAGAGCCTCTTCCAGGAAGCCCCAATCCACACAATCGTAAGCTTTCGCCAAATCCAATTTAAAGGCGCAATGAGTATTCCTAGGCAATTTGCTGTTCTGGATCTTGTGAAAACACTCAAAAGCGATTGTAGCATTATCCGTAATTAGACGCCCTGGGATGAAGGCACTTTGGGTTTCCGAAATGAGCTCATCCAGGAAGGGTCTTAGGCGATTCACCATACACTTAGAGATTACCTTGTATATCACATTGCATAGACTGATAGGGTGAAAGTCCTTCAATTGCTCCGGCCTGTTTCCTTTGGGTATGAGAGCTATGACTGTATCGTTGGTACCCTCCGGCATAACTCCCTCTTGAAAAAACTTCAGGACTGCGTTCACCACATCTCTCTTAACTATGCCCCAATTCCTTTGGTAGAATCTGGCGGGAAAACCATCGGGTCCGGGAGCCTTTAAAGGGCCGATCTGAAAAAGTGCGTCACTTACTTCCTTCTCTGAGAACTCTTTAACCAGTGCGGAATTCATGTCACTTGACACTCTGTTAGTCAAGCAGTCTACAATGACTTTAGGGTCCACTCCACTTTTTTTAGTGTACAGATTTTTGAAAAAGTTTGTTGTCATCTCCTGAAGCTTGGCCCGATCCTCTACCCAATTCCCATCTCCATCCTTTAATTTACTGATGTTGTTTTTCTTCCTCCTCCACGTAGCTTTGCGCTGAAAGTACTTTGTATTTTTGTCTCCCTCCCGCAACCAAAGAGCTCTCGACCTTTGCCTCCACATCATTTCTTCATGATGCAACAGTTCGTCCAAGTTCTTAGCCGCCGCTTTAATTTCTTTATCTCTGGATGCTGAAGCAGGTCTAGACCAAAGATACTCCAGTTGCTTCCTCATGGCCGCGGTTTGCTTAATTATGGACCCAAAATTTCGTATTGCCCAATCATTCAGAGTCTTTTGCAAGACTGACAGTTTTTGTGATATCTCAGACAAATTTTCAGCCGATTTATCCTCATTCCACTTGCTCACTATAGCTTCAGTCAACGAGTCCATTCTTTCCCACATGTACTCGTATCGGAAGATTTTGTTAATAGGACGCCATTCCTCTCTCTGACCAAATCTGAGCAATAAAGGAAGGTGGTCTGATCTGGACGTACATAAGTGCTCGATTGAAGCATTTGGAAAAATTGCATTCCACTCTTGATCAGCCACCCCTGTGTCTATCCTTGCCTTCACATTGTCCGCTCCGCTCTGTTTATTATCATATGTCCATTTCGAGCCTTTGAAGCCAAGATCCAACAAATTACAGTCAGCAAGCACCTCCCTGAAATTTGCCATGTTCCTTTCGTTTCGCTGAGATTGGGAAAAGTGCTCATGTTGCCAAGCTGTCTCGTTAAAATCTCCTATCATGAACCAAGGTTCATTAGACCTCGGTTTGATTCTACGCAGGAGATCCCACATGTGGTGTCTCTCACTAGCTTTAGGTTCTCCATACACAAATGTACCCCGCCATAGCCGGCCATGGGGATTTAGACGAACCAACACATCAATATACTGCATGCACCGTGTGACCTTGCTCCAAGCATCCCTGGTATATCTTAAGAGAAAGAGCCACATACGGATTTCCCATACGACCTCGTTTGTACTTTGGAGTCAGTCGCAGGAACCTGAGATGGGAATTGAAGGAAACCAAGGAAGTCTACAAGTCATAACTGAATCAAACCTAATTTCTTCACTTCATGCATCCTATATATATATATATATATATATATATATATATATATATATATATATATATATATATATATATATATATATATATCCAGCTTCATCGTCTGGCTGTTTATATGGGGTTCTGAGATTATGGGGAGTAGTTAATAGACAGTTACTTTATCCACTAGGAAAAACCAGATGATATTTGTATACATCTAATATGTTAATCCTCTAATAAAGTTGCTGTTGTGATTATGATGCGTACGTACCACCTGTACCCAGAGCACTCAAAAGCAGCAGAGAGCGCCGAGGTAGCATTCGTCTCAAGTAGCGCTGAGAAGTCATGAACCTTCCATTTTAAGTGTGGAACATGGGTCTCTCCTAAGCTTGCAGGAGCTGAAATTTTCACCGAAGGAGGCAACAACTCAAAATTATATTCATCCTTGGGAAAATGGAAGGGTGCAGAATAGTTGTCAATATGTTAAGATTATATGAATTAAAATCTTGCATAGGAGAAGTGGCCACTAATATATTGCAGCAGTTACCATGTCACCAGTCACTAGTCAGGGGTACAAATGACAGAACATGAGTTTTTTTTCCTTGTTTCTTCAACATAAGAGGCCACTTTTGCATGTATAGATAGTACTATCTACTATTGGCTCTAATGAATAAGCATTAGGACCAACAGTTAATGTGATGCGTTCACAGGGAGGGATGCAGTTCACCAACGTGATGGCGAGGGCAAGAGCTTCCTCAATTTAAAGCTATTTGTAGTACATATATACAGTCTGAAGTTGAATCGTGCAGAGAAACATACCTGTGCTCCCGGCGTTGCCCATATTGGTCTGCCTGCCCCTTCCTCTTGTCTCCTCTTAGTTTGCATGTGAAATTGATCACAAGATATCTAATTAATCTTGATCAACACAATTACTGCCAGGCAGGCATACAAAAACCATGCGTATGTATTGCCACAATGCGGAGGTACAAAACAGTTTTGACGGTTCGCGAGAATGTTAAACCCTAATTAAATCGGAGAGATCGTCAAAAGCTCTAAGGGGGGAACACGCCACAGGTAGGGAGATTAGAAAGAAGGGATCCGGTTCTTCTTTCTCAAACGGTGACGAAGAAAGCCTGAAAATCGTCAAAACCTAGAAGGCGAAAGCAAAAGTCAGAGAGAGAAGAAATAATACCTGGATTTGGCGCAGGATGCACAATGGCTGACTTCTTGGGACGGCGTTTGTTGGAGCTGCGAGCTGATCAGGGGGGTTAATTATGCTTTTATGGAACCTGCTCCTATATATATCCAGGCGGAGAGGAACCGGAGCCGACTAGTATACCGCTAACAGACAACTACAGTATATGGCAAACTCCCTAGTATACGACTAGCTAGCTAGCACACCACGTACAGAGGGAGGACTTTGGCTAACTAATCAACCTAGCCCTAATTACTCTAGGACACGGACTGGGAGTGTCAAGGGCCGAGTTTGAGGAGCTGAACAACATGACTTGTTCCTTAAAGTCATGGCATTGGTGGACAGTGCCATGAAAAAGGCTCAGCTGGACAAGCACAAGGAGCTGATTGATGAGATTGTGCTATATATAGTTGGTGGAAGCACCATGCAATGCATGATCCCCAGGAGCACACACGCACATCTGCCACATGTATGCGCAGTCTTATTTTAGCAGATCGTTTTTTCTTGTGGTTTTCGTTTTGTCTCCAGCTTTTTCACATGTTTTTTCCTGTTGTTTTTTTAATCATTTTTTGCTTTATAGTTTTTAAAGTGTTCATTGTTTTAAAAATGTTGTAGTACTGTTAAAATAATGTCAAACCTGTACAGAAAAGTGATTCTGATTTATACAAAAATGCACAACATTTAGGGAAAAATAGACATCAAAACATATATTTTAAAAATGTTAATCATGTACCTAATGCTATATGTGTATAATAAAATGTTCCTGATGTATACAAAAATGGACAACGTGTATGGCGGAAGTACATATCAAAACATATATGTGAAAAAAATTGTTAATCATGTATTTGACAATTGTTAAATGTGTATAAAAAATTATTTCATATGTATATGAAAATATACAATTTGTAAAAAAATAAGCAGACATCAAAACATGTATTTTTTAAAGAATTATTAATTTTTTATTTGAAAAATATTAAACATGTATACAAATAATGTTTCACATGCATACAAAAATGTACAATGTGTATGAAAAAACAGACATCGGAACATGTATTTGAAAAAAATGTTAACCACATATTTGTAAAATGTTAAACGTGTACAAATAATATTCGTGATGATACTAAAAATGTACATTGCATGTGACAAAAAGGTAGACATGTGTTAAAGAAAGAAAAAAGGAAAAAGAGAAAAGCAGACGAAACCAAAGAAAACCGAGAAAGAAACATAAAAAACTGAAAAGAAAACCAAAGAAAAAAGGAAATGAAAAGGAAAACAAAGAAAACTAATGTAAACCGCTGCAAACAGTGAAAAATAGATAAGCAAAACCGCAGGAAAAATACTCTCGCGCTACAGCTACAGTAAAAGGCTGGCCCGATTCAAAGGCTCCCGCCGAAGCTTCCTTCGTCCTGCCCAGCCGCTTGCACTCCCACGGGCTAAATAAAACTCCGCTCTCTGACAGATGTCGCCACTGTCGCTTCCTTCGTTCCGCCCGGCCACTTCCACCCCCACGGGCTAAAAAAGGTCGCTCTTCCACAGACGCCACCGCCACCGCCTCGAGACAGGAGGCGTCTCTTTGCCTCAAAAAATAAAACATGCGTCCGTTTTTTTTGGGAAGCATTTGCTTTTGTCCTTTTTTTTACCTAAGAAAGGCGCTTCTGCTACGCCGCCGCCGCTTCGTGTTGATAGACATGCGTTTGTTTTTCCCTCTTTAAGGGGAGAGTCCGTTTTGAAAAAAAAGATGTCCATCCACCGCCGCCCAACAAGTGAAGGTCATCCGCTACTACTCACTAGCGCCTTCGCAAGTCTGGCCCCCACATCTCCCGAGGTAGCACGCTCGCATTCCCTCTCCCTTGCTGCTTCCATGTCCTTCCTCTTCCGACCACCCGAGCTAGCCGCCGCCTCCATCCTCCGGAACCGAACTCCTCTCGCAGCTCCCCGCCAAGTCCATTCACCAAGTGCGTCTCCAAGCTACCTCATCTCCCACTGCAAGAGCTAGCTGATAATGTATTGTTGGATCACTTTTGCTATGCAAGTAAAAGTCTCCTATCTATATATCTATCACTAATCCTATCGAAATGTGTGTGTTTGCAGGATGAACCGGAATTCAATCCACCGATCGATGTCAGAGGTGGTGGAGGCGTTGGTCCGGCTTGTACAGAGGGCCAACATGACCAAGTGGATGCTTGACGGAGACAGCTCCCGGCAAGGTGACGACCAGGACCATGATTTCATATGATGCAAGCGAGCGAAACCCTTGCATTGTATTTGAGATTGTATTATTTTTTACATATTTCTTGTAGCGCGTAGTTCGAGAAAAAAGTAGAAGAACAAAGTAGAGATAGTGTCTTGCTCCATCAGTACATATCACACAGGTTTTAGGTTTTGCTTGATATTCCCAAGTAAAGGTGTTGTCTGTGGGTGTTGCTTGAAGAACACGTCGCTTGTCCCGAGCATTGTCGTGCAGTTATATTACACAAACACCCACAAGCTAACTAGTCAACCAGCGCACAGATGTCTGAGATTATAATATTTGTCAAGAAAAACAAGAAATCAGACCCCGCAAAAAAAACAAGAAATCAGTTTAAAATTAATGGACCAGGAAAAGAAAAGCAAGCAACATTGTCCTCAATTGGCACGCGTAATCTGAAACCAAAAGTAAAAGATTCTTCCCTAGAAAAGACCGGAAGTTCAAAACAACCTCCACGCAACAAGAACTTGATCAGAAAAGCATTTAAAAGTTTTTTTTTTCTTTTTTTAGATACATCCAAAAGTAAATGAAGCCCACACAATATGGGCCGGGCTAGCAATAGAACAGCAGACGACAAAAATACGGAACAGACTCGGTGTACTGAAGGACATAAGATGAGAACAGGGGAGTATCCAAATGGGGAATTTGAGGATTTGCCACACCTTATTTTGCAGTTTGAGGACTTGCCCCTATTTTGGCTGTAACCCAAAATTTGCCACATCTTTGCTGAAAGATTGAGGATTTGCCCCTGATGTATTGTTTGGATCATTTGGCACATTATAGTACAAATTCTGTGACCAAAATACCCCCAACCCAATCTGTTTTAGTTATCCTCATCAATCGGGCATGAGCTCGTTGTTCCCGTACTCTGTTCGCCTGTTGGCTGGCTACCACGCAACGTCGGCGGCGTGCAACCTCACCGTGGCTACACCGGCGTTGGCAGTCTCCTCCGAGTTCCTGTTGTGCCTCCCCGAGCTTGCTGATGACGCATCGTGTTGTGCCTTGTTTTATTGTGCATTTGTTCTAACTTGTGAACTAGTAAGGGCTAATGTACCTTCTGATGTCATTAAAAAATGCAAATGTAATTTGTAATGTTGTGAACTAAGAAGTGTGAATGTACTTTGTGATTAAAAGAAAAGGTGATGAAACTTTCCCAGAAAAATACTCACTGTTTTTTTTTTCAGTATGTCTTCAGTCTGTATATTCACTATAAAGTGTGAATGTAATCTTTGATTTTTTTTAGATTTTCTCCATACGTTCAGGAGCGGGAGGTGGTCGAAGGAACGTAGGGTAGTAGCCGATCTTACCAGGTTGCCGCCGTCAGGGAGATCGAGGTCGTTGTCGTCGTAGCCGCCGCAGATCGCCGACGCCGACACAGGTACAAGTAGGATGAGATGGGAGAGTTATCGGGGGTAACATTTGGACCGGGTTTCTCTCACGTAGGTAAACACAAGGGCATTTTGGTCATGTTGTTGTGGGCCAGTTGTGTTAGGGGCAAATCCTCAATCTTTCAGCAAAGATGTGGCAAATCCTGGGTTACAGCCAAAACAGGAGCAAATCCTGGGTTACAGCCAAAAGAGAGGCAAATCCTCAAACTGCAAAATAAGGTGTGGCAAATCCTCAAATTCCCCTCAAATGGTCTGAGTCGCAGTAGTGCATCCAGCGACCAGAGTTCGACTCTGCACTCTCGTGGAAAAGCTGGATTTTTTCGACTGGAGGAGCAATTCCGGCTTTATCCAGTCGTGGCGATGCCGGATCCTGCGACGGCGCCGACGCCGACGCGAGCCACCAACGGCCGTGGACTCCCTCCCCGGCTGCGCTTCCGCGAAACCCTCGGAGAAGGCCCGGAGAAATTCTCGGAGCAGTAGGCCCGCCGCTCCAGCACTTTTCCTCACCGCCGTCGCCATCAAGGTCTCCCCCATCCGTTACTCCTTACTCTCTTTTTCCCTGCACCAATCCATCATGCGTATTTGTACTTGTGCTACACCATCATGCGTATTTCTTTTTGCTACTCCATCAGATCAGAATCGGCAATTATGGACTCATCTCTGTTGCATATGGTGTAAATTTGTGCATTGCATATAATTGTGTCAGAATTGTTGGTTTCATTTGTATGCTAGAGCTAGCTGACTCTGAATATATATTTTCCTGCTGTTTGATTTCGTTTGGCAGGATCAGTCGGGGGATGAACATCAAGAGGACCGAGCGGACGATTGATTATGAAGAGGAGTAGTTATTTACTCGGTGAGAGGAAGGACTATTATCTAGTGGAGACAAGGTGCATGGATATGTATGTCCCGGCCCTCTATTGCTGTTCTACTGTACCTAGCCTTTTCTGTACTGAACATTGTTATCTACACGTACACGCGGTGAATTATGGTTTTTATTTCTCATAGGAATTTCGATTTTAATTGGTCAAAGGACGAAAAGGATAGGAATGTCTCATTAATTACGAGGACGAGGTTGAATCGTTCATCCTACCTTAGCAGTCAAGTGGTGCTCTTGTATTTATAGCCAGAATTCACAATGTATTCAGCAATCCACAGTAAGGCTGTTGGCATTTCTTGGATAATGAACCAAGAGTAGTGAAGTTCCGTGAAGCTGCAGTATTATTTAACCTCAAAGTTCAGCTAATAATTCATTTAGCATAGAAAGGCTTGGCGGTTCTTGCGTATTAAGATTAACATTTAGCTAGTAATTTCAATTTGTATTGCCAACAGAAGGGTGGTTCTACTTCTTTGCTTTTGCTATTCTAATACACAGAGTAGAGAGTGAGCAAGCAGAGTAGAGAGAGATCAGATGACTAATTCAATTTAGTCCGATCCTTGGACCATGTCATGTTATGTTGTTATGACAATACGATGTGTCTGTGTTGTTTTGTCAACACAATCACATGAAGTTTAGATGGTGTTACACTTGATTTATCTGGCATTTTCATGTGTCACTGTCTCCAGTTTAGTTTCAGGTTTCAGATAACAAAGCAAACGATCTGACTCACAAGAGTTTTTTGTTTTAGCACAGGGAAATCTGACTTACTGGCTGTTATCTGAAAGAAAATTCCCTCACCACCACTACTTCTCACATAGCAACGGATATCTACCTAGCTTTTTCCACTAGAGCAAGTGCCACTCGCTGCTCATGACCACTTCTCTAAGAGCAGGGAAGATCTAGATAGCTTTTGCTCTGTAGCAAAGGGCCAACAAGAATCCATCTCTCATCTCTCGGCCCCATTCAAGGTAGTTCATCACACCACCTTGACTTTTCTCTCTCTGAAATTGATGATGTCCTCAATTTTGTGTGCAGTCTTCTTGTTACAAGCCACATTTTTCCTTTAGAAGGAATTGCTGCTGGTCTCCAGTTACTTAATCTCATCATCCTTCTTTTTAGCATGGGATTGTTCATCTGAAGGAATTGTTTAAACTAGTAATAAAGATGACTAATTTTGTTTGTATTCTTGTTTTCAGTACCAGCTCAAGTGCGACTGAACCCTGCCACTACTTCCCAGAGAACAAGAGCAATCTATCTAGTTTTACTCTAGAACAAGGGCCAACCAAGACCCGTCTCTCATCTCTGCGGTTGATTTTCAAGGTAACTTAATTGATTTCAGCTCCACCACACTTGCTCTATCTATTTTTTTTTCCTCTGAAAGAGATGATGATCTCCTCCTCAGTTTTATTTCAAGGCAATTTTTCCTGTTTGCAAGCCACATGGTTCGTTTAGAATTTTTGCTAGTCTCTAGTAAGTGATCTTCATTATCCTTGTTTTTAGCATGTGATTTGTTCATGTGTAAAAGGTGGTAACCCACGACTAATTTTTATTTGCATGCTTGCTTCGGTGTTTCCAGTACCAGGTCAGGGGAGAAGGAACCCTGGAACAAATGGCGGGATTTCTGGATGTTTTAGCATCCAATGTCAGCAACATGCTCACCGACAGCCAGATCTGTCTCTCATCACCAGTCCATCGAAGATACCTAACTGATTCCAGTTCCACTACAGTACTATACCTATTTTTCTCTCTCTAAAATTCATGATCACCTCAATTTTGTGTGCAAGCCACATTTTACCTCCAGAAGGAGTTCTCGACTTAGAAGGGAGGCAGCTGGTGACAAGGGATCATGGTTCTGTCGGTATGGACAAATCATATGATAAGATAAGGCGTGAGCCTCGGAGTTATCCTCGTTATCCTTATGCTAAGTGAGTGCAACAAGGAAGCTCCAGGTATGGCTTATGCTAAGTGAGTTCTCCGAGGTGGCCTTATGCAAGTTCTACTATCTGTGGCACCCCCGGCCTCCATGTATGGCTTGGCCCTCCGCCACTCACTCAGCGTTTGTACCTCCAGAACTATTGCCAATCAATAAGGTTTTTGTGACTTCTGAGATTCGAAAAAAAAAGGCGACAACGCAAGACCAAATCTTCAAATATGTGGCATGCCATACTTTAGAGCGCGCAAACAACCAAATATACCTTTAATGATAAGAAAATATGTTTTCACGGTACAAAGCACATGTTTCGATTTCCCACAGGAAGAGACTGCGGTTTATTTAAAAGCGACGGATGCAGACAAGAAGGGCTCAGTAACACGCCTTCCGAGTACCAGAAGTTCAATGGTAACAATAACCCGGTGAAGTATATTTCAGATAGGATCACAAAATGCCAGTGACGAGAAGGGCTGGATCAGTTTAGTCCATCGTGGCAGGGAGGTAGACGGGGTGGAAGCTTTTCATGGTGAGGCCCCTCCAGCAGGTAGGGCACCTGTTCTGAGCCTGGACGGAGAACTTGATGCACTTGTCGCAGAAGATGTGGCCGCAGATAGTCGCTGACGCATCGTCGCATCGACCAGCTCGTCAAAGCAGAATGGACAGGTGAACTTTGGTTCCTTTGAGACCTCCTTATTAGCAGGTGCACGGTTTGCCTGCGTTGCCATGGGTAGCAGTGATGAGCTGATAAAACTAGCGTAACACGATGCCGGTGAAGTCCAGTGTGCAGTTCTTACCAAGATGCTGTTCGACACTTGCGAGTGGTCATCACTAGAGTTCATCCCCAGAGATAGTACTGTGCTCACAAGCTCGTTGGTGGTATCCCCTGAAAAGAAAGCAACACAAACCAAGCTAATAAATGAGAAACTTGATTTACAGGGCACACTAGCATAATTCTGCAAGACTGAATAGCATATATAACATCATACTCCCTCCGTCCCAAAATAAGTGTCTCAACCTTAGTACAACTTTGTACTAAAATTAACATAAAGTTAAGACACTTATTTTGAGACGGAGGGAGTACTAAACAAAAGGTAAATTAAGAGTCTGAAGGAAGATAAGTAATGCTAATTTCTGGTAATGGATCTTTAATCTTCAAATTTTACTTAGAGCACTTTCATCATCGTATTAACAGCAATTCAGTGCATGGCTTTTCTCAAGCATACAAGCATGTGTTCTTTTCAGCACATAAGTAGTAGAAATTTGTCAAACATATTGCTAGCAATTGGATTTGCAGGCTAGAACAGGTAGGGATGCAAACAGGGCAGGCTAGCGGACAATAGCATAGTACAAATTTAGTGTTAATTTTAGGCAGGTGATGAGCAAATTTGAAGCTAATTGATAGTTTCAAGGGACGAAGCTGGCTTCCGCTTGCACCCGTACCTACAGACTACACGATGGCTACAGAATTATATCAAGTTAAGGCACACATCCAGAAGGATATATGAGCAGAAGCTCAGTGAAACATTATATGCAAATTGCAGCGAGGTACGGGTGCCGGCACTCTGGATGGAGAACCAGGACTGCACCGGATGTTGTTTGTCACAACTCACAAAAAAATTTGAACGATTTGTAGTAAGCACCTTGGGTGACACGAGCATAGGCAGTGGAAGATGCTCTCTGCCTCTCAGTCTGAGCAAGCGAGGTCGTGACAGCAAACTCGAAATGTGGATGAATTGGTTCATTCGTCATGTTGTAGTACTCCCTCTGCCGAAACAACAGGAGATTTCATCATCAGGAAAAACGATGAGACAGCGATTTACCTTCCTAGTCAAGAGATGGCACACCTTGTTTGGGTGTTTCTCAAACAAGACTTTCTCGACCCGCCTAGCAAGCTCCGGCAGCCCCCGCTGCCAATCAGCAGGTACCCTCAATCCTTTATGTAATCTCGCAGTTACCACCCTTTCTGCATGCTCCAATCTGGAAACTCAAGAACAAGGAAATATATATATGATCAAATGAAGAAAGTTTTCAAGTTCTCCCACCCCGCGCGTTTCGGAAATTATGTCAAACATGACCTTGCAAAATAAGGGAAGGTTATCAACCTCGGTGCCGTGTGAAAGTTGATTCTACTATTCAGAGCATATATACACTTGAAACCCATGACCGAATAACTAGCGAACACCACCACATCCTACATAATTTTCTACAAATAGTAAAGCGCTTACATCCTCTGGCGGTAATTGTTGCGCATCGCCACTAGCATGGGATCGCCGTGGCCCATCACCTCCTCCAACTGCTGATGCTGCGGCGGTGGCATGTCGCCGCTCCCAATGCCACTGCCGCCAAACAGATTCATCCGCGCCGCCTGATCTCGCTCACCTCTGCTGCCAGCCGCAATCAAAACTTGGGGCCAGGTCGTGTGGCGAAGGGCGTTGATTTGGATCAGGAATTGCAGAATTCGGGGCGAGAAGAGACGCAGAACAGGATGAGAACACAGGGAAGAGCGCGAGGTGTTCACAAACACTTTCATTCAGCATCCCTTGCCTTTTGATTACAAGCAAATAAAAACACCAACAAGTGGGCCCACTCACCCCACACACGCGCTTGCCGCAGAGCCAGCTCATACCAACCCAACTTCCTCTTTTGTTTATTTGCTATCCAGATAGCTCCTTGTCGTCGTCTTTGGTGAGGGAGGCGTGAGACTCATCGCAAAGCGGCGCTCGAGTACGTCGTGATCTTCTCACGTCACGACATCGACGGATAGGGTTGACATTGGACCTTGACGAACATCACCACCTCGTTGCCTTTGGTCACCATGCGGCGATAGGTGGACCCAATAACACACACGCGCGCGCACACACACACCCTCATGTCCCACAAGCTTTCCCATTTTCTTTATTTTTTAGTGGGTGACCTCATTTTCATAGGTGGTAGCATGGGACACGTGACACTTGTCTTCCTTCAGGAGAAGCTGAAAGATCGAGAAGATAGGTCTAGAGGGGGATGAATAGACACTTAACAAGGCAAATGTGCAACTTTTAATTTTTCTTGTAATTTAAGAATATGTTAGCACAAGTTAAATGGCAACTAATAGAATCTTCACATGCACATCTAGAGTATATGCAACGGATAAAGAACAACATGCAAGTGCAAGAATGTAAAGGGAGGTAGAGATAGGAAGATCAAACGCAATGAATACATGACAATTTTTAGTGTGGTTCTGATAGGTCGCACTACCGTACATCCACGTCGATGGAGACTTCAACCCATGGAGGGTAATGGCTGCGAGAGTCCACAGAGGGCTCCACCCACGAAGGGTCCACGAGAAACAACCTTGTCTATTCCACCACTGATGCGGTCACCTACTATAGGTAGGGTCAAGGACCTGTCATACGGGGTCCACCTAGGGCCCCACACCATCGTGGGTTGGTCTCAAGACCACACTCGCGTCCATACGCGAGCACCAGGAAGCTCACTCGGACACCTCTGTTGGAAATACGCCTTAGAGGCAATAATAAAGTTATTATTATTATTATATTTCCTTAATCATGATAAAGGTTTATTATTCGTGCTATAATTGTATTGATCAGAAACTTAAATACATGTGTGAATACGTAAACAAATACCAAGTCCCTAGTAAGCCTCTACTAGACTAGCTCATTGATCAAAAGATGGTTAAGGTTTCCTGACCATGGACATGGGTTATCGTTTGATAACGGGATCACGTCATTAGGAGAATGATGTGATGGACAAGACCCATCCGTTAGCATAGCATATGATCGTTCAGTTTATTGCTACTCTTTCTTAATGTCAAATACATGTTCCTTTGACCATGAGATCATGAAACTCCCATACTCTCGAGGAATTCCTTGTGTGTATCAAGTGTCACTTTGTAACTAGGTGATCATAAAGGTGCTCTACAGGTATCTCCGAAGGTGTCTATTGAGTTGGCATGGATCAAGATTGGGATTTGTCATACGTATGATGGAAAGGTATCTCTGAACCCTCTCAATAATACAACATCACAAGAAGTTTGCAAGCAAAGTGACTAAGGAGTTAGTTACAAGATGATGTATTACAGAACGAGTAAAGAGACTTGCCGGTAACGAGATTGAACTAGGTATGGAGATACTGATGATCGAATCTCGGGCAAGTAACATACCGACAGACAAAGGGAACTACGTATGTTGTCATAAAGGTTCGACCGATAAAGATCTTCGTAGAATATGTAGGAACCAATATGGGCATCCAGGTCCCGTTATTGGTTATTGACTGGAGAAGCGTCTCGGTCATCTCTACATCATTCTCGAACCCGTAGGATCCGCACGCTTAACGTTCGTTGACGATGTAGTACTATATGAGTTATGTGTGTTGGTGACCGAATGTTGTTCGGAGTCACGGATGAGATCAAGGACACGACGAGGAGCTCCGGAATGGTCCGGAGGTAAAGATTGATATATAAGATGATAATATTCGGTCTTCGGAAGGGTTCCGGAATACACCGATAATTATCGGATCATCGAAAGGGGTTCCGGAAGGCCGCGGGGAGTTGTTGGGCCTAACAGGCCAAAAGGAGGAGAGCACACCATCCCACAAGGGGGCTGGCACGCCCCACCTCCTGGCCGTCAGCCCTAGGAAGGAAGGAGGAGGGGCCGTCCCCCTCCTGCCTTTCTCCACGCAAGGAAGAGGGAAGGGGAGGCTCCCTATGGGCCGCCGGCCCCCCTTTCCTCCCCCCATGTGCCAAGTATGGAAAAGGGGGGCGTGCCTTGGCAGGCGCCCTAGGGCAGCCGCCGGCACCCCTTGGGGTGCTCCCTAGGCTGCTTCCCCTCCCCCTCCACCTATATATATGCGAGGAGGACTGGTAGGGGGCAGCACACACCATGATTCACCAAGCCGTGTGCCGACACCCCCTCTCCCTCTAGTTCATCCTCCACTTTAAATCTGTTGTGTTTGACGATGCCCTGCGGAAATAGTTTCACCATCACCGTCACCACGCCGTCGTGCTGCCGGAACTCATATACTACTTCGCTCCTCTTGCTGGATCAAGAAGGCGAGGATGTCATCGAGCTGAACGTGTGCTGAACGCGGAGGTGCCGTACATTTGATTATTGATCGTAAAAGATCGTGAAGTTGTACGACTACATCAACCGCGTTGATAAATGCTTCCGCTTAGTGATCTACAAGGGTATGTAGATGCTCTCCCCCTCTCATAGCTATGCATCTCCATGGATAGATCTTGCATGTGCGTAGATTTTCTTTTGTTTTCCTTGCAACATTTCCCAACAACCTCGAGTTCACTTGGCGACCACTCTTTAGTCGGCATGACAACCACCACTCGGACAAGGGAGATGGAGAGATGACGTGGGAGCTGCAATGTGACGCCCCCGATTCAATCGTACACTAATCATACATGCAAACGTGTACGATCAAGATCAGGGACTCACGGGAAGATATCACAACACAACTCTACAAATAAAATAAGTCATACAAGCATCATAGTACAAGCTAGGGGCCTCGAGGGCTCGAATACAAGAGCTCGATCATAGACGAGTCAACGGAAGCAACAATATCTGAGTACAGACATAAGTTAAACAAGTTTGCCTTAAGAAGGCTAGCACAAACTGGGATACAGATCGAAAGAGGCACAGGCCTCCTGCCTGGGATCCTCCTAACTACTCCTGGTCGTCGTCAGCGGGCATCACGTAGTAGTAGGCACCTCCGGTGTAGTAGGAGTCGTCGTCGAAGGTGGCGTCTGGCTCCTGGGCTCCAACATCTGGTTGCGACAACCAGGTAGAGGGGATAGGGGGAAAAGAGGGAGAAAGCAACCGTGAGTACTCATCCAAAGTACTCGCAAGCAAGGAGCTACACTACATATGTATGCATTGGTATCAACTGGAATAAGGATATTATATGTGGACTGAACTGCAGAAAGCCGGAATAAGGGGGGATAGCTAGTCCTTTCGAAGACTACGCTTCTAGCAGCCTCCGTCTTGCAACAAGTAGAAGAGAGTAGACTGAAGACCTCCAAGTAGCATCGTATAGCATAATCCTAACCGATGATCCTCCCCTCGTCGCCCTGTGAGAGAGCGATCACCGGTTGTATCTGGCACTTGGAAGGGTGTGTTTTATTAAGTATCCGGTTCTAGTTGTCATAAGGTCAAGGTACAACTCCAAGTCGTCCTGTTACCGAAGATCACGGCTATTCGAATAGATTAAATTCCCTGCAGGGGTGCACCACATACCCCAACACGCTCGATCCCATTTGGCCGGACACACTTTCCTGGGTCATGCCCGGCCTCGGAAGATCAACACGTCGCAGCCCCACCTAGGCACAACAGAGAGGTCAGCACGCCGGTCTAAACCTAAGCGCACAGGGGTCTGGGCCCATCGCCCTTAGCACACCTGCACGTTGCGAACGCGGCCGGAAGCAGAACTAGCCCCCTTAATACAAGAGCAGGCTTACGTTCCAATCCGGCGCGCGCCGCTCAGTCGCTGACGTCACGAAGGCTTCGGCTGATACCACGACGTCGGGATGCCCATAACTACTCCCGCGTAGATGGTTAGTGCGTATAGACCAAATGGCCAGACTCAGATCTCGTTAAGCGTGTTAAGTATCTGCGAACGCCGATCAGGGCCAGGCCCACCTCTCTCCTAGGTGGTCTCAACCTGCCCTGTCGCTCCGCCTCAAAGTAACCGTCGGGGGCCGTCGGGAACCCAGGCCCACCTCTACCGGGATGGAGCCACCTGCCCCTTCAGCCCCCATCTCCAAACAGTATCACAGGTAAGGTAACTGTGTAAAGTATATTGTATATGCCCATGATCACCTCCCGAAGTGATCACGGCCCAGTAGTATAGCATGGCAGACGGACAAGAGTGTAGGGCCACTGATGGAACACTAGCATCCTATACTAGGCATGTAGGATTGCAGGTAAAGGTATCAACAATAGTAACAAGGACAGGCTATGCATCAGGATAGGAATAACGGAAAGCAGTATCATGCTACACTACTCTAATGCAAGCAGTATAGAAGAGAGTAGGCGATATCTGGTGATCAAGGGGGGGGGCTTGCCTGGTTGCTCTGGCAAGAGAGAGGGGTCGTCAACTCCGTAGTCGTACTGGGTAGCAGCGGCGTCGGTCTCGGTGTCTAGCGGAAGAAGAGGGGGGAAAACAATAAATATTTAAGCAAGCATATGCATAGTGATGCATGACATGACAAGTAACGGCGCTAGGGGTGCCCTAACGCGGTATGAGGTGATACCGGTGAAGGGGGGAAACATCCGGGAAAGAATCCCCGGTGTTTCGCGTTTTCGGGCAAAGGAGCCGGAGGGGGAAAGTTGCGAGTTTGCTATGCTAGGGATGCGTGGCGGACGAACGGGCTGCGTATCCGGGTTCGTCTCGTCGTTCTGAGCAACTTTCATGTTGAAAATAATTTAATCCGAGTTACGGATTAAAAGATATGATTTTCTAAAGATTTTATTAATTTCTGAAATTTAATTAATTATTTAATTAATTCAAAAATAGATTTATGACATCAGCATGATGTCATGCTGACATCAGCAGTCAACAGGGGTTGACTGGGTCAAACTGACGCGTGGGTCCAGTGGGACCCACCTGTCATACTCTGTTAGGTTAATTAGGGTTTAGTTAAACTAATTACTGTTTAATTAAGCTAACAGGTTAATTAGATTAATTAATTAAGGTTAATTAACTTAATTAATTTAATTAATTAATTAATTAAATTTGTTTTTATTTTAATTATTGTTTTATTTATTTTTATATACTCTTTTTTTTAACGTTCTGGGGGCGGGCCCCACTGTCATAGGCCCAGGGGGCAACCGGGAGAAGTGGGTGAGGGTTAACGGGCGGGCGCCCGAGGAGGCCGGACCTGGGCACGCACGGCACCAGGGGGCTCGGGCTCCGCGGCCGGGCGCGGCCTCCAGCGAGGCCACCGGCCATCGCAGAATGGAGGGGGGCGCGGCCAACGGCAGGAGATCATGGTGGTCGCCGTCGGACGGCGCATGAGTGAGGCGGCGAGCGGGATGGCGGGGCCGTTGTCCACGGCGGGCGAGGCAGGGGCAAGGCGAAGGGCGAGGGCGCGCGTGTGTGAGCGGGACGCCGATGAGAGCAAGGGAGCGGCGGGACGGCGCGGGCGTGCGCGGTGCACGGCAACCGCGGGCGGGGCGTAGCAGGGCCGTGGTGAGCGCGGCCGCGACGGTGAGCACGAGCGTGGGCGTGCGCATGAGAGGGAGCCTGTGGGCGCACACGCGGTGGAGCGGGCGACGCAGCGCTGGAGAGGGCGGCGCGGGGAGGTCGGACGCGACGCGGGGACAGGGGAAGGAGAGAAGGGGCGTGGCTCACGGTGGAAGTAGGGTTCGGGGCAGTGGGCTCGAGGTGGCTTGGGGTGGTCCGGCGACGGCGGGGCGGAGATGACGCAGTCCGGCGGGGCGGCGGCGACCATGCGGCGTCGAGGGCGCGGTCGCGATTGGCGCAGCGAGCGGCGTCGTCGAGGGAGAGGGGACGGGGCGCGAGGACGAGGGAGACGGCGAGGTGGCTGTGGCGGAGGCGTTCCGCGCGGCGTCGAGGCGGCTGGGAAGGTCGACGGGGTCGGGGCGCCGTGGGAAGGTTCGTCCCCCTCGATCCCAATCTGGATCAGGGAAGGGGAGAGAGACGTGGGGATCGTTGGGACGGGGAGTGGGTGAGTGGGGGTGGGCTAGGGTTTGATCGGGGGGAGTGGGGGTTATGGGGAGTGGGGGAATGGCCGGTTGGGCCGGCTGGCAGCTGGGTTAAGCAAGGGTTAGGTGGGCCGGCCTAGTTGGATGGCCAGCTGGGCCGAGGCCCAGTGAGGGGGGAGGGCTTTTAATTTCTTTTGTTTTTTTCTCTTATTATTATTTTTCCCTTTTCTATTTTATTTATTTTAGTTAGCAAAACAATTTTACAAAAATATAACCCCTACTCCTAAATTAGCATAACAACATAGGCCACCTACTCCAAAAAGTTTGGTGATTATATAAACTAGATTAACATTTGTTTAGTATTTAAAAGCATTTAAAACAATTGTTTTGCTGCTGTTTTACCCATCTCATATTATTTAAACATTTTATGCATGTGTGGTTTTTCCCCCATAATTATCTATGCAATATTTGGTTAACTCCGAACATTTTAGTTTTAATATTTGAAAACTTTTATTGTTTGCCTATTTTTTGAATTTGAATTTGAATCGGTTTCGAACTAACTCGAGATTAGCAACTATAAACGAGGTGACGTGGCATCATTAGCAGAGGGTCACTGTAGCTTAATTACCCGGGCGTCACAATTCTCCTCCACTACAAGAAATCTCGTCCCGAGATTTAAGCGGTGGAGTAAGGGGCGAAGGTGTTGGTAGCGAAAAACCTAACGAGTCTTCTTGGTCTTGCCTGCCCTTTCGAAGAGGTTGATCCCTTTCGTTGATGTCTTCATTTCACTTCTTCAAGTCACCATGATCAATTTGTCATCCTTTCTTCGGGATCTCCATCGTACTTACGAATAGGTAAGGGGCAGCTCTACAACGATAGGATGTTACAAGGGAAAATCTTCTGGGGGTTTCCCAAGTATGAACATATGAGTATCTCTCGAGTTGAACAAATGAAACACATCGAGAGCAAAGTAAGACGGTGCAATAAGAAGTTTCAAGCGGATAGGCAATCGTTCATTGCCTGAAACGAAGTGTGAAAGGGGTTCAGAGCAATGGGAATAAGTATTGCGTCTGATACCAGATTGATGATCTCATCGGAAGGTGGCTCGTGAATTACACACGAGGCCACGCGTGAGGAATAACTTTGGGAACAGGGGGTGTACAGGAGAGTCAGGTTTCGATCCTGTGGAACTGTGGGTTATGGGCCCACCATGTGGGTTAAAAATAGGAGCGGTGACATCTCGCATGGTCACAATAGCAAGGCATGTCAGAGGGTAGCCTATCAGTTATGTCGGCACAATGTCGGTACCAGGGGCGAGGGACGAAGAGAACCATTTTCCTGCTCGTTGAACGAGGCGGACCAATAGGCAAAGTTCTCGTCCATCGGTGGTGACCGGAATGCTATCGACAATTTCAACAGGGTCTTACTAACACGGTTGTACACCAAGGTGTTTACATAAGCAGGAGAATATTACTGCTTAGATCATATATATCACCAATAAGGTTAAACAAAACAATTGAAAGGAAAAGGTGATCATCAGATTTAAACAGAATAATGGAAAGGAAAATGTGATTATACACATATTTCAGGGGTATATCCTTCCCAAGGACAAACAGAGCATGATATCCACGACAGCATATATGTAGAAAACCCTTTAGGGAAGGGGGAGGAAATTCCATGACATTACCCATACAACAGTGTTTGGATAATTGAGCAAGAAACATTTGGCATTTCGATTCAATGTTCTTGTTGAAAATCGGTGTACCACAGACAAGCTTCGAGACAGTATTGACATGGTCTTCAAGCAAAGGTCAGACTTTGGATACACAAAGGATCCATCAGGATAAACTTATTAAACAAGGCATTCAATTTCCTCATGGAAAAATGGTTAATATTGTTAAAAAGGAAACTATAACACTAGGCCCTTCGGTTAAGTGTGCTAGGAATGACATCACCTTACCGGGTCATGAAAGACCAATGTTATAACTCTTGGAAATATATTCCAACCATCATATCTGACCGAGATTCAAATGTGATGGGTGTCAAGAT
This sequence comes from Triticum urartu, assembly GCF_056163025.1. NCBI lineage: Eukaryota > Viridiplantae > Streptophyta > Magnoliopsida > Poales > Poaceae > Triticum > Triticum urartu. The sequence continues at coordinate 647,503,833 of NC_141875.1, read as the reverse complement.
AACTCAGACTCAGGATACCTGAGAAGAAAGGTGCAACACAAATTGTCGAGATGACATTGTAAGATTCTCGGGAATTGAACTATGGGAGCGAGTTCCGACACAAGAGTTCAACAGTAAACCAAGGAGAGGATGAGGAGGTGGCTGATAGGCTCAGCAACAAATCATCGAGATTTCCAAAGGATGGATTTCCACAATTATGTGAACAAGGAAATATCATTTGTTGGATCAAATGATATGATGATGTATGCTCGAGGGAAACATACACAACTGAACAATGATAGAAGGGTGCACCCAGGAATCTGGACTAGGTAGCACGATCAATGTTTGAATGATGATTCAATAAGCAATAGCCTTAGAATGAAACTATAGACCAATAACTTCAAAGCAATATGGTTGCTAGAAGTTTTGAATTTACACATCACAGACCATTTGTCGAAAGGTTTCATGAAGATGCAATCAAACATCAACAGCAACAAGAAAGGGAATAACGAAGCGATAAGTTATAGGATCAATATATAAGATGCAAGCTCAGAACCAAAGTTGCCCTTCAAGACAAGCAACATGATGTTGAAAGCTCGACGTAAGTCGTGCTCACACAATAAAGAACTCGTGCACCAGAGAAGGACGAGGTAGCACAGTCAAAGATAGCAAGACCAGGATGCAGCCGATAGTCTAGGAATGACCAGATTGAATTCAGAATTTCCCAGTAAAAATACTAGGGGTATTTGATTTGTAGTGCGGAATAATTTCACTAGTCGGTGTCCTCGGTTGACAACAACCCAGAACCTAAGAACAATTGGACCTGGTGAGTAATAACAATCGATGAAGAACCCATAAGAAGTTATGATGTTCCATGATATTCTTGAGATACCAGATTGTAATACTCGACGGTAGAGCAGAGTAGAGGGTGGACACGTGAAGTGATCTGCAGAAGACAAGTACTTCATCTTGTCTGAGAAATGGAATCAAAGGGGATCAATCATGGTCGGAGCCATGATAGCAAAGGATCAATTCACAGATACCAGATGATATTATACCAAGGAAATAGTTATTATTACAATAAGTTTCCATGATAGGATCTACATCATGCCCATGGGCATGAACACAAAGTTCAAGGTCGACTCCCACTTCTCCAATGCATAACCTTGCATTTACTTCTCTCGTTCGATGAAGTTGTAGTGTTGAAATTTTATCTGGCAAAATACCAGAAGAGTATGACTCGTGAAGACTTCCAAGTTCACACATATTAAGGAAGGCATAGGTACAAGCCATCGGGGCTTCTTAGAACATGTACCACGAACTTCAGGAGTAAATAACACAAACTCGATGGTAGAGCATGTTCAAAAGCAGATGATACAATTTACCAAAGGCATTATGTATCCGAGGGAAGGCTCACAAGGTTATTGAATATGAAGGACGCTGTCGGTAAATAACCCGGCAATGGGTATGGCGGTCCACAACGGGGCTGATGTGAGTATCGGTACTCAATCAAAGGAAGAAGGAATGCCAAGGCATCGGATTATAGAAACAACTGACTAATTCAAAGCTTAATGCAAAGAAATTTTATGATTCCCAAATCAAGGGATCAGAAGCAATCGTTCTGATCAAAAATGAATAAGTTCAATAGACTTAGAAGCACAAATGATCAAGGCATTGATTGGTCAATAACCAACTCATATCCAAATGACGTCTGAGCCGGAAGGATGAATCCTAGGATTCGATTGAGGAATGCGGGCATCCTCAACATATTGAATCAACGGACTTAAAATGATACTGACAAGGGAGGCCAATAAGATTACGAAACTTATCGGATTAACCACAATTTAAGAAAGCGAGAATTTCAAGAGCAATAGGCTGCTCGGGATTTTCGGAAGATCGAATAGTATTTTGAAGTCTTTGGCGAAACACCTGAACAACTGGGAATGAGCGGATACTCGATGAGTGCGAGAATTATCCGTAGGGGTATTCAGGTGACAAAGAACAGCAAGGCAGTAAGCTCAAAGGATTCTCGAAAATACGACGAGTATTTCGGGGTATCTTGTAATAACAAGACCAACTAGGGATGTATGTAAGCATAACAACTGCAAGTATTTATCCATAAGGGTTGACGGTGGAAGGGGAATCGTAAACGCGATGAACACAAGTTCTCGGGTTAACAGCGGGGAGTATCTTCAGGGTCTTCACGTGCAGCATACGATCATCAGTAATAAGGGACTCTCCGGGTGAAAGTGATAACGAGATCCTAATGTTAGATTTAGCAAAATTCATTTAACCCGAATAGAAGAGAGTTCAGAGTCCCGGAGTAAGGATCGAGGAGTAAAAGATCCTAATACAACCCAGATGGCGACGTGGGCCCGTAAGCCGCACAGCCATGTTAGTAAAACATTTTTCATCGACTAGACTCAACTTCGGCCAACGAGTGTGGAAGGGGGATTCTTACAGGCAGTCGGCTCTGGTACCAACTTGTGACGCCCCTGATTCAATCGTACACTAATCATACATGCAAACGTGTACGATCAAGATCAGGGACTCACGGGAAGATATCACAACACAACTCTACAAATAAAATAAGTCATACAAGCATCATATTACAAGCCAGGGGCCTCGAGGGCTCGAATACAAGAGCTCGATCATAGACGAGTCAGCGGAAGCAACAATATCTGAGTACAGACATAAGTTAAACAAGTTTGCCTTAAGAAGGCTAGCACAAACTGGGATACAGATCGAAAGAGGCGCATGCCTCCTGCCTGGGATCCTCCTAACTACTCCTGGTCGTCGTCAGCGGGCATCACATAGTAGTAGGCACCTCCGGTGTAGTAGGAGTCGTCGTCGAAGGTGGCGTCTGGCTCCTGGGCTCCAACATCTGGTTGCGACAACCAGGTAGAGGGGATAGGGGGAAAAGAGGGAGAAAGCAACCGTGAGTACTCATCCAAAGTACTCGCAAGCAAGGAGCTACACTACATATGTATGCATTGGTATCAACTGGAATAAGGATATTATATGTGGACTGAACTGCAGAAAGCCGGAATAAGGGGGGATAGCTAGTCCTTTCGAAGACTACGCTTCTGGCAGCCTCCGTCTTGCAACAAGTAGAAGAGAGTAGACTGAAGACCTCCAAGTAGCATCGTATAGCATAATCCTAACCGATGATCCTCCCCTCGTCGCCCTGTGAGAGAGCGATCACCGGTTGTATCTGGCACTTGGAAGGGTGTGTTTTATTAAGTATCCGGTTCTAGTTGTCATAAGGTCAAGGTACAACTCCAAGTCGTCCTGTTACCGAAGATCACGGCTATTCGAATAGATTAACTTCCCTGCAGGGGTGCACCACATACCCCAACACGCTCGATCCCATTTGGCCGGACACACTTTCCTGGGTCATGCCCGGCCTCGGAAGATCAACACGTCGCAGCCCCACCTAGGCACAACAGAGAGGTCAGCACGCCGGTCTAAACCTAAGCGCACAGGGGTCTGGGCCCATCGCCCTTAGCACACCTGCACGTTGCGAACGCGGCCGGAAGCAGAACTAGCCCCCTTAATACAAGAGCAGGCTTACGTTCCAATCCGGCGCGCGCCGCTCAGTCGCTGACGTCACGAAGGCTTCGGCTGATACCACGATGCCGGGATGCGCATAACTACTCCCGCGTAGATGGTTAGTGCGTATAGACCAAATGGCCAGACTCAGATCAAATACACAGATCTCGTTAAGCGTGTTAAGTATCTGCGAACGCCGATCAGGGCCAGGCCCACCTCTCTCCTAGGTGGTCTCAACCTGCCCTGTCGCTCCGCCTCAAAGTAACCGTCGGGGGCCGTCGGGAACCCAGGCCCACCTCTACCGGGATGGAGCCACCTGCCCCTTCAGCCCCCATCTCGGAACAGTATCACAGGTAAGGTAACTATGTAAAGTATATTGTATATGCCCATGATCACCTCCCGAAGTGATCACGGCCCAGTAGTATAGCATGGCAGACGGACAAGAGTGTAGGGCCACTGATGGAACACTAGCATCCTATACTAGGCATGTAGGATTGCAGGTAAAGGTATCAACAATAGTAACAAGGACAGGCTATGCATCAGGATAGGAATAACGGAAAGCAGTATCATGCTACACTACTCTAATGCAAGCAGTATAGAAGAGAGTACGCGATATCTGGTGATCAAGGGGCGGGCTTTGCCTGGTTGCTCTGGCAAGAGAGAGGGGTCGTCAACTCCGTAGTCGTACTGGGTAGCAGCGGCGTCGGTCTCGGTGTCTAGCGGAAGAAGAGGGGGGAAAACAATAAATATTTAAGCAAGCATATGCATAGTGATGCATGACATGACAAGTAACGGCGCTAGGGGTGCCCTAACGCGGTATGAGGTGATACCGGTGAAGGGGGGAAACATCCGGGAAAGAATCCCCGGTGTTTCGCGTTTTCGGGCAAAGGAGCCGGAGGGGGAAAGTTGCGAGTTTGCTATGCTAGGGATGCGTGGCGGACGAACGGGCTGCGTATCCGGGTTCGTCTCGTCGTTCTGAGCAACTTTCATGTTGAAAATAATTTAATCCGAGTTACGGATTAAAAGATATGATTTTCTAAAGATTTTATTAATTTCTGAAATTTAATTAATTATTTAATTAATTCAAAAATAGATTTATGACATCAGCATGATGTCATGCTGACATCAGCAGTCAACAGGGGTTGACTGGGTCAAACTGACGCGTGGGTCCAGTGGGACCCACCTGTCATACTCTGTTAGGTTAATTAGGGTTTAGTTAAACTAATTACTGTTTAATTAAGCTAATAGGTTAATTAGATTAATTAATTAAGGTTAATTAACTTAATTAATTTAGTTAATTAATTAATTAATTAAATTTGTTTTTATTTTAATTATTGTTTTATTTATTTTTATATACTCTTTTTTTTAACGTTCTGGGGGCGGGCCCCACTGTCATAGGCCCAGGGGGCAACCGGGAGAAGTGGGTGAGGGTTAACGAGCGGGCGCCCGAGGAGGCCGGACCTGGGCACGCACGGCACCAGGGGGCTCGGGCTCCGCGGCCGGGCGCGGCCTCCAGCGAGGCCACCGGCCACCGCAGAATGGAGGGGGGCGCGGCCAACGGCAGGAGATCATGGTGGTCGCCGTCGGACGGCGCATGAGTGAGGCGGCGAGCGGGATGGCGGGGCCGTTGTCCACGGCGGGCGAGGCAGGGGCAAGGCGAAGGGCGAGGGCGCGCGTGCGTGAGCGGGACGCCGATGAGAGCAAGGGAGCGGCGGGACGACGCGGGCGTGCGCGGTCCAGGGCAACCGCGGGCGGGGCGTAGCAGGGCCGCGGTGAGCGCGGCCGCGGCGGTGAGCACGAGCGTGGGCGTGCGCACGAGAGGGAGCCTGTGGGCGCACACGCGGTGGAGCGGGCGACGCAGCGCTGCAGAGGGCGGCGCGGGGAGGTCGGACGCGACGCGGGGACAGGGGAAGGAGAGAAGGGGCGCGGCTCACGGTGGAAGTAGGGTTCGGGGCAGTGGGCTCGAGGTGGCTTGGGGTGGTCCGGCGACGGCGGGGCGGAGATGACGCAGTCCGGCGAGGCGGCGGCGACCATGCGGCGTCGAGGGCGCGGTCGCGATTGGCGCAGCGAGCGGCGCCGTCGAGGGAGAGGGGACGGGCGCGAGGACGAGGGAGACGGCGAGGTGGCTGTGGCGGAGGCGTTCCGCGCGGCGTCGAGGCGGCTGGGAAGGTCGACGGGGTCGGGGCGCCGTGGGGAGGTTCGTCCCCCTCGATCCCAATCTGGATCAGGGAAGGGGAGAGAGACGTGGGGATCGTTGGGAGGGGGAGTGGGTGAGTGGGGGTGGGCTAGGGTTTGATCGGGGGGAGTGGGGGTTATGGGGAGTGGGGGAATGGCCGGTTGGGCCGGCTGGCAGCTGGGTTAAGCAAGGGTTAGGTGGGCCGGCCTAGTTGGATGGCCAGCTGGGCCGAGGCCCAGTGAGGGGGGGGGGCTTTTAATTTCTTTTGTTTTTTTTTTCTGTTTTTATTATTTTTCCCTTTTCTATTTTATTTATTTTAGTTAGCAAAATAACTTTACAAAAATATAACCCCTACTCCTAAATTAGCATAACAACATAGGCCACCTACTCCAAAAAGTTTGGTGATTATATAAACTAGATTAACATTTGTTTAGTATTTAAAAGCATTTAAAATAATTGTTTTGCTACTGTTTTACCCATCTCATATTATTTAAACATTTTATTCATGTGTGGTTTTTCCCCCATAATTATCTATGCAATATTTGGTTAACTCCGAACATTTTAGTTTTAATATTTGAAAACTTTTATTGTTTCCCTATTTTTTGAATTTGAATTTGAATCGGTTTCGAACTAACTCGAGATTAGAAACTATAAACGAGGTGACGTGGCATCATTAGCAGAGGGTCACTGTAGCTTAATTACCCGGGCGTCACATGCAATGGTCGAGGAATCCTAAGTCACCCTTAAAGTGGAGTCATGGCTAACGTTACCCGTAACTGCTGTAGTTGTGGTGCTTTATACCTATAACTTCCATAGTAATGAGCATTAAGTGCCCTAGCGACGTGGGGACGTTGGAGCTGCAACGCACTCTATATAAGCCACACTCCTCCTCCTGAGCTGGGGTTAAGAAATCTCTGTAATCACACCCCTCAAGGAAAGCATGCCTCAGAGCACGCGATGTACGACTATTACCTCCACCGAGAGGGGCCTGAACTCGTTAAACATCGAGTGTTACGCCTGCGCCGTAGCTAGGCTCTGCCCCTCTTTCGTACCCCTGGTACTCATTGTTAGGATCGTAACCCTGACAGTTGGCACCCACCATGGGGCTAGGCGTCTAGCAAAGTTTCACGACGTAGGTGGATCATCATCATGTTGGTCGGCGGCGAAATCCGTTTCGGGACACTCAGCTTCATCGCCGACGACTCAGCGTGGCTTTGCGAGACCCCGCTAGACGTGGAAGCGCCGCCTGTCCACGGCGCGGCGCACTTCCATGCATCCTCGTATGGAGTCCTCCTCCAGCAGCCCTCGGCTCCGTCCCGAGTGGCCGCTCGCCTTCCTGCCGCACGCCGCCGCAAGCGTTCCAGATGCTCTCAGCTACAACGCTGGATCAGGCACGCTGTGGCCCTTCAGGCCACGGCAAAGCACGTGGCGCCTCTCAAGTCCGATGAGCCCGCCCTCGACCTCTCTGATGGGCTAGTCGACGGCTCTTTCGATGAGTCCGAGTGCGGGAGCGTCAAATCAACTGCTGAAGTTTTCATGGCAAACAACTCCGAGCGTCATCCGCCCCCGGGATACACGGAGCCCCGGGATGGACACGTGACACTTCACACGGGAAAAACAATGGCGGCGGCAATGACAATTGCGTCCGTGCTCACGAGTCGTACGTCCCTCAAGCTCTCACTCGGGAGCAACGTGAGGAGCTTCGTCACAGGAACGGACAATTCTTGAACACCCCTATCACGGGGACGACTCCTGGAGCCCTGGCCATGGAGTCGATGCGCTTGGCCACTTTTGGCCGAACGTGACCGCCTCAAGGGGCTTCAGAATGATCTGGATGACCGCACTCGCCATTAGCCCAGCTCCAGTCGGCACAAGCGCCGGATTTTCCCGAGAGATCAGCCTTGGAAGTATCAGGTCCTCAGTACTCCGCTGCAAAATCTAGCTGCGGCTACTCGGATCGCTGACTCCATACAGCCCTCTAGCTCCACCGCTGGGGAAGGGATCCACCAAATCCAAGTGCTCCTGAAGATGGCGTTGTCGCAAAATGCGGCGGTGTCCCAATCAAGGGATCGCATCCATAATGCCTCGGTGTGGGGAGAGACCGTTCAATCGGCCCACAGCCCACTCGACTCATGGAAGCGTCGAGCGTCATCCTCCTCAAGAGATCATTATGAAGACCAAAGGCACGATAGATTAGCGTCGCCCCGGCGGCACGGTGACCATGACCGCACTCTGATGCCCCCGCCGCGTGACGACGCGTACGGGCGCCGGCCTTACGACGACCGATAGATGCATGGTGGCGACTGAAGGCCGAGTCCCCCTCATCACTCGAAGGACGCCTGAGACCCGTCATTTAATGCAAGATCCGTTCTCGCTCAGAACCTGGTCGACAGATGTCGATCTCTAAGGGAAGATCTAGATGCTGAAGCACCGAGTGGTTCTGCACCCTCCTGCCCCGATTGCTTCAGTTGGTACATTCCGAGACTATGTTTTCATGGTCACAAGCACATGTTTGGATTTCCCACAGGAAGAGACTACGGTTTATTACAAGCAAGGGATGCAGATCAGTAACACGCCTCCTGAGTACCAATAGTTGAATGGTAATCATAACCCTATGAATAAAATGCCAATAGTTCAATGGTAACCATAAACCTATCTGAACTATTAATGTCATCCAGCAGGTAGGGAACCTGTTTTGAGCCTGGATGGAGAACTTGATGCACTTGTGGCAGAAGATGTGGCCGCAGATAGTCGATGATGCATCGACTAGCTCATCGAAGCGGAATGGACAGCTAAACTTTGGTTCAGTTGAGACCTCCTTATTAGCAGGTGCATGGATTGCCTGCGTTGCCATGGGTAGTAGTGATGAGCTGATAAAACTATTGCAACATGATACTGCTGAAGTCCATTGTACAGTTCTTAGTTTCTTACCAAGCTGATGTTGGACACTTCCGTTTGAGCATCACTAGAGTTTATCCCCAGAGATAGTATTGTGTTCACATGCTCGTTGGAAGCTTCCCCTAGAAAGGAAGCAACACAAACCAAGCTAATAAATTAGAAGCATGATTTACAGGGCATACTAGCATAATTATGCAAGACTAGACAACATATATAATATACCATGGAACATGGTATACATGGACATTACACTACAAAAAAATACACTTCCGTGATGATACGTCTTTGTCATGGTAGGTCACGTTTTATGTCATGCATGTACATCCATGATGATTTAATGACAGAATCAAGATAGTCATACCTGTGCTGTCATAGAAGTGTTCCATGACATTACCAAAATTATCATCACGGAAGTGTCCACTTCCATGACGATAAATGGCGCGTCATGGAAGTGCTTTCGTCAAGGGTAACCGACACATGGCATCCACCGTAACGGGTCGCCATTAAGCTATTGGGTCTGATTTTGGATCCGATAACCTGTTAACAGCTCAGACCAATGGGGATTTTCCATGTGTAAAATTCTCATTGGCTAGAGGAACCACGTGCCGGTTCACCGTTGGGACAGATGTCATCCACTCATTGGATCGGAGGCGCCTATGATACGTCGACATGTCGCATAGCCCAACAGAGGCCCATTCTGGTGAAAAGGTCGGCCCGTTTGACTTGGTCAAAAGGTAGCGGGTCGGCCCACGGAAAGCCTGTTAACGGCATGTTCGTATGTAGCCCATTTACGGCCCACTAACTCATGACCCGTTACGGCCTATCCGAATTAAGCCCATTAGCGTCACCTGGGCTGTCCAATATGATTCCAGCCCATTGTAACTTCCGGCCCATGTATGGCCCATGACGTCTTTCGGCCCATAAGAGGCCCTTCGTAACTCTTGGCCCATTAACGGCCTGTGGTGAAATTGGCCCATAATGAATAGTGTATCGCTTTATACCCATTAACGACCCATTATTCCATTGGGCCGTTTCCAGCCTGTGTTATCTTTCGGCCTTCTCAGGGCCCATTTATTCTTGGGCTCATTTCTAGCATTCCGTTACTTACGGCCCATTATTGGCATTTTCTGCTTGTGGGCCAAATTCAGCCCGTGGTTACAGTCGACCCGTTTTTGGCCCGTTAATCCGTTGGGCCATTTTCATAGCGTCATCAAATACGGTCGATTAACGACAGCCTGTTATGGTCGTCCAATGAATGGACAATTCCAACTCTAGCCCGTTTACGACCCATAATGTGGTCCGTTATTGGCCCGTGTTTGGCCAATCAATCATACGGCCTGTAGAAGGCCCATTGATGCTACGGCCCGTAGAAGGCCCTTTGTTTCTACGACCCATAGAAGGCCCATTGTTTCTATGGTCCGTAGAAGGCCCATTGTTTCTACGGCCCGTAGGAGGCCCATGGTCACTACAGTAAATATGTAGCCCATGGTTATTGTGACCTAGTTTTTAAAAATAGGTTATTGCGGCCACTAGTAAACCGCAGAAAAAGAACTCCACTGACTACAAGCAAACAAATAAATAAGATAACAAGGAAATAAATAAGCAAGAAACTTACGCTAGGCTATCACGGCTATTACACATATTACATCCACAGGGCATCAAAGTTCGCCACCTGTGCAAATATAGGGAACAAAGCAGCATATCACATACACTGGTTGTCAAAGTTGGAGACCAGTACAAATAAACTCCGCAGAAAAACATGTCCAGAACTGAAACCACTTCAGAAGAGCTCAAGAAACAATATCATGGGTACCAATAATGCTGGCAAGATGCTTAGCAAGCTTATTAACTTTCTCTTGTTTGGTACTTAAATCCTCCAGCGCTTGCTGTTGCACCAGAAAGTATGCATCTGAATTCTGCAGGGACTTCCCCAATCATTCAGCTTCGTGTCGCGGAACATCTGATCGATGTCGTTCAACTTGAAGTTAAACTCAAGAAGACGAACTGATTCAGGCAGTGAGTTCGAAGAGCTTGTGCCAGCAGTAGTGGCTAGTAAGTTGAACACTACATCAAGACATGATATTTGGGTTGTCTTACTGTCGTCAAGATAGTTTTTATCAGCTTTCATGGAAACCAACAGGGATATCTCACTATCTTGAACCTTATCTGCATTACTTCCTTTACCACTGCATAACGGGGTACTCTTCTCCAATATTTTGTCCACATTCTAAAAGAGAAACAAGCAGACACATCACAGGTTTACCATGTTGTATATGAAACTCATTTTGGTAAATCAGTTCAGTAGTAAAGTGGACAGGATAACAACATGAAACAAACATATATCTATGTACCATGGTCACTGTATGGTCTATATCATTCTAGTTTTTGTTGCCAAGTGAAGATAGAGACACAATTCAAATAATATCTATTTAAGACAAAGCAGAATGGATAGAATATAAGTGTGAGAAACTACAGAGCAATAACAACACTTGTAATGTGCATGGCATGAGAACATAACTGTTTATTCAATTGAAATTGAAATCAACATAGAGCAAGTTACAACAGCAAACCAGTTAAAGAAATAGGTTTAAAACATACCTGTTGTGCCATTGGAGTTTCAATTCCATCCTTCAAAATTGAAAATAGTTGGTATGAGTAAATACAATGATGCAAGAGAAAAGGAGTATGAACCATAGCTATAGAACCTCACGTGAGAACAATTCTTCTTCTGCTTTAAGCGTTGAGTTGGGGTTTGGAGTGGTCATCCTCGTGCTTTGGGCACTGCAGTTCCCTTACTAATTGCTCATGTTTGGGTGCTTTGTAGTGGAGACAGTGTTGTGTCAACTGGAACTGGGTTACTATCTAGTAGGGTTGGGGTTAGAAGGGGTGTAGCTGGTTCTCTATCCAACTGGGTAGGGGTACAATCTGCGAGAGTCTGGGTTATGTGTGGTAGGGCTAGTTCTTGGGCAAGTACAACTGTGGTTCTATCTACATCGACTGCTAGCACCATCTTTTCTGAAGACCATGTTGTTACTCCCTTAGATACTGCCATCACCCTCTCTAATTCAAATGGCTGATAAATAAGAAAAGTAATTGAATTTTGTCGGTGCAACAAACCCTGGGTTCGTTGCCCAAACTATGCACAGGCGCGAGAACAAGACTTCAACACCAAGATCAGATCACAGCACGAGAGCTCTGTTCTTTGAAGGATCAAGGTGAAGATCGAGAAGACCAAAACTAGCCAGAGAGACAAGAATGCAACTACGAGAAGTACCTCCCTTGCCAGACAGGTGAGCCTGGCGAGGTTGGGTTTGCCCCAGAAGCAAGATTTCGGATCGTCTCGGCGGGCCTGCCGGGGTTCACGGAGGCTAACCACTCCACCGCTCCACCTCACGAGTGACACAAGTCATCGATCCGTGTGGTGTCAAGCCGCAAAGTGACTAAGTGGTTGTTGTTTGCCACATGGCAGCCAGTTCCTACAGAAATACCTCCAGGCGACACCCGTCCTGAGATGTGTCAAGCAAGCAGGCGCGAAGCTGGCAAAACATCCCGCTTGGGCCTGCCGGGCGTGCCGTGATGTGACATTGAGCTGCGCATTTAATGTGCTCTGTCGGCCTGCAGAGTTAGGTATGATAGCACTGTTTGCTATATAATCAGTATGTAAAGACTGATTTGCCACTGTGGTGACCCCTTAATCTATAAAAGGAGGCCCATGGCAACCGGAGAAAGGATTCAGACCCCCTCACACTCATACGCGTGTAGCTCCTCTCGCCCCGAGGCAACCTTGCCGGGCAAGAGCACCGCGCTTCTCTACCATTTTCACCATCAATCCACCAAAGCAGGAGTAGGGTTTTATGCCTCATGGCGGCCCGAACCTGGGTAAACCTACCCGTGTGATCTCTGCGTGCTGCGTCACACTTCTCCGCTCTTTGTGCAACATGCCCACCCCCTCACCGAACCAAAAGGGGCTCTTGGTCCCATAGGTGGCCATGGTTTCCCATGACATCTTTGGCGCACCAGGTAGGGGGATCACTTGCGCGAACTCGAGAGCATCAACAGCGCGTCATCTTCACCGCCTTTGTCATCATTGACGGCTCCATCGACTATGGCACCCAAGAAGAAGTTCGGTGCCCCAGCTCACCTGTCCGCCTCGAAGGCCCCGTCGCCCGTAGACGCCGACGCTGCGGGGAATGTGGAAGCGCATGATGATGTGGGCGCTGCGAGGTACATGGTCGGCGCAGGCGGTGTTGTCACCACCTCCCCGCGGCCGAAGCAGGAGCGGGAGGTACCGGAGAAGGACAGTATCGACAACATACTAGCGACCATGCTCTGCGAGGTCCGGGTAGAGAGATTATTCCTTCTGTCCCTCCTGGCCTGGCAGAGGGGCATAGTTGCGGCATTGCCGTTCGTTCCGAGGCAAATCACAACCCTACGGCCATCCCCGTCGTGGGCACGGTCGCAGGACATGCACCACCCTCGGAGCAAGCTAGCCCGACCAATGCTCCGAACAGAGTCTTTGGCCCGCGCGTTCCATCACATTGTCACCACGCTATTCTAGCGACTGGTTCCCGACGACGGGAGCCTAGCGCAGCCACCACCGGCACCGTTAGGAGCCTGGTGACGCTGCGGTCTACAACATCATAGTTGATGCCAAGCACCTCTACGGGGGCCATGGCGCAGGCCCAGCTGTTGCTGAGGTTTCCATCGGCAGCTGATCAGATGGATGAGTGGAGAGCCAGCATTCAGTGTCTGATTGGCTTCGCCGAGGCTAGGGGCTCACAGCGAGATGGCCCGGCACGGCCTCCCCAGACGACAACGGTGGCTTGTACTACTGGCCGTGCGGAAGGGGCTACCCTCACGGTACAGTCCCCTCCACGGCAATCAGCACGGGAACCGCGAAATCAAGAACCCGATGACGTCTCGATGGCCTCTTCCGACCCTCGAGCACATCCAGGCCAACAACAGGCCCCGGAGGACAGGCGAAGGGAAGGCGCGCATCGCCGTCGTGCGGCGCCAAGACAACCACCGCCGGACCAATGGGTGCGATGGCCCCGACGTCGATGAGCCCACGCTCAAAGATGGAGGGTGCCTGCCTTTCGAGGTTGGGTGCCCTGGCTTTAGTCTTGAGCTGCAGCAAGTTCGTTGGCCATCTGCTCACACTTTCAAGCCAGAGATACCCGAGAAGTATGATGGGAGACTGAACCCGGCAGAGTTGTTGAGCATCTACACTATCGATGTTCAAGCTTCCGGGGGAAGAGATGAGAAGGTGTTTGCCAACTACTTCCCTTTGGCACTCAAGACAAATGTGAAGTTTTGGCTGATGCACCTGCCGGAGAACTCTATTTCGGCCTGGGCTAACTCGTGCCATGAGTTCATTGGCGCCTTCACGGGCGGTTGATACGTCTCCAATGTATCTATAATTTTTGATTGTTCCATGCTGTTATATTATCAATCTTGGATGTTTTATAATCATTTTATAGTCGTTTTATATCACTTTTGGGTACTAACCTATTGACATAGTGCCAAGTGCTAGTTGTTGTTTTCTGCATGTTTTTAACATCATAGGAAATCAATACCAAACGGAGTCCCAATGCAACGAAACCTTATGGAGAATTTTTATGGACCAGAAGACACATAATGGGACCTGGCTGCGCCTGGGGGTGCTCCGAGGAGAGCACAACAAACTAGGGCGCGCCAGGAGGCCCAGGCGCGCCCTGGTGGGTGGTGCCCACCTTGGGTGCCCCTGGACCGCCTCTTTGCTCTATAAATACCCCAATATTCCAAAAACCCTAGGGGAGTCGATGAAAATCAACTCCAGCCGCCGTAGAGTCCAGAACCACCAGATCCAATCTAGACACCATCTCGGATGGGGTTCACCACCTCCATTGGTGCCTCTCCGATGATGCGTGAGTAGTTCTTTGTAGACCTTCGGGTCCATAGTTAGTAGCTAGATGGTTTCCTCTCTCTCGCTGAATTCTCAATATAATGGTCTCTTGGAGATCCATATGATGTAACACTTTTTGCGATGTGTTTGTTGGGATCGATGAACTTTGAGTTTATGATCAGATCTATCTTTTTATATCCATGAAAGTATTTGAGTTTCTTTGATCTCTTTTATGCATGATTGCTTATAGCCTTGTATTTCTTCTCTGATATTTGGGTATTGTTTGGCCAACTTGATCTATTTATCTTGCAATGGGAAGAGGTGCTTTGTAGTGGATTTGATCTTACGGTGCTTGATCCCAGTGACAGAAAGGGAACCAACACGTATGTATTGTTGCTACTAAGCATAAAACAACGGGGTCTATCTCTAGATAGATAGATCTTGTCTACATCATGTCATCCTTCTTATTGCATTACTCCGTTTTTCCATGAACTTAATGCACTAGATGCATGGTGGATAGCGGTTGATGTGTGGAGTAATAGTAGTAGATGCAGGCAAGAGTCGATCTACTAATCTTGGACATGATTCCTATATAATGATCATTGCCTGGATATCGTCATGATTATTTGAAGTTTTATCAATTGCCAAACAGTAATTTGTTCACCCACTGTCGGTGGGAAACGACACCTATGGGACCACAAGAATCCCTACTACGGTTGCCGGGACGCGGAGTCGTGAGAAGAGAAGGATTAACAATCAGCACAAAGATCATTTACCCAGGTTCGGGCCGCAAGGATTCGTAAAACCCTAGTCTTGCTTTGGTGGATGTATTGAGTGTTCTTGGGCTTTCGAACTAGCTACGGTCGCTATGTAGTTCAAAAGAGCCGAATCCCCTTCCAGTACGCCATGGGCCTCCTTTTATAGTCGAAAGGGGCTGCCACAGTGGCACACAGGTGGTGGAAAGGCCTACAGTACTGCGAGCTTATCACCAGTATTACAGGACAAGACACATTTAATGCATCGCTTAGGTGTCCCTTAGATTTATCGGGGACGGGAACGAGGCCCGTCCCGTCCTCGTGTTGGGGAACGTAGTAATTTCAAAAATTTCCTACGCACACGCAAGATCATGGTGATGCATAGCAACGAGAGGGGAGAGTGTGATCTACGTACCCTTGTAGACCGACAGCGGAAGCGTTAGAACAACGCGGTTGATGTAGTCATACATCTTCACGGCCCGACCGATCAAGCACCGAAACTACGGCACCACCGAGTTTTAGCACACGTTCAGCTCGATGACGATCCCCGGACTCCGATCCAGAAAAGTGTCGGGGAAGAGTTCCGTCAGCACGACGGCGTGGTGACGATCTTGATGTACTACCGTCGCAGGGCTTCGCCTAAGCACCGCTACAATATTATTGAGGATTATGGTGGAAGGGGGCACCGCACACGGCTAAGAATATGATCATGTGGATCAACTTGTGTGTCTATGGGGTGCCCCCTGCCCCCGTATATAAAGGAGCAAGGGGGAGGCCGGCCGGCCCTTGTGGGCGCGCCAAGGAGGAGTAGGATTCCTACTCCTAGTTGGAGTAGGTTTCCACCTTTCCTAGTCCAACTAGGAGAAGGGGGGAAAGGGGGGAAGAGGGGAAGGAAGGGAGAGAGGGGCCGCGCCCCAAACCCCTTGTCCAATTCGGACTGGGCTTGGGAGGGGCATGCGCCACCTCCTGCTCCTTTCCACTAAGGCCCATTAAGGCCCATTGCTTCTTCCTCATATTCCCGTAACTCCCCGGTACCTCCGAAAATACCCGAATCACTCAGAACCTTTCCAATGTCCGAATATAGTCGTCCAATATATCGATCTTTATGTCTCGACCATTTCGAGACTCCTCGTCATGTCCCCGATCTCATCCGGGACTCCGAACTCCTTCGGTACATCAAAACTCATAAACTCATAATATAACTATCATCGAAACCTTAAGCGTGCGGACCCTACGGGTTCGAGAACAATATAGACATAACCGAGACACGTCTCCGGTCAATAACCAATAGCGGAACCTGGATGCTCATATTGGCTCCCACATATTCTACGAAGATCTTTATCGGTCAGACCGCATAACAACATACATTGTTCCCTTTGTCATCGGTATGTTACTTGCCCGAGATTCGATCGTCGGTATCTCAATACCTAGTTCATCTCGTTACCGGCAAGTCTCTTTACTCGTTTCGTAATACATCATCTTGCAACTAACTCATTAGTTGCAATGCTTGCAAGGCTTATGTGATGTGCATTACCGAGAGGGCCCAGAGATACCTCTCCGACAATCGGAGTGACAAATCCTAATCTCGAAATACGCCAACCCAACATGTACCTTTGGAGACACATGTAGAGCTCCTTTATAATCACCCAGTTACGTTGTGACGTTTGGTAGCACACAAAGCGTTCCTCCGGCAAACGGGAGTTGCATAATCTCATAGTCATAGGAACATGTATAAGTCATGAAGAAAGCAATAGAAACATACTAAACGATTGGGTGCTAAGCTAATGGAATGGGTCATGTCAATCACATCATTCTTCTAATGATGTGATCCCGTTAATCAAATAACAACTCTTTTGTTCATGGTTAGGAAACATAACCATCTTCGATTAACGAGCTAGTCAAGTAGAGGCATACTAGTGACACTCTGTTTGTCTATGTATTCACACATGTATTATGTTTCCGGTTAATACAATTCTAGCATGAATAATAAACATTTATCATGATATAAGGAAATAAATAATAACTTTATTATTGCCTCTAGGGCATATTTCCTTCAGTCTCCCACTTGCACTAGAGTCAATAATGTAGTTCACATCGCCATGTGATTCAACACTAATAGTTCACATCACCATGTGATTAACACCCATAGTTCACATTGTCATGTGACCTATACCCAAAGGGTTTACTAGAGTCAGTAATCTAGTTCACATCGTTTATGTGATTAACACCCAAAGAGTACTAAGGTGTGATCATGTTTTGCTTGTGAGATAATTTTAGTCAACGGGTCTGTCACATACAGATCCGTAAGTATTTTGCGAATTCTATGTCTACAATGCTCTGCACAAAGCTACTCTAGCTAATTGCTCCCACTTTCAATATGTATCTAGATCGAGACTTAGAGTCATCCAGATCTGTGTCAAAACTTGCATCGACGTAACTTTTTACGACGAACCTTTTTGTCACCTCCATAATTGAGAAATATTTCCTTATTCCACTAAGGATAATTTTGACCGCTGTCCAGTGATCTACTCCTAGATCACTATTGTACTCCCTTGCCAAAATTAGTGTAGGGTATACAATAGGTCTGGTACATAGCATCGCATACTTTATAGAACCTATGGCCAAGGCATAGGGAATGACTTTCATTCTCTTTCTATTTTCTGCCGTGGTCGGGCTTTGAGTCTTACTCAATTTCAGACCTTGTAACACAGGCAAGAATTCTTTCTTTGACTGTTCCATTTTGAACTACTTCAAAATTTTGTCAAGGTATGTACTCGTTGAAAAAAACTTATCAAGCGTTTTGATCTATCTCTATAGATCTTGATGCTCAATATGTAAGCAGCTTCACCGAGGTCTGTCTTTATAAACAAACTCCTTTCAAACACTCCTTTATGCTTTGCAGAATAATTCTACATTATTTCCATCAACAATATGTCATTCACATATACTTATCAGAAATGTTGTAGTGCTCCCACTCACTTTCTTGTAAATACAGGCTTCACCGCAAGTCTGTATAAAACTATATGCTTTGATCATCTCATCAAAGCGCATATTCCAACTCTGAGATGCTTGCACCAGTCCATAGATGGATCGCTGGAGTTTGCACATTTAGTTAACACCTTTAAGATCGACAAAACCTTCTAGTTGCATCGTATACAACTCTTCTTTAATAAATCCATTAAGGAATTCAGTTTTGTTTATCCATTTGCCAGATTTCATAAAATGCGGCAATTGCTAACATGATTCGGACAGACTTAAGCATAGATACGAGTGAGAAACTCTCATCGTAGTCAACACCTTGAACTTGTCAAAAACCTTTTGCGACAATTCTAGCTTTGTAGATAGTAACACTACTATCAGCGTCCGTCTTCCTCTTGAAGATCCATTTATTTTCTATGGCTTGCCGATCATCGGGCAAATCCATCAAAGTCCATACTTTGTTTTCATACATGGATCTCATCTCAGATTTCATGGCCTCAAGCCATTTCGCGGAATCTGGGCTCATCATTGCTTCCTCATAGTTCGCAAGTTTGTCATGGTCTAGTAACAAGACTTCCAGAATAGGATTACCGTACCACTCTGGTGCGGATCTCACTCTGGTTTACCTACGAGATTCGGTAGTAACTTGATCTAAAGTTACATGATCATCATCATTAGCTTCCTTACTAATTGGTGTAGTAGTCACAAGAACAGATTTCTGTGATGAACTACTTTCCAATAAGGGAGCAGGTACAGTTACCTCATCAAGTTATACTTTCCTCCCACTCACTTCTTTCGAGAGAAACTCCTTCTCTAGAAAGGATCCATTCTCAGCAATGAATATCTTGCCTTCGGATCTATGATAGAAGGTGTACCCAACATTTTCTTTTGGGTATCCTATGAAGATGCACTTCTCTGATTTGGGTTTGAGCTTATCAGGTTGAAAGTTTTTCACATAAGCATTGCAATCTCAAACTTTAAGAAACGACAGCTTAGGTTTCTTGCCAAACCATAGTTCATACGGTGTCGTCTCAACGGATTTAGATGGTTCCCTATTTAATGTGAATGTAGCTGTCTCTAATGCATAACCCCAAAACGATAGTGGTAGATCGGTAAGAGACATCATAGATCGCACCATATCTAATAAAGTACGGTTATGACGTTCAGACACACCATTACATTGTGGTGTTCCAGGTGGCGTGAGTAGTGAAACTATTTCACATTGTTTTTAACTGAAGGCCTAACTCGTAACTCAAATACTCTTCTCTACGATCAGATCATAGAAACTTTATTTTCTTGTTACGATGATTTTTCACTTCACTCTGAAATTCTTTGAACTTTTCAAATGTTTCAGACTTATGTTTCATCACGTAGATATACTCATATCTGCTCAAATCATCTGTGAAGATCAGAAAATAATGATACCTGTCACGAGCCTCAATATTCATCGTACCACATACATCAGTATGTATGATTTCCAACAAATCTGTTGCTCGCTCAATTGTTCCGAAGAACAGAGTCTTAGTCATCTTGCCCATGAGGCATGGTTCGCAAGCATCAACTGATTCATAATCAAGTGATTCCAAAAGCCCATCAGCACGGAGTTTCTTCATGCGCTTTACACCAATATGACCTAAACGGCAGTGACACAAATAAGTTGCACTATCATTATTAACTTTGCATCTTTTGGTTTCAATATTATGATTATGTGTATCACTACGATCGAGATCCAACGAACTATTTTCATTGGGTGTGTAACCATATAAGGTTTTATTCATGTAAACAGAACAACAATTTATTCTCTTACTTAAATGAATAACCGTATTACAATAAACTTGATCAAATCATATTCATGCTCAACGCAAACACCAAATAACACTTATTTAGGTTCAACACTAATCCCGAAATTATAGGGAGTGTGCGATGATGATCATATCAATCTTGGAACCACTTCCAACACACATCGTCACTTCACCCTTAACTAGTCTCTGTTTATTCTGCAACTCCCGTTTCGAGTTACTAATCTTAGCAACTGAACTAGTATCAAATACTGAGGGTTTGCTATAAACACTAGTAAAGTACACATCAATAACATGTATATCAAATATACTTATGTTCACTTTGCCATCCTTCTTATCCGCCAATCACTTGGGGTAGTTCCGCTTTCAGTGACCAGTCCCTTTGCAGTAGAAGCACTTAGTCTCAGGCTTAGGACCAGACTTGGGCTTCTTCACTTGAGCAGCAACTTGCTTGCTGTTCTTCTTGAAGTTCCCCTTCTTCCCTCTGCCCTTTTCTTGAAACTAGTGGTCTTGTCTACCATCAACACTTGATGTTTTTCTAGATTTCTACCTTCGTCAATTTCAGCATTACGAAGAGCTTGGGAATCGTTTCCGTTATCCCTTGCATATTATAGTTCATCACGAAGTTCTACTAACTTGGTGATGGTGACTAGAGAATTCTGTCAATCACTATTTTATCTGGAAGATTAACTCCCACTTGATTCAAGCGATTGTAGTACCCAGATAATCTAAGCACATGCTCACTAGTTGAGCGATTCTCCTCCATCTTTTAGCTATAGAACTTGTTGGAGACTTCATATCTCTCAACTCGGGTATTTGCTTGAAATATTAACTTCAACTCCTGGAACATCTCATATGGTCCATGACGTTCAAAACGTCTTTGAAGTCCCGATTCTAAGCTGTTAAGCATGGTGCACTAAACTATCAAGTAGTCATCATATTGAGCTAGCCAAACGTTCATAACGTCTGCATCTGCTCCTGCAATAGGTCTGTCACCTAGCGGTGCATCAAGGACATAATTCTTCTGTGCAGCAATGAGGATAAACCTCAGATCATGGATCCAATCCGCATCATTGCTACTAACATCTTTCAACACAATTTTCTCTAGGAACATATCAAAATAAACACAGGGAAGCAACAACGCGAGCTATTGATATACAACATAATTTGCAAAATACTAGTAGGACTAAGTTCATGATAAATTTAAAGTTCAATTAATCATATTACTAAAGAACTCCCACTTAGATAGACATCCCTCTAATCCTCTAAGTGATTACGTGATCCAAATCAACTAAACCATGTCCGATCATCACGTGAGATGGAGTAGTTTCATTGGTGAACATCACTATGTTGATCATATCTACTATATGATTCACGCTCGACCTTTCGGTCTCCGTGTTCCGAGGCCATATCTTTATATGCTTGGCTCGTCAAGTATAACCTGAGTATTCCGCGTGTGCAACTGTTTTGCACCCGTTGTATTTGAACGTAGAGCCTATCACACCCGATCATCACGTGGTGTCTCAGCACGAAGAACTTTCTCAACAGTGCATACTCAGGGAGAACACTTCTTGATAATTAGTGAGAGATCATCTTAAAATGCTACCGTCAATCAAAGCAAGATAAGATGCATAAAAGATAAACATGAGATGCAATCAATATAAGTGATATGATATGGCCATCATCATCTTGTGCTTGTGATCTCCATCTTCGAAGCACCGTCGTGATCACCATCGTCACCGGCGCGACACCTTGATCACCATCGTAGCATCGTTGTCGTCTCGCCAATCTTATGCTTGCACGACTATTGCTACCGCTTAGTGATAAAGTAAAGCATTATAGCGTAATTGCATTGCATACAATAAAGCGACAACCATATGGCTCCTGCCAGTTGCCGATAACTTGGTTACAAAACATGATCATCTCATACAATAAAATTTAGCATCATGTCTTGACCATATCACATCACAATATGCCCTGCAAAAACAAGTTAGACGTCCTCTACTTTGTTGTTGCAAGTTTTACGTGGCTGCTACGGGCTTAAGCAAGAACCGATCTTACCTACGCATCAAAACCACAACGATAGTTTGTCAAGTTGATGTTGTTTTAACCTTCGCAAGGACCGGGCATAGCCACACTCGGTTCAACTAAAGTTGGAGAAACTGTCACCCGCTAGCCACCTTTGTGCAAAGCACGTCGGGAGAACCGGTCTCGCGTAAGCGTACGCGTAATGTCGGTCCTGACCGCTTCGTCCAACAATACCGCCGAACCAAAGTATGACATGCTGGTTAGCAGTATGACTTATATCGCCCATAACTCACTTGTGTTCTACTCGTGCATATAACATCAACACATAAAACCTAGGCTCGGATGCCACTGTTGGGGAACGTAGTAATTTCAAAAATTTCCTACGCACACGCAAGATCATGGTGATGCATAGAAACGAGAGGGGAGAGTGTGATCTACGTACCCTTGTAGACCGACAGCGGAAGCGTTAGCACAACGCGGTTGATGTAGTCGTACATCTTCACGGCCCGACCGATCAAGCACTGAAACTACGGCACCTCCGAGTTTTAGCACACGTTCAACTCGATGACGATCCCCGGACTCCGATCCAGCAAAGTGTCGGGGAAGAGTTCCGTCAGCACGACGGCGTGGTGACGATCTTGATGTACTACCGTCGCAGGGCTTCGCCTAAGCACCGCTACAATATTATCGAGGATTATGGTGGAAGGGGGCACTGCACACGGCTAAGAATATGATCATGTGGATCAACTTGTGTGTCTATGGGGTGCCCCCTGCCCCCGTATATAAAGGAGCAAGGGGGAGGCCGGCCGGCCCTTGTGGGCGCGCCAAGGAGGAGTAGGATTCCTACTCCTAGTTGGAGTAGGTTTCCACCTTTCCTAGTCCAACTATGAGAAGGGGGGAAAGGGGGGAAGGAAGGGAGAGAGGGGCCATGCCCCAAACCCCTTGTCCAATTCGGACTGGGCTTGGGAGGGTCGCGCGCCACCTCCTGCTCCTTTCCACTAAGGCCCATTGCTTCTTCCTCGTATTCCCGTAACTCCCCGGTACCTCCGAAAATACCCGAATCACTCGGAACCTTTCCGATGTCCGAATATAGTCGTCCAATATATCGATCTTTATGTCTCGACCATTTCGAGACTCCTCGTCATGTCCCCGATCTCATCCAGGACTCCGAACTCCTTCGGTACATCAAAACTCATAAACTCATAATATAACTATCATCGAAACCTTAAGCGTGCGGACCCTATGAGTTCGAGAACAATGTAGACATGACCGAGACACGTCTCCGGTCAATAACCAATAGCGGAACCTGGATGCTCATATTGGCTCCCACATATTCTACGAAGATCTTTATCGGTCAAACCGCATAACAACATACGTTGTTCCCTTTGTCGTCGGTATATTACTTGCCCGAGATTCGATCGTCGGTATCTCAATACCTAGTTCAATCTCGTTACCAGCAAGTCTCTTTACTCGTTTCGTAATACATCATCTCGCAACTAACTCATTAGTTGCAATGCTTGCAAGGCTTATGTGATGTGCATTACCGAGCGGGCCCAGAGATACCTCTCCGACAATCGGAGTGACAAATCCTAATCTCGAAATACGCCAACCCAACATGTACCTTTGGAGACACCTGTAGAGCTCCTTTATAATCACCCAGTTACGTTGTGACGTTTGGTAGCACACAAAGTGTTCCTCCGGCAAACGGGAGTTGCATAATCTCATAGTCATAGGAACATGTATAAGTCATGAATAAAGCAATAGCAACATACTAAATGATCGGGTGCTAAGGTAATGGAATGGGTCATGTCAATCACATCATTCTCCTAATGATGTGATCTCGTTAATCAAATAACAACTCTTTTGTTCATGGTTAGGAAACATAACCATCTTCGATTAACGAGCTAGTCAAGTAGAGGCATACTAGTGACACTCTGTTTGTCTATGTATTCACACATGTATTATGTTTCCGGTTAATACAATTCTAGCATGAATAATAAACATTTATCATGATATAAGGAAATAAATAATAACTTTATTATTGCCTCTAGGGTATATTTCCTTCACGTCGCTGCTCCTCCTCGCTTCAACATGCTCCCAGGCTAGCGATGCATGCAGTGCCATGTAGACAGGCAAGCAACTGAGGTGGTGCGGTGGTAGGGCCTTCATGAAGGTCCGCACGCCGCCACGCAGGTGCCTGCTGATTTGGCCTGGAAGTTGTATGTTGCCACACAGGTGCCTGCCTAGCTGGTTGGGCTGGCAGCTGCATGCGAACGGTGGAGGTAGTCTTGGCTGGTACAGGTCGGACAGTGGCCCTGCTGATGCTCTCGGCAAGGGCCTTGCTGGGGGCCCGGCAAGGGTCTTGCCGTGGTGTTTCCGTCATCCCCGGCAATGGTCTTGCCAGGGGCCTTGCTATCATCCCTGGCAACGGTCTTGCCGGGGGCCTTGTGGACTTCCTCGGCTAGGATCCCGCCGAAGGTCGCCGTCTTCTAGTCCTCATATGATCTTGAGTATTCTCCGTCTTAACAAAGATCTGCATGCCACCATGGAGGTGCCTCCCGAGCCCTGGCCCAATGTGGCTGATGGTGTTGGAGACCATGGTCTCAAGGGTGGCGCGCTCCATTGGTGTTGGGTGACCCGCCCCGGCAAGGGTCTTGCCGGGGAAGCTTCCTCGTCCCTCTGCTCTTTGTGCTCTCGGCCTTGGCATTGTCTTGTTTGCCTTGGTGCTTCGGCTTCTCTCCGGCTTCCCTCCTCTGCCCTGCTAAGTGCGGCCGCGGCGCGTGGCTCTGACTGCCCGAGCACATGTAAAGGGGTCAAAAGGAGAGCCCCTACTTTTGTACACGGACATGATCCCCCAAGACTAGGCCATACATAAGCGCGATGCGTTTTTGGGCTAGGCCCAGAACGGTGCGCGGGCAGGTGGGGCGGGTTCTACCGCAGTAGCTTCTCGTCTGCTGCGCTTCCCCAGGACCCACGTTGAACGCGCGACTTGGAGGGTCGTGTGTGACATGGGGGTCATGCGTGGGGCGGTTTCCGCACGCATGCATCACATCGCAGTAATGGGAAAGGAGGCGGCTCGCGCCTTCCCCATAAAAAAGGAATAACTACAGGCGCGCTGCTCACTTTACTCCCTTCCCTGCGTCTTCTCCAATATCAGAGCCGCCGCCCCCTTCCTTCCTCCTTCTCGAGCTCTCGCTTTCGCTTGCCTCCGCTGCGTCTCTGTCGTCTTCCGTCTCTTGCTTCCCCAGCCGCCATGGCGCCCAAATCCACCAAGGGCAAGGGAGTGGCCAAGGATGCCGGAATGACAGAGCCGCCGGAGAGTGCGTTGGCGGCGCACCGGACGAAGCTCGCCTACTTCCCCTTGACGGTCGACGTGTTCGAGCTCCGGGACAGCTTCAAGCCCTGTGGGGGTGCAACAAGGGGGGGAGGGGAGGAGACGGGGCATCCAGTCACGCGCGTCGTACCCGCCAACTGCGCCAAGGCCGCCCCAAATCGGTACCCATTTTTCATCGATTACTTCTCTTGCGGCCTCAGCCCTCCTTTCTCCGATTTCTTCAATGATGTCATGCACACATTTGGCTTCCACCTTTTGGATTTTACCCGAAATGTCGTGGCGTGAATGGCTCTTTTTGCCCACCTTTGTGAGGGCTTCGCCGGAGTCATCCCCAACACGGCGCTCTTCCGCCACTACTTTCACACTCGCATCCAGGGGGAGGCGACATCTCTGGTTGCGTCAGCTTGATCCCGAGGTCCAATGTGGCCACATACCCAGATGGCGCCCAGAAGGAGAGGTGGGAAGAATGGCGGGGCCGGTGGTGCTGGATTGAGGAGGATAGCCCACAGGAATTCTGCCGGGTTCGCCAGGCGCCGCCGGTCCGCAGGCCCGACTGGGGCGACGTCGATGCCCAGGACGACAAGCTCAAGGTCGCCGTTGATACATCTCCAACATATCTATAATTTTTGATTGCTCCATGCTATATTATCTACAGTTTTGGACTATACTGGGCTTTATTTTCCACTTTTATATTATTTTTGGGACTAACCTATTAACCGGAGGCCCAACCCAGAATTGCTGTTTTTTTTGCCTATTTCAGTGTTTCAGAGAAACAGAATATCAAACGGAGTCCAAACGGAATGAAACCTACGGAAACGTGATTTTCTCATCAGATAAGATCCAAGAGACTTGGACCCTCCGTCAAGAAAGCCACGAGGCGGCCACGAGGGTGGAGGGCGCCCCCTAGGGCGCGGCCCCTGCCTCGTGGGCCCCTCGAAGCTCCACTGACGTACTTCTTCCTCCCATATATATCCACGTATCCCCAAACGATCAGAAGAGGAGCCAAAAACCTAATTCCACCGCCGCAACTTTCTGTATCCACGAGATTCCATCTTGGGGCCTGTTCTGGAGCTCCACCGGAGGAGGCATCGATCACGGAGGGCTTCTACATCATCATCCAAGCCCCTCCGATGAAGTGTGAGTAGTTTACTTCAGACCTACGGGTCCATAGTTAGTAGCTAGATGGCTTCTTCTCTCTTTTTGGATCTCAATACAATGTTCTCCCCCTCTCTTGTGGAGATCTATTCGATGTAATCTTCTTTTTGCGGTGTGTTTGTTGAGAACGATGAATTGTGGGTTTATGATCCAGTCTATCTATGAATAATATTTGAATCTTCTCTGAATTCTTTTATGTATGATCAGTTATCTTTGCAAGTCTCTTTGAATTATCAGTTTGGTTTGGCCTACTAGATTGGTTTTTCTTGCCATGGGAGAAGTGCTTAGCTTTGGGTTCGATCTTGCGGTGTCCTTTACCAATGACAGAAGGGGCAGCAAGGCACGTATTGTATCGTTGCCATCGAGGATAACAAGATGGGTTTTTTTATCATATTGCATGAAACTATCCCTCTACATCATGTCATCTTTCTTAAGGCGTTACTCTGCTTTTAACTTAATACTCTAGATGCATGCTGGATAGCGGTCGATGAGTGGAGTAATAGTAGTAGATGCAGAATCGTTTCGGTCTACTTGTCTCGCACGTGATGCCTATATACATGATCATACCTAGATATTCTCATAACTATGCTCAATTCTGTCAATTGCTCAACAGTAATTTGTTCACCCACCATAGAATACTTATGCTCCTAAGAGAAGCCACTAGTGAAACCTATGGCCCCCGGGTCTCTTTCTCATCATATTAATCTCCATCACTTTATTATTGCTTTGCTTTTACTTTTTACTTTGCATCTTTATACCAAAAATATTATTTATCATCTCTATCAGATCTCACTTTTGTAAGTGACAGTGAAGGGATTGACAACCCCTAAGCGCGTTGGTTGCGTTGAGCTATTGTTTTTGTGTAGGTACGAGGGACTCGAGCGTAGCCTCCTACTGGATTGATACCTTGGTTCTCAAAAACTGAGGGAAATACTTACGCTACTTTGCTGCATCATCCTCTCCTCTTCGGGGAAATCCAACACAGTGCTCAAGAGGCAGCAAGAAGAATTTCTGGCGCCGTTGCCGGGGAGTCTATGCAAAAGTCAACATCCCAAGTACCCATCACAATCCCTATCTCCCGCATTACATTATTTGCCATTTGCCTCTCGTTTTCCTCTTCCCCACTTCACCCTTGCCGTTTTATTCGCCCTCTCTTTCTCTATTTGCCTCTTTTTGCCCGTTTGCCTTTTGTTTGCTCGTGTGTTGGTTTTATTGTTTGTCGTGATGGATCAAGATAATACTAAATTGTATGACTTCACCAATACCATAAATAATGATTTCCTTAGCACTCCGATTGCTCCTCTTACCGATGCTGAATCTTGTGAAATTAATACTGCTTTGCTGAATCTTGTCATGAAAGATCCGTTCTCCGGCCTTCCTAGTGAAGATGCCGCTACCCATCTTAATAGCTTCGTTGATTTGTGTGACATGCAAAAGAAGAAATATGTCGATAATGATATTGTTAAATTGAAGCTATTTCCTTTTTCGCTTAGAGATCGTGCTAAAGCTTGGTTTTCATCTTTGCCTAAAAATAGTATTGATTCATGGAACAAGTGCAAAGATGCTTTTATCTCTATGTATTTTCCTCCCGCTAAGATCATCTCTCTTAGAAACGATATTATGAATTTTAAACAACTTGATCATGAACATGTTGCACAAGCTTGGGAGAGAATGAAATTAATGATACGTAATTGCCCTACTCATGGTTTGAATTTGTGGATGATTATACAAATTTTTTATGCCGGATTGAATTTTGCTTCTAGAAATCTTTTAGATTCGGCCACGGGAGGCACTTTTATGGAAATCACTTTAGGAGAAGCTACTAAACTCCTAGATAATATTATGGTTAATTATTCTCAATGGCACATTGAAAGATCCACTAATAAAAAAGTGCATGCGATAGAAAAATTAATGTTTTGAGTGGAAAGATGGATGAACTTATGAAATTATTTGCTACTAAGAGTGTTTCATCTGATCCTAATGATATGCCTTTGTCTACTTTGATTGAGAATAATAATGAATCTATGGATGTGAAGTTTGTTGGTAGGAACAATTTTGGTAACAACGCGTATAGATGAAATTTCAATCCTAGGCCTTATCCTAGTAATCCCTCTAATAATTATGGTAATTCCTACAACAATTCTTATGTAAATTATAATAAGATGCCCTCTGATTTTGAATCTAATATTAAAGAATTTATTTCTTCGCAAAAGAATTTTAATGCTATGATTGAAGAAAAATTGCTTAAGATTGATGATTTGGCTAGGAACGTTGATAGAATTGCTCTTGATGTTGATTCTTTGAAACTTAGATTTGTTCCACCTAAGCATGATATCAATTAGTCTCTCAAAGCCATGAGAATTTCCATTGACGAGTGCAAAGAAAGAACCACTAGGATGCGTGCTAAGAAAGATGCCTTTATAAAAGCGTGTTCTTCTAGTTCCTATGAAAATAATGATGAAGATATAAAAGTTGTTGATGTGTCCCCTATTAAATCTTTGTTTTGCAATATGAATCTTGATAATGATGGGACTGCATGTGATCCACCTTTACCTAGAAGGCGTTCTAAGAATTTGGAATTTGTTGATCTTGATGCTAAATTTGATAAAAGTGGGATTGAAGAAATTAAAACCCTAGATGTTGCTAAACCCACTATATTGGATTTCAAGGAATTTAATTATGAAAATTGCTCTTTAACTGATTGTATTTCCTTGTTGCAATCTGTGCTAAAATCTCCTCACGCTTATAGTCAAAATAAAGTGTTTACTAAACATATCGTTGATGCCTTGATGCAATCTTATGAAGAAAAACTTGAATTGGAAGTTTCTATCCCTAGCAAACTTTATGATGAGTGGGAACCTACTATTAAAATTAAAATTAAAAATTATGAGTTCTATGCTTTGTGTGATTTGGGTGCTAGTGTCTCTACTATTCCCAAAACTTTGTGTGATTTGCTAGATTTCCGTGATTTTGATGATTGCTCTCTAAACTTACATCTTGCGGATTCCACTATTAAGAAACCTATGGGAAGAATTAATGATGTTATTATTGTTGCAAATAGGAATTATGTGCCCGTAGATTTTATCGTTCTTGATATAGATTGCAATCCTTCTTGCCCTATTATTCTCGGTAGACCTTTCCTTAGAACGGTTGGTGCAATTATTGATACGAAGGAAGGGAATATTAGATTTCAATTTCCATTAAAAAAGGGCATGGAACACTTTCCTAGAAATAAAATAAAATTACCTTATGAATCTATCATGAGAGCAACTTATGGATTGCCTACCAAAGATGGCAATACCTAGATCTATTCTTGCTTGTTATGCCTAGCTAGGGGCATTAAACGATAGCGCTTGTTGGGAGGCAACCCAATTTTATTTTTATTCCTTGACTTTTTGCTCCTGTTTAGTAATAAATAAATTATTTAGCCTCTGTTTTGTTTGTGTTTTTTGTGTTTAATTAGTGTTTGTGCCAAGTAGAACCGTTGGGAAGACTTGGGGAAAGTCTTGTTGAACTTACTGTAAAAAAACAGAAACTTTAGTGCACACGAGAACTGCTGTCATTTTTATTTGGAAAGTTCTATTTAGTTAATTATTTTTGAAGATGATTAATAGCTAAATTTCTCACGTCCAGAAATTTATTTTAGAATTTTTGGGGTTCCAGATCTTGAGCTAGCTACAGATTACTACAGACTGTTCTGTTTTTGACAGATTCTGTTTTTCTGTGTTGTTTGCTTATTTTGATGAATCTATGGCTAGTAAAATAGTTTATAATCCATAGAGAAGTTGGAATACAGTAGGTTTAACACCAATATAAATAAATAATGAGTTCATTACAGTACCTTGAAGTGGTCTTTTGTTTTCTTTCGCTAACGGAGCTCACGAGTTTTCTACCTTAAGTTTTGTGTTGTGAAGTTTTCAAGTTTTGGGTAAAAGATTTGATGGATTATGGAACAAGGAGTGGCAAGAGCGTAAGCTTGGGGATGCCCATGGCACCCCCAAGATAATCTAAGGACATTGAAAATCCAAAGCTTGGGGATGCCCCGGAAGGCATCCCCTCTTTTTCGTCTACTTCTATCGGTAACTTTACTTGGAGCTATATTTTTATTCACCACATGATATGTGTTTTGCTTGGAGCGTCTTTTATGATTTGAGTCTTTGCTTGTTAGTCTACCACAATCATCCTTGCTGTACACACCTTTTGAGAGAGCCATACATGATTTGTAATTTGATAGAATACTCTATGTGCTTCACTTATATCTTTTGAGCTTTATAGTTTTACGCTAGTGCTTCACTTATATCTTTTAGAGCACGGTGGTGGATTTGTTTTATAGAAACTATTGATCTCTCATGCTTCACTTAGATTATTTTTAGAGTCTTAATAACATGGTAATTTTCTTAAAATCCTAATATGCTTGGTATGCAAGATTAATAATAAAACTTTCGTATGAGTATGTTGAATACTAAGAAAAGTTTGATGCTTGATGATTGTTTTGAGATATGGAGGTAATAATATCAAAGTCATGCTAGTTGAGTAGTTGTAAAATTGAGAAATACTTGTGTTGAGGTTTGCAAGTCCCGTAGCATGCACGTATGGTAAACGTTATGCAACAAATTTGAAACATGAGGTGTTATTTGATTGTCTTCCTTATGAGTGGCGGTCAGGGACGAGCGTTGGTCTTTTCCTACCAATCTATCCCCCTAGGAGCATGCGCGTAGTGCCGAGGTTTTTGATGACTTGTCGATTTTTGCAATAAGTATGTGAGTTCTTTATGACTAATGTTGAGTCCATGGATTATACGCACTCTCACCCTTCCATCCTTGCTAGCCTCTTCGGTACCGTGCATTGCCCCTTCTCACATTGAGAGTTGGCGCAAACTTCACCGGTGCATCCAAACCCCGTGATATGATACGCTCTTTCACACATAAACCTCCTTATGTCTTCCTCAAAACAGCTACCATACGTACCTATTATGGCATTTCCATACCCATTCTGAGATATATTGCCATGCAACTTTCCATCATTCCGTTCATCATGACACATTCATCATTGTCATATTGCTTAGCATGATCATGTAGTTGACATAGTATTTGTGGCAAAGCCACCGTTCATAATTCTTTCATACATGTCACTCTTGGTTCATTGCATATCCCGTTACACCGCCGGAGGCAT
The DNA here is from genome assembly GCF_056163025.1 of Triticum urartu. Classification (NCBI taxonomy): domain Eukaryota; kingdom Viridiplantae; phylum Streptophyta; class Magnoliopsida; order Poales; family Poaceae; genus Triticum; species Triticum urartu. The sequence continues at coordinate 647,472,122 of NC_141875.1, read as the reverse complement.
TCATATAGAGTCATCTTTGTTCTAGTATTGAGTTGTAATCATTGAGTTGTAAATAAATAGAAGTGTGATGATCATCATTATTAGAGCATTGTCCCAAGTGAGGATTTAAAAAAAGGCCATAAAAAGTGAAGGCCCCCAAAAAAGAGAAATGCCATAAAAAAAGAAAAGGCCCAAAAAAATGATAGAAAAAGAGAGAAGGGACAATGTTACTATCCTTTTACCACACTTGTGCTTCAAAGTAGCACCATGATCTTCATAGTAGAGAGTCTCTCATGTTATCACTTTCATATACTAGTGGGAATTTTTCATTATAGAACTTGGCTTGTATATTCCAACAATGGGCCTCCTCAAGTGCCCTAGGTCTTCGTGAGCAAGCAAGTTGGATGCACACCCACTAGTTTTTTTGTTGAGCTTTCATACATTTATAGCTCTAGTGCATCCGTTGCATGGCAATCCCTACTCCTTGCATTAACATCAATCGGTGGGCATCTCCACAACCCATTGATTAGCCTCGTTGATGTGAGACTTTCTCCTTTTTTGTCTTCTCCACATAACCCCCCTTCATTATATTCTATTCCACCCATAGTGCTATGTCCATGGCTCGCGCTCATTTATTGCGTGAAAGTTTATAGGTTTGAGATTACTAAAGTATAAAACAATTTCTTGGCTTGTCATCACGGTTGTGCATGATGAGAGCATTCTTGTGTGACGAAAATGAAACATGTCTAAACTATATGATTTTGTTGGGATGAACTTTCTTTGGCCATGTTATTTTGAGAAGACATAATTGCTTAGTTAGTATGCTTGAAGTATTATCATTTTTATGTCAATATGAACTTTTGTCTTGAATCTTTCGGATCTTAATATTCATACCACAATTAAGAAGAATTACATTAAAATTATGCGAAGTAGCACTCCGCATCAAAAATTCTGTTTTTATCATTTACCTACTCGAGGACGAGCAGGAATTAAGCTTGGGGATGCTTGATACTCTCCAACGTATCTATAATTTTTGATTGCTCCAGGCTATATTATCTACTGTTTTGGACTATATTGGGCTTTATTTTCCACTTTTATATTATTTTTGGGACTAACCTATTAACCGGAGGCCCAACCCAGAATTGTTTTTTTGCCTATTTCAGTGTTTCAGAGAAACAGAATATCAAACGGAGTCCAAACGGAATGAAACCTTCAGAAACGTGATTTTCTCATCAAATAAGATCCAGGAGACTTAGACCCTCCGTCAAGAAAGCCACGAGGCGGCCACGAGGGTGGAGGGCGCCCCCCTAGGGCGTGCCCCCTGCCTCATGGGCCCCTCGAAGCTCCACCGACGTACTTCTTCCTCCCATATATATCCAAGTATCCCCAAACGATCAGAAGAGGAGCCAAAAACCTAATTCCACCGCCGCAACTTTCTGTATCCACGAGATCCCATCTTGGGGCCTGTTTCGAACCTCCGCCGGAGGAGGCATCAATCATGGAGGGCTTCTACATCATCATCCAAGCCCCTCCGATGAAGTGTGAGTAGTTTACTTCAGACCTACGGGTCCATAGTTAGTAGCTAGATGGCTTCTTCTCTCTTTTTGGATCTCAATACAATGTTCTCCCCCTCTCTTGTGGAGATCTATTCGATGTAATCTTCTTTTTGCGGTGTGTTTGTTGAGACCGATGAATTGTGGGTTTATGATCCAGTCTATCTATGAATAATATTTGAATCTTCTCTGAATTCTTTTATGTATGATCAGTTATCTTTGCAAGTCTCTTCGAATTATCAGTTTGGTTTGGCCTACTAGATTGGTTTTTCTTGCCATGGGAGAAGTGCTTAGCTTTGGGTTCGATCTTGCGGTGTCCTTTCCCAGTGACAGAAGGGGCAGCAAGGCACATATTGTATCGTTGCCATCGAGGATAACAATATGGGTTTTTTTTATCATATTGCATGAAACTATCCCTCTACATCATGTCACCTTGCTTAAGGCGTTACTCTGTTTTTAACTTAATACTCTAGATGCATGCTGGATAGCGGTCGATGAGTGGAGTAATAGTAGTAGATGCAGAATCATTTTGGTCTACTTGTCTCGGATGTGATGCCTATATACATGATGATACCTAGATATTCTCATAACTATGCTCAATTCTGTCAATTGCTCAACAGTAATTTGTTCACCCACCGTAGAATACTTATGCTCTTGAGAGAAGCCACTAGTGAAACCTATGACCCCCGGGTCTCTTTCTCATCATATTAATCTGCATCACTTTATTATTTCTTTGCTTTTACTTTGCTTTTACTTTTTACTTTGCATCTTTATACCAAAAATACCAAAAATATTATTTATCATCTCTATCATATCTCACTTTTGTAAGTGACCGTGAAGGGATTGACAACCCCTAAGCGCGTTGGTTGCGTTGAGCTGTTGTTTTTGTGTAGGTACGAGGGACTCGAGCGTGGCCTCCTACTGGATTGATACCTTGGTTCTTAAAAACTGAGGGAAATACTTATGCTACTTTTCTGCATCATCCTCTCCTCTTCAGGGAAATCCAACGCAGTGCTCAAGAGGTTGCAGCCGTTACCCAGATTCTCCACCTCACCGAGGCCGGGCTCACCCTTGAGATGATCGAGGCGGATTTCATATGCCGCCGGATCTCTCCACTGCATAACAAGGGGAGGCCGGCCTGTATCTTCACGAATGCGGCTGATATCATGAGGCTTCGCCTCGGCCTCGACCACAACTTCACGGTGCTGGCGCACGCCCACTTCTGCCAGTGGCTCTTCCAGCTTGACGTGGGCCGTGACGGCAAGGCCGAGAGGTCTGGCAAGGCTGCAATGGCCGGCAAGGTCACCAAGGGGCCCTTGTTTGGGTTGCCGATGGGGGTGGTCCCACTGAGCAATAAGTCGCGCCGGAACGACATCATCGCCATGATGCCAGACTGTAACGCGCTTGGCCCCATCCCCAACTGGGTCGTGCCGTCGGAGGAGGGGTGCAGGAGTTCTTCGGCAATCTAGAGGAGAAGTACATCTGCGATGAGACGCGGCTTGATCAAGACACCACCCAGGCGGAGCTGGATTACATTGCCGCTAGGGCGGCGGAGGCGGAGCTCGCCAAGGAGTCCTGCAGCGCTGGCGGCGTGGAGGACAAGGCCGCGGCGGCTGCAGAGGAGAAGGAACTCGCCCAGTGGGCGGAGTCTGCTGGGGAGGCCAGCAGCGCCCGCGCCGAGGCCCCTCTCGTTGAGGATGACGATGATGAATTGTCTGGGGAGGAAGCCAAAGTCGTCGAGCCCCCAACCGCGGGGAAAGGGCGAGTCTTGCGGCAGGCTAGCTCCGGCGAGCCGGTTCAGCCCGGCAGGGCCGCGCAACCCCGGCATGCCCAGGAGGTGTCCACGCGCCAAACGAGGGCCACGGCGGCGAAGAAATTGGTGAAGGCCGCGGTGGCGAAGAAGAAAGCATCTGCCTCTCCTTCGTCCAAGCATTCCCCAACCCCGTCTGCTTCCCTCCTCCCGCAGGCGACGACACGGAGGTCTTCTTCGACCTTGGGTCTCTCAGCCCGAGGAGGAAGAGGAAGGCCGCAGAAGAGGAGGTGGAGAATGAGTAATCGCCGTTTCCTTTCGTCATCTTCAACTCCACTGATCGTACTTCTCATCTTGACTTGTTTTCATCTTGGCAGGGATGCGGAGACGCTGGCCCAAAGGGTAAAGAGGGCCAGGTCTTCGGCGGGTGGCCAGCCCCCGGCGGGCACCTCCAAGGCGCCACTGGTGGTGGTGAGCAGTCCGGACAGCAGCCCCCGGCGCAGCCCCCAGCGTAAGTTTGACACTCACTTCCCGTCGACGTGTACCAAGGGAATGATCCTTGGCGCTGACCTTGCCGCGATCGTAGGGGGAGGACAGCAGCAGGAGGAGCCCCTGAGGGCTCCCCCCAACACGCCGCCTTCGTCGACCACGCCGCCCCGAGGGGCGTCCCCGGCAAGGGAGCCAAGCTCCGAGCCCATGCACACGAAGGAGGAGGAGGCAGGCTTGGGCACTGGCGGCCGCACCTTGGCGCCTGATGCTGGCAGAGAGGGGGCCTCTGCTTCCTAGCCCGGCATGGGTAAGCCACTCACCTTCCATCCCTTCTATTCTGTTCTTCTTGAATCCTGGTCTTGGCTTCACCCCCTTCCAATACCCAGATCCTCTCCCGACGGACCCGGAGGACCTAGAGACCGTTATCGAGGATGACGCCAAGAACGCCGCGGCGGAGGCCGAGAAGACCACCGTCGAGGAGGCCACCAAGGGTGCTGCCGAGGACGCCGCCAAGGGGCCTGCCGAGGAGCCCGGCAAGGCTACTGCCGAAGAGGCCGGTAAGGGACCTGTCGGGGAGGCCGACGAGCCCGTTGCCAAGGAGGAGGGGACTGATGACCAGCCTTCCTCCTCTACCGCCTCTGGCTCCGGCAGGTACCTGAGGGTGGGCGACAATCTCTTCGTCCACCTCCCCGGGTCGTTGAGCGCCAGGGCGCCCATCGAGGGAGAGGTTTTCGACGAAGAGGTGCTCGCCGCCGCCGGGCTCGAGGTTGTTGATGAGCCGAGAGCCGGTGGCGATGGTTCTCAGGAGGAGCGGCTTCTCCAGGACATGGGTGCTATCTTCCGGAAGCTCCAAGTACTCCACCGCGCCCGCCTGGACAAGGCCAAGCCCAGGGCGGCAACGGTGGACAAGGAGGAGGCGGACCTGAAGGTGCGCGTCGCCGAGACGCAGAATTGGTTCCGCCAAGCTTGTGAGGAGCTAAAGGTCGCCCAGGGCGAGCTGGCCAATCGTGAGGTGGATCTCACCATGAAGTAGGCCGATATTGAGAAGGCCCAGGTTCATGCCGACAAGACGAAGGAGCTGGAGGTGGAGCCGGACGGGCTGAAAAACCAGGTCCTGGCGCTGTCCAAGGAGGACACGCTCAACAGAGCCCTAACGGAGGCGCAAGGCGCGGTCCTTAGTAGGGCCGGGGAGCTCTCCGTGGCCAACAACTCCATCAGAGACCTCAGGCTGAAGCTGGAGGGTCTCAAGGGGATGTTGTCGGAGAGCAAGGCCCGGGAGGAGACCCTGACCAAGAAGCTGGAGACCGAGAAGCAGCTGCGGAAGGACGACGCCCTCACCCATAAGGAGCATGTGGAAGGCGAGAACCGCTGGCTCAATCGCCTCGCCGACGTTGCCAACAAGGCCACCACGCAGCTGGCTACCATGGGGATATCGGATGTGAGGTATGCCCCAGAGCCGAACTTGAGCACCAACTACAGCCTGACCCTGTTCTTTGAGAGGGTTGTCGGTGCCTTGGAGCGGCTTCATGCCAACCGGGCGGCCTCGCTGGCCAATGAGGCCCGAAGGCTTTGCCAGGGTGCCATGACCAAGGTTCTCATCAAGATGGCGTACTGGTACCCCAACCTCGACTTTGACGCCGCGCTGGACAACTTGCTGATGGGTGTGGAGCTCGCGGCGCTCAAGGAGCGTATCAAGCCCATCATCAGCCACATCGGTGAAATCGAGAGGGTGGGGGGCCAACACCGAGAGTAGGTACCCCGTCTCCCACTGTCGTTGCAGGTTCACAACCAAGATAGTTTTTATCTTTAGTTAGGACCGCAGCAACAATTGATGTAATATAACTCAGCAGCACTTTTGGTACAATGCGTGTTATCTTCCTGTTCGATCTTCCCCTTTGTATGTTTACCCTACGTTGAACGGGCAGGCTTGCCGGCGCGTAAACCCAGGGCAGCACCTTGAGGGCGGATCCTCAATGGCCTGCCGGGTGTGCTTGCTGCCGAGCGAGCCACCTTACCGTTCTCAACGCGGCTGCTCGAACTGTCGAGCTTGACTCGAGTCAGAACCGAGAGCGTTGCCAATTGCGGAAGGCTACCCTGCCACTCTCGACACAGCCGCTTGAGCTGTTGAGCGGACTCGAAATAGAACAAGGGCGTTGCCAATTGCGGAAGGGCCCCTTTGCATGCAGGCTTTCATACATAGGGCAGGACCTCCGAGGACAATAACCTCATATATAAAAAGGAAATTGCTTAAGGTTTCATATGACTTAGCTTTTCTGTCGCCGCACCGGCGTCTTCCGCGCTTGTAGGCGGCCTCGTCCTCCCGGCCGTCCTTTTCTCTGGAAGCCATGGCGACGAAGAACTGCTACGCTCACTGCTAGAACAGATTCTCACAACTGCGCCCCCTACCTGGCGCGCCAAATATGTCGGTGGGAAACGACACCTATGGGACCACAAGAATCCCTACTACGGTTGCCGGGGCGCGGGGTCATGAGAAGAGAAGGATTAACAGTCAGCACAAAGATCGTATACCTAGGTTCGGGCCACGAGGATGTGTAAAACCCTAGTCCTGCTTTGGTGGGAGTGTTCTTGGGCTTTCGAACTATCTACGGTTGATGTGTAGTTCAAAAGAGCCGAATCCCCTTCCAGTATGCCATGGGCCTCCTTTTATAGTCGAAAGGGGCTGCCACAGTGGCACACAGGAGGTGGAAAGGCCTACAGTACTGTGAGCTTATCGCCAGTATTACAGGACAAGACGCATTTAATGCACCGCTTAGGTGTCCCTTAGCTTTATCGGGGACGGGAACGAGGTCCGTCCCGTCCGTCGCTGCTCCTCCTCGCTTCGGCACGCGCCCAGGCTAGCGATGCATGCAGTGCCATGTAGACAGGTAGGCAGCTGAGGTGGTGCAGTGGTAAGGCCTTCATGAAGGTCCGCATGCCGCCACGCAGGTGCCTGCTGATTTGCCCTGAAAGTTGTATCTTGCCACGCAGGTGCCTGCCCAGCTGGTTGGGCTGGCAGCTGCATGTGAACGGCGGTGGTAGTCTTGGCTGGTACGGGTCGAGCAGTGGCCCTGCTAATGCTCTCGGCAAGGGCCATGCCGGGGCCCCGGCAAGGGTCTTGCCGTGGTGTTGCCGTTGTCCCCGCAAGGGTCTTCCTCGGCTAGGATCCCGCCAAAGGTTGCCGTCTTCTGGTCCTCATCTGATCTTGAGTATTCTCTGTCTTCACAAAGATCTGCATGCCACCATGGAGGTGCCTCCCGGGCCCTGGCCCAACGTGGTTGATGGTGTTGGAGACCGTGGGCTCAAGGGTGGCGCACTCCGCTGGTGTTGGGCGAGCCGCCCCGGCAAGGGTCTTCTCGGGGGAACCTGCCTCGTCCCTCCGCTCTTTGTGCTCTCGGCCTTGGTGTTGTCTTGTTTGCCTTGGTGCTTCGGCTTCTCTCTGGCTTCCCTCCTCTGCCCTGCTAAGTGTTGCCGCGGCGCGTGGCTCTGACTGCCCACGCACAAGTAAAGGGGTCAAAAGGAGAGCCCCTACTTTTGTATACCGACACCCACTGTTTACTATTTTTCTCGAGAGAAGCCACTAGTGAAACCCACGGCCCTCAGGTCTCTTTCTCATATTATGTGCCTTTGCGATCTATTTTCCTTTGCTTTTATTTTCAGATCTATTAAACCAAAAATAAAAATACCTTGTTGCAATTTATTATCATTTATTTTATTTGGCATTCGATCTATCAATCTACTACAATTTTATTCACGTCCGTTTGCCCATCTTGGGGCGCCACTACCCGAAAGGGATTGACAACCCCTTTTACATGTCGGGTCGCGAGAAGTTGTTATTTGTGTGCAGGTGATGTTTATGTTGTTTTGCTTGGTTATCCTACTGGTTTGATAACCTTGGTTTCACATGTGAGGGAAATACCTACCGCCGCTGTGCTGCATCATCCCTTCCTCTTTGGGGAAATACCGATGTAGCTTCAAGACGCATCAAAAGGAATTTCTGGCACCGTTGCCAGGGAGGATCTTCAACATATACCAAGTTCCTAATCACAAATCTCATCTCCTCGCAATTTACATTATTCGCCATTTGCCTCTTGTTTTCCTCTCCCCCACTTCACAAAATTTGTCGTTTTATTCGCCCCACATTTTCGTTCGCCGCTTTCTTGCCGGATCTGTTTTTGAGTGCAATCTTGTTGCGTAGTCATCATGACTCAAGAGAACACCAAGTTGTGTGATTTCTCAAATACCAACAACAATGATTTTATCGGCACTCCGATTACTCCTCCCGCCACTAGTGCGGAGTCTTGTGATATTAATACTGCTTGTTGAATCTTGTTATGAAAGATCAATTTCCCGGTACTCCTAACGAGGATGCCGCGTCCCATCTTAATACCTTCGTGGAATTATGCGATATGCAAAAGAAAAAAGATGTGGACAATGATGTCGCGAAGGTGAAATTATTTATGTTTTCTTTGTGTGATTCTATAAAAATTGGGTTCTCTTCTTTGCCTCGCAATAGTATCGATTCTTGGAATAAGTGCAAAGATGCTTTTATCACTAAGAATTTTCCGCCCGCAAAAATTATTTCCCTTAGAACTAACATCATGAATTTCAAGCAACTTGAATGTGAGCATGTTGCACAATCTTGGGGAAGGATGAAAATGATGCTAAGGAATTGCCCAACTCATGGGTTAAATCGTTGTATGATCATACAAAATTTTTATGCAGGGTTGAATTTTGTTTCTTGTAATCTTTTAGATTCCGCCGCGGGTGGTACTTTTATGGAAATTACTTTGGGTGAAGCCGCCAAATTGCTTGATAATATTATGGCAAATTATTCGCAATGGCATACCAAAAGAGCTCCTACTAGTAAAAAGGTTAATTCGGTTGAAGAAATTTCTTCTTTGAGTGAAAAAGTTGACGCTCTTATGAAATTGGTTGCTAGTAAAAGTGCTCCTATTGACTTTAAGGATATGCCTTTGTCTACTTTGATTGAGAAAAATAGTGATGCCATTGATGTGAATTTTATCTCTCAAAATAATTTCAATAACAATGCTTATAGAGGTAATTTTAATCCTAGGCCTTTTCCTAGTAATTCCTCTAATAATTATGGTAATTCCTATGGAAATCAATTTTATAATAATAATAGGAACACCTCTAATCTTGAGAACAATATTAAATCATTTATCAAACACGCAAAAGTTTTCAACACTTCAATAGAAGAGAATTTGAATAAGATTGATGATTTGCCTAGAAGTGTCGATAGAATTTCTCATGATGTGGAAAATCTCAAGATGAAATTTTTTGTGCCTAAGGTTGATGAATCAATTAAAGCTCTTTATGTTTCTGTGGATGAAAGTAACAAAATAACCACTATGCTTAGAGCTAAAAGAGAATTTTTAGAGAAAGCATTTTCTTGATGAAGATCTTAAAATGATTGGTGTTTCTTCTATTGATTCCTTCTTTAGTAAAATTAAGATTGATGAAAAAGGGACTGGAGAAGAGTCAACTTTAGCTAGAAGGTGTCCCGATAATTCGGAGGGTGAAAATCTTTTTGAGAAAATTGATGAAAGTGGGTTTGAAGAGGTAAAAACTTTAACTCGTGATGTGCCCACTCTTTTGGATTACAAAGACTTTGTCGGTGTTTTGGGAATGGGGGTCCCCAGACTTGCCTGCCTGCGGCCCGCGGCGTGGCTCCCCCTGCGGCCCTGTACGACCCATCTTCACCAGAAAACACTCAAGACCCTCACGAGGGGCCGAGTCTCCCAAGGCGGACGACACAAGACCTCCTCAGGGGCTGCCTCACCAGGCTGGCTCGCGAGGGGCGGAGAGATCAAGGCAAGGGACACCTTGCGAGGTTCCTGTGGCGCAAGCCATGACGAATGGAGCCAGGCAGGCACTAGGTGGGCCCAGCGCGCAGTGTCCTCGTTTCCTCTTTGGTGCTAAAGAGGCAGGCGCGGGCGAGGAGTCCCGATGCATCAGGCAAAGGTTTCCATATCGATGCAACAAGATCAAGACCAGCAGGACGGTAGGATGGAGGTAATCGTGGAGCCCAAGACAGCGTCACCACCAGAGCCTTTAGCAGGCAAAGACTACTTTTGTTAGGATAACTTGTACTAGTTGTCTCCCTTCGAATTTGGCCGTTCTGGGATCCCTTCCCGCTCAATATTTGGGAAGAGAACCAGGGCCTCTATAAATAGGACTAGCCACCACCATAGGTGGGAGACCCCGACGATCCCCAACCACAGAAGTTCACCAAGCACAAGAACACCTCTCCTCAGGAGGCTGTTCTTCCCTTGTAACTATTCATCCGCGGCCCAAGAGGCAATCCACCTCACCACACTGGAGTAGCGTATTACACCACAACGGTGGCCCGAACTAGTATAAATCTTTTGTCTCTCTTTCTTCTGGTTCATCGAGCTAGGCCGTGAGATCATACGGAGTGCAAGCTAGAGGGGGGAGACATCTTTGTGCGCACCCCAATGTTCGAACCTCAAGGGTTTTGCCGAAACCCGAAATCTGACATTTGGTGCGCCGGGTAGGGGTGCGCCGAAGCCTTGCCCCCCCGACAGCCTTGCCTCTCCGACCAACTCTCATGGATGCTGCCTCTCCTCCGACTAGCTCGACGGGCGCCCTCCGCAGCGCTGGGGGGCTCCGGGCCTTCACCCCCGCGTTGCGGCGGGTGCAGTGGACGCACAAGTTCAAGCCGGAGATGCTGCCCTGTTATGATGGTGCGGCCTTTCTGCTGGCATATGAGGAGGCCGTCCTGGAGACCGGGGGCGACGATAAAGTCATGGCCAACTGCCTCCCAATGGCCCTCGCTGGCGTGCCGCATGCCTGGCTCCTCCATCTGCCGGAATCTTCTGTGGCCTCTTGGGAGCAGCTGCGCGACCTCTTCATCACGCGCTTCGGGGAACCAGCACCCCCCGTAGTCGCGGCTCTCCTTGGTGGCTCGCAGGCACTGTCCTCGGACCGTTACACCAAGTCGTTCTTTCGCCAGATCGACGCTGCCTCCACGCGGCAGGGGGCTCCCCCGGGTTGGGTGGCTCCCAAGGCCGACCTGACCTTCGACTCAAGGGATCACCCAGTCACCACCGTCGGCTCGGGCGTGCTTCCGATGCTTTGCACACCCATCATCTACAACGTAGTCGTCACCAAGACCCTCATCGATAGCGGCGCCGGCCTCAACGTGCTCTCCGTGGAGGCTTTCAGCCTCCTTCATGTACCACTTGAGTGGCTCCGCCCTAGCAAGCCTTTCTCCAGGGTCGGCGGCGGCTCCTCCAACCCTGTGGGGCAGATCCGTCTCCCTGTGACCTTCGACACACGCAACAACTGCTGCACCGAGCTAATTGACTTCGACATCGCCCGCATCGGCTTACCGTACAACGCCATCCTCGGGTACAAGGTGATGGCCCAATTCATGGTAGCTACCCATCCTGCCTACAACCTCATGAAGATGCCAGGAAGCAAGGGCGTCCTCGCCATGGCCGGAGACACCAAGGAAGCTGTGGCGGACCTCAAGCTCGCCTTCAAGGCCACGGCGGCAGCTTGCCCGGCCGACAAGGCCGTGTCCAGAACCAAGGGGGCTGCACCGAGCAAGAAGAAGCAGCTATTCACTCAAGGTCAAGCCAAGATGAAGCAGATATCGGTCGACGCGGACGGGGCCTCTGGCGCTACCTTTACCATAGGCGCCGACCTCGCCCCAGATCAAGAAAAGGAGTTGGTGGACTTCTTGCGAGCGAACAAGGAAGTATTTGCCTGGGAGCCTAAGCAGCTAGTTGGGGTCCCAAGAGGAGTGATTGAGCATCATCTGAGGGTGTGCCCCAATGTGCGCCCTGTGAAGCAGAAGGCGAGGCGACAATCCATGGAGAAGCAGTATTTCATCGTTCAGGAAACCTACAAGCTGGAGGCAGCAGATGTCATTCGCGAGGTTCGGTACCCAGAGTGGCTGGCAAACCCAGTCGTCGTGCCGAAGAAAGGAGGGAAGGAACACATGTGTGTCGACTTCACCAACCTCAACAAGGCTTGCCCTCAAGACCCATTCCCACTGCCGCGCATCGACCAGATTGTCGACTCCACCACGGAGTGTGATCTGCTATGTTTCATGGATGCGTTCTCAGGCTACCACCAAATCAAGATTGTGGAGGAAGATGTGGAGAAAACAGCTTTCTGGACCCCATGCGGGGTATACTGCTACACTTGCATGCCATTCGGACTGCGCAACGCAGGAGCGACCATCCAGCGACTGATGCACATCGCCTTGGGGTGGCAGCTCGGGAGAAACGCTGAGGCCTTCATCGACGACATTGTGGTGAAGTCTCGGGAGGCAAGAACTTTGATTCAGGACCTGGAGGAGACCTTCGTGAGCCTGCGCTAGGTGGACTTGTGATAACCCACAAGTATAGGGAATCACAACAGTTTTAAAGGGTAGAGTATTCAACCCAAATTTATTGATTTGACACAAGGGGAGCCAAAGAATATTCTCAAGTATTAGCAGCTGAGTTGTCAATTCAACCACACCTAGAAACTTAATATCTGCAGCAAAGTATTTAGTAGCACAGTAATATAATAGTAGTGGTAACGGTAGCAAAAGTAATATTTTTGGTTTTATAGTGATTGTAACAGTAGCAACGGAAAAGTAAATAAGCAAAGAACAATATATGAAAAGCTCGTAGGCATTGGATCGGTGATGGAGAATTATGTCGGATGCGATCAATCATGCAACTGTTCTAACATAGGGTGACACAGAACTAGCTTCAGTTCATCAATGTAATGTAGGCATGTATTCCGAATATAGTCATACGTGCTTATGGAAAAGAACTTGCATGACATCTTTTGTCCTACCCTCCCGTGGCACCGGGGTCCTATTGGAAACTATGGGATATTAAGGCCTCCTTTTAATAGAGTACCGGACCAAAGCATTAACACATAGTGAATACATGAACTCCTAAAACTACGGTCATCACCGGTAAGTATCCCGATTATTGTCACTTCGGGGTTAACGGATCATAACACATAATAGCTGACTATAGACTTGCAAGATAGGATCAAGAACTCACATATATTCATGAAAACATAATAGGTGTAGATATGAAATCACGACACTCGGGCCCTAGTGACAAGTGTTGGTGTCAAAACCGGTGAATCTCGGGTAGGGGGTCCCGAACTGTGTGTCAAGGCCGGATGGTAACAGGAGACAAGGGACACGATGTTTTTACCCAGGTTCGGGCCCTCTTGATGGAGGTAATACCCTACTCCTGCTTGATTAATATTGATGATATGGGTAGTACAAGAGTAGATCTACCACGAGATCAAGGAGGCTAAACCCTAGAAGCTAGCCTATGGTATGATTGTTGTATATGGAGTTGATGTCCTACGGACTACAACCCTCCGATTTATATAGACACCGGATTGGGTTAGGGTTACACAGAGTCAGTTAGAATGGTAGGAGATCTTGAATATCCGCATCGCCAAGCTTGCCTTCCACACAAAGGAAAGTCCCATCCGGACATGGGACGAAGTCTTCAATCTTGTATCTTCATAGTCCTGGAGTCCGGCTGAAGGTATAGTCCGGCTACCCGAACACCCCCTAATCCAGGACTCCCTCAGTAGCCCCTGAGCCAGGCTTCAATGACGACGAGTCCGGCGCGCAAATTGTCTTCGACATTGCAAGGCGGGTTCCTCCTCCAAGTCCTTCATAGAAGATCGTAAACACCAAGAGTAGTGTCCGGCTCTGCAAAATAAGTTTCCTCATATTGCCATAGAGAGAATAATATTAACACAAATCAAATCTGCTGACGTATTCCGCAGTGCGTCATCACACTACGGCCAAGTCTTTTACTCGAATCGTTTTTACTTTTCCACCTCAACATGTTTTGCGAGGCGGTTTCCTTGGCACGTCTTGTCAGAGATCGTGTACCCCTTTTACAGGATTCTCATCAATACGGACATGGGTAACCCAACCGCGCCATTTATAACGGCGCTTGGGAGGCAAGCGAGTTTTATTAGGCTGGTGGGGACGCACAACCGCATCCGCCCATATAAGGGGATAATGATCCACCTTTTTACCTATGCCTTCTTCGTCCTTTGCCTATCCATCTCCTGCGCACTCGAGCTCCAGCGCCCAAGCCCGCACTTCCCACCTCAACCTTCTCCAGCAATGTCTGGAGCGGGAGGCAAGTGGATGGTCTCCTCTGCCACGGAGGGCCAAGTCAAGAAGCTAAGGAAGGTCGGATACCTGTCTAAGGACATCGCGCACCGGCTTCCCGAAAAGGGGCAGCTTCTCCCCATCCCAAGAGAGGACATCGTGCCCCATGAGAGGGTAGTATTTCTTCCCCACTTCCTCTGCGGACTGGGTTTTCCACTCCACCCATTTGTCCGGGGGCTCATGTTCTACTACGGCCTGGATTTCCATGATCTGGCCCCAAACTTCATCCTCAACATCTCGGCGTTTATCATCGTGTGCGAGGGTTTCCTCCGCGTCCGCCCTCATTTCGGCCTCTGGCTCAAGACCTTCAACGTCAAGCCCAAGGTGGTGCGCGGCAGCCAAGCGGAGTGCGGAGGCGCCATGGCGGGCAAGATGGCCAACGTCCTATGGTTCGAGGGCTCTTTTGTGGAGACCCTAAAGGGGTGGCAATTCGGGTGGTTCTACATCACCGAGCCACGCGATCCGAAATGGATCACAGCCCCCGAGTTCCGATCCGGACCCCCCACGCGGCTTATGTCCTGGAAAGAGACGGGCCTGTCGTGGGGTGATGAAAAAGAGGTGACCGGATTGCAAACATGCATCCAGTCCCTGGTGAACAAGCCAATCCGGCTTGTTAATGTAATCCAGGTTATGCTCGTCCGCCGGATCCTCCCGTGCCAACAACGGGATTTTAATCTGTGGGAGTTCGGCCCGGCGCAGCACCAAACCCTTAGCAGGCTCTTCGACACGACGTATAAAGATGCCTGGAAGGTGCTATTCAAAGGCGCCAAGGCTCCCGCATCCGCTTCCGAGGACCGCGGATACAGCTCACAGCGTCACGCTAGCGAGGTAAGCTATCTTCACCTTTTACAGGATGTTAAGCTTTTCTCATAGTTTGACTCTATGCGGGATCTAAACTCCCTTACCTTTGACAGGCTTGGCGGGCGATATCCGGACCGATTAACTGTCCGGCTCTGCTTCCCGAAGACCCAGCCCCAGCTCTACTAGTGAAGCTGCTGGTTCCGGCGCCTTATGTGGTGCCGGAGAAGAAGGCCAAGAAGAAGAAGACCACGGGGACTCGAAAGAGTGCCCGTAACGTGGTGGTGTCAGACTCGTCATCCGACGAGTCCGAGACGCCCTCTTCCCGTGAAAACGAGGAGGAGGAAGAAGAAAACTCTCCCCCCAGCGGAGGGAGGAGAGAAGAGGAAGGCCACCCCAACGGGGGAGGCCGAGGGGTCTACAAAAAGGAAGACCCCTCCGCCGGACTACTCCTCCGATGCCGAAGAGGGCGAAGAGGAGTGGCCAAACAGGGCCAAGCGTCCGGCGAAATCGTAAGTTCGGATATCAGAGTAACTCATGATGTTCCTTTGTTGCACAGCTTTCCCTAATGTCGAACGTAATTATGCAGCTCGCCCCGGGCCGAATTCAACGAATCGTCGGGCGGCTCCCTGGACTCATCGGACGTGAACTCAGTTCCGCTCGCTGTCTCCCCCTGCACTGCAGACGATGTCGAAGTGGTGTCGTGACAAGCTCCGGGGCAGGAGGAGGTGGTCCCGGAGGAGCCGCAAGGAAACCTCCCGGACTCCAGGAGTGAAGGGGATAAGGCCCCCCAGGGTTCCAAGTCCGGCTTTGTGCCGGACACCGCGCCGGAATCTTCCACAGTTCCAGACCGCGGTAGGCGAACTCCTTCCAAGAGGAGCAAGCCTTCTGAGCCGGCAGCATCCGTACAACCGAAGGTGCCGGACAATCTGCTGGATGTGCTTGATGGCGCCTCCATCGACGAGGGGCACCGTACTATTATGAGTACGGTGATCCAGAAGGTTCGGTCCGCCAAGAGCGGACTGACTGAAGCTTGCGCTAGCCTTCTAACAGGCTTCGAGGTAAGTAAAAATATGTAAAAATATTACCGCATAGACAGTAGCCCCTGATGCTCTATTTGGCGTTCGGAAAGAAAAGCCAAATAGAGGATCTATTAAATATCGCAGGAGTCTAACAAAAAATAGTCAATATGCATATGCAGGCTTCGCTGCTATCCACCGCCGCACTGACTGTGGAGGTAGGTGTCCTGAAGTAGGACCTCGAGCAGACCGAGCAAGAGCTCGGCCTTGCCAAGCGGCGGCTCGAGGAGAAAGAAGGTAAGGAATACCTTACAAAAAAAGTGCCTATAAAAAGGCGTGATTGCAAAAAAATAACAGGATTGTACTGCTTATTGTAGGGGCCACGACTGAGGTGGCGACCCTTAAGCAGGCGCTGTCTGAGGCCGAAAAGAAAACGGCCGCAGAGCGCACCGAGCGAGACAGAATTGGGGCTCAGGTCGGCGAGGTGCAGCAAGAGCTTCAGGCTCTCATGAAAAAACATGAGAGTTTGGAGCTTGAGTCAAAGGCGCAAGCATCAGAGCTCGCGACGGCCCTTGAGACTGCCAAGTCTGCCAAGGCCGAAGCCCAAAAGTCCCTCCAAGAGTTGGAGGAGATGAGGAAGATAGCAGCGGGTAAGGCATTCTTTATGCAAAGCAGAAATACAAAAGTAAACTACTTGTTACTTACCCGAATCCGGAGCTCTCCAGGGGCATTCGCAAATCTTCCCCGTAGCGTATCCGACGCCGCCGCATTCTACCGAGCTGAAGAGGGCAGCTCGATGGAGAAGGTGTTCTGGTCTCAGTATTCTGAGGCCGGACACCCTGTGCCCTTGGGCGACCAGCTGAAACAGCTGGTCGAGCTCCACAAGGCGGCCGAACAGGCCATGAAGGGCTTCATAGTTTGGCTGTGGCCCGGAGAGGCCCTGCCTGGGAGCTATTTCGGGCTGGTGCGGCGGCTGGTGGAGGCCTGTCCGAGGCTCGAGGTCATCAAGCGCTCCATCTGCATCGAAGGTGCCCGTCGGGCCCTTGCCCGTGCAAAGGTGCACTGGGGTAAGCTGGACGGTGAGAAGCTTGTGAAGGACGGGCCGCCGCCGGGGAAGGAGCATCGCAAGCCCGAGAACTACTACAAAGATGTTCTTGCAGGTGCCCGCCTTGTGGCGGATGAATGTACCAAGGATGTGATTTTTGAATGAACTCGCTCGTGTTTATCCTGTGCGCTGAAAACTTGTTCATATGCGCTAAGCAATGCTTATTGAATTTAAAATATTACTTTCTGTGCGGCCGTTTATCAAAAAATTGAGAGATGGCCAGTCGTCGGCTTCTGCCCCCATGCCACTAGTGCTGGGGTGTTCGGGATAAACCTGAGCGCTCTTTTTCCCATAGTTGGGTCCTTCGAGGGAGGCGCTCAGCACAACGAACCAGGCAATCGGACTATAATGCTTGAACACTCTCACTTAGCCATAGAACTCTATAATTTTAAATTTCGGCGAAGCCCCTAGTTCGGAAGACCGAGTTCGGGGCGCTATCCACGCCTTGGCCGGACAAAGCCAGCTTCTCGCTCGAAGCGGCATAAGTCTTTAGGGACTCGAAAAACCTCTCAAACAGCGACCGGTCTCTCACCTCATCATTACAGTCAGTTTCAGCTTTCTCCACTGAGGTGCTTAACCCAGCTGAACCAGGGCACAATCGCAGTGGTTCTCCTAGTGCTACCTTAGCCGATATAGCGGAACGTAAGGCACCAAAACATAGGAGCTGGGCAAAACCAACTATTGACCCAAATCATGATTCAGAGCCGATGCATATAGTGCTATAAGTTCGGGGTGCCGCACTTGTGAAAGTGTACGGACTTCTCACACCATAATGAGGGTTACTGAAGCCCCTGGCGTGTTTGCCGTACCATGGTGTACGGGTGCAATCATGTCATTTAATAAACATATATGTGAAAAGAGGATAATGCAAAAAATAGACAAAAAGCTATGCATTGTTTATAGATAGGCTATTTATCAAAGCCGAACGATACAAACAGTGCAATAAGCAAAAATATATTGGACTATTTAACATGTCCTGACCAGGGGCAGGCCGCGGAATTGTATTCAAAACAGGTATACTGCTCGTAACAGAGACCACCTGGGAGTTCCATAGTGCGGCATAGCTTGTCTGCCTCCCTGGATCTTGCATCGTTTGTGGGGCAGTCGAATTGCCTACCAGATCGTCCGAAGTATGGAGTCCTGAAAGTAAGAAAAAATTAAAAAAAAAAAAGAATCCGGCAGCCCCTAGTACGTTTTAAGCCGTATTTTGGGCGTGCCGTTATTGTGCCTCTTCCCCTGTGCCCATGGTATTTCAAGGGTGTAGTTATGTACGCGAGGCGCTGGTTTCGCTATGTCGCGAGAGCTGGGGTTGGGGCCACATTGCTACGCTTGCTCAGAGCGTGCCAGGCGGTCCTGCTGTGGGTTACTCCGGGCGCGCTTGGCAGTGTCTGGCTTTTTAACGGCCGGACTGGAGAATTGCCTAAGAAGGCTACTATGTACTTCCGCTGCGAGAGCCGCCGTGTGCTCCTCCGTACGGAGGGAGCGTTCGGTGTTTCCGTTGACCGTGATTACTCCTTGAGGGCCTGGCATCTTGAGCTTGAGATATGCATAGTGCGGCACCGCATTGAACTTTGTGAATGCGGTTCGTCCGAGCAGGGCGTGATAGCCACTGCGAAACGGGACTATATCGAAGATTAACTCTTCGCTTCGGAAATTGTCCGGGGATCCGAAGACCACGTCAAGTGTTACTGAGCTTGTACAGTTGGCTTCTACACCTGGTATAACGCCTTTAAAGGTCGTTTTTGTGGGCTTAATCCTTGAGGGATCTATGCCCATTTTCCGCACTGTATCCTGGTAAAGCAAGTTCAGGCTACTGCCGCCGTCCATGAGGACTCTTGTGAGATGAAATCCGTCGATGATTGGGTCGAGAACCAATGCGGCGAAGCCGCCATGACGGATGCTAGTGGGATGGTCCCTTCGATCAAAAGTGATCGGGCAGGAGGACCATGGGTTGAACTTTGGGGCAACTGGCTCCATCGCGTATACGTCCCGTAGCGCACGCTTCCGCTCCCTCTTGGGAATGTGGGTTGCGTATATCATGTTCACCGTCCGCACTTGTGGGGGAAAGCCCTTCTGTCCATTGTTGTTCGGCGGCCTGGGCTCCTCCTCGTCGTCGCTGTGCAGCCCCTTGTCTTTGTTTTCGGCTTTTAACTTGCCTGCCTGCTTGAACACCCAACAATCCCTGTTAGTGTGATTGGCTGGCCTTTCGGGGGTGCCATGTATCTGGCACAAGCGGTCGAGTATTCGGTCCAAACTGGACGGGCCCTGAGTATTCTTTTTCAATGGCTTTTTTTGCTGACCGGATTTATAGCCTCTGAATCCGGCATTGACCGCCGTGTCTTCATTGATGTCGCTGCTAACGCGGCGTTTTTGCTTATTCGGACGTGTCCTGCCACTTTTGTCCTTGGTATCCAAATTACCAGGGTTCTTTGATAAGTTGTTACTGTGAGCTAGCCAGCTGTCTTCTCCCGCGCAAAAGCGGGTCATGAGTGTCGTGAGGGCTGCCATAGATTTCGGTTTTTCCTGTCCCAGGTGCCGGGCAAGCCACTCGTCGCGGATGTTATGCTTGAAGGCTGCTAGGGCCTCTGCGTCCGGACAGTCGACTATCTGGTTTTTCTTTGTTAGGAACCGTGTCCAGAATTTCCTGGCCGATTCCTCTAGCTGCTGAATTATGTGGCTTAAGTCGTCGGCATCTGGTGGTCGCACGTAAGTGCCCTGGAAGTTGTCGAGGAATGCGGCTTCCAGGTCCTCCCAAGAACCGATTGAGTCTGCTGGCAAGCTGTTAAGCCAATGCCGGGCCGGTCCTTTAAGTTTGAGCGGGAGGTATTTGATGGCGTGTAGATCATTGCCGCGTGCCATGTGGATGTGAAGGAGATAATCCTCGATCCATACCGCCGGATCTGTTGTGCCATCGTATGATTCGATGTTTACGGGTTTGAAACCCTCTGGGATTTTATGATCCATTACTTCATCCATGAAGCATAGCGGGTGTGCGGCGCCTCTGTACTGGGCTATATCACGACGCAGCTCGGAAGAGCTATGTCTATTGTGTTCGGCCCGGCCGGATTTGTTGTATCCGGAGTTAAGATCATCGTCACGTGCTGTAGGGCGCCTGCGTGATCCGTAGATCGATCTTGTTTGTCTTGCCTTATCCTCCAGTACGTCTCGTAGGTCTGGCGCATTTTCCCATGCCTTAGTTGAGTGGCGTCGGGGCATGGCTTGGGTGGAGGGCCGAGAGGCCTCTCTATCGTGGCCGCGAGGTGGCCGGTCTGCCATGTCGTGCGCTGGTGATGTAGGTGCTTCCTCCTCCGATCGGGGTAGCGGACTGCGCTTTGGGTAACTCTTGGAGGGGCGTTCGAGTTCATACTCTTCGACCGCAAGGACTTCAGTCCATCTGTCAGCTAGCAAATCTTGGTCAGCTCTAAGCTGTTGCTGCTTTTTCTCGAGGCTGCTTGCCGTGGATAAAAGCCTGCATTTGAAACACTCTTGTTCGGCGGGGTCTGATGGTACGACGAATTCGTCATCATCGAGGCTTGCCTCGTCTTCGGAGGAAGGCATATAGTTATCATCCTTGACCTCTCGGTCTGCCGCTCTCTCATGAGGGCAGGCTTCTCCATCTTCCTGTGCCGAATCTTGCTAGGGTGGGTGTTCTTCGGCGCTATCCGGGGTAGTATTATCTCCCGTGCCGGAATCACCGTTTTTGCTTTGGCGGGATTTAGAGCGGCGCCGCTGACGCCGGCGCTTTGGCTGTTCTTGGAGGTGTCATCCCCCGATGTTCCATCGTCATCTCCATCTTTTGGAGTAACCACCATATATATGTCATATGACGAGGTGGCCTTCCAGCGCCCTACAGGTGCTGGTTCCTGTTCGTCTCCTACATCGTCGTCCATACCGTCGATGTCTTCGGAGCCGAAGTCAAGCATGTCGGTTAAATCATCGACAGTGGCTACAAAGTGGGTGGTGGGTGGGCTTTGAACTTCTTCATCGTCCGTATCCCATCCTCACTGACCGTAATCTGGCCAGGGCTCTCCTGATAAAGAGAGAGACTTGAGAGAATTCAGGATGTCGCCAAAAGGCGAGTGCTGAAAGATGTCCCCGGCGGTGAACCCCATTATCGGCGCCCAATCGGATTCGATTGGCAGGGGCGCGGGGGGTTCGGAGTCCGGGGAGGAGTCACGGGTCATGCAGAGTGCGGGGCTGGCGTTCGGCTTGATCGCCTTTGAGATCGCAGCCCCCGAGGTGACGTCCAACTACTCATCCTCGATTGGCGCAATAGGCTCCGAGTTAGGGGTCGAAACCGGTGCGTGTGCGGCCTCCAGGACACTGTCCGGAGACAGAGCTAGATCATGCCCCTCGAGATAGTGCGGCGCGCTTGGCCGTGGCTCGAACCCGTCGAAGATCAAGTCTCCGCGGATGTCAGCCGTGTAGTTTAAGCTTCCAAACCTGACTTGATGGCCAGGGGCGTAGCTTTCGATCTGCTCCAGGTGGCCAAGCGAATTGGCCCGCAGTGCGAAGCCGCCGAAGACGAAGATCTGTCCGGGGAGAAAAGTCTCACCCTGGACCTCATCGTTGTTTATGATCAAGGGAGCCATCGGGCCTAAAGGCAACGACACAGAGGAACTCTCAATGAAAGCACCAATGTCGGTGTCAAAACCGGCGGATCTCGGGTAGGGGGTCCCGAACTGTGCGTTAAGGCCGGATGGTAACAGGAGACAAGGGACACGATGTTTTTACCCAGGTTCGGTCCCTCTCTATGGAGGTAATACCCTACTCCTGCTTGATTAATATTGATGATATGGGTAGTACAAGAGTAGATCTACCACGAGATCAAGGAGGCTAAACCCTAGAAGCTAGCCTATGGTATGATTGTTGTATATGGAGTTGATGTCCTACGGACTACAACCCTCCGGTTTATATAGACACCGGATTGGGTTAGGGTTACACAGAGTCGGTTACAATGGTAGGAGATCTTGAATATCCGCATCGCCAAGCTTGCCTTCCACGCCAAGGAAAGTCCCATCTGGACACGGGACGAAGTCTTCAATCTTGTATCTTCATAGTCCTGGAGTCCGGCTGAAGGTATAGTCCGGCTACCCGAACACCCCCTAATCCAGGACTCCCTCAACAAGCATTAAGCATAGCAAAGTCATAGCAACATCAATCTTAGAACATAGTGGATACTAGGGGGATCAAACCCTACAAAACTAACTTGATTACATGATAAATCTCATCCAACCCATCACCGTCTAGCAAGCCTACAATAGAATTACTCACGCACGGCGGTGAGTATCATGAAATTGGTGATGAGGAAGGTTGATGATGACGATGGCGACGGATTCCCCTCTCCAAAGCCCCGAACGGACTCTAGATCAGCCCTCCCGAGAGAGTTTAGGGCTTGGCGGCGGCTCCGTATTGTAAAACGTGATGAATCCTTCTCTTTGATTTTTTTCTCCCCGAAAGTGAATATATGAAGTCAAGATGGACGTCGGTGGAGAATCAAGGGGCCCACGAGGCAGGGGGCGCGCCCCACCCTCGTGGATATGGTGTGGGCCCCCTGACGTGGATCTTTTCGCCAGTATTTTTTTATATATTCCAAAAATAATCTCCGTTGATTTTCAGGTCATTCCGAGAACTTTTATTTCTGCACAAAAATAACACCATGGCAATTCTGCTGAAAATAACGTCAGTCCGGGTTAGTTCCATTCAAATCATGAAAGTTAGAGTCCAAAACAAGGGCAAAAGTGTTTGGAAAAGTAGATACGACGGAGACGTATCAACTCCCCCAAGCTTAAACCTTTGCTTGTCCTCAAGCAATTCAGTTGATAAACTGAAAGTGATAAAGAAAAACTTTTACAAACTCTGTTTGCTCTTGTTGTTGCAAATATGTAAAGCCAACATTCAAGTTTTCAGCAAAGATTATGAACTAACCATATTCACAATAACATTTAGGTCTCATGTTTACTCATATCAATGGCATAATCAACTAGCGAGCAATAATAATAAATCTCGGATGACAAAACTTTCTCAAAACAATCATAATATGATATAACAAGATGGTATCTCGCTAGCCCTTTCTGAGACCGCAAAACATAAATGCAGAGCACCTTTAAAGATCAAGGACTGACTAGACATTGTAATTCATGGTAAAAGAGATCCAGTCAAGTCATACTCAATGTAAACTAACAATAATACATGCAAATGACAGCGGTGCTCTCCAACCGGTGCTTTTTAATAAGAGGATGATGACTCAACATAAAAGTAAATGGATAAGCCCTTCATAGAGTGAAGTAGAGATTTGTAGATGTGCTAGAGCTCGGTTTTGAAATAGAGGTGAATAATATTTTGAGCGGTATACTTTAATTGTCAACATAACAACCGAGAGATCTCGATATCTTCCATGCTACACACATTATAGGTGGTTCCCAAGCAGAATGGTAAAGTTTATACTCCCCCACCACCAACAAGCATCAATCCATGGCTTGCCCGAAACAACGGGTGCCTCCAACTAACAACAATCCTGGGGGAGTTTTGTTTGCAATTATTTTGATTTGATTTGAGCATGGGACTGGGCATCCCGGTGACCAGCCATTTTCTCATGAATGAGGAGCGGAGTCCACTCCTCTTGAGAATAACCCACCTAGCATGGAGGATACAGACAACCCTAGTTGATACATGAGCTATTCGAGCATACAAAACAGATGTTTATTTGAAGGTTTAGAGTTTGGCACATACAAATTTACTTGGAACGGCAGGTAGATACCATATATAGGAAGGTATGGTGGACTAATATGGAATAACTTTGGGGTTTATATTTAAAAAAAACTTTGGGGTTTATGGAGTTGGATGCACAAGCAGTATTCCCGCTTAGTACAAGTGAGGCTAGAAAGTGACTGGGAAGCGACTAGCTAGAGAGCGACAATAGTCATGAACATGCATTAAAATTAATTAACACCGAATGCAGGCATGAGTAGGATGTAATTCACCATGAACATAAATATCGTGGAGGCTATGTTAATTTTGTTTCAACTACATGCGTGAACATGTGCCAAGTCAAGCCACTCGAATCGTTCAAAGGAGGATACCACCCCATCATACCACATCAAACCATTTTAATTGCATGTTGGCACGCAAGGTAAACCATTATAAACTCCTAGCTAATTAAGCATGGCATAAGCAACTATAATCTCTAGTTGTCATTGCAAACATGTTTCATTCATAATAGGCTGAATCAAGAACGATGAACTAATCATATATACAAAAATAACAGAGGTTGAGTTCATACCAGCTTTTCTCATCTCAATCAGTTCATCATATATCGTCATTATTGCCTTTCACTTGCACAACCGAATAGTGTGGATAATAATAATAGTGCACGTGCATTGGACTAAGCTGGAATCTGCAAGCATTCAATTCAAGAGAGAAGGCAAGGTAGTATGGGTTCTTTGTTAGATCAACAATAATGCATATGAGAGCCACCCAACATTTTCATTATGGTCTTCTCCTCTCGACCCCCAAAGAAAAATAAAAGAAACAAAATTATTTACACAGGAAAGCTCCCAACAAGCAAATGAAGAACGAGAAATCTTTTTGGGTTTTCTCTTTAATTACTAATACAACATGCATGGAAAGTAAACTAGCTAAAAGCTACAACTAATTTTTTTTGGTTTTTCTTAAGGGTTTTCAAACACACAAGAAGAAAGCTTAAACAGAAATTAAACTAGCATGGATGATACAATCAAAAAGTATGAGCACCGACAATTGGCATGAGTGTATGAACATGAATGTAATGTCGGTGAGAGATATGTACTCCCCCAAGCTTAGGCTTTTGGCCTAAGTTGGTCTACGCCCATGGATCAAATCTGTAGCTGGGGTCGTACTGAGAAGGGTCCTCAGATTGCCACTGGCTGGCGAGCTCCTCCGGATTCCACTAATAAATAGACTGACGGTGAGGATCAGATGGTGGCTCCGACTCTGCAGCTGACATCTGGCTCCGGTAGGCATGAATGGCCTCTGGCAGAACAAGGTACATGCCTGAAAATATGTTGAACAAAGAGGGCGCAGGCAAGGTAATAAACTCACAATAATTTTTGTTAAATATAAATTTATATCTGAGTATCTTATTCTTATCCTTAACAATAAACTCATGTGCTACCATACTCTTATAACCTAGAACAATAGGAGAAAGCAACTTTTCCTCTTTCTCATAATGCCTGATAGGTATGTTAAAGTGTGCAGCAAGGCGCGAGGCAAAGATGCATCCGAGTACGGTTCAGATTTAACCATCTAGCCACAATAGCACCTAAACTGAAAATTAGTATCATGAAACAAGGCAAGGCGCAAAATAACAATATCAGGAGCACTAAGGTTTCCACAGTTCCCGCGACCATTAAGCATCTACTAGCAAATATTGCGAAGTAACGTAGAACAGGAAAATGTATGCTAGTGATTCTCGCATCGGAAACTTTCCTTGTTTCCCCTACAGCAATCATATCAATAAATCCCTCCACATCATTATGATGTGGTTCCTCTATGCTGCCCTCAAAGGGTATCAAACGGACCCGGCAAAAATCACAAAGTGACATCTCCTTATGCTCATCATATAAATAAAATTCCACCGAAGGTGGTGATCTCCTAGCATGGAAATGAAAATTTTCCACAAAGATATTGGTGAGTAAGAGATAATGTTCACGCTGGTCATGGAGGAAGGCGGTGAGGCCTGCATTCTCAGCCAAATGATAAAGATCTTCATTAATCCCGGCTTCTCTCAAGAACTCATCACAAGGCCATTCACATGGCCGAACCTTCGCAGTACGAGAGAGATTATACTTGGGCTTCTTGTTCTCTTCACTTTGCTTATCCATCGAGCTTCGGCTCGATGAGCCCCTCAAAAATCTCTTCATCTTTTTTTGAAAATTTCTGAAATTTTTAGTAACTTAAAATAAAAGTGAACCAAACTCAACAAGATTGATAGCAACTACTCCTACAAGCGCCTAGAGGCCATATCATGCATAAAAACTACTTTTGACCACATAAATTTGACATGCAAGCTCAAGAACAGGGTCACCTAAGCAGCAAAAATTTGCAATGAATAAAGCACTAGAACAAAAACTAATTGGACCATTGAAGGAGTCACATACCAAAGAACAATCCCCCAAAGCAGTTTTGTGAGAGGAGCTTTGAGCAAGGAGATCAAAAATGGCAGCAAGATGAGCAAGAACTCGGGTTTGAGCTGGCTAGTGATTTTTTCTGGAGCAAGACGAAGTGTGTGGGTGCGGATAGGTGGAGGGGACCCACATGGGGTCCACGAGGCAGGGGCGCGCACAGGGGGGTGGGCGCGCCCTCCACCCTTGTGGGCACGTGGCTGCTCCCCCTGCTGTGTTCTCAGTGCCTAAAATCCTAAAATATTCTAGAAAAAAAATCATATTTCATTTTCAGGTCATTTGGAGAACTTTTATTTTCAGGGTATTTTTTTATTGCAAGGATAATTAAGAAAACAGACAGAAAATACTATTTTTGCTTTATTTGATATAAATAACAGAAAGTAAAAAGGGGGTACAGAGAGTTGTGCCTTCTAACTTCATCCATCTCATGCTCATCAAAAGGAATCCACTAACAAGATTGATCAGGTCTTGTTAACAAACTCATTTCAAATAACATGAAACCGGAGAATTTTTTAATAACACGGTTACCTCAACGGGGATATGCATGTCCCCAACAATAAGAATATCATATTTCTTCTTGACAATAGGAAGAGGAAATTCAAAACCTCCAATAGTAATTGTTGAAATTTTTCCAATAGAATTGATACTGTGGACTTGAGGTTGTTTCCTTGGAAAGTGTATTGTATGCTCATTACCATTAACATGAAAAGTGACATTGCCTTTGTTGCAATCAATAACAGCCCCTACAGTATTCCAAAAGGGTCTACCAAGGATAATCGACATACTATCATCCTCGGGAATATCAAGAATAACAAAGTCTGTTAAAATAGTAACGTTTGCAACCACAACAGGCACATCCTCACAAATACCGACAGGTATAGCAGTTGATTTATTGGACATTTGCAAAGATATTTCCATAGGTGTCAACTTATTCAAATCAAGTCTACGGTATAAAGAGAGAGGCATAACACTAACACCGGCTCCAAGATCACATAAAGCAGTTCTAACATAGTTTCTTTTAATGGAGCATGGTATAGTTGGTACTCCTGGATCTCCAAGTTTCTTTGGTATTCCACCCTTAAAAGTGTAATTACCAAGCATGGTGGAAATTTCAGCTTCCGGTATCTTTCTTTTATTAGTAACAATATCCTTCATGTACTTAGCATAAGGGTTCATTTTAAGCATACCAATCAAACGCATACGCAAAAAGATAGGTCCAGTAATTTCAACAAATCGCTCAAAATCCTCATCATTCTTTTTCTTGGATGGTTTAGGAGGAAAAGGCATTGGTTTCTGAACCCATGGTTCTCTTTCTTTACTGTGTTTCCTAGCAACAAAGTCTCTCTTATCATAACGTTGATTCTTTGATTGTGCGTTATCAAGATCTACAGCAGGTTCAATCTCTACATCATTATCATTACTAGGTTGAGCATCAACATGAACATAATCATTAACATTATCACTAGGTTCATGTTCATTACCAGATTGTGTTTCAGCATCAGAAATAGAAATATCATTG
Organism: Triticum urartu; assembly: GCF_056163025.1. NCBI lineage: Eukaryota > Viridiplantae > Streptophyta > Magnoliopsida > Poales > Poaceae > Triticum > Triticum urartu. The sequence goes on along the minus strand of NC_141875.1, from coordinate 647,444,548 downwards.
GGATTCTCAGGTGTGTCAACAACAGGTTCACTAGAAGCATGCAAAGTCCTACCATTTTTCTTTTTCTTCCTCTTAGAAGGACTAGGTGTATCAACATTAGTTCTCTGAGAATCTTGCTCGATTCTCTTAGGTTGGTCCTCAGGTTACAAAGGTTCCTGAGTCATTTTACCTCCTCTAGTCATAACTCTAACAACATTATCATTTTTCTTATTATTTAATTCATTGAGCAAATCATTCTGAGCCTTATGTACTTGTTCTACTTGAGTGGTAACCATAGAAGCATGTTTACTAATAAGTTTAAGTTCACCTTTAACTCTAGACATATAATCACTCAAGTGTTCAAGCATATCAGCATTGCATTTCAATTGTCTACCAACATAAGCATTGAAGTTTTCTTGTTTAACCATAAAGTCATCAAACTCATCCAAACATTGGCTCGCAAACTTAGTAAATGGGATTTCACATTTATCGAACCTATAGAGAGAATTTACCTTTACTACCTGTGTCGGGTTATCAAGACCATGTATTTCTTCAATAGGTGGTAAATTCTTAACATCTTCAGCTTTAATACCTTTTTCTTTCATAGATTTCTTTGCCTCTTGCATATCTTCAGGACTGAGAAATAGAATACCTCTTTTCTTTGGAGTTGGCTTAGGAGTTGGTTCAGGTAGTGTCCAATTATTTTCATTAGTCAACATATTATTCAATAGCAATTCAGCTTGATCAACAGTTCTTTCCCTGAAAACACAACCAGCACAACTATCCAGGTAGTCTCTGGAAGCATCGGTCAGTCCATTATAAAAGATATCAAGTATTTCATTTTTCTTGAGAAGATGATTAGGCAAAGCATTAAGTAACTGGAGAAGCCTCCCCCAAGCTTGTGGGAGACTCTCTTCTTCAATTTGCACAAAATTATGTATTTCCCTTAAGGCAGCTTGTTTCTTATGAGCGGGGAAATATTTAGCAGAGAAGTAATAAATCATATCCTGGGGACTACGCACACAACCAGGATCAAGAGAATTAAACCATGTTTTAGCATCACCCTTTAATGAGAACGGAAATAACTTAAGGATAAAGTAATAGCGAGTTTTCTAGTCATTAGTGAACAGGGTGGCTAAATCATTTAATTTAGTAAGATGTGCCACAACAGTTTCAGATTCATAGCCATAAAAAGGATCAGATTCAACCGAAGTAATTAACTCAGGATCGACAGAGAAATCATAATCCTTATCAATAATAAAGATAGGTGAAGTAGCTAAAGCAGGGTCATATTTCATTCTAGCATTCAAAGACTTTTCTTTAAGCTTAGCTAATAATTTCTTAAGATCAGATCTATCATTGCAAGCTAAGAAGTCTCTAGAAGTTTCTTCATCCATAACATAACCCTCAGGCACAATAGGTAATTCATATCTAGGGGGAGAATCTTCACCATCACTTTCATCAATATTATCAGATTCAATAATTTCATTCTCTCTAGCCCTAGCAAGTTGTTCATCCAGAAATTCTCCTAGTGGCACAGATTATCAAGCATAGAAGTCGTTTCATCATAAGTATCATGCAAAGAAGAAGTGGCATCATCAATAACATGCGACCTATCAGAATCAATATCATGTGTAGGTGTCGCTAGTTTACTCAAAACAGAAGGTGAATCAAGTGCAGAGCTAGATGGCAGTTCCTTACCTCCACTCGTAGTTGAGGGAAAAATCTTGGTTCTTTGATCTTTCAAGTTCTTCATACTGATAAGCATCTATAAATCCCTAGTGACTCAAAGAATAGAGCTATGCTCCCCGACAACGGCGCCAGAAAATAGTCTTGATAACCCACGAGTATAGGGGATCGCAATAGTTTTCCAGGGTAGAGTATTCAACCCAAATTTATTGATTCGACACAAGGGGGGCCAAAGAATATTCTCAGGCATTAGCAGCTGAGTTGTCAATTCAACCACACCCGAAAACTTAATATCTGCTGCAAAGTATTTAGTAGCACAGTAATATGATAGTAGTGGTAACGGTAGCAGAAGAAATATTTTTGGTTTTATAGTGATTGTAACAGTAGCAACGAAAAAGTAAAGAAGCGAAGAACAATATATGAAAAGCTCGTAGGCATTGGATCGGTGATGGAGAATTATGTCGGATGTGATCAATCATGCAACAGTTATAACGTAGGGTGACACAGAACTAGCTCCAGTTCATCAATGTAATGTAGGCATGTATTCCGAATATAGTCATACGTGCTTATGGAAAAGAACTTACATGACATCTTTTGTCCTACCCTCCCGTGGCAGCGGGGTCCTATTGTAAACTAAGGGATATTAAGGTCACCTTTTAATAGAGTACCGGACCAAAGCATTAACACATAGTATCCCGATTATTGTCACTTCGGGGTTAACGGATCATAACACATAATAGGTGACTATAGACTTGCAAGATAGGATCAAGAACTCACATATATTCATGAAAACATAATAGGTTCAGACCTGAAATCATGGCACTCGGGCCCTAGTTATAAGCATTAAGCATAGCAAAGTCATAGCAACATCAATCTTAGAACATAGTGGATACTAGGGATCAAACCCTAACAAAACTAACTCGATTACATGATAAATCTCATCCAACCCCATCACCGTCCAGCAAGCCTACGATGGAATTACTCATGCACGGCGGTGAGCATCATGAAATTGGTGATGGAGGAAGGTTGAGGATGACGATGGCGACGGATTCCCCTCTCCGGAGACCCGAACGGACTCCAGATCAGCCCTCCCGATAGAGTTTAGGCCTTGACGGCGGCTCCGTATCGTAAAACGTGATGAATCCTTCTCTCTGATTTTTTCTCCCCAAAAGTGAATATATGGAGTCAAGATGGACGTCAGTGGAGCATCAGGAGGCTCATGAGGCGAAAACATCCGCGCCTAGGGGGGTAGGCGCGCCCCCACCCTCGTGGATAGGGTGTGGGCCCCAGACATGGATCTTTTCACCAGTATTTTTTATATATTCGAAAAATAATCTCCGTTGATTTTTAGATCATTCTGAGAACTTTTATTTCTGCACAAAAATAACACCATGGCAAATCTGCTGAAAATAGCGCCAGTCTGGGTTAGTTCCATTCATATCATGCAAGTTAGAGTCGAAAACAAGGGCAAAAGTGTTCGGAAAAGTAGATACGACGGAGACGTATCATCTTGCGGCTCAACCCAGAAAAGTGTGTGTTTGGTGTCCCTTCTGGCAAGCTACTGGGCTTCCTCGTGTCCCACAGGGGGATCAAGGCCAACCCGGAGAAGGTCAAGGTAATCGAAGACATGAGCCCACCGCATAACCTCAAGGAGATGGAGAAGCTTCCAGGCTGCGTGACTTTGTTGGGGTGCTTCATCTCCAAGTTAGGGGAGCGCACCTTGCCGTTCTTCAAGATGAAGAAGAAGAAGGGTCTGTTCAAGTGGACCCCCGAGGCAAACATGGCATTTCAAGACCTCAAGAGATACTTGACCAGCCCGCCGGTGATGGTGGCGCCTCGTCCTCGTGAGCCCTTGGTACTCTACCTGTCTACCACACCCCACTCCGCCAGCGCGGCGCTGGTGGCCCTCAGAGAGGAGCCCCAAGTCAAGGGCCCGCCAAATGGAGCCGCCAAGACGGATGAGGCTGCACAACACCAAGGCTATGCGCCTGAGACAGCGGCTGCCCCGGCTAGTCATCAAGCCCCAGGAGCTGGAGATCCCCAGGAAACACCTCAGTCCCCGGGAGCCAAAAACTCCGCCAGCTCTCCCGCCCTTGTCGAGCACCCAGTGTACTTCGTCTGCATAGTGCTGCGAGATGCGAGGGCATGATACCCCATGCCTCAGAAGCTCTTGCTTGCGTTCCTGGTGGCCTCAGGCAAGTTGCGCCACTACTTCCAAGGTCACCCCATCAAGGTCGTTTCAGCTTACCCGTTGGAGAGAGTGCTCAGAAGCCCCAATGCTGCGGGAAGGGTCGCTTCGGTGTCAAAACCGGTAGATCTCGGGCATTGGTGCTTTCGAGGTATCTTTTGCAGCCGAGCACCAATGCCGGACCGCTTCCGAGCTCCAACGCCAGAATGTATCCGAGCTCCAACGTCGGACTATATCCAAGCTCCAACGCCGTACTGTATCCGAGCTCCAACGCCGGACTATATCTGAGGTATCATAAATCGCCTTGGTTAAAAAAAGTTGAAGGAGTTTAGCCGAGCTTAATGCCAGAAATGCCCTCTATGGAGCCAGCCACTAGCGCCCGAGCTTTATGTCGGACTGCTTCTGAGGTGGTGCACCACCCCGACTGTGGGCCGATTTTTTGTCAGTATTTTTGATTGGTGCAATTTTTTCTCTGCCGAGATATATAGCAAGTAGCCCTTAAGGTGTGTATCGGTCTAAAACCCGAGATGCACTTGAAGGATGACATAAGACTGCTGATCCCAGTAGCCGCTGAGACTCGGGTTGATTTGCAAAGTCGGCCTGAGGATCAACTCCTAGCTCGGTAGAATACTTCAGGACAAATAAAGCGGTGTGCAAAGTCCTCGAGACTCAGGTTGGGTGCGGCCGACCAATCCTGAGGATCATAATCTCCTCGAAAGCTATATTGCACTTAAATTTTCTACACTGCATTGCCAACGTAGTAGCCCCCGAGACACTGGTCGGGTGGCAACACCAGATCAGGGGATCGATGTGCCCCTTTAATATTTATAAATAATGAGCGGGAAGCCCAGTAGCCCCTGAGCCTTAATGCGGGCACGGGTGGCCGAATTAAGGATCGATATCCATAGTAAAATCACAAATTATGTGTAATGACTCTATGTATCCAAGGACGTTACATCATTAATGCTCGGATCCACATTGTACAAAACTTTGTTGACCGACCATCGGCTTCCACCTCCTCGGCCAGTAGCCGAGGAGTGTTTGTCCTACTTTATAAAGCCTTTATGAGGGCAAAGATTTATGACAAACAAGGCAATCTGGCCATACGGTTTTATAAACAAAGGTATGCAGAGAGATATGTTATATTACTGTTTAACATAAGAAATGTCTTCCAAAGAAAATAGTCCCACTATCGGTTCCTTTCTTTGGGTTGTCATGCTAAGCATGATCATGAAACCTCAGCTCTAATGTAAGAGCAAAATATTGAGGATTTAGTTTGGGAGGCCAGCTACTATCCCCCGGTAGTGTTCGGCGACAGTCGAGGTCAAGCCGTAAAAATTTCGGCCAATGTTATGAATGGCCCGTCATTTAACAGAGTCATCGGATCGCTGACCAGTTTACGCTTATTGTGACAGTCAGTTTTCAGCTTTCTCCACTGAGGTGCTTAACCATGTGAGCTGGAAGCACAATCGCTGCGGTTCTCCCTTTGCACGCCTAGCCGAACAAAGCAGAATGTAGGAGGCAAGCACAGGAGCCGGGCAACCCAACTATTGACTAAAGACACAATTCGAAACCGGTGCATATAAAGCAATACCCGAGAATGTTTTGCCAAATCTCTAAAGATGTCCGGCACTGCACTGCAAGACTTGTGCTAGAAACACACAAATAGTTTAAAAGTGCCAAAAAGCTTGGAAAACAAAAAAACGTCAGTAAAAACATGACGTCCGAACAAGATCAAGTGTTCGGTGCCAATCCAAAAATTGGAAAAAAGAATTGTTCTTCTATCGCGCTTTACCATGACACATCCGATCTCAAGACTTCACGCGGGTCAGCCTATGGCTTCAAGCTCCTTATCCCAAAGGCGGAGTACTTCTCCGAGGTTAGTTTAGCAAACTAAACTCAAGCGGCTTTCAGAGAGAAGACAGGCTATCCGGCTATTGACCTTAAACTCGAGTCGAAAAAGGAGCGGTAGAAAAAGACTTTGCAATGACCAAGAAGAAAACTCATTTACTATAAAACAGCTCATATAAATTTTAAGAGCCCCCAAGTGACTTGGGTAAAAGAATTTTATGTATAATGATTGTATGTACCGAAGTACTTATATCATATCTGTGTTCACCCGAACTTTAAACGCGTCTTAACCGACCGTCGGCTTCTCCCTCTTCGGCCAAGGGCCAAAAAGTGTCATGTACTCCACCTGTCGAGAGTATCGACGGTGTTTCCGATGACCACGCAATCAGGCCATAAGGCTGTAACAGACAAAGCGCGCTCAGGGAACTTATGCTATATTACTGACGAAGTGTAAGAAGCATCTTTGAAGAAAATAGTACCCCCATCGATACCTTTCATCGGTGCTCATTATTGCTATGAGACTTGTGCAATAGATTTTTTGTACTCATAAGTTCCGTTGTGTGCCGACCATGATTGAAAACAATAAGAGCGCTAGCTTTCGGCTTCACCCAGTCTGAGGTCAGAGCTCGGATGATCCGGTCGTGACAATCGCAGAGGTGCTCCCTTTACTCCCTAGCCAAACAATCGGGAACGTAGGGGTAAGCACAGGAGCCACGCAACCTAGCTTGCGGAACACTTAAGTCAATATGGTGCATATTGTGGCGTAATACACGAACAAGGTATGAAGTCGTACAAGTATAATCATATGCAAGAGGAAAAGCTTCATGAAGGAAGCCCCCAAGTAAACGTGGTATTTGAATTTGTGCGTCATAATCAAAGTTTTTACAAGGAAGTATGACGTTTGGTCGAACCGGGAAAAAAATTGAAAGCCAAAAGTTTTGAGCGTGAAAGCGACTTAGCTTGTTAATGTGTTCGGCATTGATGACGCGGTCCAAGCTTGATGTAGGACAAGGTTCCATCCCCCAAGCCAGTCCCTAGGTGGCGGAGCGAAGAGCTCGGCACTCCAAAGTGGTGGCATAGCACGGACAAAGCAGGCCGATAGAGTGATGCCGAAGCCCCCGGTGCGGGTTAATGAAGTGTTGACGAAACCACCCGTCCAGCCGAGGAGACAACACTGCCCAGCTCGATTCATTTACCTGTGCGCCGAACACTCGGTGAGGTAGAGCTCTCTCGGCGATGCCAAAGTCCCCGAGGCAACCGAACACGTCGGTATGGCAACACGACAAACAAGGTGATCACGCAAGCCGATTTATGCCAATTTGAGACAGCGGCGTTGGCTTGCCGAAGCGACCGCGTAACGCAGTGGAAGTCAATCACCTACACGCATAAAATAGTGCAGTCCAAAAAGAATAATATAAATATATATATAATCCTTGCATAATTGCTTTTTGCAAAAATAATTTATTTAAAGAGATGTGGTCTAGCGCCGAAGTCAATGTTGATGCAGAGCATCGGCGTGATGCGATGAAGGCGTGGCAAAAGCCCGAATTCACATGCCGGTCCGAGTTCCGGATTCGGCGTTTGCCGGACTATATACGGAAATTGACCGTACCACCGCGTGACCGTCAATAATGCGGCCGCCATTTGACAGGCCTGCGTAGAAATGATGGAACAAACCGGAGTAATAATTCTTTGGGGAGAATAGACCAAAACAAGCAAAAATTACTGGGATAAATAGCACCAGGTTTATTTATGGTAGCAATTCGAAGAAAGGTGACTCCCAACATTGGGACTCGATCCGCACACCCATTGCCTGATGGGTGATAAAGCGCCGGCATGGCGATGCTGGCAAAGGTTGGCTTGCCGAGACAAAGCCCTCGGTCCAGCTAATCGTGACGAAGCTGGTCGGCAGGTGACGCCAAAGTCACCGGAGTAGGCTGATGAAGAGATGATGAAGCCCCGGTCTAACCAGGTGTTGGAGCGGCTCGCCGAAGAGATGCTGGAGTCTACCTGTCAGCCGATGTGTCGAAACAGGTCGGCGTGTTTGATGATTATTTGAAGAAGAGGTAGCATGATGATGCCGACGGAGGTCAAGACTTGTGACACGATCGACGCTAGCTTGATGCAGCTACCGCGTGGCGATGCCAGTGTGCCCGCTCCGTGTAGTCCGTGGGGCAACGACGTTGATGATGATTTATCCTTCGCAATGTCGAACTCTTGTTTGGCTTGCTGAGATGATGATCGAAGGAGTTGAGCTCGGCTCAATAAAGCGGCGACGTGTCTAGCGCAGGTCGGCACCCGTGGAGCAATACTGCCGGACTGGTTTGACACCAGCGTGATGGTGAAGATTACCTCGGAGGAGGCTTAAAATTTTATGGGTACATTTTTAAAAACAACGCACAATACCATAGAAGAAAATTCTTTAAAAAAGGTTGTCCAATATCACGTTCATAAAGAAACATGAATTCTGGTAGGATCCGTATTCGCGCAGAAAACATATCCGAAAATCGTTGCGCTCATTGGAGGTTTCCCGGAGTTTGAACGGTCGGATCGATCTGAAATTTTGAGGGGAGCTAGATATAGGAATTCCGCAGCCGATTAACGGTTGGATGTTCCAAAGGACATCCGAGCTAGATGTTGGACGCCACGCTCCAAACTCGTCCGGATTCCCGTCCAGATTCGAAACAACTCCGACATATCATAGATTGCCAGAGATTCCTCCATCGGAGCTCAATGAAATTTTGCATGGTTGTTGTAGACTCAATTCCGCACAACCCCAACGAAGCAATCGTCAAAGCGATACTCGAAGAGGCGGTGGCGGCAGATACGAGTTCACTGTCCAGAAAAACAGCACGGTCGCTCGAGGGCAATGTTGACGTTGAGCCCCCGAGCTCCATGGATGATCCCTCCATGATCTTGATAGAGATCGGAGTTGATGTTTGATGAAGGCCCTCGTCCGAACATGGTGATCCGAACACGGGGCGCATTTCTTGGTCGAACCAAGGTGACCAGTCGAGCTGGTGACGAAGATGCCGAAGTCGCAGTTGATCTGCAGGCGAGCCATCGATCCTTTGCCGATCACACAGCGGAACTCTCAATGAAAGCACCATTTTTTTGAATATATACTACAAGGCAACAGCCTCACAGTGCTTTATTGCATAGAACTAGAGAGTTACACAATTACAAAATACAAGAAAACAAAGAAAAGAATATACTTACAAGGGGCCTATGAGAGAGAGGCTATCCAAGAGACTAAGTTATCTCTACATTTACATTTGATTCTATGAGCTAAAAGGGAAATATCATGTATGAAATTCCTCCTCCAAGAGATGAAGGAAGGTCTCTCATTTCTAAAGATCTTCCCATTCCTTTGTGGCCAGATATTCCATGTGGCAGTAAACACCACCTCTGTGAAGAAAGGATGACCAAAATCCCTCCTAGCAGCAAGAGCCATCTCATATGTGCTCTGGTTATGTTGGACAATCCAAGAAATCCCAAGGTAATTCCAAACCCTTTGGCTGAAGTTGCAAGCAAAGAAGAGATGTGCACAGTCTTCATGTGAAGCACAGAGGCAAAGAACACACGTGTCATCCTGGATAATCCAGTGCGTGTGTTGCATCATATCCCTAGTATTCAAACGGTCCATCAAGAGAAGCCATCCAAACACTTTAAACTTAAGCGTACAAGCACACTTCCAAATCCATTTGAAAATGGGATCAACCACCAGGTGAGAGAAGCAAGACTCATAGTATATCTTTGATTTAAACTCCCCAGATTTAAATGGCCACTTCCAAATGTCCTTACTCTCCCCGTTCAAGCTGACCGAAGACAGTAAATCTTCAAGTTGAGTTAGTTCAGTAAAAGCCTCATGTGAAAGTGGCAAATGGAAGTGTTTCGAGATCTCTTGTTGCTCCATAAACTCTCTGACTGTGACCTTGTCATCAATGACAAAAGAATGAAGCCTAGGGAAATGCTCGCACAAAAGTACCACATTATTACCCAGCTGCCAGCGATCAAGCCAAAAGACCACTGTGTTACCAGCATGCACTTGTGGGACGGCTAACTTGCAGAATTTGTTGTACAAGCTTATGACATCTCGCCACCAAAAAGAGCGATAGCTCTGAGTGACCTGCGGTGGCGAAGCAGCATAATAGGTGTCCCAAACTAATGTGACCCAAGGCACGTCCAATCTGTTAAAAAACTTGAAAAGATGCTTGAGCAACAAGGCTTCATTTTGAAGTCCCAAATTAAGCACACCCAAACCACCACACTTCTTGGGGCGGTAGACCAAATCCCATACAGCCGAAGATTGACGAGGATTATCTGTGTTGCCTCTCCACAGGCATTGACGCATGATTCTCTCAATCTGCTGCAAGATGCCCTTGGGAAGAGATAGCGTACACAAGAAATAAATTGGCATGGAGCATAGCACTGACTAGAGCAGTTGCAGACGACTTCCTTGATTCCGCAGACACGAGAAAGTAGATAAACGGCGTTCAATACAATCAACGAGAGGCAGAAGATCATAGATTGTGGGCCTCGAAGTACCCATGGGTAACCCTAGATATGTGAAAGGCATAGAGCCCACATCACAACCTAGCAGATTCGCGACCCGAGTGCCCTCCTCATCACTCATATTGATTGGAATAAGAGATGATTTACTAAAGTTGACACGTAAACCAGTTGAAGCTGCAAAGGTGTTAAGCATGTCCTTGAAGGCTATCAGCTGGTCATCAATCGCAGGCAAAACAATGAGGGTGTCATCCGCATATTGAACGATCCGGTAGTCATTAGAGTTTGTTGGTATTGGAAGAGACAAAATGTTTCTCAAGCACATCTCATTGACTACCGACTGAAGCGGATCCACAACAATCACAAATAACTACGGAGACAATGGGTCTCCTTGGCGCACTCTAGATCTGCAGACAAAATGATTACCTGGCACTCCATTTAAGAGGACAGAAGAAGAACCCATGGACAAAATGCTATCAATCCAGCCAGTCCAACGAGCGTCAAAACCCTTGCATTGTAAGATTCTGAGGATGGCATCATGCTCAATTGTATCAAATGCCTTCGTGAAATCGAGCTTAAGGAGGATGATGGGGCGTTTAGATGCTTTACATTGGTGAATGTATTCAAAGCACCAGGCCAGACAATCCTGGATAGATCGACAACGAAGAAAACCATATTGGTTGTGATGAATACATCTCAGGATCACTTTTTGAAGCCAATTGGCTAGCAGCTTGGTCAAAAACTTCAAACACGTGTTGGTCAAGGATATGGGCCAGAAGTCTCCAACCACTTCTGGGCTTAGCTTCTTGGGGACAAGAGTGATTAAGGAAGTATTAAGACATTCCAAATTGCACCTCCCCTCATAAAACTCCTTGACATGTTGCATAAAATCCTCCTTGAGAATAGACCAGCACTTTTTTAAGAAAAGACTTGTAAAGCCATCGGGGCCCGGAGCATGATCAGACGTCATATTCTTAATTACAGCCTAAACCTCAGAATCTGTGAATGACAAAGATAAATCCTCCAGACCATCAACTCTCTGAATTAAAGTGTGCAGATCAAAACCCATTTGGATTCCTTTTGCATGGCCCATACGCTGGTTGAAATCAGACCAAAACATGCCCACCAACAATAGGTGATTAGAAACCACCTCACCTGCCAAATTCTTGATCGAAGAAATTGTATTCCTTCGGTGCCTTTCTGTGGCCATGGTATGAATTTTTTTAGAATTTTCCTCTCCCACCTTAATGCTTCTGATTGTACAGCGTTGCTTCCAATAAACATATTGCCAGTGTAGAATATCCTCCAAATGCAACTTAACTATTTGCCTAAAATTAAATTCAAGCCAACTTAACGGTCGGGTCTCCTCCATCTCATCAAAGAAGAGAATAACTTTATTGCAATCAAAAATGAGCGCCTTAACTGTGGACAGCTTTAAATGCCATTTCTTTAGGGCATATCTGAGCACTTTGAACTTGGAAGATATTGTTAAAGCAGCCGTGGGTTTACCCACCGACCTGCCCCAAACCTGAGCTACACACTCATTAAAGCTAGGTAAATCAACCCAATAATTTTCAAAATGAAAAACTTTAGCTTTAGGAATGGCCGTGGCAATTGTGACCACACAAGGAACATGATAAGAGGCCGATCGCGCAAGAGGCAGAACTAAAGTGTTGGGATGATCCGAGGTCCAAGCAACCGAAGTGAAGAACCAGTCGATTTGTTCAAGAAGGGGTTCAGTTTGCATATTAGACCAAGTAAATTGCGTTTCCTTAATTGGCAGCTCAACGAGACCCAAGCGACCGATGATCTCATTAAACAGAAAGATATCATTGACATTACCACCAGGCAGGGTACTGTATTCAAGCAACCTCATAAAGTTAAAATCACCCAAAAGAAGCCAATTGTCATCACAATTAATGTCCAGGTTATATAACCACTACACGAACTCATCACGGGCTGGACCCTGACATGGACCATAAACAATCACTAGCATCCAAACTTCAGATGTATGTTTGGAATGGAATTCCACAATGATACCGAAAGGTTTAGCCTCAATTAACTTGCCCTCAAAAAAGGAAGAATTCCAAATAACGACCATACCAGCTGATGCACCCACCGAAGGAACATAAGAAAAATTATCAAAACATCATGGACAGAGCCTCCTAATGAACCTATGATCAATATGCATACACTTAGATTCTTGTAGGCAAACCATAGAACAACCACTTCCATCAATTTTCTGCTTAACAGCAAGCTGCCGCGTTTCAGAATTAAGGCCACGCACGTTCCAACACAGAACCTTCCAGTCTTTAAACCCAGTCTGATTCATTACAAACCATAATAAGTTGCAGCAAAAGTAGATCACACAATGACCTACAGAGACCAGCTAAGCATAGCAAAATGACAGAGTTCAAAACATAAACACAGAAATAAAGAGAGATGGCGTTTAAGGTTGTACGCCATGGACCAGAAAGCTGCCTTATGCAATCAATCATCAGAACTCTTGCTGCTGGTAGATTGAGCAGGACTAGCTACAAGCTTATCCGCGGTGATCTTCTCCGGAGCAATGCGCAGATGAGCCCCGATACGCTGAAGGTCAGCAATGGCAGTTGGTGGTGGCACTGTCGAAGCTCCATCAGACTGAGCCGACTTGGTCTTGCGCTTCTTCAGAGTGTGAGGTGACCTGTTCTGACCTTTAGATTTGCTGGTGCCACTGCTTGGCACATTACAGTAGCCATCACATAGAGCACTGAGCCATGCACTGCGACGAACTTCAGTATCCACCAAAACTGCAATCTTCTGCTTGCGGTCACATTTCAGAGTCACCTTTGGGGCAGTAGTGAACTCGAATGATTCAGTGACAGGTTCAGAAAGATCATTAAACCAGAGAGCCTGTGCAACTGGCCTTTTAGCTGGAGAAATAAGGCGAGCGGTGGAAGAAGCAGGCACAGGTGGCAGAACAAAGCTGAGATCATATCCATTGTAGCACATGTCCCAAGACTTGCTAGCAAGCAAGAGGGACCCAATTCCAGACTCGAACATGAACTTTGGGATTTCAGCAAAGCACAGAGATAGCATCAACTTCTCAAATGAGCGCTGCCACTGCATGTCAGGAGGCAGGACAGGCCCAAAGACAGTGAACACCTGTCCAATATGCAGAGGAGGCTGCATTGGAACCCCAGGTTGCTGAAATATCACCATATCATTCACTGGTTGATCATTAACAGAATCATCCGAAACTTGCATGACGATCGACTCTTGCAATTGATCCGCAACAACTTGATTTTCATCCACAAGCTCCTGTTGCACAACATGCAGCTCATCATGTGGAGCATCCTGGTGGGGTGGCGCATGATTGTGTTCGGTGGTGGTAACTCGTCCCAACCAATCTCAGGAAATTCAGGCATAACCCAGTTATGATTATGAAATTGCAGATGCCCAGGGAGTGGATGAGGGTTGCCATCGAAGGGCATAGGATCCTCATCAGCTGGCAAAATATCAGCAAAGTCTGCAGAGAAGATATATATTGGAGCAGACCAAGATATGCGAGAACCACCAAAGTCAGCAAACTCCTGATAGACTACATCACGTGGCACTAACGTAGTTGCCGGAAAAGAAACATACGCCAGAGTACGAACAAGCAGAGGATCATCCTGGTGCCAGTGATGAAAACGGCCAAAAGTGTTGATTGCATCTGCAATAAACTGCGTGCGCCTATAATCCAGGGGTATTCCAACAATCATAACCCAGCCCCGGCGAAAACCTTGGATAGCTCTATAATTAATACCCTCATCATGTGGCACAAATCGAACAAATCTATCATTGCCAAGAGCGAATGGAGGATGATCTACAAGAGCTTACCGAGCAAACGGGCTATTGAAATGAAAGAGGCCAACTCCTTGAATCCAAGGCTGAGCATCAAGAACAGCGCGGCCAAGATTGTGGACGATGAAATCACTGACCATATTTCTGAAGATGAGAACTTCTTCAGGCAAAGGAGCAGGCTCGACGATGGCAATGGCGTAGTCTTCATGTTGACGATCAGGAGCCATAGCTGGAGAGTAGAAAGTGCGCGGGAGCCGCCACGGACCACCATCGATAATCTCGCAACCCTGCGGGACGAACGGCGTGGGGTCGAGAGCGAAGGTGGCCATTGATGGATGCGGTGCTAGAGCTGTTGGAGAAGATGGAGCCGTGGTGGATAAAGGTTGTGACAAGCTGGGCGGTGGTGGCGATGTAGCTGGTGGCGGCGTGATGGGCGGCGGTGGCGAGGTAGGTGGTGGCGGCGTGATGGGTGGTGGCTCTGCGGGCAATGGCGGAAGCGATGGGGTGGCAGGCGTGATAGGACTGGGCAAAGACCCCAGAGGGGAAACCGAGGCGCCGGGTGAGTATATCTCCGCTGACCGTCCCGGAGAAACAGAATTGGCTCGTGGGACCCACTTGTAAGTTGGGGAAGGCGCAGAGTCGGAGCATCCCTTGGCTCTGTGGCCCAATCTAAAACATCGACGGCAACGGACCTGCTTGGTGCACGAGCTGGTATGGTGAAACATAGATAAACAATTCTGGCACTTCCAAATGTTGAACACAATATCATCAATAATATCATTAACCCTAGCAGAATCCCCAGGAGAGGCCGACAGATCGGCGTCCATAATCAGTTGAGAATAATTTCCGAACGAAGAAACCGCATTATCCAAGATAGACACTGATGGTTGGGGCGTAGATTGGGCCATAGAAACCTCACAGGGGGCTAGAGAACCATGTTGGGCTGGTGAACCCTATTGGGACAGAGATTCCGGTGCAACGCAACCAGATGACACGACATCCTGCATAATCTGCAACTCATTGCCTAAACAGATCGGTGCAGTTCCGGGAATGACGGCAGCATTCTTGGCAGGGACGTTGATCGTTCCGAAAGAGATGGGTGGCATCGCCACCGTCCACTGGAGGTTGTTCGCCGACGGCGATGGCAAGATCACCTTCTCAGTAGGATTAAGTTCATAGCCGGCCTCAGAAATCGTGTCAACACAGAGCTGAGTAGCTGGGTATCTATAACCCTTACAAACAGGATACTGTTGGAATGTGGAAAAGGAGATTTTCTTCCTTGTCAAAGAACCCGATCTAAGAGAAGACTTTGGTGGTGGTTTATGCATAGCAATCAAACCCAAAGTAGCACGCTTTTTGGAGGGACTAACCAGAATCCACTCAGCATCCCATTCCTTTCTCCAGATCTCTAACTCACGTTTCCAATTTGGACCACCATTCCCCCAAAGATGAAAATAACATTTGAAATGCAGGCATGCATACGATCTCAACTGGAGAATGCAAAGGCCGACTTGCTTGCATGAAACAATGAAAGAAAATACCTTGCCCTTAATGAGTTGAACCGACAAATCAATGGCCGATCCTCCAATCGCTGATTCCAATGCAGCCGCCATAGAATCCTCATTAGACAGAAAACATGTCGGCTAAAGGACACAACCGTGATGAAATGGCTTGTGTCATCCGAGGGATGAACAGATCTCCCACATGAAATGAAAACCTTATCAGCAAAGATGGGGCCCGCCGAGATATCCAAATCCAACGTTGATCCACCAGAGGTACCCGTGGGAGATGGGTATAGATGTGTAGACCCAAGCACGACGGAGAAGATGGGTGGAGAAGATCCACAAATCACAGGCTAGAAGTGTAGATCGCTGGAAAACCTAGGCCGTGGGAAGGGAGGGTGGGTGGGTGGGTGGAGAGCCATCGACACACTCCCGGGGGGCTCCGTCAATGAAAGCACCATTGTCGGTGTCAAAACCAGCAGATCTCGGGTAGGGGGTCCCAAAATGTGCGTCTAAGACGGATGGTAATAGGAGGCGGGGGACACGATGTTTACCCAGGTTCGGGCCCTCTCGATGGAGGTAATACCCTACTTCCTGCTTGATTAATCTTGATGATATGAGTATTACAAGAGTTGATCTACCACGAGATCATAGAGGCTAAACCCTAGAAGCTAGCCTATGGTATGATTGTTGTATATCTATCGACTAGCCTGGCCCTGGTTTATATAATGCACCAGAGGCCTAGGATAACAAGAGTCCTAGCCGAATACACCGGTGGGGGAGGAATCATTGTCTTGACCACCAAGTCTTATGGAATCTTCCTTGTATGCGGCAGCTGTCCGAACTGGCCCATGAGTATACGGCCATGGGGGTCCTCGGCCCAATCTAACTGACCGGGAGACGACATGGTGAGTACCCCTAGTCCAGGACACCGTCAGTCACCGAATGGAACATCGAGCTATAAGCATTTGACCTGGAGTTCAGCACAACCAGGGTCATCAAGGGGGCTGCACTCGCCGACATTGTGGCAGAATGGACTGATACCCCAGAGCTCGAAGCAGGCGAGAACTGATCCCTCTCACCAGGGATGAAGCGCCAGATGGCTGGGTCATTTACTGCGATGGCGCGTTTGCGCGCCAGCGCGCGGGGGCTGGAGCCGTGCTCATCTCTCCCACTCGGGACAAGCTTTACTATGCCGTGCAGCCCTGCTTTCAGCGGGGCGAGAAGGTCTCCAACAACATCGCAGAGTACGAGGGTCTCATCGTCGGCCTCAAGGCTACAGTGGCCCTCGGGGTGAAATGCCTCACCATCAAGGGAGACTCGCAACTCCTCATCAACTTCTCCAACAAGGTGTACGAGCCAAAGGATAAGCACATGGAGGCATACCTCGCGGAGGTGCACAAAATGGAGAAGCAGTTCCTGGGCCTAGAGCTACAGCATGTGCCTTGTGGCACCAACAAAGAGGCCGATGACATTGCCAAAAGAGCATACAAGCGGCTGCTTGAAGAGCCTGGCGTCTTCGAGGAGCAGCTCTTAAAGCCTTCGGCAGCACCTCCGGCTGTGGAGCCGACGCCACCACAGGAGGAACTCCCCCAGCCACCAACCTCGGGAGCCTCCGCCTGCGGCCCGGCCTCAAGAGAGCGCCTCCTCTTAGCGCTCGAGCCTCAGGAGGGGTGCTGGACTGAGGAGTTCAAGGCGTACCTGATGCAAGGCATGTTGCCAGAGAAGGAAGAAGACACGTAGCATGTGGCCCAGCAGGCTACGGCGTACTACATTCAGGATGGTGAGCTATACAGGAAGTGGCCGAATGATGTCTCTCTCTATGATGCATTTCCAGGGAATAGTGGAATGAGCTGCTGGCTGACATACATGGCAGAGACTGCGGGCACCAGTCGTCATCGCGCACCCTTGTAGGCAAGGCTTTCCGTAGCAGGTTCTACTAGCCCATGGCACACAACGATGCGGCCGAGCTGGTGAAATCCTGTGAGGCCTGCCAATTCCACGCCAAGCAGATCCACCAGCCGGCTCAAGACCTCCAGACTATCTCGCTCTCATGGCCGTTCACGGTCTAGGGGCTGGATATCCTGGGCCCATTCCCTCGAGCACCTGGAGGTTACCGCTACCTCTACGTTGCCATCGACAAATTCACCAAGTGGGCGGAAGTGGAAGCCGTCCGCACCATCCCAGCTGGGTCAGCAGTCAAGTTCATCAAGGGCCTCGTAAGCCGATTTGGGGTCCCTAATCGCATCATCACCGACAATGGCTCACAGTTCACTAGCAATCTCTTCAAAACATATTGTGCTAACCATGGAATGCAGATCTCCTACGCCTCCATGGCGCACCCCAGGAGCAACGGCCAGGCCGAACGCGCCAATGCGGAAGTCCTGAGGAGTCTCAAGACCAGGACCTTCAAGAAGAAGCTCGAGGACCCCACCTCTGCATGGACGTATACATGCACAAGTCCCCGACAAGGTTTATCTTTTTCATTAGTATGCTGATCAAACAAGTACAGACCTTACAGGACACAAACATGGACTCAAGAGATTACGTAATTTGAACTAAAATTTGACAAGTGCCTACAAGTTTAAGATTGAAAAAAGATACAATGTCGTGATGCCTTCACTTTTTCCTCTCCTTCTTCGAAACTACAGGAAGAGATGAAGAAGGTGGAGGGAAGACCTGGCTGGGATTCGACGCCTCCCCAGGATCAGGATGGCGCCATCCCCTAGCTAGGAGGAAGAAACCGAAGGACAGGTGTGGATGGTGACACTGTCGGAAGCCCGGACGATGGCGGCGGAGTCACCGGCAAACACAACTCGTCGAAACGGTCGCCCCCATTCTTGACGCTTCGTGGGTTGCCACCACCTTTCGTATCACTGCCGCTCAAAGTCCCCGTCACGACAGCGAAATCGGGCGCCATGCTCTTCAGGTAATCCCACAGTGAGCATGGCCGTCCCCGACGGCCTGAAGATGAGGAGCCACCACAGTCTAAGGAAGCTTGTACGGGAACAAGGAGCTCTCCCACACGCCAAGCGGACAGTGTTTGGGGAGGACAGGTCCGTCTTTATCGATGCGAGCCCGTTCGGCAACCTCCCTCTGGCACTGTGAGAAGAGGGGGAATTGGCCACGATCGACTACCACACCTTGAATCCATTACGGGTTTCGACATGGTGTAATTTGTGCTGCTCCTCACTAAAATTGAAGCCATGGGCGGCCTGGTGACGAGCGCACCAGAGTCGCCACTTCTGGTGCTACCGCCTGCGCACCCTCCTGAGGTTTGCGGGGAGATGAGGGAGGATCATCGCCCCAACGAAGGTGCCACCGCACCTCCTCTGGGCCTAGACCTAGATCACTCCCAAGCATTAGCACGAGCATCGACATCGCCAACCTCAAGCTATTGGCTGGGGCCTGGCCCTAGGCTCTTCCCTTCAGCATGGCCAGCAGAAAACATAGGACAGAGGAGAAGGGATGAGAGGACAAATGCCTCTGCTCCTCCCTCACCCCTCCTTTTATAGGCGGGTCGGGGAAGAGAGTTGATCCCTCAATGGTAACTGCCATCCTCCTCCACTAATTCGAGAGGACCGGGCCCCCGCCTTGATACTCTGCCACACCACGCGCCTCTGTTACCTACCTCGCTCGATGCATGCAACATACGTGGCTAAGGATAAATGTGTGGTGGGAAGAGTGAATTGGCAGTTACTCGCCCGTGCGTTAATAAAGTCATTCACGGGCCATTACAAGAGCGGTCCCACCACGATGGGCTTTACGCGACATGTGGAAGAACCGGAAACTGGCCCGGGATCAATATTAATGAAGAAGCAAAGAAGGTCTCAAAGGGGCAGCCACTTCTACGCCCCTGATGTCTCTTGAAGCTACGTCAGTATTTCCCCAAAGAGGAAGGGATGATGCAGCACAACGGCGGTAGGTATTTCCCTCATATATGAAACCAAGGTTATCAAACCAGTAGGAGAACCAAGCAACACAACGTAAACAGCCCTTGCACACAGATAACAAATACTTGCAACCCGGCGTGTTAAAGGGGTTGTCAATCCCTTCCGGGGTATGGCGCCTCAAGATAGGCAAACGGACATGAGGTAAATTTGTAGTAGATTGACAGATCGAACGAAAAACCAAATAAATAAGGATAAATTGCAGCAAGGTATTTTGGGGGTTTTGGATTAATATATCTGAAAATAAATCCAAGAGAAAAATAGATCGCAAAGGCAAATATATGAGAAAGAAGACCCGGGGGCCGTAGGTTTCACTACTGGCTTCTCTCGAGAAAAATAGCAAACGGGGGGTAAACAAATTACTGTTGGGCAATTGATAGAACTTCAAATAATCATGACGATATCCAGGCAATGATCATTATATACGCATCACGTCCAAGATTATAGACCGACTCCTGCCTGCATCTACTACTATTACTCCACACATCGACCGCTATCCAGCATGCATCTAGTGTATTAAGTTCATGGAAAAACGGAGTAATGCAATAAGAACGATGACAGGACGTAGACAAGATCTATCTATGTAGATATAGACCCCCATCGTTTTATCCTTAGTAGCAATGATACATACGTGTCGTTTCCCTTTCTGTCACTGGGATCAAGCACCGTAAGATCGAACCCACTACAAAGCACCTCTTCCCATTGCAAGATAAATAGATCAAGTTGGTCAAACAAAACCCAAATATTGGAGAATAAATACGAGGCTATGAGTAATCATGCATAAAAGAGATCAAAGAAACTCAAATAACTTTCATGGATATAAAAAGATAGATCTGATCATAAACTCAAAGCTCATCGATCCCAACAAACACACCGCAAATGAGTTACATCATATGGATCTCCAAGAGACCATTGTATTGAGAATCAAGAGAGAGAGAGAGGAATCCATCTAGCTACTAACTACGGACCCGAAGGTCTACAAAGAACTACTCACGCATCATCGAAGAGGCACCAATGGAGGTGGTGAACCCCATCCGAGATGGTGTCTAGATTGGATCTGGTGGTTCTGGACTCTGCGGCGGCTGGATGAATATTTCATCGACTCCCCTAGGGTTCTGGGATTTTTGGGGTATTTATAGAGCAAAGAGGTGGTCCGGGGGGCACCCGAGGTGGGCACAACCCACCAGGGCGCGCCTGGGACTCCTGGCACGCCCTGGTGGGTTGTGCCCCCCCTTGGGGCACCCCCTAGGCGCAGCCAGGGTCCGTTGTGTTCCTTCTGGCCCATAAAAATTCTCCGTAAAGTTTCATGGCATTTGGACTTGATATTGATTTTCTGCGATGTAAAAAACACGGAAAAAATAGGAACTGGCACTTGGCACTGTGTCAATAGCTTAGTACCAAAAAATGATATAAAATGCCTATAAAATGATTATATAACATCCAAGATTGATAATATAACAGCATGGAACAATCAAAAATTATAGATACATTGGAGACGTATCAGCATCCCCAAGCTTAACTCCTCGTCCTCGAGTGGGTAAGTTATAAAACAAATTTTTTGATGTGGAATGCTGCCTAACATGTCATATCATATTCTTTTCTTTATAGCATGGACAATTGGACTTTTATGTGATTCAAAGCGATAGTCTAGTTTTGACATAATAATTTAGATACTCAAGCATATTAACAAGCAACCGTGTTTTTTAAAATATCGATGCTAAAATAAGTTATCCCAGGCCCATCATGCTCAACCATTGATCCATTCATGAAGCACACTCAAATATTAGCTACACTCAATACTTAAGTACGATCATATTGCCTCCTAGTTGGTGCTTTTGTAACAAAAGATGGAGACTCAAATTCAAATTAAAAATTGCATAAAGTAAAATAAAGGCCCTTCGCGAAGGGAAGTAGGGATTTGTAGAGGTGCAAGAGCTCAAAGCAAAAAATTAGAGATAAAAACATTTTGAGAGGTGTATTCATCCCACCAACGAAAATGACTTAGAGCTCCCAATACTTTCCATGCATAGATATATCATAGGCGGTTCCCAAATAGAAAATAAAGTTTGTTCCTTTTTCCACCATACTTTCACTTTCCATGGCTAACTGTATCCACGGGTGCCCTCCATACCAACACTTTCCAAGGAATTTATTATTTGACAACATAAAGTAAAGTCATTTTTGCATTTCGGGAATGGGCATCCCTAATACCTTTGCCTTACTCTCGTGCAATGACAAGTGAATAGACACTCATCTTGAGAATAACACATCTAGCATGGAAAATATTAGCCACCCCTCACCGCTTCGCGAGCGAAACAAACACACAAAAGAGAAGTTTATTTTTTGAAAATTACAGATGGCACATGCAAATTTGCTTAGAACAGCAAAAGAATACCGCATATAGGTAGATATAGTGGACTCTTGTGGCAAAACTGGGTTAAAGGTTTTTGGATGCACAAGTAGAGATAATACTTTGTGCAAAATGAAGGCTAGCAAAAGATTGAGAAGCGGCCAACCAAGAAACGAATAATCTCATAAGCAAGCATTAAGCATAAATAACACCGAATAATGCACCACAAGTAGGATATAATTTCATTGCATGACTATTGACTTTCGTACTTGCATAGGCAATCACAAACCTTAACACCAATATTCTTACTAAAGCATAATTACTCATAAACATAAATCACATATCACATCATCATATCTCAAAACTATTACTAAGAATCAAGTTTATTTTGTCCAATGATCTTCATGAATGTTTTTATTATATCCTTGTTGGATATCTATCACTTTGGGACTAATTTTCATGTGTTGCTTTCCATAGGCTCAAACAAATATAAGTGAAGATCATGAGCATAATTTTATTCTTTCTATCAAAATAATTTAAGTGAAGCAAGAGAGAATTTCTTGAAAATTTTACTAACTCTCAAATAAATCTAAACTTTGGGTCTATCTTGATTTTGATAGTAGGTTCCCATTCATCATACAATTTTCTAGGAATCGAAACTTCTAATTCCAACTTTTCTTCAAAAGCTTTCATCGTAGCATCAACAACATGTTTAGTGAAAGCTTTATTTTTTTCATAAGCATGGGGTGAATTTATCATGGATTTCAACAAAGAAATACAATCAATCAAAGAGCAACTATCATAGTTAAAGTATTTGTAATCCAAGAGAGTGGGCACATCACTAGCTAATGTTTTGACCTCTTCAAACCCACTTTCATCAATTTTCTCCACAAGATTTTCACCCTCCGAAATATTGGGACACCTTCTACCTAAAGTTGACTCTTCTTCAGTCCCTTTTTCATCAATCTTAACTTTACTAAACAAAGAATCATTAGAAGAAACACCAATCATTTTAAGTTCTTCATCACTTTTGTAAAAGAAATCACTAGAAAACATTTTTTCTAAAAATTCTCTTTTAGCTCTAAGCATAGCGGTTCTTTTCTTTACTTTCATCCATAGAAACATAAAGAGCTTTAATTGATTCATCTACTTTAGGCACAAAAAATTTCATCTTGAAATTTTCCACATCATGAGCAATTCTATCAACACTTCTAGACAAATCATCAATCTTACTCAACTTTTCTTTTATGGAAGTGTTGAAAACTTTTTGTGTATTGATAAATTCTTTAATATTGTTCTCAAGATCAGAGGTGTTCCTGTTATTATTATAAGATTGATTTCCATAAGAATTACCATAATTGTTAGAGGAATTACTAGGAAAGGCCTAGGATTAAAATTACCTCTATAAGCATTGTTGTTGAAAATATTTCGAGAGATAAAATT
The DNA here is from genome assembly GCF_056163025.1 of Triticum urartu. Taxonomy (NCBI): domain Eukaryota; kingdom Viridiplantae; phylum Streptophyta; class Magnoliopsida; order Poales; family Poaceae; genus Triticum; species Triticum urartu. Next base: position 647,421,256 of record NC_141875.1, on the reverse strand, counting down.
CACATCTATGGCATCACTATTTTGCTCAATCAAAGTACACAAAGGCTATCAATCTAGTAGGAGAAAATGCACAAATCACCAATACCTGCACAAACAATTAAACAACTTGCACCCAACGTGACAAAGGGGCTGTCAATCCCTTCACGGTTACTTGCAAAAGTGAGATCTGATAGAGACAGATGAAACTAAACAAAGGATAAACTAAATATTTTGGGGGTTTTCGGTTTATAGATTGGAAAGTAAAAGATTGCAAAATAGTAGATCAGAAACTAATATGATGGAAAATAGAAGATCGGAAACTTATATGATGGAAAATAGACCCGGGGGCCATAGGTTTCACTAGTGGCTTCTCTCAAGATAGCAAATAACACGGTGAGTGAACAAATTACTGTCGAACAATTGATCGAAAAGTGCAAAGTTATGACGATATCTAAGGCAATGATTATGAAATATAGGCGTCATGTCCGTGTCAAGTAGACCGAAACGATTCTACATCTACTACTATCACTCCACACATCGACCTACTCCTGCCTGCATCTAGAGTATTAAGTTCATGAAGAACAGAGTAACGCATTAAGTAAGATGAAATGATGTAGAGGAATAAACTCAAGCAATAAGATGTAAACCCATCTTTTTTATCCTTGATGGCAACAATACAATACATGCCTTGCTGCCCCTACTGTCACTGGGAAAGGGCACCGCAAGATTAAACCCAAAGCTAAGCACTTCTCCCATTGCAAGAAAAACCAATCTAGTTGGCCAAACTAAACCGATAGTTCGAAGAGAATTACAAAGATATCAAATCAAGCATAAAAGAATTCAGAGAAGATTCAAATAATATGCATAGATAAGTTGATCATAAATCCACAATTCATCGGATCTCAACAAACACATCGCAAAAGAAGATTACATCAGATATATCTCAAAGAACATCGAGGAGAACATGGTATTGAGAATCAAAGAGAGAGAAGAAGCCATCTAGCTACTAGCTATGGACCCGTAGGTCTATGGTAAACTACTCATGCTTCATCGGAAGGGCAATAGAGTTCATGTAGAAGCCCTCTGTGATCGAATCCTAATACGTCTCCGACGTATCTACTTTTCCAAACACTTTTGCCCTTGTTTTGGACTCTAACTTGCATGATTTGAATGGAACTAACCCGGACTGACATTGTTTTCAGCAGAATTGCTAGGGTGTTACTTTTGTGCATAAATAAAAGTTCTTGAAATGACCTGAAAATCAATGGAGATTGGAATATATAAAAAAATACTAGCGAAAGAATCAAGGCCAAGGGGCCCACACCCTTTCCACAAGGGTGGGGGCGCGCCTACCCCCCTGGGCGCGCCCCTTGCCTCGTGGGCCCCCTGGTGCTCCACCGGCCTCAACTCCAACTCCATATATTCATGTTCAGGGAGAAAAAATCAGAGAGAAGGATTCATCGCGTTTTACGATACGAAGCCGCCGCCAAGCCCTAATATCTCTTGGGAGGGCTGATCTGGAGTCCGTTAGGGGTTCCGGAGAGGGGAATCCATCGCCATCGTCATCATCAACCTTCCTCCATCACCAATTTCATGATGCTCACCACCGTGCATGAGTAATTCCATCATAGGCTTGCTGGGCGGTGATGGGTTGGATGAGATTTATCATGTAATCGAGTTAGTTTTGTTAGGGTTTGATCCGTAGTATCCATTATGTTATGAGATTGATGTTGCTATGACTTTGCTACGCTTAATGCTTGTCACTAGGGCCCGAATGCCATGATTTCAGATATGAACCTATTATGTTTTCACGAATATATGTGAGTTCTTGATCCTATCTTGCAAGTCTATAGTCACCTATTATGTGTTATGATCCGTTAACCCTGAAGTGAAAATAATCGGGATACTTACCGGTGATGACCGTAGTTTGAGGAGTTCATGTATTCACTAAGTGTTAATGCTTTGGTCCGGGACTCTATTAAAGGGAGGCCTTAATATCCCTTAGTTTCCAATAGGACCCCGCTACCATGGGAGGGTAGGACAAAAGATGCCATGCAAGTTCTTTTCCATAAGCATGTATGACTATATTCGGAATACATGCCTACATTACATTGATGAACTGGAGCTAGTTCTGTGTCACCCTATGTTATAATTATTGCATGAGTAATCGCATTCGACATAATTATCCATCACTGATCCATTGCCTACGAGCTTTTCATATATTGATCTTCGCTTATTTACTTTTTCGTTGCTATTGTTACAATCACTATAAAACCAAAACTGCTACTGTTACTTTTGCCACCGTTTATACTACTATCATATTACTTTGCTACTAAATACTTTGTTGTAGATATTAAGTTTCCAGGTGCGGTTGAATTGACAACTCAGCTGCTAATACTTGAGAATATTCATTGGCTCCCCTTGTTTCGAATCAATAAATTTGGGTTGAATACTCTACCCTCGACAACTGTTGCGATCCCATATACTTGTGGGTTATCAAGACTATTTTCTGGCGCCATTGCCGGGGATCATAGCTCTATTCTTTGAGTCACTTGGGATTTATATCTGCTGATCACTATGAACTTGAAAGATAAAAGAAGCAAGATTTTTCCCTCAACTACGAGGGGAGGTGAGGAATTGCCATCTAGCTCTGCACTTGATTCACCTTCTGTTTTGAGTAAACTTGCGACACCTACTCCTGCTATTCATTCTGATATGTCGCATGTTATTGATGATGCCACTTCTGATTTGCATGATACTTATGATGAAACTACTTCTATGCTTGATAATACTGTGCCACTAGGTGAATTTCTTGATGAACAACTTGCTAGGGTTAGAGAGAATGAAATTATTGAAACTGATAATATTGATGAAAGTGATGATGAAGATTCTCCCCCTAGATATGAATTGCGTGTTGTGCCTGAGGGTTATGTTATGGATGAAGAAACTGCTAGAGACTTCTTAGCTTGCAATGATAGATCTGATCTTAAGAAATTATTAGCTAAGCTTAAAGAAAAGTCTTTGAATGCTAGAATGAAATATGACCCTGCTTTTGCTACTTCACCTATCTTTATTTCCAATAAGTATTATGATTTCTCTGTCGATCCTGAGTTAATTACTTTGGTTGAATCTGATCCTTTCTATGGCTATGAATCTAAAACTTTTGTGGCACATCTTACTAAATTAAATGATATAGCCACCCTGTTTACTCACGATGAGAAAACTCGCTATTACTTTATCCTTAAGTTGTTTCCGTTCTCATTAAAGGATGATGCTAAAACATGGTTTAATTCTCTTGATCCTGGTTGTGTGCGTAGTCCCCAGGATATGATTTATTACTTCTCTGCTAAATATTTCCCCGCTCATAAGAAACAAGCGGCCTTAAGGGAAATATATAATTTTGTGCAAATTGAATAAGAGAGTCACCCACAAGCTTGGGGGAGGCTTCTCTGATTACTTAATGCTTTGCCTGATCATCCTCTCAAGAAAAATGAAATACTTGATATCTTTTATAATGGACTAACCGATGCTTCCAGAGACCACCTAGATAGTTGTGTTGGTTGTGTTTTCAGGGAAAGAATTGTTGATCAAGCTGAATTTCTATTGAATAATATGTTGAGTAATGAAAATGATTGGACACTTCCTGAACCAACTCCTAAGCCAACTCCGAAGAAAAGGGGTATTCTATTTCTCAGTTTTGAAGATATGCAAGAGGCAAAGAAATCTATGAAAGAAAAAGGAATTAAAGATGAAGATATTAAGAATTTACCACCTATTAAAGGATACATGGTCTTGATAACATTACATAGGTAGTGAAGGTAAATTCCCTCTATAGGTTTGATGAAGGTGATTTTCCTCGTAATAAGTCTGCTAGCCAATGCTTAAATGAGTTTGATAATTTTATTGTTAAACAAGAAAACTTCAATGCTTATGTTGGTAGACAATTGAAACGCAATGCTGATATGCTTGAACACTTGAATGATTATATGTCTAGAGTTAAAGGTGAACTTAAACTTATTAGTAAACATGCTTCTATGGTTACCACTCAAGTAGAAAAAGTACTTAAGGCTCAGAATGATTTGCTCAGTGAATTAAATAATAAGAAAAATGATAATGCTATTATAGTTATGACTAGAGGGGGTAAAATGACTCGGGAACCTTTGTATCCTGAGGGCCACCCTAAGATAATTGAGCAAGATTCTCAGAGAACTAATGTTGATGCACCTAGTTCTTCTAAGAAGAAGAAGAAGAAAAATGATAGGACTTTACATGCTTCTAGTGAACCTGTTGTTGACACACCTGAGAATCCCAATGATATTTCTATTTCTGATGTTGAAACACAATCGGGTAATGTCAATGATGATGTTCATGTTGATGTTCAACCTAGCAATGATAATGATGTAGAGATTGAACCTACTGTTGATCTTGATAACCCACAATCAAAGAATCAACGTTATGACAAGAGAGACTTCGTTGCTAGGAAGCAAGGTAAAGAAAGAGAACCATGGGTTCAGAAACCCATGCCTTTTCCTCCTAAACCATCCAAGAAAAAGGATGATGAGGATTTTGAGCGCTTTGCTAAAATGATTAGACCTATCTTTTTGTGTATGCCTTTGACTCATATGCTTAAAATGAATCCGTATGCTAAGTACATGAAAGATATTGTTACTAATAAAAGAAAGATACCGGAAGCTGAAATTTCCACCATGCTTGCTAATTACACTTTTAAGGGTGGAATACCTAAGAAACTAGTAGATCCAGGAGTACCAACTATACCATGCTCCATTAAAAGAAACTATGTTAAAACTGCCTTATGTGATCTTGGAGCCGGTGTTAGTGTTATTCCTCTCTCTTTATATCGTAGACTTGATATGAATAAGTTGACACCTACTGAAATATCTTTGCAAATGGCTGATAAATCAACTGCTATACCTGTCGGTATTTGTGAGGATGTGCCTGTTGTGGTTGCAAACGTTACTATTTTAACGGACTTTGTTATTCTTGATATTCCCGAGGACGATAGTATGTTGATTATCCTTGGTAGACCCTTTTTGAATACCGTAGGGGCTGTTATTCATTGCAACAAAGGCAATGTCACTTTTCATGTTAATGGTAATGAGCATACAGCACCCTTTCCGAGGAAACAACCTCAAGTCCGTAGTATCAATTCTATTGGAAAAATCTCAACAATTACTATTGGAGGTTTTGAATTTCCTCTTCCTACTGTCAAGAAGAAATATGATATTCTTATTGTTGGGAATGTGCATATCCCCATTGAGATAACCTAGTGTTATTCGAAATTTCTCTAGTTTCATGCGATTCGGAATGAGTTTGTTAACAAGACTTGATCAACCTTGTTAGTGGATTCCTTGTGATGAGCATGAGATGGATGAAGTTAGAAAGCACAACCTTCTGTGCCCTCCTTTTACTTTCTGTTATTTATATTAAATAAAGCAAAATAGTATTTTCTGTCTTCTTTCTGAATTATCCTTGCAATAAAAAAATACCCCAAAAATAAAAGTTCTCCAAATGCCCTGAAAATTTAATATGATTTTTTCCAGAATATTTAAGAATTTTTGGCACTAAGAACACACCAGGGGCGGCCACCATGTGCCCACGAGGGTGGAGGGCGCGCCCTGCCCCCCTGGGCGCCCCCTGCCTCAGGACCCCATGTGAGTCCCCTCCACTTATTCTTGCACCCACACACTTCGTCTTCCTCCAGAAAAAATCATCCACCAGCTCAAACCCGTGTTCTAGCTCATCTTGCTGCCAATTTCGATCTCCTTGCTCAAAGCTCCATTCACAAAACTGCTTTGGGGGATTGTTCTTCGGTATGTGACTCCTCCAATGGTCCAATTACTTTTTATTCTAGTGCTTTATTTATTGCAAATTTTTGCTGCTTATGTGACCCTGTTCTTGAGCTTGCATGTCAAATTTATGTGGTCAAAAGTAGTTTTAATGCATGATATAGCCTCTAGACACTTGTAGGAGTAGTTGCTATCAATTTTGTTGAGTTTGGTTCACTTTTATTTTAAGTTACTAAATATTTCAGAAATTTTCACAAAAAGGTGAAGAGATTTTTGAGGGGCTCATCGAGCCGAAGCTCGAAGGATAAGCAAAGTGAATAGAATAAGAAGCCCAAGTATAATCTCCCTCGTACTGTGGAGGTTCAGCCGTGTGAATGGCCTTGTGATGAGTTCTTGAGACAAGCCGGGATTTATAAAGATTTTTATTGTTTGGCTGAGAATGCAGGCCTCACCGACTTTCTCCACGACCAGCGTGAATAGTATCTCTTACTCACCAATATTTTTTGTGCAAAATTTTCATTTCCATGCTCGGAGATCGCCACCTTCGGTGGAATTTTATTTATATGATGAGCATAAGGAGATGTCACTTTATGATTTTTGCCGGGTTTGTAGGATACCCTTTGAGAGCAGCATAGAGGAACCACATTGTAATGATGTGGAGGGATTTATTGATATGATTGTTGTAGGGGAAACGAGGAAAGTTTCTGATGCAAGAATCACAAGCATGCATTTTCCTATTCTACGTTACTTTGCAATATTTGCTAGTAGATGCTTAATTGGTCGCGGGAACTATGGAAATCTTAGTGCCCCTAATATTGTTATTTTGCGCCATGCTTTGTTTCGTGATACCACTTTCAGTTTAGGCGCTATTGTTGCTAAACGGTTAAATTTGAACCATACAAAGGGTCCCGTCTTAGGAGGCATCTTCGCCTCGCGCCTTGCTGCACACTTTAATATACATATTAGGCATTATGAGAAAGAGGAAAGGTTGCTGCCTCATATTTTTCTAGATTATAAGAGCATGGTAGCACATGATTTTATTTTTAAGAATAAGAAGAAGATGCTTAACAATAGACTAATATTTGATAAGAATCACTTTGAGACTATTACCTTGCCTGCTCCCTCTTTGTTCAACATATTTTCAGGCACGTACCTTGTTTTGCCGGAGGCCGTTCAGGCATACCAAAGCCTGACATTAGCTCTAGAGCCGGAGCCACTATCTGATCCTCACTGTCAGTCTGTTTATCAGTGGGATCCGGAGGAGATCGCCAACCAGTGGCACCCCGAAGACCCTCCTCAGTACACCGGAGAGGGCAGTTTTGATCTGTGGCCATAGACCAACTTAGGCCAAAAGCCTAAGCTTGGGGGAGTATGTATCTCTCAACGACATTACATTCATGTTCACACACTCATGCCAGTTGTCGGTGCTCATGCTTTTTCATTGTATCATCCATGCTAGTTTATTTTCTGGTTTAAGCTTTCTTCTTGTGTGTTTGAAAACCCTTAAGAAAAACCAAAAAAATTAGTTGTAGCTTTTAGCTAGTTTACTTACCATGTCTATAGTAGTGGTAATTAAAAAGAAACCCCAAAAAAGATTTCTCGTTCTTCTTTTGCTTGTTGGGAGCTTTCCCGTGTAAATAGTTTTGTTTCTTTTCTTTTCTTTGGGGGTCAGGAGGAGAAGACCATGATGAAATTGTTGAGTGGCTCTTTTATGCATTATTGTTGATCTAACCAAGAGCCCATATTACCTTATCTTCTCCCTTGAATTGAATGCTTGCAGATTCCAGCTTAGTCCTACGTGCACTATTATTATTATCCACACTATTCGGTTGTGCAAGTGAAAGGCAATAATGATGATATATGATGAACTGATTGAGATGAGAAAAGCTGGTATGAACTCGACCTCTCTTGTTTTTGTAAATATGATTAGTTCATCATTCCTGATTCGGCATGTTATGAGTGAAACATGTTTGCAATGACAATTAGAGATTATAGTTGCTTAGGCCATGCTTAATTTGCTAGGAGTTTATAATGGTTTACCTTGAGTGCCGACATGCTATTAAAATGGTTGTAATGTGGTATCATAGGGTGGTATCCTCCTTTGAAAGATTCGAGTGGCTTGACTTGGCACATGTTCACGCATGTAGTTGAAACAAAATCAACATATCCTCCATGATATTTATGTTCATGGTGATTTATATCCTACTCATGCTTGCATTCAGTGTTGATTAATTTTAATGCATGTTCATGACTGTTGTCACTCTCCAGCTGGTCGCTTCCTAGTCTCTTTCTAGCCTTCACTTGTACTAAGCGGGAATACTGCTTGTGCATCCAACTCCATAAACCCCAACAGTTATTCCATATGAGTCCACAATACCTTCCTATATGCGGTATCTACCTGCCGCTCCAAGTAAATTTGTATGTGCCAAACTCTAAACCTTCAAATAAAAATTCTGTTTTGTATGCTCGAATAGCTCATGTATCAAATAGGGTTGTCTTAATCTTCCATGCTAGGCGGGTTACTCTCAAGAGGGGTGGACTCCGCTCCTCACTCACGAGAAATTGGCTGGTCACCGGGATGCCCAGTCCCATGCTCAAATCAAAATAATTGCAAACAAAACTCCCCCAAGATTGTTGTTAGTTGGAGGCACCCGTTGTTTCGGGCAAGCCATGGATTGATGCTTGTTGGTGGTGGGGGAGTATAAACTTTACCATTCTGCTTGGGAACCGCCTATAGTGTGTGTAGCATGGAAGATATCGAGATCTCTCGGTTGTTATGTCGACAATGAAAGTATACTGCTCAAAATATTATTCATCTCTATTTCAAAACCGAGCTCTAGCACCTCTACAAATCCCTACTTCCCTCTGCGAAGGGCCTATCTATTTACTTTTATGTTGAGTCATCATCCTCTTATTAAAAAGCACCAGTTGGGGAGCACCGCTGTCATTTGCATGTATTATTATTACTTTACATTGCGTATGACTGTCACTAGATCTCTTTTACCATGAATTACAATTTCCAGTCAGCCCTTGATCTTCAGGGGTGCTCTGCATTTATGTTTTGTTGTCTCAGAAAGGGCTAGCGAGACACCATCTTGTTATATCATATTATGATTGTTTTGAGAAAGTGTTGTCATCCGGGATTTATTATTATTGCTCGCCAGTTGGTTATGCCATTGATATGAGTAAACATGGGACCTAAACGTTATTGTGAATATGGTTAGTTCATAATCTTTGCTGAAAACTTGAATGTTGGCTTTACATATTTACCACAACAAGAGCAAACAGAGTTTGTAAAAGTTTTTCTTTATCACTTTCAGTTTGTCAACTGAATTGCTTGAGGACGAGCAAAGGTTTAAACTTGGGGGAGTTGATACGTCTCCAACGTATCTACTTTTCCAAACACTTTTTCCCTTGTTTGGACTCTAACTTGCATGATTTGAATGGAACTAACCTGGACTGACGTTGTTTTCAGCAGAATTGCCATGGTGTTATTTTTGTGCAGAAATAAAAGTTCTTGGAATGACCTGAAAATCAACAGAGAATATTTTTGGAATATATAAAAAAATACTGGTGAAAGAATCAAGGCCAGGGGGCCCACACCCTATCCACGAGGGTGGGGGCGCGCCTACCCCCCTGGGCGCGCCCCCTGCCTCGTGGCTCCCCTGGTGCTCCACCGACCTCAACTCCAACTCCATATATTCATGTTCGGGGGGAAAAGAATCATAGAGAAGGATTCATCACGTTTTACGATACAGAGCCGCTGCCAAGCCCTAATCTCTCTCGGGAGGGCTAATCTGGAGTTCGTTCGGGGTTCAAGAGAGGGAAATCCGTCGCCATCGTCATCATTAAGCTTCCTCCATCACCAATTTCATGATGCTCACCATCGTGCGTGAGTAATTCCATCATAGGCTTGCTGGACGGTGATGGGTTGGATGAGATTTATCATGTAATTGATTTAGTTTTGTTAGGGTTTGTTCCCTGGTATCCATTATGTTCTAAGATTGATGTTGTTATGACTTTGCTATGCTTAATGCTTTTCACTAGGGCCCGAGTGCCATGATTTCAGATCTGAACCTATTATGTTTTCATGAATATATGTGAGTTCTTGATCCTATCTTGCAAGTCTATAGTCACCTATTATGTGTTATAATCCGTTAACCCCGAAGTGATAATAATCGGGATACTTACCGGTGATGACCGTAGTTTGAGGAGTTCATATATTCACTAAGTATTAATGCTTTGGTCTGGTACTCTATTAAAAGGAGGCCTTAATATCCCTTAGTTTCCAATAGGACCCCGCTGCCATTGGAGGGTAGGACAAAAGATGGCATGCAAGTTCTTTTCCATAAGCACGTATGACTATATTCGAAATACATGCCTACATTACATTGATGAACTGGAGCTAGTTCTGTGTCACCCTATGTTATAACTATTGCATGAGGAATCGCATCTGACATAATTGTCCATCACTGGTCCATTGCCTACGAGCTTTTCATATATTGATCTTTGCTTATTTACTTTTTTGTTGCTACTGTTACAATCACTATAAAACCAAAACTGCTACTGTTACTTTTGCCACCGTCACTACTACTATCATATTACTTTGCTACTAAATACTTTGCTGCAAATATTAAGTTTCCAGGTGTGTTTGAATTGACAACTCAGCTGCTAATACTTGAGAATATTCTTTGGCTCCCCTTGTGTCAAATCAATAAATTTGGGTTGAATATTGTACCCTCGAAAACAGTTGCGATCCCCTATACTTGTGGGTTATCAAATCCCCCTCTGACTGGATGCCGAAAAAGGACCCAAGATGGGATCTCATGGGAACAGAAGGTTGTGGCAGTGGAAAAGTGTTTTCATGGATGCTTTTGGTGGTTCGGGATTATATGTGAATATATAGGAGGTCAGGGGGTATAAGAGTATATATAGGCGAAAGAATTAGGTCAGGGGGTCACCGAGGGGCCCACAAGGAAGGGGGCGTGCCCTACCCCCTGGGAGCGCCCTCCCCCCTTGTGGCCGCCTCGTGGCTCTTCTGACTTGCACTCCAAGTCTCCTGGGTGTCTTCTGGTCCAAGAAAAATCATCACGGAGGTTTTATTCCATTTGGACTCCATTTGGTATTCCTTTTCTGTGAAACTCAAAAACAAGGAAAAAATAGAAACTGGCACTAGGCTCTCTGTTAATAGGTTATTCCAAAAAATAATATAAAATAACATATTAATTCATATAAAACATCCAAAACATATAATATAATAGCATGGAACAATCAAAAATTATTGATACATTGGAGACGTATCAGTAGTGCCTGGACGCTACTTGTGAGATGCGTTGGGATTTCCCCAAAGAGGAGATGATGATGCAATACAGTAGAGATAAGTATGTTCCTCAGTTAAGAATAAAGGTTATCAATCCATTAGTAGAACTACGCAAAACCTTGTGAACAGCACCTACACACAAAATAACAAATACTTTCACCCAACACAAACAAGGGGTTGTCAATCCCTTGGTGGTTATTTGCAAGGATCAAATCTCGTAGTGATAGATAGATAAACAAAAACACAAAATAAAATAACGGTAAATAAATTTTAGTATGGTATTATTGGATTTTAATGTATGATAAATATAGACTGGGGGCCATAGTTTTCACTAGTGGCTTCTCTCATGAACAAAAAGCATACGGAGGGTAAACAAATTAATGTTGGGTAATTGATAGAAAAGCGCATAGTTATGATGATATCCAAGGCAATGATCATGTATATAGGCATCACGTTCGAGACAAGTAGACCGACTCCTGCCTACATCTACTACTATCACTCCACACATCGACCGTTGTCCAGCATGCATCTAGAGTATTAAGTTTATAAAGAACGGTGTAACACCTTAAGTAAGATGACATGATGTAGACAAAGTAACTCAATCAATATGAATAAACCCTACCTTTTGATCCTTAATGGCAACGATACAAATACGTGCCTTGTCCCTTTCTATCACTAGGATATAAAGCACCGCAAGATTGAACCCATTACAAAGCACCTCTTGCATTGCAAGAAATGTAGTTGGCCAAACCAAACGGATAGATAGGAGAGAAATACAAAGCTATAATAATCATGCATAAAAGAGTTCAGAGAAGACTCAAATAATATCCATAGATAATCTCATCATAAACCCACAATTCGTCGAATCCCAACAAGCACACCGCAAAAGAAGATTACATCCAATAGATCTCCAACAACATCGAGGAGAACATTGCATTGAAGATCAAAGACAGTGAAGAGGCCATCTAGCTACTAGCTATGGACCCATAGGTTTGTGGTAAACTACTCACACATCATGGGAAGGGCAGCAAGGTTGATGTAGAGGCCTGCCGTGATCGATTCCTCCTCTGGAAGGGTACCAATGCCACTTCCGCCAAACGGATTCATCCACGATGCCTGACCTCGCTCACCTTGGCAGCCAGCCGCAATCAAAACATGGGGCCAGCTCATGTGGCGAAGGGCATTGATTTGGATTAGGAATTGCAGAATTCGGGGCGAGAAGAGATGCCAAACGGGATGAGAACACAGGGAAGAGGCAAAGTGTTCACAAACAATTTCATTTAGCATCCCTTCCCTTTTGATTAGAAGCAAATAAAAATATCAACAAGTGGGCCCACTCACCCCACACACGTGCTTACCGCAGAGCTAGCTCATACCAACCCAACTTCCTCTTTTGTTTATTTTCTACCCAGATAGCTCCTTGTTCTCGTCTTTGGCGTGGGAGGCATGAGACCCATCGCAAAGTGGTGCTCGAGTACGTCGTGATCTTCTCATGTCACGACATCAATGGATAGGGTTGACATTGGACCTTGATGAACATCACCACCTCGTTGCCTTTGGTCACCATGCGGCGGTAGGTGGGCCCAATAACACACACACACCCTCATGTCCCAGAACTTTCCCATTTTCTTTATTTTTTTAGCGGGTGACCTCATTTTCATAGGCGGTAGCATGGGACACATGACACTTGTCTCCCTTAACGGGAAGCTGAAACATCCAGGGGATGAATAGACACTTAACAAGGCAAATGTGCAGCTTCTAATTTTTCTTGGAATTTAAGAAGATTTTAGCACAAGTTAAATGGCAGCTATAATACAATCTTCACACGCACATCTAGATTATAGGCAATGGATAAAGAACAACATGCAAGTGCAAGAATGTAAAGGGAGGTCGAGATAGGAAGATCAAACAAAATTAAGACTGTCAGTGTACAAAAGTAGGGGTCCCTTTTTGTACCCCTTTACTTGCGCGTGGGCAGTCACAGCCCCACGCCCGTGGCCACGCTGGGCGGGGCGGAAGAAGCAAAGATTACCAGAGCCGTTCTCAAGACTAGAAGCATGAAGAGCTGAAGGGCGAGGTGAAACTTCCCCAGCAAGGTCCTTGCCGGGGCGGCTTTCACGGCCCCGGCAAGAACTTTGCCGGGGAAACTTGCTCAATGCCAGCAGGGCTGCCACTCTTGAACCTAAGAGTTCCGACACCCTCAACCACATTGGAACCAAAGCTCGGGAGGCGCCTCCGTGATGGCATGCAGATCTTTGTGAAGACCAAGAACATACAAGACTAGATGAGAATCAGAAGAAGAAGATCCTCGGCAAGATCCTTGCCGAGGATACCCACGAGACACCCCCATCACCCTTGCCGGGGATTCCCACAACGCCAAGGCAAGAGCCTTGCCGGGGCCCCGGCAAGACTCTTGCCAAAGACATCCGTGGGGCCACAGCCAGGCCCCCACCTGCCAAGACTCTACCATCGTTCCCACGCAGCTGCCAGCCCACCAACTAGGCGAGCACCTGCGTGGCAACGTGCAGCTTCCAGGCCAACTCAGCAAGCACCTGTGTGGTGGCATGCAGGTCTTCATGAAGAATCTGCCACCACACCAACTCAGTAGCCAGCCAGTCCAGCGTGGCACTACACGCCTCGCCAGTTCGGACGTGCGTCGAAGCCGGGCGGGGCGGCGACAGCTGGGACGAGCTTCCTTGTCATCCCCGATAAAGCAAGAAGGGCACGTCGGCAGCGCATCAAAATGCGTTTTTCCTACAGTGCCAGGAGATAGACTTGACTACTGTACAACTTTCCACCTCCTATGTGCCACTGTGGCAGCCCTTTATCTATAAAAGGAGGCCTGCGGCGTACTGGGAGAGGATTCGGACTTTTTGGACCTGACACGCTTTGTAGCTAGTCCAAGAACACCAGATAAACATAAAACAACAGGAGTAGGGTATTACGCATCACTTGCGGCCCGAACCTGGATAATCCCCCTGTGTTGATTCCTCAAACCTGCTCTTTCCACAGCCCCGCGCCCGCCAACCGTAGCAAAAGGGATTCTTCGTGATCCTGTAGGTGTCGTTTCCCCCGACATCTTTGGCACGCCAGGTAGGGGCACAAGCTGTGAAAATCGTGTTTGGAGGTTAGCGAGGTTAGCACACCGACTTCATCATCACCATGGCCCCCAAGAGAAAGGGGATCACAGCGATCGGCTCATCCGGGGCCGGCCCATCCGTGCGAGCACGAGCAGGCGGCCGGGTGGCCACGTATGGGACTGGAGACGTGGCCCGCGAGCATCCATGACATTCTGGTGATCGGAGCCAGGCGAGCGGCGCCGTCCGAATCCGAGACAACGAGCTACATGCCGCTGGGTCCGGGGGCGGGGCCGTGCTGCCCATAGGCGGCGCGGCAGCCTCGACGGCACCCCAGCTGGCACCCGCGTCGCGCCCCTCCCAGGCCACACATGATTAGCAACACCACGATGCCGGAGAACCCGGGCACCGCCGCGGAAAGATCCCTGTGCACCACTCGCAGGACGAACCAGTCCGGCATGCGTGCTCAGACACTGTGCACGTGGCGTGCGACCGCGAGACCGTGACAGAGCCCCTTCTAACCCGGTTAGAAGTCAGAGCGCATCACGATCTACCTATATCTCGCCGCCACCTACACCAGCAAAAGCGCTGGCGCGCGTACAGCTGCTCCTCGACTTCCCCCCTGTTGTGGAGAAGCTCGACGAGTGGAGGGCCACCATCTGAAGCCTTGTCAGCTTCGCCAACAAAGACCAGCCGCTCCCAACGGGACCCTCACACCGGCGTCCTGACGAGCCGGTGCATGCCGACGGTGGGGGACCAGAGAAGATGCGACCATGGTGCATCCCCCCCCCCCCCGCGGCCACGACAACAGCCACCGGCCCGTTGAGCCGACCTCTGTGACAACATTTCCACAGCGTCATCCGACCCACGAACCCGTCATGACCAACATCAAGTCCTTCAGGAACGGGCCCAGGAAGACGCTCGAACTACCATCGAACGACGACGGGAGACGTGCCATCAGTCAGATCGGTGTGCGGAGCCTATTACGGACTACCTGACGCAGGGGGCCCCGGTGACCTGCCTTACGAGGTGGGTTGTCCAGCCTTTACCCGAGAGTTGCGGCAGTTCCAGTGGCCCTCCCACCGCACGTTCAATCCCGATGTTGGCGAGAAGTACAATGGCAAGACCCACCCGTCGGAGTTCCTCAGCATCGACACCATCGCGATGCAAGCTGCCGGAGCTCCGACGACAAGGTGCTTGTTACTTCCCGTTGGCACTTAAACCCAACGTCATGTCATGGTTGATGCACTTGCCAGTGGATTCCATTTCTTCTTGGTCGGATTTGTGTCATGAGTTTGTTGGCGCCTTCACTGGAGGCCACCAAGCTCATGGCCAGGCAAGTGATTTGCATATCATCCCCCAGAAAGAAGGTGAAAACCTGCAAAAGTACATACATAGGTTCAGCCGGGTGCAGTACAACATCCCAGATGTTCATCCCGCCGATGTCATTGGCGCTTTTCATCAGAATGTGCGCAACCACAAGATGCACGAAGAGTTGGCGGTGAACAAGGTCAAGGACGTGGCCGAACTTTACATTCTGGCCGATAGATGTGCTCGAGCTGAAGAGGGGAGGAAGTACCCTGGCGAAGACGTCGGTGCGGAAACCAACTCCACAGACGAAGATACCGCTGCCCCGACAAAGAAGGGTCGGCGCCACAACAGGAAACGTAAGGGCAAGACTGTGCTTGCCATTGAGGGATCCGGCGAGCCCGACGCCACCAAAAAGGCCAAGGTTGATGGCCCCGGCAAGGAGGTTGCTGGGTGTGCCGCCTGTTTGGCCCTGGCGACTGCCGGCAATCCAGGAGGCTCCGACAAGTAGTACTGCAAGATCCACCGCACCAAGGGCCATGACCTCCAGAACTGCCGATAGGTTGGCTGCTGGCAGAAAAGCAGAAGGCTGAATACAAAAGGCGAGACAAGGAGAAGGGTCAGGGTGGTGCTGAGGGGTCCGGCAAGAAGCATGGCGGCCAAGGGGGTCGCCGCGGCAAAGATAACCAACAAGAGAGGCCCGCTCGAGGCCGCGACAAGAAAGAGGAAGATGATGATCATGATGAGGACAACGAGTCCGGCGAGCACGAGTTCCAGAAGGCTACAGAGGCCATGTGCATCGACGGTGGCGCCTCGTTGCACACCTCATAACGCCAGCTGAAGCAGTGGGCGCATGAGGTCACTGCGGCGGAGCCATCGTTTGATGCCCAGAAGCCACTAAAGTGGTCCCGCACGCCCATCATTTTTGACACCGAGGATCACCCTAATCGCACAACTGCGGCCGGGTGTTTGCCGTTGTTGGTTTCACCAACAATACGCAACCTCAAGGTGACCAAAGTGCTGGTTGACGGTGGGGCCGGTCTGAATTTGATCTCGCCCGCTGTGATCAAGAAGCTACAGATTCCTGATGGATATCTCGAGGAGACGGGCACGTTCCAAGGGGTAAACCCGGGAAGGAGTCAGCTGAAAGGTAAAATCACGCTACCCATTACGTTCGGGGGCGAGCTGAACTACAGGACGGAGAAGATCGTTTTTGATGTTGCTGAGATCCCCCTGTCGTACAACGGGATCCTTGGCCGCCCGGCAATGGCCAAGTTCATGGCGGCGTCATACTACGCCTACAACACATTGAAGATGCCGAGGCCGCTGACCATCATCACTGTCCCCTCTAACAAGAAAGACGCACTCATCTGCACTGACCAACTCTACCGAGAGGCAGTTGCAGCAACTGCCGCCAGGGCACTTCTTCCTGCCGCTGAAGCCCCGGGAAGGAAGAAGGCCGGCAAGACCTCTTACACTCACTCCGGCAAGCGCACCTCTTCGGAGTGCTGTGCTCCTGTTGAGGACGTGCCGGAGAGCTCCACCGGCAAGAGCAAGAAGTCAAAGGCCGCACCACCAGAAACGAAGAAGGTGTCTGTCAAGGAGGATGGCACGGGCGGGGCTTTCACTATAAGCTCCACCCTCGACAGCAAATAGTAAAGCACGCTCGTCGCCTTCCTGCGGGCGAATGTTGATGTATTTACATGGCAAGCATCTGACATCCCCGGCGTTCCCAGGGAGGTGATTGAGCACCATCTTGATGTCTGTCTTCACGCGTGGCCCGTCAAGAAGAAGGTCAGGAAGCAAGCTTTGGAGCGACAAGAGTTCATCATTGAAGAGATCAAGAAGTTGGAGGTAGCAGGCCTGGTAAGAGGAGTACTCCACCCCATGTGGTTGGCCAATCCGGTTGTGGTGCGTAAGGCGAATGGGAAGTGGAGGCTGTGTATTGACTACACAGACATCAATAAGGCCTGTCCAAAGGATCCTTTCCCTCTGCCCCACATCAACCAGATTGTATACTGCACTGCCGGGTGTGACCAGCTTTCATTCCTCGATGCCTATTCAGGATACCACCAGATCTTCATGATGAAGGAAGACGAAGAGAAGACCACGTTCATCACCCCATGTGGTATGTACTGTTTTGTACGAATGCCTTTCGGGTTGAAGAGCGCTGGATCAACATTTGCCCGAGTGGTCCAGATTGGTTTTGAGCCCCAGCTATATAGAAATATGGAAGCTTATATGGATGACATAGTGGTCAAAACCAAGGAGAGGGCCACGCTCGTGCAAGATTTAGAAGAAACATTCACAAATCTATGCAAGATCAACCTCAAGCTCAACCCAGAGAAGTGCGTGTTCGGCGTCCCATCCGGCAAACTTCTTGGGTTCTTTGTGTCTCAACGCGGAATCGAAGCAAATCACAACAAGATCAAGGCGATCGAGCAGATTGAGGCACCGAAACAGGTCAAAGACTTCCGTAGGCTCGCCGGCTGCGTTGCTACCCTGAGTAGGTTCATCTCCAAATCTGCTGAGCGCACCCTCCCCTTTTTCAAAGTTTTGAAAAGGCGGGTCCAGTAAAATGGAGTCCGGAGGCAGAGGCAGCACTGCAAAATGTGAAGAGGTACCTCTCCTACACGCTAATACTAGTCGCGCCTAAACCACGGGAGCCGTTGCTGCTGTACTTAGCAGCAACAAATCAAGTGGTCAGTGTTGCACTAGTGGCGCAGAGGGAACGTGAGGGAGAAGCAGTAGTTGCATCAGAGCCGTTGGATGGCGGGCTAGGGTCCCCCCGGCAGAGCCTGACGCCGGCAAACCAGAACCCCCGACAAAGCCCGGTCCCGGCGAGGCAGAGTCTGAGCGGATGGGCGAAGTGGGACAGAAGAAGAAGAGGGTGCAGCACCCAGTGTATTTTGTCAGTTCCCTCTTGCAGGGGCTAGGTCAACATATTCTGGAATGCAGAAGCTACTTTTCAGCCTCCTCATGGCCTCGAGAAAGTTGTGCCACTATTTCCAAGCGCACGGGATCACCATCGACACCCGCCTCCCTTTGCAACGGATTTTGCACAACCCAGATGCGACAGGGAGGATTGTGGAGTAGGCATTGGAGCTGTTGAGCTTTGGCCTCAGGTTTGAAAGTACTTCAATGATCAAGAGCCAAGCTTTGGCAGAGTTCATAGCAGAGTGGACCGCAACGCCCGACGAGGGGATTCAAGAGACCACCCTTCCCGACAAGGAGACGAGCAGTGAGTGGATTATGTACTTTGACGGAGCTTTATCAGTCCAAGGTGTTGGTGTTGGCGTCCTACTCGTCACACCCACTGGAGAGCACCTCAAGTACGTAATCCAGATGCACTTTCCCAGGAAAAATCAACAAACAATACGGCAGAGTACGAGGGGTTGTTTGCTGGTCTCAGGATCGCGGCAAACCTCGGAATCAAGAAGCTCATCATCAGAGGTGATTCACAGCTCGTCGTCAAGCAAGTTAACAAGGATTACCAAAGTCCGCTGATGGAGGCCTACGTGAATGAAGTAAGGAAGTTGGAAGAACGTTTCGACGGCCTACACGCAGAGCATGTTCCCCGAGCAGAGAACGGCGTTGCCGATGACTTGTCGAAAAGCGATGCCCTCAAGTTGCCTGTGGAACCAGGTACCTTTGTACTTCAGTTAATACAACCATCCGTAGAGCCATCAGCAGGGCAGAACAATCGAAGGAAGACAAGCCCCGGCAAGTACCTCCCCACCGAGCTCCCAGGAGCCGCCAGCAAGGAGGTTGTCGTGTACCCCAAGCTTGCCAAGGGGCAACTACCTCCGAGAGGGCCCCAGGCCCTGATCATAGAGGCAGCTACCCCTGTGGCCGAAGATGTGCCTTTGGTCCTTGCCGTCGAGCCCCAAGCTCTGGCATGGGCGTAGCCCACCGTCTGTTTCCTCCAAACAGGAGAGCTCCCCCAGGAATAGGAAGAAGTAGAGAAAGTAGCCCGCCGATCCAACATGTACCAGTTTGTGGATGATACCCTGTATAGAAGGAGGCCAAACGGTGTGAGGCTGAAGTGCATTCCTCAAGAGGACGGACTAAAGCTGTTGGCATAGATACATGGAGGTGTATGTGGCTCCCACATAGGGTCAAGGGCCCTTGCTGGCAAGGCATTCTGGCAAGGTTTCTTCTGGCCCACAGCCCTTCAGGATGCGGCTGCGCTAGTAACCAAGTGTGAAGCATGTCAGTTCCACTCGAAAAAGCTTCGTCAACTAGCTCAAGCCCTTCAAACAATCCCTCTCTCCTGGCCATTCTCGGTCTGGGGGCTCGACATACTGGGCCCTTCCCCCGTGCTATCGGGGGCTTTGAGTACTTGTACATCATGATCGACAAGTTCACAAAGTGGCCCAAAGTGGAAGCAGTGAGGAAGGTGACAACACAGTGGGCCGTCAAGTTCTTCAAGGGGCTAGTTTGCCGTTTTGGTGTACCAAACAGGGTCATCACCGACAACGGCACGCGGTTCACAAGCTGCACCTTCATGCAATACATCCAGGACCTCGGTAGCAAGGTCTATTTCGCTTCAGTGGCACACCCATGGAGCAACGGCCAGGCGGAGAGGGCGAATGCAGAAGTACTGCGAGGCCTGAGGACAAAGACTTTTGACAGGTTGCACAGGTGTGGAAGGCACTGGATTGATGAGTTGCTGACGGTTCTTTGGTCGATCAGAACGACGCCAAATCGAGCCACTGGCCAGACACCCTTTGCCCTAGTATACGGCGCAGAAGAAGTTCTCCCCATGGAACTCACATACGGGTCACCTCGAGTGCTTGCTTATGACGAGCTTGAGCAAAAGCAGTTGCGGCAAGATGACGTGATGCTCTTTGAGGAAGATCGTCTTCAGGCGGATGTGCGAGCTAGACGCTACTAGCAAGCCTTGCGCCGCTACCATAGCTGCAAGGTTCATGCCCGAAGTCTTGAGGAAGGTGACCTTGTTCTTCGGCGCGTTCAGTCGGCCAAGAATTCCAACAAGTTGACGCCAAAGTGGGAAGGCCCTTATCGGGTAATACGAGTTACCAGGCCTGGTGCAGTCTACCTGGAGACCGAAGATGGTATCCCAGTGAGCAACTCCTGGAACATCGAACATCTTCGTAAGTTTTACCCATGAGGCGCGGTAGTCGGGCCTCCCGGCAAACCACCTTTTGTACAAGCCTTGCCGACAAGGCATGTAACCCTTGGTACAGAGCCAGGCGCAGACCCTGAGCATAAATAAGAAGCGCTGGCACCCTAAGTTTTAGCATGCATGCTAGGTTAAGTCTCCCTCTTTGGTAGGGTTGATAGTGCTCAACGGCAACTAACCCCTAGCATAGAGGTCGGGTGTGTGTCTTTCCATCTTTTCCAGTCCTTTCTTTGGTTTGCGGGCTGCACAAGCATTTCTGCCAAGCCATTTAAGGGCAGGGAGACGGATCGACATCCTTGACCCCGGCGAGCCATTTTCAGGGGGCTGCAGATTCAAGTATTCAACCACGGCAAGCCAAGGTTGCCGGGGGCCGCAGATTCAGATAAGTCTTTTATCCCCTGTTATGCATTTCCGTATGGAACTAGGATGTATGAAGCCTCGTTTATTCCTGGGCCACCGTGCTCCCCCTTTCCTGTGCCCAAGAACTATTCTCTGGGCCGGAACTTGGTTGTAGTTGCGGTGACAAGGGAGCAAACGAAGGGCCTGATCCTACTTCGCCCCTGCCTCCGCCGAGAGCGTGAGTATGGTCGTGCTATGAAGTGAGGGGACGGCAAGGCCTGTTGCCGGGCGGTAATGTTTATCTTAGGAATAACAAGGATTCATTCCTTGGCATGGGCCTCGCTCACGCACAAAGAACCCAGCAAGCACCCTTTTTCATTAATACGTTCCAAACAGGTACAGTTCATATGGAATGTAAACATGAGCAAGGGGATTACAAGGTTTAAATCTAACAAGTGCCCGCAGGCTTAAAAACTAAAAAGGATAGGTGCCCCGTGATCCCCGTTCTTGCCCTTTTCCTCTCAGGTGCGGCACGTGAAGGCAAAAAGGAAGCAATGGGGAATGCGCCAATGGAGAGCTTGACGAGGAAGACCCTCGGCAGGGCGCGTGGCTGAGGGAGGAGGGCGGCGCGGTCTGTCGGAGTCGGCATCCTCCCGCTTGACGCCCTCGTCGTCGCTGTCACTGTCCTCCTCGTCACTCCCGCTTGAGGAGGAGTCTTCATCATCGGAGGAGCTCTCCACACAACACCTTAGGCGAGTTTTCAAGTGCCCAAAGACCTTGACGGAGAGCAGGCCGTTCTCCATTAATTTGAAGTGGAAAACGAGCCCCTCCGACAGGCTGTGGGCACGAGCGAAGGTCTTCCATCCACAACGAAGATACATAACGTGAGGGGCGGGGAAGTCGACGTCGACCTACATGCTGCAATTCCCACAGCCCCTCATATGCAGCCTCAAAGCCTGTGGTGGGTCGAGCTCCATGTCCCGAGCGAACGGAGTAGGGAGACGAAGACAATGGTGCACTGGCCTGTGCAGCCTGATGACGAACACGCGGGGCTGGTCTCCAACGTGGCCCTCCATTGGGGGAGGGGCCGCTGGTGGAGGCAAGGCCGGTGCGCTGCCTCGTCCTCCTCTTCCCCGAGCGCCACGGCGGCCTCGGCCTCGCCCCCTCCCCCTTCCTCTCACGGTCGGCTCGGCCGCCATGAGCTCTTGGGAAGGAGGGGCATGCTGTCGAGCAGAGACCCTCACCGCCGCCATCGAAGTGCCGGCGCGCCCTCTCGCCATAGCAAAAGGAAGGAAGGAGCCAAGGCGAAAGAGGAGATGAATGATGAAGGATTGAGGGGTGCCATCCCCCTCCCCTTCTTATAAAGGGGCGAGGCCGGGGCTCGATCGTCCCACTTAACCAACCCGGCCGCCAGGGGCGTAGGGAATCGAGACCGACCGACTGCTCCAATCAGCGACGACCTGGTTTCCCGCCTCGCTATTTAAGGCATGCCCCCCCCCCCCGCGTCGACCGCCTACCATTTTCGAAGCATGGGGGACACGTGGCGAGCAAGCCAAAATCGAGAAGACAAGTGAGGTGACTATTTTCCACCCCGTGATCGTGGGGCACGGGCGCCTTGAAGGCCACGACTCGAGTCCACTTAGTAAATGAGCCACGCCCCTGGGTTTTCCTTTTTTACGAGGAAGGCGCGAGCTGCCTCTTTACCACGATGTGACGCATGCGTGTAGCAACTGCCCCACGCATGACCCCCACATCATGCATTCAACGTGGGTCATAGGGAAGTGCAACGAGCGGGGGAGTTACTGTAGTAGAAACTCCGTCGCGCACGCGCCCGCGCACCGTTCTGGGCCTGGCCCAATAACACCCCGCGCCTATATGTGGCCCAGGCCCGGGGGCTCTTGTTGGTGTACAAAAGTAAGGGTCCCTTTTTGTACCCCTTTACTTGTGCGCGGGCAGTCACAGCCCCACGCCCGTGGCCACACAGGGCGGGGCAGAAGAAGCAAAGATTACCAGAGCCGTGCTCAAGACCAGAAGCATGAAGAGCTGAAGGGCCAAGGTCCATGCCGGGGCGGCCTTCACGGCCCTGGAAAGAACTTTGTCGGGGCAACTTGCCCAATGCCAGCAGGGCTGCCACTCTTGACCCTAAGAGTTCTGACGCCCTCAACCACATTGGAACCAAAGCTCGGGAGGCGCCTCCGTGGTGGCATGCAGATCTTTGTGAAGACCAAGAACATACAAGACTAGATGAGAATCACAAGACGAAGATCCTCCGCAAGATCCTTGCCGAGGATACCCACGAGACCCACCGGCAAGACCCTTGTCGGGGACGCCCACGACACCATGGCAAGACCCTTGCCGGGGCCCCGGCAAGACTCTCGCTGAAGACATCCGCGGGGCCACAGCCAGGCCCCCTCCTGCCAAGACTCCACCGCCGTTCCCACGCAGCTGCCAGCCCGCCAACTAGGCGAGCACATGCGTGGCAACGTGCGGCTTCCAGGCCAACTCAGTAAGCACCTGCGTGGTGGCATGCAGGTCTTCGTGAAGACTCTGCCACCGCACCAACTCAGTAGCCAGCCAGCGTGGCACTACACGCCTCGTCGGTTCGAAGGCGCGTCTAAGCCGGGCGAGGCAGCGACAGCTGGGACGAGCATCCTTTCCGTCCCCAATAAAGCAAGAAGGGCACTTCGGCAGCGCATTAAATGTGTTTGTCCTACGGTGCCAGGAGATAGACTCGACTACTGTACAACTTTCCACCTCCTGTGTGCATCGACACGCTTTGTAGCTAGTCCAAGAACACCAGATAAACATAAACCAGCAAGAGTAGGGTATTACGCATCACTTGCGGCCCGAACCTGGATAATCCCCCCGTGTTGATCCCTCAACCCCGCTCTTTCCACGGCCACGCACCCGCCAACCGTAGCAAAAGGGATTCTCCGTGATCCCATAGGTGTCGTTTCCCCCGACAAAGACATGACAAGTTTTGGTGTGGTTTTGATAGGTGGCACTATCGTACATCCACGTTGATGGAGACTTCAACCCACGAAGAATTCAGGGCAAGAAGAGACGCTGAATAGGATGAGAATGCAGGGAAGAGGCGAGGTGTTCACAAACACTTTCATTCAGCATCCCTTAGAAATGTGCGCTTGCCGCATAGCTAGCTCATTGTAACATCCCAAATTTTCAATTTGGAATGTTATACAATAGATCATCATTGCATATCATATTTTATTTGCATTTTGGTTGATCCTAGAAATTTCACGCAACTCAACGACCCTCGGAGAGAGTTGGGGAATTCGTTATTTTCCTATTTGAGCGTTCTCAAATTTTGAAAATGGGATCATTTGATTTTATTTATTTTATCTTCAATTATTTCTATTATCAAAATATGAGAGAGGGAATAAAATGACTTTTCCAAAATAAAGAAATATTGAGGATTTAATAAAAAATCAAATAAGATTTTATTTGGATTTATTTGCTATTTTATTTGAATTTAGGAAAAATGTGCGTTTTTCAAAATTTCATTTAGGCCCCAAATAAATGTTCATCCTGTGCGGCTTGATTTTTGAAGCCGGGGAAATTTTATTTCGGGCTTTTTGGAGTCCGTTTAGTATTCCTTTTGTTTTTCTTTCTGAGCGTAATTATTTTAAAAAAAATGCCCGAACCGACCTACGGGCCGTATCCAGCCCGGACTCCTCCGGGGGTAGGCTTTATATACCGCGCCCCGGGCCGCCCCAGCCCACAACCGCGCCCCGCCCCGCAAACCCTAAGCCGCCGCCGCCAGCCGCCACCGCCCCGCCGTCACCGGAGTTCGCCGCCGACGAGGTCGAGCCACCCCGGTTTTTATAGAAAACCGTTAGGTTTTCACCGTTTTTTCGGTTTTTATAGATTTGTTTTTTTAGATAGATCGGTTTTTTTCTCGGTTTAGTTAATTAGCGAGCGTTCGCTCGTTCGTTCATTTTAATGAACGCGTTCATCATTTAGATTCAAATAATGAACGTTCGTTCGTTAATCTGTTCGTTGTTTTTCTTTTTCTCAGATTAAATCCGCAATTTTTCTGATCGTGATTTCTGATCCGATTTTCGTTCTAGTATAACTTTTCGCTCGTTAATCGGAATCAGGCGATTCAAGCGCCTGGAGTTTCGTCTTGAAACCCTCTTTCCGTTTAACCAACTCAAACAAGTTTTTGCCTGTGTAAAATTTTACTTAGATCCAGGTTAGTAAACGAAGCTTATTTCTTTTGCTGTTTGTCATTCGTTGCTTCGTTCGATTTGATTCTTTTTGCCAACCGGTGTTCTTAAGTTGAACTTTCTGGTTAGATCTCTTATTTGAGTTTTACATGTGCATTAGTTGAGTACTTATTGTATGCTTGTTTGTTTGCGATAGAGTACCCGGAGTGTGCCGCTTGCTACTTCGAATCGCTAGGTTTTGTGGATCATCAGCAAGGCAAGTAACACTTTGATCATACCTCCTACTACCCAGTTTTTATTGCATTAGATCAATCCTCACACATTGCATGATTAGGATCTAATTAAATTGTGGGTTTGGGAAGTAGATGAGGTAGCACCTATTACCTGTTATTATCAAACCTTTGGGAGTTACTTCTACGTTGCTTAAATTGCCATGCTATGCTAGTAGACGTGGATTGGGTGAGTGTGTCCATGACAGATGTGAGTTTGTGAAATTAATGGTTTAACTAAGGTGGCAACTTAAATACACATCTGGGTGGATTGAGGCACCTGGGTATTCCAGCGATTGCCTGTTTTCTTTTGGACCACCACCCAGGCTCAAAGGAATCATGAGATTATTCATACTAGAAACTTCCGTGTGCAGCCACAAGCTACTATGGGCTCTAGCATAGTTGATTAAGTTGTGCGAACTCTTACAGTGGTAGACTAGCAGATGTAGGGGAAAGTAGGTGTAACAGTCTACCCGATCGTAAGGTGCTAGCGCTTCTGAAAGACTATGTCTCGGTCATCCGTTTCTCAAACGCCATGTAGTGCGAGAATCCCAACGGAGGAGATCGAGTCCTGTGGGGAAAAGTGCGCAAACCTCTGCAGAGTGTATAAACTAATCATGGTTAGCCATGTCCCCGGTCATGGACATCTTGAGTATCTAGTACTTGGATTATCATGTGAATCTCATCATGTTACTCTAAATAATTTTGTTGGGTTTTAATGATGATGTTTAATTGGGATTGAGAGCGTCTCTACACTCTCAATGTTTAACAACCACCATGATAGTTAAATAAAATTTATTCCTTTGCAGTAGGGAAAAATTGGCTTTACGCAAAACTATAATCATAGAGCTTTCCACCAGCCACATATGCATGTAGTATAGCCTTATTCTTTCATTATTCTCTATGTGTTACATTGCCAGCATATTCCATGTGCTGACCCGTTTCGGGCTATAATGTTCATGTTGCAGACTTTTCAAACGACGAGTAAGGTGCCTTTTAGGTCGTGGTTCTATACTCAGTGATGCCGTCGGAGTTGATGGACTCACTTATCTTCCAAGCCTTCCATTGTTATCGTTATTAGATGGCCTTAAGCCATATTTATTGTAATAAGTTCTCCTTTGAGACTCGATGTAATAAGTGTGTGATTGCTACTCTGTTATAAATCCTTCAAGTACTGTGTGGTGTCAGCATTGCTGATCCAGGGATGACACTAGAGCACAGAGATTGGACCGTTTGAGGTCTGGTCGCTACAAGATGGTATCAGAGCACACGCTGACTGTAGGACATGACCACTAAGCTAAAGCCCTAGATCACTACTCACTCTTCTCATTCTGACTCCTCATCTTTTCTACTCTTTTAGGATGGCGGATGCAAGGAACAAGTTCACGCAACCGGATGAAGATACACCCTTTGGACATCACTTGAAGGAAGTCACTAGATATCTGAACATAGGAGTACCAAGCTTCACCGGAACCTACAACGCCACTTTACCAGAAGAGGAGCGCTGGATGATTCAAGTTCAAGTTCCAGGAAGGACGTTCATGCCAGTTACTGAGCCCATAGAGTTTTCCTTTGATGCACCAACCTGGAGTCTAGGAAAGAGCATGGCATCTCACATCGCCATGGGACGCATTGGAGAAGTTTACCGCAATGATCTCAAGGATACTATCTACCAGATTTGTGGGCGCCAAGATGAGCAATGGGAGATGATCAGTACGAAGAAGGATAGATCAATCGCAACTTTTATCCAGGAGTTAAACTAGCACATTCGAAGTCAGGAGAACCAGATGTGCGCTGACATGATAGATCTGAAGAAAGCAAGGACAAGAATCAAGGAACTGGAGGAAGAACTCAAGGCTACACGTGAAGATTATGAAGAGGAATCGAAGTATTAATGGAGAAGAATGACGATCTGATCAAGAAGATTGGAATATTTATGGGAGGCCCTACACCAGTAGAAGAAGACGAAGAACCCAAGGAGATTTGCCCGGAAGACTACATCATCATCGACGACACCGACTCGGATCCAGATGATAGCGATGATGACTATGTTGATGAAGCTGGAGCAGATATCATGGAGTCTGCAATCGAAGAATATTTCTAGTAGACCACCCCATCAGTAGTAGTAGTCCACCATGTAAATATAGTAGTCCGAGCACTTTTGCGATAGTGAGATCGATTGTATGCCCTTGTTTGATTGAATGAAGTGAATTGTTTGCTTTTGCCTCATGTGCATATGGGTAGTGTTTTCTCTTTAGACCCCTCTCTATTCTTAAATCTCATCTTTTCTAAACCCATCAGATGCCTCCGAGACGTGACCCCGGATTTACCTTCCCACCGGAGCTCACCCAGTTGATCCAGAAGCAGAACACATTGATGTAGTTGCTAGTCCAGAATCAGAATCAGGGGAACAACAACAACAACCCACCACCACCACATGTTGATCACTTAGCCCGTTTTCTTAGGCTGAATCCGCCGGTGTTTTCCAGTAGCACCGAGACGATAGTAGAAGATGATTGGCTCTGCAAGACAGCAAGGGAGTTGACCACAACAGGATGCACAGATGCGCAAAAGGTGAAGTTTGCCGCACATCAGCTTGAAGGACCCGCAACATCATGGTGGGAGAATTTCACCGCCACTTTCCCTATCGACACTGTCACATGGGATTAGTTCCAGCAGGCTTTCCGTACTGCCCATGTTTCAGCAGGAGCTATGGCCATGAAAAAGCGTGATTTTTGCAACTTGCGACAAGGAGGACGGACAGTTGGCCAGTATGTGGAGGACTTTAGTAAGCTAGCACATTATGCTCCAGATGACGTTGCTACAGATGCAGCTAAGCAGAAGAAGTTTCTGGAAGGACTGAATGATGAGTTGAGCATGCAGTTGATGGTAGCAACCTTCAACAACTACTAGGAGTTGGTAGATCGTGCTCTCATGATTGAAGGGAAGCAGCAGCAAATTGAGAACTGTAAGAGGAAGTATGGACAAGGGAAGTACAATTCAGGAGCTCAGCAGAAGCCACGTTTTACCCCTAGACCGGGAGGACATTTTCAGCATACCCATGGAGGAGGTAGCTCGCACAATCATAATAGCCCCAAGAATGGTAATGGGAATGGAGGAAGCAACGGCCAGAACCGCACCAACCCATCAACCCCAGCCAAGAGAGACCTGAGCCAAGTCACTTGCTTTAAGTGCCAGAAGACCAGACATTATGCCAATGAATGTCTTGAAGCTCAGAATGGAAATGGTAATGGCAGCTCTGGGAAGAAGCCGAACCCTTTCAACAGGGGACAGGTGAACCACGTTAACGTGGAGGAGGTTGAAGAGCAGCCGGATGCAGTAATCGGTAAGTTTTTGGTTAAGTCATTTACTGCACTCGTTCTTTTTGATACTGGTGCACCGCATTCATACATATCAAGGGAATTTGTGGATAAGTATAACCTGCCCACCAAAGTTCTTAGAAC
This sequence comes from Triticum urartu, assembly GCF_056163025.1. Lineage (NCBI taxonomy): Eukaryota > Viridiplantae > Streptophyta > Magnoliopsida > Poales > Poaceae > Triticum > Triticum urartu. The sequence goes on along the minus strand of NC_141875.1, from coordinate 647,392,360 downwards.
ACCTATGTTAGTAAGCTCACCAGGAGCGGGGTATATGGCTAGTAAGGGATGTTTTCAAGTGCCATTGAGTATAGGTAGGCATGTGTTTCCCTCGGATTTGATCATTTTGGAATCACAAGGTTTGGATGTAATTATGGGTATGGATTGGCTGTCGATGTATGGAGGAAACATCGATTGCGCCACTAAGTCAATTTTGCTTACCACCCCAAAAGGGAGAAGGATCAAGTATGTATCCCGGCATGTGACGAAAAGGACTCAAGTAAATTCGTTAATAGGAGTTGTACAGGAGGAAGTATCAGTAGTGAAGGATTTCCCTGATGTATTTCCAGAAGAGTTGCCAAGCATGCCACCGGATAGAGATATTGAGTTTTTGATTGAGCTTTTGCCAGGCACAGGGCCAATATCTAAGAGACCATATAGGATGCCCGCAAAGGATTTGGAAGAGATTAAGAATCAGATTAAGGAGTTACTAGATAAAGGATATATTCGCCCAAGTTCTTCGCCTTGGGGATCGCCAGTACTTCTAGTGGAGAAGAAGGATGGATCGTTAAGGATGGTTGTTGATTATCGAGGATTGAATGAAGTAACCATCAAGAACAAGTACCCACTACCGATGATAAATGATCTATTTGATTGATTGCAAGGAGCTAAGGTATTATCCAAGATCGATCTGCGATCAGGATACCATCAGTTGAAGATTCGAGAACAGGATATACCTAAGACAGCTTTTACCACCAGGTATGGGTTGTACGAGTATACGGTTATGTCATTTGGTCTGACTAACGCACCTGCCTATTTTATGAACATGATGAACAAGGTGTTTATGGAGTTTTTGGATAAGTTCGTCGTAGTGTTCATTGATGATATGCTGGTTTACTCGAAGAATGAAGAGGAGCATAAGGAGCATTTGTGTTTGGTACTTGGTAAGCTCAGAGAACATCAGTTATACGCCAAGTTTAGCAAATGTGAGTTTTGGTTGAAGGAAGTTGGATTTCTCGGACACGTTATATCCGGAGAAGGTATAGCAGTAGATCCCACCAAGCTTGACACTATGACAAATTGGGAAGCGCCAACAACAGTTGGAGAGATCCGGAGTTTTCTTGGACTCACAGGATACTACCGAAGATTCATTGAAAATTTCTCGAAGATTGCAAAGCCTATGACGGAGTTGTTGAAGAAGGATACCAAGTTCAAATGGACTGAAGAGTGTGAGGCCAGTTTCCAGGACTTGAAGAAACGTTTGGTTATGTCACCAGTGTTGATTCTGCCAGATCAAACCAAGGATTATGAGGTGTATTGTGACGCTTCACGTCGAGGACTTGGAGCAGTGCTTATGCAGGAAGGAAGAGTTGTTTCATATGCCTCACGACAGCTTAAGCCTCATGAGTTGAATTATGCCACGCATGATTTGGAGTTAGCAGCCGTAGTGCATGCATTGAAAACTTGCAGACATTTTCTCATTGGAAACCATTGCGAGGTGTACACGGATCACAAGAGTTTGAAGTATATTTTCACGCAGAAGGAGTTGAATCTCAGGCAAAGGAGATGGTTGGAGCTCATCAAGGATTATGACATGAGATTGCATTATCACCCCGGAAAGACTAACGTAGTAGCTGACGCATTGAGCCGTAAAAGCCATGTCAACACTTTAATGACGGGAGATTTACCAAGGGAGTTAGCCGAAAATCTGTGTGAGCTATGTTTAGAGATAGTCCTGAGAGGCTATGTAGCAGCATTGGAGATTCAGTCTACTTTGATGGATAAGATCAGAGAAGCTCAAAGGACTAACAAGGAGATTGCTTCTATTAAGGAGAAAATGAGCAAAGGAAAAGCTAAAGGATTTCGTGAGGATGAGCACGATACCTTATGGTTTGAAGACCGTGTTTATGTGCCTAATGACCCGGAGATCAGGAAGTTGATTCTACAGGAGGCCCATGATTCACCATATTCGATTCACCCAGGAAATACCAAGATGTATTTGGATTTGAAGGATACTTTCTGGTGGACCAGAATGAAGAAGGATATTGCGGAGTATGTAGCAGTTTGTGATGTATGTCAGAGAGTAAAGGCAGAGCATCAGAAGCCAGCGGGATTGCTACAGCCATTGCCAATACCCGGATGGAAGTGGGATAAGTTAGGCATTGATTTTATCACAGGGTTGCCCAGAACATGTTCAGGCTATGACTCGATATGGGTTGTAGTCGATCGTTTGACAAAGGTAGCCCATTTCATTCCAATTAAGACTACCTATACCAGTGCCAAGTTAGCAAAGATATACATGACCAGGATCGTATGTCTGCATGGAGTTCCAAGGAGTATTGTATCAGATAGAGGAACCCAATTTACCTCACAGTTCTGGAATCAGTTGCACGAAACTTTGGGTACCAGGCTAGAGTTCAGTACAGCTTTCCATCCGTGGACAGATGGACAGACCGAGAGAGTCAATCAGATTTTGGAGAATATGCTGAGAGCTTGCGCGCTAGATTGTGGATCTAGTTGGGACGAGAATTTGCCATACGCAGAGTTCTCTTATAACAATAGTTATCAATCCAGTTTGAAGATGGCCCCTTTTGAAGCCTTGTATGGAAGGAGGTGCAGGACCCCATTGTCGTGGGACGAAGTTGGAGACCGACAGTTGTTTGGACCGGATCTGATTAAGGAGTCTGAACAAAAGGTGAAATTGATTCGCGATAGGCTCAAGGTAGCCCAGTCCAGGTAGAAGAGCTACGCAGATTCTAAACGCAAGGAGACGGTTTACGAAGTTGGAGACCAAGTTTATCTTTGAGTATCTCCACTTCGAGGAGTTAAGCGCTTTGGAGTTAAGGGAAAGTTAGCGCCACGTTTTGTAGGACCATACAAAGTTTTGGACCGTATGGGAGAAGTAGCCTACAAGTTGGAATTTCCCGAAGGATTGTCAGGAGTTCACGACGTGTTCCACATTTCCCAGTTGAAGAACTGCCACGCGGAGATGGCTGATATACCGCTGAGAGACACAGTACCGCTGGAAGCGATTCAGTTGGACAGTGATTTGACCTATGAGGAGAAACCAGTCAAGATTCTTGAGTATGCCAGCCGAGTCACCCGTAGCAAGGTTATCAAGTTTTGCAAAGTTCAGTGGAGCCACCACACGGAGGATGAAGCCACCTGGGAACGAGAGGAAGATTTGTCGAAGAACCACCCTCACCTATTTTCTAGCCAACCCGAATCTCGAGGGTGAGATTCATCTTAAGGGGGGTAGGTTTGTAACATCCCAAATTTTCAATTTGGAATGTTATACAATAGATCATCATTGCATATCATATTTTATTTGCATTTTGGTTGATCCTAGAAATTTCACGCAACTCAAGGACCCTCGGAGAGAGTTGGGGAATTCGTTATTTTCATATTTGAGCGTTCTCAAATTTTGAAAATGGGATCATTTGATTTTATTTATTTTATCTTCAATTATTTCTATTATCAAAATATGAGAGAGGGAATAAAATGACTTTCCCAAAATAAAGAAATATTTAGGACTTAATAAAAAATCAAATGAGATTTTATTTGGATTTATTTGCTATTTTATTTGAATTTAGGAAAAATGCGCGTTTTTCACAATTGCATTTAGGCCCCAAATAAATGTTCATCCTGTGCGGCTTGATTTTAGAAGTCGGGGAAAATTTATTTTGGGATTTTTGAAGTCTGTTTAGTATTCCTTTAGTTTTTTTCTGAGCGTAATTATTTTAAAAAACGCCCGAACCGACCTACGGGCCGTATCCGGCCCAGACTCCTCCGGGGGGAGGCTTTATATACCGCGCCCCGGGCCGCCCCAGCCCACAACCGCGCCCGCCCCGAAAATCCTAAGCCGTCGCCGCCTGTTGCCGCCGCGCCGCCGCCCCGCCGTCGCCGGAGTTCGCGCCGACGAGGTCGAGCAGCCTCGGTTTTTTTAGAAAACCGTTAGGTTTTCACCGGTTTTTTTGGTTTTTTTAGATTCGTTTTTTTAGATAGATCGATTTTTTTCTTGGTTTAGTTAATTAGCGAGCGTTCACTCGTTCGTTCGTTTTAACGAACGCGTTCATCATTTAGATTCAGATAATGAACGTTCGTTCGTTAATCTGTTCGTCGTTTTTCTTTTCTCGGATTAAATCCGCGATTTTTCTGATCGCGATTTCTGATCCGATTTTCGTTCTAGTATAACTTTTCACTCATTTATCGGAATCAGGCGATTCAAGCGCCTGGAGTTTCATCTCGAAACCCTCTTTCCGTTTAACCAACTCAAACAAGTTTTTGCCTCTGTAAAATTTTACTTAGATCCAGATTAGTAAATGAAGCTTGTTTCTTTTGTCGTTTGTCTTTCGTTGCTTCGTTCGATTTGATTCCTTTTGCCAACCGGAGTTCTTAAGTTGAACTTTCTGGTTAGATCTCTTATTTGAGTTTTACCTGTGCATTAGTTGAGTACTTATTGTATGCTTGTTTGTTTGCAATAGAGTACCCGGAGTGCACTGCTTGCTACTTCGAATCGCTAGGTTTTGCGGATCATCAGCAAGGCAAGTAACAGTTTGATCATACCTCCTACTACCCAGTTTTTATTGCATTAGATCAATCCTCACACATTGCATGATTAGGATCTAATTAAATTGTGGGTTTGGGAAGTAGATGAGGTAGTACCTATTACCTGTTATTATCAAACCTTTGGGAGTTACTTCTACGTTGCTTATATTGCCATGCTATGCTTTTAGACGTGGATTGGGTGAGTGTATCCATGACAGATGTGAGTTTGTGAAATTAATGGTTTAACTAAGGTGGCAACTTAAATACACATCTGGGTGGATTGAGGCACCTGGGTATTCCAGCGATTGCCTGTTTTCTTTTGGACTGCCACCCAGGCTCAAAGGGATCATGAGATTATTCATACTAGAAACTTCCGTGTGCGGCCACAAGCTACTATGGGCTCTAGCATAGTTGATTAAGTTGTGCAAACTCTTACAGTGGTAGACTAGCAGATGTAGGGGAAAGTAGGTGTAACGATCTACCCAATCGTAAGGTGCTAGCACTTCTGAAAGACTATGTCTCGGTCATCCGTTTCTCAAACGCCATGTAGTGCGAGAATCCCAACGGAGGAGATCGAGTCTTGTGGGGAAAAGTGTGCAAACCTCTACAGAGTGTATAAACTAATCATGGTTAGCCGTGTCCCCGGTCATGGACATCTTGAGTATCTAGTACTTGGATTATCATGTGAATCTCATCATGTTACTCTAAATAATTTTGTTGGGTTTTAATGATGATGTTTAATTAGGATTGAGAGCGTGTCTACACTCTCAATGTTTAACAACCACCATGATAGTTAAATAAAATTTATTCCTTTGCAGTAGGGAAAAATTGGCTTTACGCAAAACTGTAACCATAGAGCTTTCCACCAGCCACATATGCATGTAGTATAGCCTTATTCTTTCATTACTCTCTATGTGTTACATTGCCAGCATATTCCATGTGCTGACCCGTTTCGGGCTGCAACGTTCATGTTGCAGACTTTTCAGACGACGAGTAAGGGGCCTTTAATTTTAGGTCGTGGTTCTATACTCAGTGATGCCGTTGGAGTTGATGGACTCATTTATCTTCCAAGCCTTCCGCTGTTATCGTTATTAGATGGCCTTAAGCCATATTTATTGTAATAAGTTCTCCTTTGAGGCTCGATGCAATAAGTGTGTGATTGCTACTCTGTTATAAATCCTTCAAGTACTGTGTGGTGTCAGCATTACTGATCCAGGGATGACATCGGAGCACAGAGATTGGACCGTTTGAGGTCTGGTCGCTACACTCATACCCATCCCAACTACCCCTTTTGTTTATTTTGTATCTGTATAGCTCCTTGTCGTCGTCTTTGGCAAGGGAGGTGTGACACTCATCGCGAAGCGGCACTCGAGTATGTCGTGATCTTCTCATGTCACGCCATCAACGGATAGGGTTGACATTGGACCTTGATGAACATCACACCCTCATTGCCTTTGGTCACCATGCGGCGATAGGTGGCCCCAATATAACACACACACTCACACACACACTTACCCTCGCGTCCCACAACCTTTTCTAGTTTCTTTATTTCTTTCAGTGGGTGACCTCATTTTCATGGGATGTGTGACACTTGTCTCCCTTGAGGCAAAGCCCCTCCCGAAAATGCACTTGTCGGAGATTAACGCTTGAGAAGATTGTTATCTTCTTATGTCATGACAATCCTCCATTGTTGGATCTTGTTTGTGTGCGTCTGGTACGTCTCCAACGTATCTATAATTTTTTTATTGTTCCATGTTATTATATTATCTATTTTGGATGTTTTATATGCATTAATATGCTATTTTATATTAATTTTGGGACTAACCTATTAACCCAGAGCCCACTGCCAGTTTCTGTTTTTTCCTTGTTTTTGAGTTTTACAGAAAAGGAATATCAAACGGAGTCCAAACGAAATAAAACTTTATGGTGATTTTTCTTGGACCAGAAGTCACCTAGGAAACTTGGAGACGAGGCCAGAAGACCTATGGGGAGGCCACAAGCCCTAGGGGGCGCCCCCTAGGCTTGTGCCCCCTGTAGACCTCCTAACCCTAATCTTCACTCCATAAATACCCAAATATTCCCCCAACATCAGAAGCATCCATGAAAAAACTTTTCCGCCGCCGCAAGCCTCTGTTTCCATGAGATCCCATCTTGGGGCCATTTCCGGCACCCTGCCGGAGGGGAATTCGATCACGAAGGGCATCTACATCAACTCTATTGCCCTTCTGATGAAGCGTGAGTAGTTTACCACAGACCTATGGGTCCATAGCTAGTACCTAGATGGCTTCTTCTATCTCTATGATCTTCAATACCATGTTCTCCTCGATGTTCTTGGAGTTCTATCCGATGTAATATTCTTTTGCGGTGTGTTTGTCGATATCGAATGAATTGTGGATTTACGATGGGATTATCTATGAATATTATTTGAGTCTTTTCTGAATTCTTATATGCATGATCAAATATCATTGTATTTCTCTTTGAATTAAAGGTTTGGTTTGGTCAACTAGATTGGTTCTTCTTGCAATGGGAGAGGTGCTTAATTTTGGGTTCAATCTTGATGTGTCCTCACCCAGTGACATAGTAGGGGTAGGGAGGCACGTATTGTATTGTTGCCATCAAGGGTAAAAAGATGGGGTTTTCATCATATTTCTTGAGTTTATCCCTCTACATCATGTCATCTTACTTAAGGCGTTACTCCGTTCTTATGAACTTAACACTCTAGATGCATGCTAAATAGCGGTCGATGTGTGGAGTAATAGTAGTAGATGCAGGCAGGAGTCGGTCTACTTAACACGGACATGATGCCAATATTCATATCATTGCCTTGGATATCGTCATAACTTCGCGCTTTTCTATCAATTGCTCGACAGTAATTTGTTCGCCCACCACATTTTTTTCTTTCAAGAGAGAAGCCTCTAGTGAAACCTATGGTCCCGGGTCTATTTTCCATCATACATTTTCAGATCTATAAACCAAAAACCCCAAAAATAGTTTCCTGTAATTTATTTGTTTTTTACTTTGTTTTACGTTTGAGTAATATTTTATATCTATCTCTATCAGATCTCATCCTTGCAAGTGACCGTGAAGGGATTAACAACCCCTTTATCGCGTTGGGTGCAAGTGTTGGATTGTTTGTGCAGGTGCATGATACGTCCATTTTGCATCATGCTTGCCTACTATTATTTATATTGTTTTTATGTATAATAATTCTTTTTGGAGTAATTCTAATGCCTTTTCTCTCATAATATGCAAGGTTCACACAAAGAGGGAGAATACCGGCAGCTGGAATTCTAGAGCTAAAAAAGCTACGTCAGGCTACCTATTCTGCACAACTCCAAATGAGCTGAAACTTCACGGAGATTTTTTATGGAATATATAAGAATTATTGGAGCAAATAAGTACCATAGGGGCCCACCAGGTGGGCACAACCCACCTTGGCGCGCCAGCGAACCCAGGCGCGCCCTGGTGGCTTGTGCCCTCCTCGGCCCATCTCCGGTGCCCCTCTTCTGGTATATAAGTCATTTTGACCTAGAAAAAATAAGAGAGGACTTTTGGGACGAAGCGCCGCCGCCTCGAGGCAGAACTTGGGCAGGAGCACTTTTGCCCTCCGGCGAAGCGATTCCGCCGAGGGAACTTCCCTCCCAGAGGGGGAAATCATCGTCATCATCATCACCAACAACTCTCCCATCTTGGGGAGGCAATCTCCATCAACATCTTCAACAGCACCATCTCCTCTCAAACCCTAGTTCATCTCTTGTGTTCAATCTTTGTACCGGAACCTTAGATTGGTGCTTGTGGGTGACTAGTATTGTTGATTACATCTTGTAGTTGATTATTATATGGTTTATTTGGTGCAAGATTATATGTTCAGATCCATTATGCTATTTAATACCCCTCTGATCTTGAGCATGATTATTATTTGTGAGTAGTTACTTTTGTTCTTGAGGTCACGGGAGAAATCTTGTTGCAAGTAATCATGTGAATTTGATATGTGTTCGATATTTTGATGGTATGTATGTTGTGATTCCCTTAGTGGTGTCATGTGAACGTCGACTACATGACACTTCACCATATTTGGGCCTAAGGGAATGCATCTTGGAGTTGTTATTAGATGGTGGGTTGCGAGAGTGACAGAGGCTTAAACCCTAGTTTATGCGCTACTTCGTAAGGGACTGATTTGGATCCAAAAGTTTAATGCTATGGTTAGATTTTATCTTAATACTTTCTCGTAGTTGCGGATGCTTGCGAGGGGGTTAATCGTAAGTAGGAGGTTTGTTCAAGTAAGAAAAGCACCTAAGAACCGGTCCACCCACATATCAAATTATCAAAGTAGCGAACACAAATCAAACCAACATGATGAAAGTGACTAGATGAAATTCCCATGTACCCTCAAGAACGCTTTGCTTATCATAAGAGACCGTTTTGGCCTGTCCTTTGCCTCAAAAGGATTGGGCTACCTTGCTGCACTTTTGTTACCGTAACCATTACTTGCTCGTTACTAATTATCTTGCTATCAAACTACTCGTTACTTATAATTTCAGTGCTTGCAGAGAATACCGCTGAAAACTACTTGTCGTTTCCTTCAGCTCCTCCTTGGGTTTGACACTCTTACTTATCAAAAGGACCACGATTTATCCACTATACGTGTGGGTCATCAAGGCTCTTTTCTGGCGCGATCGCCAAGGAGTGAAGCGCTCTTGGTAAGTGGAAATCGGTAAGGACAAATTATTACTACATGCTGAAATTTATTGTCACTGGTTACTATGGAGAATAATCCTTTGAGGGGTATGTTCGGGGTATCTTCACCTCGACCGGAATCACAATTAGCTACCCAACCTACTGCGCCTACTGAAAATATAGGTTATGAAATTCCTTCGGGTATGATAGAACAACTGCTAGCTAATCCTTATGCAGGAGATGGAACTGAACATCCTGATATGCACTTGATATATGTGGATGAAATGTGTGGATTATTTAAGCTTGTAGGTTTACCCAGAGATGAAGCTAAGAAGAAGGTTTTCCCTTTATCTTTGAAGGGAAAAGCATTGGCATGGTATAGACTATGCAATGATATTGGATCTTGGAATTGGAATCGATCGAAATTGGAATTTCACCAAAAAAATATCCTTTGCATCTAGCTTGGGGGAGGCTTAAGTCAATGTTATATTCATGCCCCAATCATGAGCTCTCAAGAGAAATTATCATTCAGAATTTTTATGCTCGGCTTTCTCGTGATGATAAATCCACGCTTGATACTTCTTGTACTGGTTCCTTTATGAAGAAGACTATTGAATTCAGGTGGGATCTTTTAGAAAGAATTAAATGCAACTCTGAAGATTGGGAACTCGGCGTAAGTAAAGAGTTAGGTATTAAGCTTAAGTATGATTGTGTTAAATCTTTTATGAATACCGATGCTTTTCAAAAGTTTACCACTAAATATGGACTTGACTCTGAGATAGTAACCTCCTTTTGTGAATCATTCGCTACTCATGTTGATCTCCCTAAAGAGAACTAGTTTAAATATCACCTACCTATTAAAGAAGAAATTAAAAACCGGTAATAGCTAAAGATGAAACTATTATTTATAATGTCGATCCAGTTGTTCCTACTGCTTATATTGAAAAACCACCTTTCCTTGTTAGGATAAAGGAACATGCTAAAGTTTCAACTGTGGTCAACAAGAGTAATATTAGAGCACCCAAACCTTCTGAACAAATCAAAGTAGAACCTAGCGTTGCTACGGTTAAAGATCTCCTGGTAGAAAATTTATATGGGCATGTTATTTACTTCTGTGATGAATCTGCTAGAATTACCAAACCCGATGAAAAAGATAAACATAGACATGTTGTTGGCATGCATGTTGTCTCAGTTAAAATAGAAGATCACTGTTATCATGGTTTATGTGACATAGGTGCCAGCGTGAGTGCTATTCCTTTTACCTTATATCAAGAAATTATGAATGACATAGCACCCACTGAAATAGAAGACATAGATGTTACTATTAAACTTGCTAATAGAGACACCATTACACCACTTGGGATTGTAAGAAATGTTGAGGTCGTGTGATAAAATACCCTACTGATTTTCTAGTTCTTCGTTCCCCACAAGATGACTTTTGTCCCATTATCTTTGCTAGACCTTTCTTGAACATTGTTAATGCTAAAATAGATTGTAAGAAACAAACTGTCGGTGTTAGGTTTGGTGATGAGTCTAATGAGTTTAATTTTTCTAAGTTCAGTTGAAAGCATCATAAGAAAGAATTGCCTAGTAAGGATGAAATAATTGGTCTTGCTTCCATTGTTGTGCCTCCTACTGATCCACTAGAACAATATTTGCTAGACCATGAAAATGATATGCATATACATGGAAGAAATGAGATAGATAAAAATTTCTTCGAACAATGACCTCTACTTAAACACAATTTGCCTATTGAAACTCTAAGATGTCCTCCTCCACCTAAAGGTGATCCTGTGTTTGAATTAAAACAATTACCAGACACTTCGAAATATGTTTTTATCTTGATGAGAAAAAGATATATCATGTTATTATTAGTGCTAACCTTTCAGAACATGAAGAAGAAAGATTATTGAAGGTTCTGGAGTAACATCGAGATGCTATTAGATATACTATTGATGATAGTAAGGGCATTAGTCCCACTCTCTTTCAGCACAAGATTAATATGGAACCTGATGTTAAACCTGTTGTTGATCACCAACGACGTTTAAATCCTAAAATGAAAAGAAGTGGTAAGAATTGAAATATTGAAGCTTCTAGAAGCAGGTTGATAACCCACAAGTATAGGGGATCGCAATAGTTTTCGAGGGTAGAGTATTCAATCCAAATTTATTGATTCGACACAAGTGGAGCCAAAGAATATTCTCAAGTATTAGCAGCTGAGTTGTCAATTCAACCACACCTGGAAACTTAGTATCTGCAGCAAAGTGTTTAGTAGCAAAGTAATATGATATTAGTGGTAACGATAGCAAAAGGTAACAATAGTAAAAGTAATGTTTTTGGTATTTTGTAGTGATGATAGCAATAGCAACGGAAAAGTAAATAAGCGAAGAACAATATATGGAAAGATCGTAGGCAATGGATCGGTGATGGAGAATTATGCCGGATGCGGTTCATCATGTAACAATCATAACCTAGGGTGACACAGAACTAGCTCTAGTTCATCAATGTAATGTAGGCATGTATTCCGAATATAGTCATACGTGCTTATGGAAAAGAACTTGCATGACATCTTTTGTCCTACCCTCCCGTGGCAGCGGGGTCCTTACGGAAACTAAGGGATATTAAGGCCTCCTTTTAATAGAGTACCAGAACAAAGCATTAACACATAGTGAATACATGAACTCCTCAAACTACGGTCATCACTGGTAAGTATCCTGATTATTGTCACTTTGGGGTTAACGGATCATAACACATAATAGGTGACTATTGACTTGCAAGATAGGATCAAGAACTCTCATATATTGATGAAAACATAATAGGTTCAGATCTGAAATCATGGCACTCAGGCCCTAGTGACAAGCATTAAGCATAGCAAAGTCATAGCAACATCAATCTCAGAACATAGTGGATACTAGGGATCAAACACTAACAAAACTAACTCGATTACATGATAGATCCCATCCAACCCATCACCGTCCAGCAAGCCTACGATGGAATTACTCACGCACGGTGGTGAGCATCATGAAATTGGTGATGGAGGATGGTTGATGATGACGATGGCGATGGATTCCCCTCTTCAGAGCCCCGAACGGACTCCAGATCAGCCCTCCCGAGAGGTTTTAGGGCTTGGCAGTGGCTCCGTATCGTAAAACATGATGAATTCTTCTCTCTGATTTTTTTTCTCCCCGAAACACAATATATAGAGTTGGAGTTGGAGTCGGAGGAGCTCCAGGGGGGCCACGAGGTAGGGGCGCACCCCCCACCCTCGTGGACAGGTGGTGGGGCCCCTGGCCTTCATCTTTTGCAAGGATTTTTTATATTTTCCGAAAAGTTATCCCATGAAGTTTCAGGTCATTCCGAGAACTTTTGTTTCTACACATAAATAACACCATGGTAAATATGCTGAAAACAGTGTTAGTCCGGGTTAGTTCCATTCAAATCATGCAAGTTAGAGTACAAAACAAGGGCAAAATTGTTTGGAAAAGTAGATACGACGGAGACGTATCAACTCCCCCAAGCTTAAACCTTTGCTTGTCCTCAAGCAATTCAGCGACAAACTAAAAGTGATAAAGAAAAACTTTTACAAACTCTGTTTGCTCTTGTTGTTGTAAATACGTAAAGCCATCATTCAAGTTTTCAGCAAAGATTATAACTAACCACATTCGCAGTAATGCTTAGGTCTCAAGTTTACTCATATCAATGGCATAATCAACTAGCGAGCAATAATAATAAATCTCGGATGACAACACTTTCTCAAAACAATCATGATATGATATAACAAGATGGTATCTCGCTAGCCCTTTCTGAGACCACAAAACATAAATGCAGAGCACCTTTAAAGACCAAGGACTGACTAGACATTGTAATTCATGGTAAAAGAGATCCAGTCAAGTCATACTCAATGTAAACTAGCAGTAATTGATGCAAATGACAGCGGTGCTCTCCAACTGGTGCTTTTTAATAAGAGGATGATGACTCAACATGAAAGTAAATAGATAGGCCCTTCGTAGAGGGAAGCAGGGATTTGTAGGGGTGCCAGAGCTCGGTTTTGAAATAGAGATGAATAATATTTTGAGCGGTATACTTTCATTGTCAACGTAACAACCAAGAGATGGCGATATCTTCCATGCTACACACATTATAGGCGGTTCCCAAACAGAATGGTAAAGTTTATACTCCCCCTTCCACCAACAAGCATCAATCCATGGCTTGCTCAAAACAATGAGTGCCTCCAACTAACAAGAGTCCCAGGGGGAGTTTTGTTTGCAATTATTTTGATTTGATTTGCATAAAGCATGGGACTGGGCATCCCGGTGACCAGCCACTTTCTCGTGAGTGAGGAGCGGAGTCCACTCCTCTTGAGAATAACCCGCCTAACATGGAAGATACGGACAGCCCTAGTTGATACATGAGCTATTCGAGCATACAAAACAGGATATTTATTTGAAGGTTTAGATTTTGGCACATACAAATTTACTTGGAACGGCAGGTAGATACCATATATAGGTAGGTATGGTGGACTCATGTGGAATAACTTTGAGGTTTAAGGGATTGGATGCACAAGTAGTATTCCCGCTTAGTACAGGTGAAGGCTAGCAAAAGACTGGGAAGCGACCAGCTAGAGAGCGACAACGGTCATGAACATGCATTAAAATTAACCAACACCGAATGCAAGCATGAGTAGGATATAATCCACCATGAACATAAATATTGTGAAGGCTATGTTGATTTTGTTTCAACTACATGTGTGAACATGCGCCAAGTCAAGTCACTTAAATCATTCAGAGGAGGATACCACCCTATCATACCACATCACAACCATTTTAATAGCATGTTGGCACGCAAGGTAAACCATTATAAACTCCTAGCTAATCAAGCATGGCGCAAGAACTATGATCTCTAGTTGTCATTGCAAACATGTTTATTCATAATAGGTCCAATCAAGAACGATGTACTAATCATATTTACAAAGACAAAAGAGGTCGAGTTCATACCAGCTTTCCTCATCTCAATAAGTTCATCATATGATCATCATTATTGCCTTTCACTTGCACGACCGAACGATGTGGATAATAATAATAGTGCACGTGCATTGGACTAAGCTGGAATCTGCAAGCATTCAATAAATAGGAGAAGACAAGGCAATATGGGCTCTTTTGTCAGAACAACAATTATGCATATAAGAGACACTTCAACAATTTAATCATGGTCTTCTCCTATCGACCCCCAAAGAAAAGAAAAGAAATAAAACTATTTACACGGGATAGCTCCCAACAAATAAAAGAAGAAAAGGAAACCTTTTGGGGTTTTCTTTTTAATTACTACTACAAGCATGGAAAGTAAACTAATTAAAAGCTACAACTAAATTTTTTGGTTTTTCTTAAGGTTTATTAAACACACAAAATGTAACATCCCAAATTTCCAATTTGGAATGTTATACATTAGATCATCTATGCATATCATATTTTATTTTGCATTTTGGTTGATCCTAGAAATTCTACGCAACTCAATGACCCACGGAGAGAGTTGGGGATTTCGTTATTTTTATATTTGAGTTTTCTCAAATTTTGAGAATAGGATCATTTGATTTTATTTATTTTATCATCAATTATTTCTACTACAAAAATATGAGAGAGGGAATAAAATGACTTCCCCAAAATAGAGAAATATTGAGGATTTAATAATAAAATCAAATAAGATTTTATTTTGGAGTTTTACAGTGTTTTATTTGAATTTAGGAAAAATGTGCATTTTTCAAAATTGCATTTAGGTCCCAAATAAATGTTCACCTTGTGCGGCTTGATTTTAGAAGCCCGTGAAAATTTATTTCGGAATTTTTGGAGTCTGTTTAGTATTTCTTTTTATTTTTCTTCTGCGCGTAATTATTAAAAAAACGAACCGACCAATGGGCCGTGTCCGGCTAGGACTCCGGCCCGAGGTGGCCTTATAAGCCGGCCCAGCCCCGGGGGAAACCCTAGCCCCAACCCCGCCCCGCACCGGCGCCCGCCGCCGCTGCCAGCGCCGCCGCCGCCCCGCTCGCGCCGCCGCCCCACCGACGCGCCGAAGCCGCCGCCCCACCCGCACGCTCATCGAGGTTCGCCGCCGCCTTGATTTCCGTGCCACCGTTTTTTTTTTGAAAAACCGTTGGTTTTTTTTATTTTTTAGGTTCGGTTTTTTTAAATAGATCGGTTTTTCCGGTTTATTTAATTAGTGAGCGTTTGTCCGTTCGTTCGTTCTAGCGAACGTTTGTCGTTTTTCTTTTTCTCGGATTAAATCCGCGATTTTCTGATCGCGATTCCTGATCCGATTTTCGTTTTAGTATAACTTTTCGCTCGTTTATCGGAATCAGGCGATTCAAGCGCCTAGAGTTTCGTCTCGAAACCCTCTATCCGTTTAATCAACTTAAACAAGATTTTGCTACAGTAAAATTTGCCCTAGATACAGATTAGTAGAACGAAGTTGTTTTCTTTTGCCGTTTGACTTTCGTTGCTTCGTTCGATTTGATTCTTTTTGCCAACCGGAGTTCTTAAGTTGAACCTTCTGGTTAGATCTCTTATTTGAGTTTTACCCGTGCATTAGATGAGTTCTTATTGTATGCTCGTTTGTTTGTCTGTGATAGAATACCCGGAGTGCGCCGCCTGTTACTTCGAATCGCTAGGTTTCCCGGATCATCAGCAAGGCAAGTAACACTTTGATCATACCTTTTCTACTACCCAGTTTTATTGCATTAGATCAATCCTCACACATTGCATGGTTAGGATCTAATTAAATTTTGGGATGGGAAGTAGATGAGGTAGTACCTATTACCTGTTATTATCAAACCTTTGGGAGTTACTTCTACGTTTGCTTATTATGCCATGCTATGCCAGTAGACGTGGATTGGGTGAGTGATATCCATGACAGATGTGAGTTTTGTTAATTAATGGTTTATCTAAGGTGGCAACTTAAACACACATCTGGGTGGATTGAGGCACCTGGGTATTCCAGGACTTGCCTGTTTTCTTTTGGACCGCCACCCAGGCTTAAAGGGATCATGAGACTATTCATACTAGAAACTTCCGTGTGCAGCCACAAGCTATTATGGGCTCTAGCATAGTTGACTAAGTCGTGCGAACTCTTACAGTGGTAGACTAGCAGATGTAGGGGATGTAGGTGGTACGGTCTACCCGATCGTAAGGTGCTAGCGCTTCTGAAAGACTATATCTCGGTCATCCGTTTCTCAAAAACCATGTAGTGCGAGAAACCAAACGGAGGCGATCGAGTCTTGTGGGGAAAAGTGTGCAAACCTCTGCAGAGTGTAATAAAATAATCATGGTTAGCCATGTCCTTGGTTATGGACATCTTGAGTATCTAGTACCTGGATTATCATGTGAATCTCAACATGTTACTCTAAATTAATTTTGTTGGGTTATGTTTAATGATGATGCTTAATTGGGATTGAGAATGCTGTCAACCATTCTCAATGTTTAACAACTACCATGATAGTTAAATAAATTTATTCCTTTGAAGTAGGGAAAAATTGGCTTTACGCAAAACTGTAACCATAGAGCTTTCCACCAGCCAAATATGCATATAGTATAGCTGTTTCATTCCATTACTCTCTATGTGTTACATTGCCAGCATATTCCATGTGCTGGCCTATTTCGGGCTGCAACGTTAATGTTGCAGACTTTTCAGACGACGATTAAGGAGTTTTTAGGTCGTGGTTCTATACTCAGTGATGCCGTTGGAGTTGATGGACTCACTTACCTTCCAAGCGTTCCGCTGTTATCATTATTAGATGGCCTTAAGCCATATTTATTGTAATAAGTTCTCTTTTGAGACACTCGATGTAATAAGTGTGTGATTGCTACTCTGCTATAAATCCTCCGAGTACTGTGTGGTGTCAGCATTACTGATCCAGGGATGACACTGGAGCACAGAGATCAGACTGTTTGAGGTCTGGTCGCTACAGAGATGGTATCAGAGCCCACGCTGACTGTAGGACACGACCACTAAGCTAAAAGACCTAGATCACTTTTCACTCTCTTCTCTTCTGACTTCTCATCTTCTCTACTCATTTAGGATGGCGGATGCAAGGAACAAGTTCACGCAACCGGATGAAGATACACCCTTTGGACGTCACTTGAAGGAAGTCACCAGATACCTGAACATAGGAGTACCAAGCTTCACCGGAACCTACAACGCCACTTTACCTGAAGAAGAGCGCTGGATGATTCAAGTTCAAGTTCCAGGAAGAACGTTCATGCCAGTCACTGAGCCCATAGAGTTTTATTTTGATGCACCAACTTGGAGTCTAGGAAAGAGCATGGCAGCCCACATCGCCATGGGACGCATTGGAGAAGTCTACCGTAAGGATCTCAAGGATACAATCTACCAGATTTGTGGGTGCTGAGATGAACACTGGGAGATGATCAGCACCAGAAAGGATAGATCAATCGCAGCTTTTATCCAGGAGTTAAACCAGCACATTCGACGATAGGAGAACCAGATGTGCACCGACATAATAGATCTGAAGAAGGCTAAGACTAGAATGAAGGAACTGGAGGAAGAACTCAAGGCTACACGTGAAGATTATGAAGAGGAAATTGAAGTATTGGTGGAGAAGAATGACGACCTGATCAAGAAGATTGGAATATTTATGGGAGGCCCTACGCCAGTAGATGAAGACGAAGAACCCAAGGAGATTAGCCCGGAAGACTACATCATCATCGACGACACCGACTCGGATCTAGATAGTAGCGATGATGACTATGTTGATGAAGCTGGAGCAGATATCATGGAGTCTGCAACCGAAGAATATTTCTAGTAGACCACCTCATCAGTAGTAGTAGTAGTCCACCATGTAAATATAGTAGTCCGAGCACTTGTTGCGATAGATAGATCAATTGTATGCCCTTGTTTGATTGAATGAAGTGAATTGTTTGCTTTTGCCTCATGTGCATATGGGTAGTGTTTTCTCTTTAGACCCCCTCTATTCTTACATCTCATCTTTTCTAAACCCTCAGATGCCTCCAAGATGTGACCACGGATTTGCCTTTCCACCGGAGCTCACCCAGTTGATCCAGCAGCAGAACACATTGATGCGGTTGCTAGTCCAGAATCAAAACTAGGGGAACAACAACAACAACCCACCACTACCACCACCACCTGTTGACCACTTAGCCCATTTTCTTAGGCTGAATCTGCCGGTGTTTTCCAGTAGCACCGAGCCGATAGTAGCAGATGATTGGCTCTGCAAGACAGCTAGGGAGTTGACCATAGCAGGATGCACAGATGCAGAGAAGGTGAAGTTTGCCGCACATCAGCTAGAAGGACCCGCAGCATCATGCTGGGAGAATTTCACCGCCACTTTCCCAGTCAACACTGTCACATGGGACAAGTTTCAGCAGGCTTTTCATACTGCCCATGTTTCAGCAGGAGCTATGGCCATGAAGAAGCGTGAGTTTCACAACTTGCGCCAAGGAGGACGGACAGTTGGCCAATACATGGAGGACTTTAGTAAGTTAGCACGGTATGCCCCAGATGATGTCGCTACGGATGCAGCAAAGCAGGAGAAGTTTCTGGAAGGACTGAATGATGAGTTGAGCATGCAGTTGATGGTAGCCACTTTCAAAAACTACCAGGAGTTGGTAGATCGTGCTCTTATGATTGAAGGGAAGCAGCAGCAAATTGAGAATCGCAAGAGGAAGTATGGACAAGGAAAGTACAATTCAAGAGCTCAGCAGAAGCCACGTTTTACCCCTAGACCGGGAAGACATTTTCAGCATACCCATGGAGGAGGTAGCTCGCACAACCACAATGGCGCCAAGAATGGTAATGGCAATGGAGGAAGCAACGGCCAGAATCGCACCAACCCATCAACCCCAGCCAAGAAGGACCTGAGCCAAGTCACTTGCTTTAAGTGTCAGAAGACCGGACATTATGCCAATGAATGTCCTGAAGGCCAAAATGGCAATGGAAGTTCTGGGAAGAAGTCGAACCCTTTCAACAGGGGACAGGTGAACCACGTTAGCGTGGAGGAGGTTGAAGCTCGGCCTGATGCAGTAATAGGTAAGTTTTTGGTTAAGTCATTTACTGCACTCGTTCTTTTTAATACTGGTGCATCGCATTCATACATCTCAAGGGGATTTGTGGATAAGTATAACCTATCAACCCAAGCCCTTAGGTCACCCATGTTAGTAACCTCGCCTGGAGCAGAGTATGTGGCTAGTCTATGGTGTGATCGGTTACCATTAAGGATTGGTAACTATGTTTTTCCCTCAGACCTAATAGTATTGGAATCTCAAGGATTGGATGTGATATTAGGCATGGATTGGTTATCAAAGTATGAAGGGAATATTGAATGTGCTAGTAAGTCAATTCTGCTTACCACACCATAAGGGAGAAGGATCAAGTATGTATCCCGGCATGTGCCAAAGAGGACTCAAGTAAATTGCCTAACAGGAGTTGTGCAGGAGGAAGTACCAGTGGTAAGGGATTTCCCTGAAGTATTTCTAGAAGAGTTGTCAGGCATGCCACCGGATAGAGATATTGAGTTTTTGATTGAGCTATTGCCAGGCACAGGGCCAATATCAAAGAGACCATATAGGATGCCAGCAAAGGATTTGGTGGAAATTAAGAAGCAGATTAAGGAGTTACTGGATAAAGGATATATTCACCCAAGTTCTTCGCCTTGGGGATCACCAGTACTACTAGTGGAGAAGAAGGATGGATCGTTAAGGATGGTTGTTGATTATCGAGGATTGAATGAAGTAATGATCAAAAACAAGTACCCACTACCAATGATCAACGATCTGTTTGATCGATTGCAAGGAGCTAAGGTATTTTCCAAGATCGATCTGCGATCAGGATACCACCAGTTGAAGATTCGAGAACAGGATATTCCTAAGACAGCTTTTACCACCAGGTATGGGCTGTATGAGTATACCGTTATGTCATTTGGTCTGACTAACGCACCTGCCTATTTTATGAACATGATGAACAAAGTGTTTATGGAGTTCTTGGATAAGTTCGTCGTAGTGTTCATTGACGATATCCTGGTTTATTCGAAGAATGAAGAGGAACACAAGGAGCATTTGCGTTTGGTACTTGGAAAGCTCAGAGAACATCAATCATATGCCAAGTTCAGCAAATGTGAGTTTTGGTTGAAGGAAGTAGGATTCCTCAGACACGTTATATCTGGAGAAGGTATAGCAGTTGATCCCACTAAAGTTGATACTGTGACCAAGTGGGAAGCCCCAACAACAGTTGGAGAGATCCGAAGTTTTCTTGGACTCGCAGTATACTACCAGAGATTTATTGAGAATTTCTCAAAGATTGCGAAGCCTATGACTGAGTTGTTAAAGAAAGATACCAAGTTCATATGGACATAGGAACGTGAGGCTAGTTTCCAGGATTGAAGAAACGCTTAGTTACCTCACCAGTGTTGATTTTGCCAGACCAGACCAAGGATTATGAGGTGTATTGTGACGCTTCACGTCGAGGACTTGGAGCAGTGCTTATGCAGGAAGGGAGAATTGTTTCATATGCCTCAAGACAACTGAAACCTCATGAGTTGAATTATGCCACGCATGATTTGGAGTTAGCAGCCGTAGTGCATGCTTTGAAAACATGGAGGCATTTCCTCATTGGAAACCATTGTGAGGTGTACACGGATCATAAGAGTTTGAAGTACATTTTCACCCAGAAGGAGTTGAATCTCAAACAAAGGAGATGGTTGGAGCTTATTAAGGATTATGATATGAAATTGCATTACCACCCCGGAAAGGCTAATGTAGTAGCTGACGCATTAAGCCGTAAGAGCCATGTCAATATGTTAATGACGGGAGAAATACCCAAGGAGTTAGCAGAAAATCTTCGTGAACTATGTGTGGAAATAGTACCGAGAGGCTATGTAGCAGCATTGGAGATTCAGTCAACTTTGATGGATAGAATCAGGGAAGCTCAGAAAACTGACAAAGAGATTGCCGCTATAAAGGAGAAACTGAGCACAGGAAAAGCTAAAGGATTTCGTGAGGATGAGCACGACACCCTATGGTTTGAAGACCGCATTTATGTGCCCAATGACCCGGAGATCAGGAAGTTGATTTTGCAAGAGGCACACGGTTCACCGTATTCAATTCACCCAGGAAATACCAAGATGTATTTCGATTTGAAGGATATTTTTTGGTGGACCAGAATGAAGAAGGATATTGCGGAGTATGTAGCAGTTTGTGATGTATGTCAGAGAGTAAAGGCAGAGCATCAGAAGCCAGCGGGGTTGTTACAACCATTGTCGATACCCGAATGGAAGTGGGATAAGCTAGGCATGGATTTTATCACGGGATTACCCAGGACTCGTTCAGGCTATGACTCGATTTGGATTGTAGTTGATCGATTGACGAAAGTAGCTCATTTCATCCCAGTAAAGACCACTTACACCAGTGCTAAGTTGGCAAAGATATACATGACCAGGATCGTATATCTGCATGGAGTTCCAAGGAGTATCATATTAGATAGAGGAACCCAGTTTACCTCAAAGTTCTGGAAGCAGTTGCACAAAAATTTGGGTACCAGGCTAGAATTCAGTACAGCTTTTCATCCACAGACAGATGGATAGACCGAGAGAGTCAATCAGATTTTGGAAGATATGCTGAGAGCTTGTGCGCTAGATTACGGATCTAGTTGGGACGATAATTTGCCATATGCAGAGTTCTCTTACAACAACAGTTATCAAACCAGTTTAAAGATGGCCCCTTTCGAAGCTTTGTATGGAAAGAGGTGCAGGACACCATTGTCATGGGACGAAGTTGGAGACCGCCAGTTGTTTGGTCCTGACTTGATTAAAGAGTCTGAACAGAAGGTGAAGTTGATTCGCGATAGGATCAAGGTAGCCCAGTCCAGACAGAAAGGTTATGGAGATTCTAAACGCAAGGAGACAGTTTACGAAGTCGGAGATAGAGCTTATCTTCGAGTATCTCCACTTCGGGGAATAAAGCGTTTTGGAGTTAAAGGGAAGCTAGCACCATGATTTGTAGGACCATATCGAGTATTGGAGCGTATGGGAGAAGTGGCCTACAAGTTGGAATTGCCCGAAGGATTGTCAGGAGTTCATGATGTGTTCCACGTTTCTCAGTTAAAGAAATGTCAGCGAAGATGGCTGACATACCGTTGAGAGATACAGTTCCTTGGATAACGATTTGACCTACGAGGAGAAACCAATTAAGATCCTTGAGTTTGCCAGCCGAGTTACCCGCAGCAAGGTTATCAAGTTTTGCAAAGTTCAGTGGAGCCACCACACAGAGGATGAAGCCACCTGGGAACGAGAGGAAGATTTGCTCAAGCACCACGCTCACCTATTTTCTAGCCAACCCAAATCTCGAGGGCGAGATTCATCTTAAGGGGGGTAGGTTTGTAATATCCCAAATTTCCAATTTGGAATGTTATACATTAGATCATCTATGCATATCATATTTTATTTTGCATTTTGGTTGATCCTAGAAATTCTACGCAACTCAATGACCCACGGAGAGAGTTGGGGATTTCGTTATTTTCATATTTGAGTTTTCTCAAATTTGGAGAATAAGATCATTTGATTTTATTTATTTTATCATCAATTATTTCTACTACAAAAATATGAGAGAGGGAATAAAATGACTTTCCCAAAATAGAGAAATATTGAGGATTTAATAATAAAATCAAATAAGATTTTATTTCGGAGTTTTTCGGTGTTTTATTTGAATTTAGGAAAAATGTGCGTTTTTCAAAATTGCATTTAGGTCCCAAATAAATGTTCACCTTGTGAGGCTTGATTTTAGAAGCCCGTGAAAATTTATTTCGGAATTTTTGGAGTCCGCTTAGTATTTCTTTTTATTTTTCTTCTGTGCGTAATTATTAAAAAAACCAACCGACCTACGGGCCGTGTCCGACCAGGACTCCGGCCCGAGGTGGCCTTATAAGCCGGCCCAGCCCCGGGGGAAACCCTAGCCCCAACCCCGCCCCGCACCGGCGCCCGCCGCCGCTGCCAGCGCCGCCGCCGCCCCGCTCGCGCCGCCGCCCCGCCGACGCGCCGCCTCGCCCGCACGCTCGTCGAGGTTTGCCGCCGCCTCGATTTCCGTGTCGCCGTTTTTTCGAAAAACCGTCGGTTTTTTTTATTTTTTTAGGTTCGGTTTTTTTAAATAGATCGGTTTTTACGGTTTATTTAATTAGTGAGCGTTCGTCCGTTCATTCGTTCTAGCGAACGTTCGTCGTTTTTATTTTTCTCGGATTAAATCCGCGATTTTTTGATCGCGATTCCTGATCCGATTTTCGTTTTAGTATAACGTTTTGCTCGTTTATCGGAATCAGGCGATTCAAGCGCCTAGAGTTTCGTCTCGAAACCCTCTATCCGTTTAATAAACTTAAACAGGATTTTGCTACTGTAAAATTTTCCCTAGATCAAGATTAGTAGAACGAAGTTGTTTTCTTTCGCCATTTGACTTTCGTTGCTTCGTTCGATTTGATTCTTTTTGCCAACCAGAGTTCTTAAGTTGAACCTTCTGGTTAGATCTCTTATTTGAGTTTTACCCGTGCATTAGATGAGTTCTTATTGTATGCTCGTTTGTTTGTCTGCGATAGAATACCCGGAGTGCGCCGCCTGTTACTTCGAATCACTAGGTTTCCCAGATCATCAGCAAGGCAAGTAACACTTTGATCATACCTTTTCTACTACCCAGTTTTATTGCATTAGATCAATCCTCACACATTGCATGGTTAGGATCTAATTAAATTTTGGGATGGGAAGTAGATGAGGTAGTACCTATTACCTGTTATTATCAAACCTTTGGGAGTTACTTCTACGTTTGCTTATTATGCCATGCTATGCCAGTAGACCTGGATTGGGTGAGTGATATCCATGACAGATGTGAGTTTTGTTAATTAATGGTTTATCTAAGGTGGCAACTTAAACACACATCTGGGTGGATTGAGGCACCTGGGTATTCCAGGACTTGCCTGTTTTCTTTTGGACCGCCACCCAGGCTTAAAGGGATCATGAGACTATTCATACTAGAAACTTTCGTGTGCAGCCACAAGCTATTATGGGCTCTAGCATAGTTGACTAAGTCGTGCGAACTCTTATAGTGGTAGACTAGCAGATGTAGGGGATGTAGGTGGTACGGTCTACCCGATCGTAAGGTGCTAGCGCTTCTGAAAGACTATATCTCGGTCATCCGTTTCTCAAAAACCATGTAGTGCGAGAAACCAAACGGAGGCGATCGAGTCTTGTGGGGAAAAGTGTGCAAACCTCTGCAGAGTGTAATAAAATAATCATGGTTAGCCGTGTCCTTGGTTATGGACATCTTGAGTATCTAGTACCTGGATTATCATGTGAATCTCAACATGTTACTCTAAATTAATTTTGTTGGGTTATGTTTAATGATGATGCTTAATTGGGATTGAGAATGCTGTCAACCATTCTCAATGTTTAACAACTACCATGATGGTTAAATAAATGTATTCCTTTGAAGTAGGGAAAATTGGCTTTACGCAAAACTGTAACCATAGAGCTTTCCACCAGCCAAATATGCATATAGTATAGCTGTTTCATTCCATTACTCTCTATGTGTTACATTGCCAGCATATTCCATGTGCTGACCCATTTCAGGCTGCAACGTTAATGTTGCAGACTTTTCAAACGACGATTAAGGAGTTTTTAGGTCGTGGTTCTATACTCAGTGATGTCGTTGGAGTTGATGGACTCACTTATCTTCCAAGCCTTCCGCTGTTATCGTTATTAGATGGCCTTAAGCCATATTTATTGTAATAAGTTCTCTTTTGAGACACTTGATGTAATAAGTGTGTGATTGCTACTCTGTTATAAATCCTCCGAGTACTGTGTGGTGTCAGCATTACTGATCCAGGGATGACACCGGAGCACAGAGATCAGACTGTTTGAGGTCTGGTCGCTACACAAAAATAAAGCATAAAAAGGAAAGTAAACTAGCATGAATGATACAATGAAAAAGTATGAGCACCGACATCTAGCAATGAGTGTGTGAACATAAATGTAATGTCGGTGGGAAATACATACTCCCCCAAGGTTAGGCTTTTGGCCTAAGTTGGTCTATGGCCACGGCTGGCCTGGCGGATATCCATAATAATAGTTGGGGTCGTACTGCGAAGAAGATGAAGACTCTGATTGCCACTGGTTGGCTATCATCTTCGGATCCCACTGGTAATTAGACTGTCATGAAGGATCAACTTGTGGTTCCGGCTCTGGCTCCATGGCTGGTGCAGGGTTCCGGTAGGCGTGAATGGCCTCTAACGGAACAAGGTACTGGCCTGCAGATAAATCAAACAAAGAAGGAGCAGGCAGGATAATAGTCTCAGGATGATGTTTATCAAAGAAAAATTTGTATTTAAGCTCTCCTTCCCTTTTCTTAACAATAAAATCATGTGCCACCATACTTTTATAATCTAAATAAACACGAGGCGGCACTTTTTCTTCCTTCTCATAATGCCTAATAGGTATGTTAAAATGTGCAGCTAGGCGTGAAGCATAGATGCCTCCAAAGATGGGGCCCTTTGTACGGTTCAGACTTAACCGTTTAGCAATAATGCTACCCATACTAACAGAGTTATCACCAAATAAACCGTGGAGCAAAATAATAATATCAGGGACACTAAGGTTTCCATAGTTTCCGCGACCAATTAAACAACGACTAGCAAATAATGCAAAATAGCGTAAAACAGGAAAATGTATGCTAGTGATTTGTGCATCGGAAACCTTCCTTGTTTCCCCTACAGTGATAGTATCTATAAACCCATCCACATCCTCGCGATGTGGTTCCTCTGTCTTGCCCTCGAAAGGGACTAAACAAACCCAACAAAAATCATAAAGTGACATCTCCTTATGCTCATCATATAAATGAAACTCCACCATAGGTGGTGAGCTCCTAGAATGGAAATGAAAGTTTTGCACAAAGATATTTGTGAGTAAGAGATACTGATCGCGTTGGTCGTGGAGGAAAGCGGTGAGGCCTGCATTCTTAGCCAATTCATAAAAATCTTCATAAATCCCGGCTGCTCTCAAGAAATCATCGGAAGGCCATTCACACGACCGAACCTCCGCGGTGCGAGGCAGATTATACTTAGGCTTATGTGCCTTTTCCTTCGAGCTTTGGCTCGATGAGCCCCTCAAAAGTCACTTCATCATTTTCTGGAAAATTCTGAAATTTTTAGTAACTTCAAAATAAAAGTAAACCAAACTCAATAATATTGATAGCAACTACTCCTACAAGTGCCTAGAGCCTATATCATGCATCAAAACTACTTGGAACCATATAAATTTGACATGCAAGCTCAAGAACATGGTCACCTAGGTAGCACAAATTTGCAATGAATAAAGCACTAGAACAAAAACTAATTGGACCAATGGAGGAGTCACATACCAAGGAACAATCTCCCCAAGCAGTTATGTGAGAGGTGCTTTGAGCAAGGAGATCGAAAATGGCAGCAAAACGAGCTTGGACTCGGGTTGAGCTGGTTGCTCGTGTTTGTGGGAGGAAGAAGGAGTGTGTGGGTGAAAGGATAAGTGGAGGAGGGCCACCGTGGGCCCACAAGGCAGGGGGCGCGCCCAGGGGGGTAGGGCGCGCCCTCCACCCTCGTGGGCAGGTGGGTGACCCCCCTGCTGTGTTCTCAGTGCCAAATATTCTCAAATATTCTAGAAAAAATCATATTTATATTTCAGGGTATATGGAGAACTTTTATTTTTGAGGTATTTTTATATTGCACGTATAATCAGATAACAGACAGAAAAATACTATTTTTATTTTATTTAATATAAATAACAGAAATTAAAAGGAAGGTACAGAAGGTTGTGCCTTCTAGTTTCATCCATCTCATGATCATCAAAAGGAATCCACTAACAAGGTTGATCAAGTCTTGTTAACGAACTCATTCTGAATAACATGGAACCGGAGAAATTTCGAATAACACTATGTTACCTCAACGGGGATATGCACATCCCCAATAATAAGAATATCATATTTCTTCTTGACAGTAGGAAGGGGAAATTCAAAACCTCCAAATATAATCGATGGAATTTTTCCAATAGAGTTGATACTATGAACTTGAGGTTGTTTCCTCGGAAAGTGTACCGTGTGCTCATTACCATTAACATGAAAAGTGACATTGCCTTTAGTGCAATCAATAACAGCCCTTGCAGTATTCAAAAAGTGTCTTCCAAGAATAATAGACATACTATCGTCCTCGGGAATATCAAGAATAACAAAGTCCGTTAAAATAGTAACATTTGCAACTACAACAGGCACATCCTCACAAATATCGACAAGTATACCAGTTGATTTATCAGCCATTTGCAAACATATTTCAATAGGTGTCAACTTATTCAAATCAAGTCTACGATATAAAGAGAGAGGCATAACACTAACACTGGCTCCAAGATCACATAAAGCAGTTTTAACATAGTTTCTTTTAATGGAGCATGGTATAGTTGGTACACCGGGATCTCCAAGTTTCTTTGGTATTCCACCCTTAAAAGTTTAATTAGCAAGCATGGTGGAAATTTTAGCTTCCGGTATCTTTCTCTTATTTGTAACAATATCTTTCATATACTTAGCATAAGGATTCATTTCGAGAATATCAGTTAATCGCATACGCAAAAAGATAGGTCTAATTATTTCAGCAAAGCGCTCAAAATCCTCATCATCCTTTTCTTGGATGGTTTGGGAGGAAAAGGCATGGGTTTCTGAACCCATGGTTCTCTTTCTTTACCATGTTTTCTAGCAA